>NC_089683.1:43623646-44254896 GCF_031753505.1 Anomalospiza imberbis
CTGTAGCATTGGACCCATATGTAGTTCCAGGAGGTCCAGATATTAGTGCAGAAACCCTGCACCCCCTGTGGCCCTGGCCTCTGACACCACTTTTTAGGAAGACTGCCAAGTTCAACAGCTCTAAACAGTAAGGAATTTCTGATGAGAGTGAGAAGAGATATTGAAGTTGTGGCTACAGGCACGCAATATTTTAAGGACTCCATAAGTACCTGAATTTTGGTATCATGATTAACATCAACTCCGTTACAAGGAGTCTGAAGCTGATATCCTTTCAGATATTCTGTCCTTACCTGTCTGTCATATCTTGCAGGTGACTGCTGCTGTATTTATACTGGTGTGTACCGCAGCTCTTCAGCCTCCCACGGCCATCCTGGGACTTGCAGCTTCTTAGTTCTGCTCTATTTGGGAACAATACATCTCTTTAAAATACGAATAAAAGGGCACCAACAATAACAAACAAAAAAGAGAAGTTCTTCTAATAAGCATGATAGTCTCCATGTCACACAAGGGGAAAGCAGGACAGAGAGATTTATTTGGCTGAAATTGAGGAGGAAGACTATGCCAGAACTAAAAACTGGAACCAGGCTCCGTGCTTTGACTGTAACCAGCCTGTCCTCGGGTAGCTGTTACCTGCATCCTGTGGGTGTCTTCAGCCACTAACAAAATTACCTTTGATACCAGGGACAACATCAGAAGCAGTGATGGCACCATGTGAAAATCCCAGCACGGTCAGGGTAGATCTAATTTTGCCCATGTATTGCCCTGTGGCAGCATTGGATGTGGACACTGAGGCAATATGCTCATCCCAACACGGGGGGACAATGACGTGTGCACTTTCAGAGAGACGAGTGTGTCAGTAAGAACAAGAGGCAGCCCTGCCCTGCCAAGAAATCTGGAGAGCCATGTCCCTCAGACAAAGAGGAAAGAAGGAGTGGGGGGGTGGAACTAGCTGGAGCTATAAGGAGATTCACAGAAGAAGTGCAATTGGGAAAAGCAATCTCTTGTCTGGAAGGAATCTTGTAGTTGGGAAATGGGAACCAGTCCACACTCAGCAGCTTATGCAAAGAATTTTGACAACCATTTGGAACAAACATTTTGAGTTTGCATTTAAAGTTAAATTGGGAGAGACATGAGAGACAGCAAATAATAAGAAACAATACAGAGAGATAAAGAAGGTCTTAGAGTAGTATTTTAAATACCAACACAGCTAATAAATGCAAATGAAGTTCAGTGCTGATAAGCACAGAATTATGAGACTGAAAGCAAAGAATGAAAAGGAGGAACTATCTGCTTAGAGGCAATCAGCTGCACTGTAATGGCCAAGAATGAGATCTGGGGAATTATTGTAAAAGAAATCCCTAAGCTTTCAGCCCAATGAGGAAATGATTGAAATAAACAAGATGATAGGCTTTATTAAACCATCAGAATATAATGTTCAGCTTCTACACCCTGCAAAGGGTAGGAGTGAAATGCACCAAAGCAAAAGGATTAAAACCAAAAAAGCAGCACTAACTTCATACAGCAAGATGGATTTTTGCCCTTGGCTTTTGTCTGAAGCCTGAATCTTCTCAATTGTTGTGCTGCTTTGTTACTATAATGTCCTATTTTATTATTCCCCTTCCTTTTATTATTTTTCAGCCTGTCTGATAAAACTTTATGAGAACTTACCCAGGAAAGGACAGTATCTCCTTCACAATCACTGTAATCTATTGTTCGAGTCAGGCAGATTTTTAAAGCATAAATCCAAATTATACATTGGATGGCTTTCTGGGTTACCATATTAGCTCAGAACAATGTGCAGGAACAAAATTAAAAGCAGTATTACTGCAGTATAGCAATGTTCAGAGAGGGTGTCAGCACAGCCTGCAATACGGCAAGGAGGAAGTAGGCTGGACAGCAGGAGAGAGGAACTTGCACTAGCAAAGGTCTGATGTGGACATAATACAAGAATTAAATACAGAGAAAACCAATTACTCCAGTAATTACTCAATGCAGTTTGCCCAGCCATCTCTCAGCACAGGATCTCCAGAACTTGCTGGGTAGCTCCTAGCAGCCATTAGCATCTTCAGGTATAATCTCCAATCCCAGCCCTCAACCTCATTGCTGGCTCTAAGAACACCAAAGAACAGAAGAATGGACATGATGTGGCAGCCTGAAAAGTGTTTAGCTCAGACCTGCTGAGGGTTCTGCTCAGATCAAACACATAAACAATATTTTCTGGAGTTTTTTTCAGTACCCTAAAGAAAATGCTGTTTTTAACAGGAAACTGTTACATTTAAATTTGCCAGGTTGTCTTTTAACTCACATAAACTTTTACTACCCATACAATCATTTGGCAAAAATCTCATGGGTCCGCTCAAAATATGACCATTAGTTTTGCTGAGGTCTTTCTAGTGATGAGCAGAAGAGTGAGTAAAGTTTTCCTGGGTTTTTTTGTTTTTTTGTTTTTTTTTTTAATAGAGTTCCCTATTCTCCTGGAAGAATATTCAACTTGTGATCCACAACAAAAATCCTTAGATTTTTTTTTCCACAGGACTGGTTTCCAGTTATTTGTTCTTAATCCTGGTATTGGCAGCAGTAAATAACTTCAGTGAGTGTGGAGTCCCACCTCGGCCATTTTCTTTATTTGTATTTGGACTGTTTCAGCATGCTGTCAACATCACTTGACCTGTGCTTCATGTGGCTGCTCTCCCCTCCTCCTTTTTTTTTCCTGACTTGAAATTTAATAGAATATTTTTTATCCCTGAAGGAAGACTTTAAAAACAACATTGACTTGTACCTGAAAAAGAACAGTTGCCTGAAGATACACTTCCATTCTGACAGTGAAATATTGCCTGATCACTTTTCTAAGGTGTTTTGCCTCTACCTTGCATAATTCCCACTGTGCATCCAGAAAAGCTGTAAAGACAGAATCAGAAGCTTCAAAAATTTCAAGTGATTTTTTCATTCAATTTGGGTTTTTTTCCAGTAGGCACTTGTATCTAGCTCATCTGCTCCTGTATTTTCCTACAGCTGAATTGAACTTCACTGGCCTTCAGCTGTTCTTCCACCCATTTCATCCTTCAGGATAAAGATTCTATCTGCCCTTCTCCCAAACACCACCTACACTCTCTTTTCCTGCAGAAATAAGTTACTGTGGCTCCAGGATCATTTGGGGCTCTAAACACCCTAAACTCCCTGCTGCCCTGCAGAAGCAGTAAATTTGGAAGCTTCAGGCACATATTCTCCACCTTCTCGCACTTAATTAGGATGTACTGAACCTGCAATAAAAATGAAAATGGAAAGGGCTTTAAGGACTCTGTTTCAATGACATTTTTGGTCCACATTTTCCTGCTCAGTTGGGCAACAAATCAACCCTTTCCTTGGCCACCATCTCCCTTAGCAGGTATGGCTAAAGAATGATTTGTTTCTGTTCCTTGTGTCTCCTGATGGTCAGCTTGATTCTTTTCCTGCAGAAGAGTAACTTGCAACTGAAATGACAGTGACACAGGTGCTGATGTGATCAGGCTTCAAACTGCTGAGCCACAGGTGCAGCTTCCTCATTTCCTGGTAATGCATTAAAAATGCCTCCTCTGGTCTGTTCCTGAAGACAGCTGTTTTCAGATGGATTTCCTCCTAATTGCACTTTCCAGGGCACATTGCTTCTCATTCTGTTCTAATCCTTCTATTTTGGTCAGCCCAGTTTATGAAAGCTTAAATTGAACACTTTAGGCTGCCACAAAGGTTAAAAAACCTATTTACCACAAAATTAGACTCTGACTTGTAGGAGATGCCAAACTCCTCTGGATTCAACAGGACTCCAGTCCTTATTAGGACCTCTGAAAACATCCATGCTCCTAATCAAGACATCTCAAGACTGGGTCATTTTGTCTCTGCAAGGCTATTTTACACTCCTCTGCTGGCACAACAGAGCCTAAAACCTAGGGTAATTGCCACCTGGGCATTTCTGGAGGGTACAAAATCTCCATAAACAACTCTAGCACTTTGCCTGGATGCTCCCAACACGGTGGTACAGAGCTGCTTTCTTTACCCCTTTCACTCCCTGAGTATTTGGAGGCAGCTCCCAAAGGGCAGAGAAATGCCTCCACCACTAAACCACCCAAACATCTGTAAAGTCTGCCTGGCTCAGAGCCAGCTGTGGCTCAGCAGCCCCAAGGAGAACTGACATATCAGAGCAAAGTGGGGAATACTGGAGGAGTTAATATCTCATCTTTAGCATCTCCTGAGCGTAGCTCTGCCTTTGGGTCATTGACTTTGTGACTTTCTTTGCACCAAAAGAAAAAAAAATAATAAAAGAAGGACATGCAGAAACACAAGTATTTGAAAAGTACACTTTTAATAGCCTCTCCTGGGCAGAATCAACTGAACTCAGATGCAAAACTACTTTTTGCCAAACTGCATGAAAGCATCATAAGATCTCATTTTATCTCTCGTCTAGATTTATTGTAGTGGTGCCCTCTCACACTTCCACTCCAAAAACCATTCCCATTATAAACCTCCTCCCTTTTTCAAAGAATTTAACTCATCTCCATAGGTGCATGATGCTGTAGCTTGGCATATAAAGTCCTTAGTCCAGTTGTGGGTTTTTTTTTTTTTTTTAAGAGGTTAAAATGTCTTCTGCAGTTTTTGATTTACAGACACGTAAAACTCTAAAATTTGCACTTTTAAGAGCTAGGAAGTGTACCTAAAAAACAGAAATGATTGAAGCCAGGGGAAAAAATGAACTATTCCAGATTTTAATCCTAGAATCACTTACTTGAAAGGCAAAATACGTTTTTCTCAGACCTCATCTCCTGGGCATACAATTTTCAAATATGGTAAAGGCTCAATGTATTCCATTTGCAATAAAGTTGCTGGAGGGGAATATAGGAGGAATAGAGATTTTTGCCTATGATATGTGATATCAGGGAACAATTATGGTATTTGTAGTTATGACTCAAAGGGTTACAAGGCATGACCAGAGGAGCCAGTACCACATCACCAGACACAACAGTAAAATGGTGTGCTAGGAAAGCTGGCACTGCATCCAAAAGGTAACAGCTTCTGAGAAATATAGGACATGGTGGCTGATCTCTTAGAAATACAGCTGCTAAAAACTGTCCCCACACCCACATAAGGCATCTTTCTGCACGTGTTCTGAGCTTAGTCTAATGTTTCAGGTAGCTGTAATAGAGTCAGTTCAATTTTGCTGAGAATTAAAATCTGCCACCCAAGATACTCCAAAGGAGGCTGTAGGTGTCTCAAAGCAAAGAACAGCCCATCTCTGCTTTCCTGTGTTATTTCCTGAGCCCACACCCCTAACTGTTGAAACAAACAGGTGTAAAATCTTTAAAATCTAGTTTACAGCAAAAAGGAACAAGACTGCTGGCAAAGGACCTAACATATTCCTGCACTTGCTGTTGGAAAATATCTTGCATAATTTTATAACCCACTTGATGCCTTGTGTATTCAGAAACGGAAACCATCACCAGCAGCATCTTTTACAGCATCCTACTGGTAAGTAAGGGTGGGTAGCACAGGAGACCTGCTGGTCAGATGTTCAAGGCCAGAACAAACTGCTGGTCTCGTTTACTGCCTCACTCTCACACGGGTAAGTAAATGTACTACGCTGCACTGCATATCTCGTGCCTCAGCTGGCAGAACCCAAACTCTGCAGTGGGCTGAGTGCGTGTTTAGTTTTATTTGCCAGTCAGTGTCATCGCCACACCACTGCCACAACCCAGTCTGGCTGCTACTCTCCCTGGGCAATAGCCCATGTACTCCTTGGTCCAGGCAGACATCAGGAAACTGAGCCAGCAGTTCCCAAAGTTGTATTAGATTCTTGGTAGATAATTTCATTAACATAATTAACTAGGGTTTAGGCTTCCTCAAAACAGAGTGCCCCTTTGCATGTATGTAGCCTCCATGTATTTGAAAGATATCCCAAGCACTGAGATGAAAGGGGAAACTGAGGCTGTGTCACACCTGGTGTCACATCGTCTGAATTCCCTTGTCTTGCTCTTTGTTTCTCACTTTTACCATAAACATGTCTTTTGGCTATTTCAAGAGCCATAGCAAAAAATCGGTACTTTAGCAGGGCTGTCTGCTGTAATACTGTACTATAGACTTTGCCTCACGTGTTTGGAAGTGATCCAAACAAGAGAAGCAAGAACTACACACTTAAATTAAACAAGTTCAAAAGCTAGATCTCTGGAGCAAGTCAAAATGTAGCAAACCAAAAACGGGTCAAGTCACTGTTTATGGCCTTTATAATTGTTTTTTGTTTGAAAAAAATTGACTGTTTCATTGTGTTTCTTTTCAACACATTGCCTGACAAACCTGACATATTTTAAATGACAGTAAGCTAGTGTTTTAGATTTTCCTTGGCATTATTTTGCTATATATTCTAGAAAATATTTAGCTTATTGAGGCCTAAAACAATTGAACAAGTGCAAAAATGACACAATTTTCTTTTTAAGGTGATTAATAAACATCTTGGTAACTGCTGATCCAGATATTTCATTATGAACTTCAGAAAATTCACTATTAAACTTCCCCAGTCTGTTCTGCAATGAATGAGGAAATAGGGAAAGGGATATTAACAAAGCTGCAGCTTTGTGATAATCCATTAAACCAATAACATACACTGCTTTTAAAAAATGAGCTTCATTTGCTGCGATTTAGTTACATTTTCTCTTTACATGTACATGTAAATGCTTTTTAGATGTAGTAGTCTTACTACTTATCTCCTTCAGCTGCAAAGGTTTTGTTTTTCTCACTTGATGGTGAGTAAAATTATCCCCTAATATATGCCCTATTGTTAGGACATGAGTCTGTATGTCATTTAAGACAATTCTAGAAAAGAAAGTGTCATGGCATTGAAGTGCAAAACAGTAGCCTTGGTTTTGCAGTTTCAGTTTTCAAAACATAAAATTATTTGAAAACAGAATAATTCAAAACTAAGTCAGGAAATTCAGTATTGTGGGTTATACTTGTTCCAACACACAAGCTCAGCTGTGAGCAGGGACATTTCCTCCAGAGCAATGAATCCTGCAATAACACTCAAGCGTAAAGCATTTTCTTTGCCTCATAAATTGCCACACTTCAAAACATTAAAAAATGTTTCTGTATTTTCTTTAATCAAAATCAGTTCTATAAAAGCAGAATACAGTTTTAAAGAAGGCCCTAGACATACATTTCCATGACACTATAAAGCACAGTGTGTATGAGGTATGCTACACTGTCATTGTTACTGAGCTGGAGAGACCTGCAATGCAGTAAATGTTTGATAGGAAATGAAAGGCTAGGAAGGTTTACATTTTCTTTACATGTACCCAAAGCATTTCATATTTCAGTGTACTTATATAAACATGCCCTTGTTTCAGGCTTTTAGCAGGAAAAAAACAAGCGCAGTTTACTACTAAATGACTGCTATCTGCAAGTGGCAATTCCAGCTAGCAGCCTGTAATTTGTCAGGGACAGATAACAGAATGCTGTTATCCTGCACCTGGTTAATCCCAGCCCAGTTTATCTTGTGTGCATGTCTGCACAGCCCAGCAACGTGAGCAGTAACAAATCTCATGGCATATGCACACATCCTGTCGCCTTGTTCATCACACTTTATTGTCTTTTTTTATAAGCTGCGTGTAAAGTGTTCTTCCAAGGTTTGCTAACTGTAGAATGTACATTTGAAGTCCAGGACAACTGGAACTTTATGAGAACCACCACTCTCACTCAGCTGTTTTGAAAGAGGTAATGAGAGAGGAAGAGAGGTTTTTCATAACAAATGAGTTTTCACATTGGAAATAGTCTGTGTTCTAATGCACCATGGCAGAACATTTAAGTGTGCTGTGCAGGCCTTTAAAAGAGAGAATATTACCATTTGCGGTTAGTCACCATCCATAGCCCATTATTTGAAGGAAAATACTATCCACTAATGGCAGCACACAGGAAATTGCTCCCTTGATAGAAATGGTTTACAAGTAGGAAACAGCTTTGGAATGGAGATTTGCTTAATAGCTTTACCTTGTCTTCGCAGCATTTTTTATTCTTCTTTGCCTTTACTGCAAAGATGACTCCTTAATAGAATAAAGCCTCTATCAGAGAATATTAGTTATTCATGTAGCTTCTGTGAGCTTGGAAATAAATTATTGCAAGCTGAAAATGTTTCTCAAAGACCATAAAAAGCACCCCTTTCATACTACTCATTAGGTACAATTATTTTATTTATTTCCAGCTTTATATTTCTCTGTTAGTATCTTGTTCACTTGTCCTGAGGACAAGATATAATTTGTCTTATCCAAATCACCTAGCCCAGTCTGAGGTCAAGTTTAACTAGGAAAGCAACTGGTAATTTTGCAGATCATCTTTAATAAATTTAAGTGAAGGCAAATACTACACAGAATTGCATGGATCCAACATAAAACCTGGATGCTGCATCTTCCATTCCACCAGCTGACATTGTAAAATGCACAGGTTGCACTGAAGCCATTTTTCCAAGTAAGATTTAACCGTGTAACTCTCTTACACACTACAGAATGGGCATTAATACCTTTTTCCATATTGTCTTTCATCTGACAATCTCAAGTGACTTTTCAAGTATTAAGATATTAAAAAAAAACTGTTTACATGCTGTCAAATGAGGAGTTTTTTCTCTGATCATAATCCATTTGGGTTTCTGTTCCCCATATGACTGGAATCCAGACATGAGTGGTTTTATAGAAGTCTGTTCAGAGGATTGTTCTCACAACTAGTTTTGAGCTACTAACAGACATAATGACCTTCATGGTGTGTTGATATTTACAGAGTGAATCCCTTTATGATTGCCACCCCTGGTACTTTTCCTCAGGAGTTTGGAGGGGCTGGAGAAAATTGGCAGACAAAAAAAGTACCCGGTAGTTAGTTATGTCTCAAGCCTCTGATTTCTTTCGGTCAGAGAGCAAGTGGTCAGCATAGGAAGCAGAGGTCAAGGGAGCCACTGTTTACCATGAGAATCACAGTCTCTGATGTGGGAATATGATCAAGCAGCAATCTTTTTATATCTCTAACTGCCCCAAGGAAAAGAGAAATACTGATATTCACCCTGTAAGATTAACAATATGCTTAATTGACACTCAGCCCTTGGTTATGTAGATCAGAATATCTCATGGTTATTTAGATCAGAATATCAAACAGTTTGGACAGATACCTGCTATCCTCAGGAGGCTGAGTTGCCAGCTTACATTCCAGCTGAGTATCCTCTTGTGTATTCAGAGAAAGGTTTGCAGGTTCAAGCCTTACAAACATCAGACCATGACAGTCTTCATGCTTACACAAATTGGCATATATTCTGCCAACTCTATTCAGATGTTAGCCAACAGCAGAAATGAAAAGCAAACTAACCCACTCGATCATCCCTCCTGGTCAGGAGCACAAGTAGGCACAGCCCTCCCATCAGATTGTAAGCCCATATCTCCAGAAGGCAGCACTTTTAATCAGTTCAGGGCTGAACTCCAATGGATCAGTTCTGGAGGGGGAAGAATAAGATAATCACCCACGAGTGACAGGAAAAGCAAGATCCTGAGCCCTTCTAATAAATTCTTTCCACCTAGTAAGAGTAGGTGGTTAGCTGTCTGCATAAGTTATCCCTACAATCCATAAAAGAAGTAGATTCTACCTGTCCAGCCTTCCCTCCAGAAATATTGTAGGAATGGGACATAACTCAGCTGCTGCAGATTAAAAGTGTAATTCAGATGCCCAAGTACTTTATAGGTGAATTAACTCTGTGTTTGAGTTTTGTCTATTAAGCATTTCACTAAAAGGGAATGAGAAAGTTGTATAATTTATTATTTAATATTTTCAATAGACCTCACTATCATACTCAAAAGCAAATAGTTTTCTTGAGATGCACATATAGATGGGAGTTATAAAATGGCTATGCCAAAAGGTTTTATGGTGATGCAGATGCAATAAGAAGATTGCTTTATAAACATGTTTTCCATGCAGTGGTTCATTTAAAGACTGGAGGATTTTTTGTCCATCATCACAAAAATGTACAAGACAAATTCAGGTTTTTTAAAGACTGTAGAGAACATGCCTCAATCAGGCTTCCAAATTTTGGTTCTACTCTTTTCTTATCTCTCTTCACAATATGACACTTGCCTATTTTCTAAGTAAAAATTAATTTATCTCACATCCCTCACAGAACTTGAATCAAAATGATTTATCCCTTTATGCTTTTCTTTGGAACATCGTTGTTGCAAGGTATCTGTCACGTCAGTTCCCATTATCTGTTAGCTAGATTGTTTAGTAGCATCACATTGAGTTCTACCAGGGGATGTGCAATTATGAGATGGTGCTTAAAAACATTATAATCACCGGACCCAGCTACCATCACTACCCAAAACATGAGCAGCCTTTTCAAACATTAGAATTCAGGTATTAAACACCACCAGCCCAGAAACATTTCCACCTCCTTTTTCAGTGGCTCAGGCATCATTCTCTGCTCAAGACATGATTACTGCCTCTCAGTCTCCCAAACCCTTTAGGGAGAGAGAACCATTAGAGGTGACAGCTCAATACAACGTGCTACTAGAAAATCAAGCGCATACTTGGCTTCACAAAGCCATGCAACAATAATAGCTTTTTTTTTTTCTGTTATTTGACCCAAACATTCTTAACTACAAAACACACTGTGATCTGTAACCCAAAATCCTGAGAAGGTCTCCTATTTCAGGAACAAAAGGCAGAAGCTGATATCATCAGGCCTGAATTATTAGATTGCTTCAACAGTTTCTTTATCACCAGGCACATAACTTTACACATCCGAATGCTGCCGGCAGGCTTGTTGGAGGCCAGCTTGCTCTATGTCTAAATGCTACTGCAATGACACAGCAGCTGTTTGAGAGAGAAAGGAAACCAGCAATCCTAACCTCAAGAACCCAGCTCTGCACAGGAGCACTAGAGGACTGGGAAGCAGCAGGGAACTAGAGACAGAATTCCGCAGACTGAAGTTCAATCAAGGGACACTGTAGGATACCAGCAGTTAACAACAGAAGCAATCATCAGATGGGATGGGGAAAATGCACAGATAATTGATTGGAACAACATTTGGGCCCAGATAACCCTCCAGTTCTCAACTGATACTTATAGGAGATGTCAAAGGAGCAATTGAGCCACCAATAATGATTATATCACTTTTCATCCCACAAGATCTTTGGATGCTTTTCAGGCTGCAGGATTGCTCATTCACTGACGAATTACAGCCAGCTACAACAGCCATTTTGCAGCACTATACAATAGCTATTATAAGGGAAATGAAGAATAAACTTCTTCTATTGATCCAGCAATAGGAATCTTCAATAGAAAGAATGTAATTACCTGAGGTAGAGGAAGATTACAAAATGGCAGTAACCACGAGTATTAAAAAAGCACAGTTAGCCTCGAAGCAGCCAAGAAATCTCCATGAGAAGTTACACAGGACAGAGGACTCAACAACAAACTTTAATACAACATCAGGGAGCAAGGGAAAAGGGAACTACAGCCCCACCCAATTATCCCACCCTCCTTCCCCCACAAATACAGCATCCTTTCCAGCCAAAACCATCTCTCCCTATGGTCTCATCACAGGAGTAAACAGCGACTTTATATGCAAATATAATTAACTTGGTCTGAAAAAACAGAGTGAGAAAGGAAGATAAAGAAGGAATCTTTCCAAAACAGTCTCCTTCACAATGCCTGTGGGGAATTAGGCTACTTACAGCCTTTTTGGGTGGCAGTCCTCCCTCCTTCTCTGGATCTAACAGCAGCCCTGGCTTTGCTTACAGAACAACCTTGCATCCCAAAAACAAGCACACAATGCATCTCCTGCCACTGTGATTGCCATTTCAGAGTGTGTGTTTTGTTCCAAGACAGAGGAACCAAAAGTCCTAGAAACTCTCGCTGTAACGCTTGAGGGTCCACAAAAAAAAAAATAAGCATTATATATTCAGATAGTCTATGCTCAGATTATGCAGTACAGCTTTGTTGCCTCTAATTATCAGCTCCTACAGAGGGCAGTTACTTTCTTCTGGGACAAGGTTTTCATGTTTTCCCACAAAATATGGCTGCTTCAGAACACTATGGAGAAGGGGAGCAGCAAATCTCATCCTCCACATAAATATCATCATTTTCTGAAGTCACATGTTACTCGTGCAAAATTACTGTTTTCTGTGTCAAGGACTGCCTGATGCATACAGCAAAAGATAAGAGCAAGGGTGGATCTAAAATTTGCCTATAAAACTAATGAGCTCAAAACTGTCTTCTTTGAGAGCAACTCCCTTCTCCTTAGGACTCTAACCCTCATATTTTCCTGTCCTTTATGATGTCTTCCCACCCTGTCATCAAACTACCCTCAGGGTTGTTTTTCCAGCAATGTGTTGATTTTTTTTTTTCATTAATTCAGAATTTAAAAACAAAGGACGTGGGATTTTAATGAGTTGATTGGTTTGGTTTCATTTACTCTTAAGATTATCCAAAACATCTTCAGCTTTGTAAAAGTAAGGCATGTACCCATTGACCCAACAGTCATATATCTTGCAGGAGAAACAAATACCAGCTGCTGGTGGTTGAGACCACGCTTTAATTTGACCCCTACATATGAAAGCACCTTATTCATTTGAATGACAAAATCTTGAGAAATGTCAAAAGAAATATGAAATAATTATTAATTACAAAACCCAGAAAACGCATTAAAAAACACTCCTTGACAAGATGTAACAGTTTACACACCACTCAGGGTTGAACAGGGGTATGAATAGGAACATGCATACCATCTTCCACTCATACAGAGGAGAGGGGTATGGTAGTCACTGGACTTCTTTACAGCTTCTAGCATTAATCTAACAAAATCCATCTGTATAGAAAAGTCTATTTTAAAGAGACTTGCTGAACTGCCTGCTGGCATTTTCTACAGTTTGCAGCATGTTAGATCAGCAGAGTCAACCTAAAAGAACAAAAAGCTTTCATATTTTATTTGTCAGGAAACTGGCTGCATCTCAGGTACATTTAATCCATATTTGATAGACTTTGTAATATTCTGCAAACATTCCAGTAAATGTTAATTGTCGTGCTGTGGCAAGATGCATTTATACAACCTGATGACTTCATTGATTTAAATGGCCTCTGGAAAAGATCCAGGCTTGCATCCTTGCCTAGTCTCATATTTGCCAAAACCCAATTTAAAAACCATTAAGTCCTGTGAGAAGGATATTATCATTAAGAATTTTTTTTAATTCAATACCATTTAAGCCTAGAGTAATAGCTAATAACAGCAGTCAAGGCTTAAAAGAATGTTTGTATTGCTTTGAAGACAGACAGTGTTCCTTAGCATTTATACCGAAGAAGAGAGCTGATTTTGAGTAAACACTATCTCTTTCGAAGGGAGGGAGAAGGAATAAAGCAAGCTATTATGTGTCAGTCTAAATAAATAGCTTATGTGCTACTTGAAAAGGCTTAGGCTCTAATAAGATTGACATCTGAACCAGAAGATTTCAGTGCTTTGGTGCTATTAGGTCCTAATCTATTTCTCTGAATGCTTTTGTGAAAATAGCCATCTTCATCAGACAAGTAAAGTGGTAAAAATCATGTCTTAGCAAGGCAGCTTTTGAGAGCTTGGCAAATTACAGAAAAGGCTACACAATTAATTATGGCTTTGTTTTAATTAACTTGGGTAAACTACAAACTAGTCTTGGGTTTTTTTTTCCTCATAATTATATTTAGAGTTTATATTTAAATGTGCTTCAGTGACCAGAGGTGGATGAATCTCACAGGTGAGCAGTTCTCCCATCCAACAGTTAGAGCTGTTAATGTGTTGATTCATTTTCACCCTAGAGAGTGTAGTTTGTTGGGAGCTCAGAAGGGTAGAAGAAAACAAGCCTTAGTTATATCACTAGTGTGAAGCTGCAGCATCTAAACCAAAAGTTATTCTAGCACGTATTAACAAGGATTTAATTTGCTAGATAGAAAATGGGTTTTTCAAGAAAGCCTGAGACTGCTGCCTCAATTAAAAAAAAAAAAAAAAAAAACAGCCAGGATCCTTGGTTCAGTGCTCTGCCTTCCACACTGAGAGCAAGATTGAGCATCAATCCCAGAGTGTGCCCACCTGTATCCCTAAGAAGAAGGTGATCAATTTTCATTTAGGATGAGGGGCAGAGATGTTGGTGCTAAAATCTCACTGGACAAAAGGGCGTAACCCATTAGCATCACCAAAAAAAGCACTGAGCAGTTCTGCTGTGAGCCCACTACTTTTGTGTGGTCTCTATTTGAGTGTCAAGTCTGTGATCAGCCTCAGTTTGACTCTTGGTTGTCAAGTGATGCTCTAAAGTTGTCTGCCCTGACCGAAGGGTCACCTTCTGGCTTTGCTATGTGGCAAGGACACGAGTGCAGAGCTGCCTGCCTGTCAGGGCCAGAGACAAGTGGGTGTGAGGCTGGGACAGGGCCTGGATAACTCCTGACTTAGTGTGCCCACATACTATGGGGCAGTGGAAATGCTCTACTGCTTTTCATGCCCTGAGCTGTTCTCTAGCAGCAGCATTATCTTAAAAAATACAGACTGAAGTTAATTCTGATTAGCCTCAAGTAGTTATCTTCTTCCAGGCTCAGCTATGTCAGAAAAAGGGGAACCATAATATCTGCTGATCACCTTTCTCTCTCCCTGGAGGCCACTGTCCCTACCAGTCTGTAGGTGAGGAAACCTGTTTCTCAATCATGTTCCAAGCTAAGCCATGTGAATTAGCTCACATAACACCAGAGATGGTTTGTTCCTGAAGAAGCAAGAGCAAAAGCTTGCACACAATTCCCCATAGCCTGACTAACAAGGGAAGCAACCTCTTCTGTGAGCTTGGCTGAAAGATATGCATAGTCTATACTGCTGGTTTCTTATGTCACAAACTTCTTATTTTCATGATCAGATCCTCCAGATCTCTACCACATGATGCCACAAAACAGTTTGTACAAACAGGTTACCTGCCTCCAGATAATTTGGCCAGCTGTCCTCAAGCTTCACTATGTTTCAGGAGGGCAGTAAAAAAAGAAAAAGTTCAGCTAAAGAGGAAAAAAGAGTAGCAGCAATGAGATGACATCTCTCTGTCAGAGTCTTTCTGAATCAAGCAGGAATGGGCCAAGACAGAGCGACCTCAGGACTTCAGCAAATGGCTGCTAGTCAGAGGCTGTTATGAAGCTCTCAGTTCTGCTGAGAAGTGTCTCTTGGAAGAAGTGTTTGCTTCTTGGGAAGTAAATAAAGCAGGGAGATCCCCTTCAGAAACCTTATTTTGTGAGCTATTGTGGACTGCATCAATCTGCTGCAGATTCTGCTCTTCACCCCATGGGATCCTGGCTGCCTCTAAATGCTGTCTGAAGGCATGTTTGCTTTCAGGTATGTGTTTGCTCAGGGTGACTTTCAGCAGATAAGTACTATGAAAAATTCTCTTACCTGTGCTAATAGCAAATGTCTTTCTGGATCATGAAGTGAAATCAGGATGAGAAAAGTGACATTGAAATGGCACAGAAAATTATAGTTATGAATCAGCAGGAAGACAAACAGCTGTTCTGCAATTCTGTGTGGTATACCAAAAGCTCTGTCAACAACTGATCTCTTCAAGTTTTCATGAATGATACCTGATTGTACCATTCACCACCAATAGCACTGAGGGCAGTGAGCTGTCAAGCACCTTTTCTTTATTATTATCACTACTTTCCATAGGTTCAAATGATCTTTGGAGACATTAGAGATTAATAAATAGAAATAATTAGTCTGTTCCATCAGTCTGCAAAGATTAACACAATCGTGTCCTTGGTGAATCCTTGCCATGTGAAGCTAACATGAATGCAGCAGAAAAGAAGATATCCAAAGGACTCTTCCAGACCCCATCTACAGCTGCATCATCCTCTGGGTGTCAAAATACAAGTAAAAGACAAGGACTTGTCCCATAAAAATTGAGCCTGTTTTAATATATTTCAGTTAGAGGTATGAAAGGAACTGAACTTGGCAGTGTATTTAACAAAAGGTTGGAAGAAAAAAAATAGAAAAGGGTCCAATCTTTCTTTTGATACCATCCTGCTGTGATGACCAATCACCTCAGAGGCCATTCCCACAACACTTTCATGAGCTGCAAAGTGAAGTTAATTTCATCCCCAAGCTTCTTTAGGAAGTCTGCTGTAGAGGAAAAAAAAAAAAAAAAAATAAAAGCCAACATGATCATACAAATCCCAGACTAGTCTCCCAAGCATTGGAGCATCTTTCCTCTGCCAACTATTTATCAGACCACTTCACGATTCATTGCCTTTCAAATGGCTTTTCACAGAGGAACAGTGAGTTGCAAAAGGCTTTGTAGATTGAACTGGAAAGGTCCTCAGAAGGTGAACCAGGAATGATTTCAGATACAGAAAGAAAAATTCTGTCTTGAAAGAGGTCAGGGAAACAGATGCCCATCACTTCACTGCTGTTGCAAAGCTGATATGCTGAACATTTAGCCTCAAACATGAACAGAGGGGCCTCCATTCCCACCTCTCTGCCCTTGCAGCCTATTATTTAGGTGCCATTTGGGAATTTTTCAGCTCTTTAATCTCTTACAACAGTTTCTCAGAGCTCTTCTACAGTCCCAGGGCAGAGTCTGAAATAAAAATAGAACTGTGCTAGATACAGATGTGATTTTTGATTAATTATCAGCATAAGCCTTTATGTAGACACCAGTGGATTCACAATGGTATCATATATAAACATTATTTCTTTTTCTCCCTATCCAGCTAGACAACAAGCCTTACTGACCTGGTAAGCAGTGTACAAAACCCCTATGACCAAGAGCCATTAAAAACAATTTTTATGTCAGAAAGCCAAGGGGAGACGAGTGGCAAAGTCACAAGAAAGGGCATGGGATAACAGCTTCTCAGATCCCAGAGCTCCATGGCAGGATGGAGCCAGACCCAAGGGCACCCCAGCCACATTCAGCCAGACATCATCTAGCCATGGGATCTTGCTGCACATGGCTCAGGAGTCACAGGCTGGCCACATGAGTATGTCTTGATGAGCAGCATGAAAATTGTGGGTTCCACTATCAAATGCATTCCTAGTGGTACTCACACATCTGTCCTGGATGCTAGGAGGCAACTTCATGCCCCTGCTGTTATCCTGGCACAATTAGAGTACTGCAATTTTCAGACTCTAGCAAGATTTCATTTTACTTCTCTGGCAAAATAGAAAACCTCAGAGTAAAACCTTCTCAAGTGAATTTTGACAAACAAACAAAAAAAATCAAACAAACAACAGAACTACTTGCGCCTCAGTCACTCAGGACAATCATGTTCTTTCTGCCAGAAACTCTCAGTGGTCCACTGCTTGGCAAAACATTGAACCCCATGTCACAGGTTCTGGGGGCTACAGGGAGGCAGAAGTGAGATTTTAAACAAGTCTCATCAATAATATCTTACTGGGTAAAGTGCAAGAGTCTCTTAGACCCAGGATCTTTCAACAAGACTTTCAGTTTTCTTCCTCTGAAATCCTGCAAACCGGGTTTTCAGATTCATAGAATATTTTCTCTAGTCAGAACAGATAAAATATGATTGTGGGATAAACAGAGACCTGGACACTTCATCTGAATACCAGTTTTCAAACATCATATCCAGTGGTGTTCAGAAGGCCATGCCACATTTTGCTTTAAACTCTCTATAGCCTACCAGCATTTTTCAAAATCTTGACAGTATGTCTGTAAAGAGATAGAAACTAAAAAAAAAAAGCAGTCAGTTTAGGGTCTTGAAGTCAGTTACTGCTGTGCTAGAGGAAGAATAACTGCAAGCAAGGGGGCTACTACCAGCAGAAGAAAAAGGAGGAATAACTACACAGATGCTTTTTTCATCCAGTATGCTCACCTCCACTTGCCTTAGAGAGGGAGAGAGAGAGAAAGAAAGGTAATACACCTGGCACAGTGTATGAGCAACTGTTCAATCATTCTGAAAAGAAACTGCAGAGAAAAAAGGTTTAAAGTTCTCCTAGTTTGGGGGAACTGTTACTGATCACTTCCACTGAGTTGATAAGGGTTTGGGGTCAGCTCTTAAAAAAAAAGAGAATGAAGACTAACATAACAAAACATTTGGTTTCTAACTACTACTAGCATAACACTCACCTGGATTGTGATTCAACTTTTTAAGACTGCATAACTACATTTAAGCCACACCAGGGTTAGAGAGACACCAGGCATACCCTGAGTCTTTTGTGAAACTGTCTGAGAGGTGAAACAAGCAGAAACTGGGCTGCCAGAAAAGTGGGGGGGGAGGTATCACTGTCACCCCCAGAGACAGGTCAGACTGACAGAAAAACATATAAGGATCTGGGAAAATGGCAAGTGTAGAGAAGAGATTTATTTTGAGTAAGCCTGGATATTATATACTTAAATGTTCTGTGATAAAAGATTTTTTTAAAAAACCCAGCAATAAAAGACATCAACTTCTAAATAAAACACCTCTTGAAACAATCTATTAGAAGCTTTAGAAGTACTTCTATTAGAAGTATTCATAGTTCATTTCTTGATAAGAATATCTATTTGGAATCTCTCATCCACTATTAAATGACACCATAGTTTGATGTTTACTTCTGATCAGCATTTTTAAAAATAGTTTTGGGGGTGGTGAATTTACTTGCACCATAATTCAGAGATTTCCTTGCTTCAGTATCTCATGACTGGTTTTAGCATTTTATTCTGACAAAAAACAAATACATTCATGTTAAGATATTAAATACACATGCACTCTCCCAAGGAATTTCAATCTTGTTTATCACAAATGCGTGTTTTCTTTCAAATTTTTCTATTCCATGAAGTAACCAGATGAGCCTTTGCTTGCTCATTTGCATCCAATCCTGTCTCCCATTCCAGAAGCTTAAAAATCTACTGCCAGCTAGGTGCCCTGTATTTAATGTTTGCCTGAAAGTTTTACACATTTGGATCTATACATATAATGCTCTTTCTTTACACCATTAGCAATCAATAATGTTGGGCAGCACTTTCTTTAGATCTCCACTCACCTGCTCCATCTGGATCTCCCAAGCACTTCTGTGGTACAAGTACTTGCAATCATCATCTGCACCTTATTTGTATGGACAGTATGTCTTGATGAGCAGCATGAAAGCAGCATTGTCTCCTGTTAAGACCAGTAGGGTATGGAGTTCAGTGCCAAAGGGCAGTGGAATATTTCCCATATAAAGCATTAAGGTGGAGTGTGTTAAACCAAAATCAAGAGTGGGGGGGAAACCCAGGAAATCTTTACATGGTCTGTTTTCTTTTCAGTCCATCATAATGATGTTAAATTTGCAGTAAATTCTAGAAATGTAAAGAGGAGCCCACGTGATGACAAGCAAGTATTTGTCTGTGCATGTGCCCTGTGTAAAACTAGGGTCTAGGAAAAAGCTCTCTGGGTAGGAAGGCATTTCAGTTAAAATGCAAAAGCCAGAAGTGCTCTGTTTCCAAATTGAACACCTGTGACTTTCTTCTGTTCAAAGTGGATATATCTCATGTCATTATCCTAGCTTGCGCGAAAAGCAATTGTTGAAACAATCTTCCCAAGCTCCTTCTCACGGGACGGGAGGGCTAGACTTTTCCTGGAGCACTTCCATATGCTTTAAGACATTACTATTGTTCAACCTTCCATATGTCAGAACTACATAAGGAATTTATCAGCTCCTGCATGCCCATTCAATAATGGTCTGCTGGCCTTCTGACAGCAACCTTCCAATAAGGTCTTGCTGTGGCAGTCCTGACAGCTAAGGTTGGCTTGTTTAACAGCATATTAACATGAAAAATTATCTTTTTGAACCTTACAGAAACACTGCATTGTCCTGGCACAAGCTCAGTGAACTGTGACACTGCCTGAACTTCTTTGAATTGCTCTGGGGAAAAAAATATCCTTTATTTAATAGGAAATCAAAATGGAATAAAAATGAAAATCAAGCAGCTTTGGCAGGAAGCTGCTCCATGCTCTTTATAAGAAACCACTCACGATGTGCCCACCAGGCACATGTCAAAATCAGGGTCCCCAGCAAGAACTAGAGCATGTCACCTTCATTTTCAGTCCCTGAAATCTATTTCAACCTGTATTTTCCTCTTTATTCTAGAATTTTTTACTCACTTGCTACAGAACAGCTTTCAGAACATGCTTTCCAACTTGCTGAGTTGTAGGGGGTCATTCCCAGAGGTCCATCTTCACATTCATAGTGGCATAAATAATGGCTCTCATCTACAGCATTATTATCTTTCTTGTTCCAGTTGTTTGGTGCTCCTGTGCCTGAGATGGATTAACAATACTCACAGGTGCTAAACCACATTTGTTAGAGAAACATTCTCTGGGTTATTGACTTATACAGCAACAAAGTTCTTTCTTGGATTCCTTGCAAAATTTAGAATTAAATACTTTGCAGGAGGTTTCACAGCAGAGCAGTACAGTTTCTGACAAACTTTTCTTTCCTCTTGGAGGCAAGCACTTGCATTAGCAAGTTACACTCGTGTTTTACTGCTCCTAGATTGAATTACATTTATCACTCTGGAAGCAGCAACAGCATGACTGCCCTTCCACATGTGAGACATGCAATTCATCGATTTCTGGAGCTGCAACCACAGCTTTACATTTATCATATGTCAGTTCTGGTTTACTTAGCAGTCCCCTGTGTGGGACAATGAAGTTTAAAATGTTCCTATTAAAGAGGGGGGAAAAAAGAAACATTTCACATACAATGGTAGCATTCATCAACTGTTCTTTGCAGCATGATGTAGCACTATTTATCAACTACCAGTTTCCAATTTCTCTAGCAATAACTTTTTTACTCTTATAGACAGCTCAGAGATCTAAGAACAAAATGACAAAAAGAATAGTTGAAATACGACTCACATAAACCTGTTTCTTGTGCTGAGCAGCAGCCCCTTTTTTACAATAGGAGGATGCAGTTTTTGATCCCTGAACTTTTGCCTGAAGGTATAAATCATCTTCATGGCCCTTAAGGAAATTAACTGGCACCCAAAATTAAAAGCTTCACTCCCAATTTTGAATATCCCCATTTGAGTGAATTACTACATATTAAGGCACCCTTTTTCAGAAGCCTCTGAATTCCTCAAGCACTGGGCTTCATGTAAGCAGCCCCTGTTCTAGGGGACCTCACAAACAACCTTTGCATCTGCCATTCGGTTTTCACATTAAATAAAATGAAGGTAAGTGACGAAAATCTCATCCTCGTTTCAACTGTTTAAGTTAGTATCTCAAAAGATGAGATACCTTTGCCTAGCTCTGAAGCTCTTCCACTTTTCTTCTTTTTTTTTTTTTTTTTTTGTTTTGTTTTTTTTGTTTGTTTTTTGCCACCTTTCAGAATTTGTGGATGTGAACAGGATGAAGTCTCTGACAACTGGTTGGGTGTTCAGGGACAGTGTCTCTGGTCCCCAGTCACCAAAACCCATTCTGCTGCCCAGGGATTCAGGAGAAGTGGGCTCTTCCTTCCTTTCTGGAGGTGTTGCAGGCCCCTTACAAATCCCTGATGGACAGTGGAAGATAGGCTGCAGAAATACACTTAGAATCATCTGCAAAATATTCCCCAAGCAAAATTTCAACAATGTCAAGTTTGTCATATCTCTCTAGGCTTTAAGGAACAAAGTTTATTCCAGCAGGAGGAGCAACAATGGCTCCTTGGAGCTGGCTTTCCCAGCTGCCAGACTGGGAGGCACTGCAGGAGCCTGCCCAGTACCATGAGAGAGGGAGCAATGCAGTCACCCACTCACTCCTGCTCGAAGACCTTCTCTTAGTCCTCTGCACTGAAGAGGCCTCTCTTCCCAGAGAAATAGCTTGTCTTGGGGTAGGGGGGACAAGAAGGGAAGAGGGTGGTGACTGTCACCAGTTTGGAATACATTTTCAAATGAGAGGAAAGGCAGAATTCATTCTGTCCAGATGATGCAGCAACACGCCAGCATGACTGCAAGAACAGCAGACTTCAGCCTGTCATTGAAAACATATTCTCCAAGGCAAATGAATAGAGAATGGCTTAAACAAAATTATGCCCTCTTGTGACACTTAACCTTGAAGATTTTCTTGTCCTATCAGAGGTGTTTTCATGCAGTTTACAATATGAATAGCAAAATCACAGACTCTTTAATCACAAGGCAAGTCCTATTTGTTTCTTGTTTCCTGTTGTGAAAATTGCTTTTCTGGCTAATATCAAATATGTTTTCTGAAAGAAAATGCTGTCAAATGTGTTTTCTAAAAGAAAACACTGTAAAAGAAAATCTCCCAATAAATATTTGTTTTCACAACATTACAAGAAATATATTAATAAAGAATATGTAGTGCTGTTAACTTGTTTTATCTGTCTTATCTGTTCAAGAGTAAACTGGTTTTAGATGAAACAGGGCATAGGAAAAAATAACTCCCAAGAATGGTCATTTCTACTCCTCCAGAACTTGCCAGTATGAAAAAAAAGGTTTTGCCAACATTTCTCATTAAGAAAATGCCATCATTTCTACTAGTTAGGACAGTCACTTGGACAGTAGGAGATCCACATTTGAGATGTTACCATCAGATAGGTAAGCCAGAGACTTATGTCTTTCTCAAATCCCAGGTATGCATGGAAAGGATCTCAACATATCAAGTAGTTTGATGTTCTTTTCCAAGTAAATCAACTAGATCAGGTTGTTCATAACCATACTCTAGCTCTGAATGTCTGCAAGAACACACACACCAAAACCTCTCTGGCCAGGCTCTTACAGTGTTTGGCCACCCTCGTAGTGGACAAAAAATTTCTAATATCTACTTGGAATTTCCCTTGTTGCAGCTAGCCTCTAGTCTCTTCCCTTGTTGCAGCTAGCCTCTAGTCTCTGCCATTCTTTCCCTCTGCACCTCACAGAAAGGTGTTAAAGCATAAATATCCCCCATCACAATCCCTTCATCTACTCTCCACTACATGACCATGGCAGACCAGTCAGGCACAATTTGTCCATGGTACATCCACGCTGGCTGTTCCCAGTCACCTTCCCATCCTTCACATACTTGGACATGTTTCCAGGAAGACAAGCTCCATAACCTTCCTGAGAACTCAGGTTAGGCTGATAGGTCAAAAGCTTCCCAGATTCTCCTCCTTACCTTTCATTAAAATGGCATTAAAAAGGCATGTCCTATTCCCTATGGTCATCATATTTCCAAGACAACAGAGAGAGATTTTGCAATTTTATCAGCCAATGCTTGGCACCCTTGGATGCAGCCTATGTGATTCCACAGTCTGGTGTTTACCCCGTTGACTTCAATTGTTCCTAACTCAGTCCAGCTTCCCTGTCACTTAAGCATCTCTCTTCCAGCCTATCACTGGATGCAGAGCCTTCACTAGATCCAGTCATGCAAACTTCCTCAGCACATTTCTGCTCTTCCAGTGACATAGGTCTGCAGCTGCATGTGGACTTCAAATTTCTTCTTTTTTCCATGCTGTGTATGTACCTGCACAAACACTTGATTGAGAGTCTGGCTTTAGAGAAAATAAGTAAGTAAATTTTCCTCCTTTCATGCTTCTCATTGGAAATTATGTTTATCTATATTCATATCAATGCTACCACAGTTCTTGGGTATTTAAAAATTGGAATAGTAAGTTAAAAGCTTCCTATATATGGATTGCATAAATTCAATCAGACACTAGCTATAACTCCTATGTCCATAGTCTGAAAACAAAAAATGAGAAAACCCAAACCCAGGTAAACTGCAAATTGTGAAATAAAGTCTGAGGAGACTGTTATGGGACAGATAGGAAGGGATGTACAATTGAAAACTTGGAAACTGATACACCTCCCCAGTATTGAAGAGTATTCCACAATATTGAGCCCAGAGTTCAAATTATTTAAAAGTCTCAAGAATTAATTAGAAGCAAGAAAGATTTTGGCCATGGTGTCCAAGTGCCATGGACATGGAAAGCACACCTTACAGAAGGAATATTTAATTGAATGGTCAAGTTTCTAACATCAGTTGAAGCCAAGTAAATTTAAGTTATATGTAAGTTGTATTACATGTATTATATGTAAGATTTTAATACAGTGTGTCTGCTATTAAAACACATTTGTAAAGAAAAAGGCAGACTCTCCAGATCTTCAGTTCTCTTTGCCAACAGTCTTTCTAGAAAATGTATTTTAATAGTTCACAAATAGTTAACTCCTGAAAAAACCCCACATAACTTGTGGCCTCTTACACAAGAAGTCAAAAGAGAACATAGGCACAGACCTCTACATTCAGATTGAAACTAGTATGAAGCAGGCAGTTTCTTGATTCTGCCTACTAGCAAAAAAATGGCTCAATGGGCACCATAGCAAGTCAGAGGTGTCTCCAACAGCATCACAGCCAGTGTTCTGCCAAAGCAATTTCTGCTGGAAAATATCCAGTTTAATTTTACTCACATGAATAAATTCCAACTTTTTGGCATACTGGTGTGAATACTACAGTAATGCAGCAGAGCAACACCCTGTTTATATTCCTGTAGAATGACATTTATTGCAGCGATGAACTTTACAAACACTTTGGACCAGATGGCGACTGCTTTCCGTGATGGCACACAGGGGAAGGGAAGTCCCTCGAAACTGAGCGAAGAGGAAACCTCAGGAGTTCACAAGGTAACACCTCCACTGACTGCAACTTCCCGAAGGTACTAGGGCTTTGTCTCTTAGCCCTTCACATGGGGTAAACCTGGCTGTGTGTGAGCTCTGTGACTGTGTGTGAGCTCACCAAGAGAAACAGATGTGGAAAACTTGTCAAGATGGGCATAGCTGTCATCTGCTCCTTGCAATATTCAGAGACTGTGGCCTACTTCAACCAAGCTAATGAAGGTAGCTCAAGCCTTTGCCGAAGTGAATCAAAATGTTTGGAGAAATCCTAAAGTGAAAACAAATAAGGACAATATTTTCTCAGGTACCTGTCCTTTATTGTTCAGGTCTTATGTCTCTGATCATTTGCTTACACTCAGCATTTCTTTTCTAGCTTTTTTTAGCTCTCTTCTATTGCTATCTGACTCAGGCTCTTTTAACCAGCTGTTGTCCCAGCCCCTAAGCTGCATATTATGATATTGGTTTGGTACTTCACTGTGATGGGCAGAACCTCATACCTATGCTGCAGGCATGGGGCAAAGCCCACTGCTCCTGCCTGGATGCAGAGAGGTCTTTCCCCTTCCCTCTTCCCTAAGACAAGTCTCACAAACAGGCTCCAAGTTGTTTGCACATAAATGCT
The DNA here is from genome assembly GCF_031753505.1 of Anomalospiza imberbis. Classification (NCBI taxonomy): domain Eukaryota; kingdom Metazoa; phylum Chordata; class Aves; order Passeriformes; family Viduidae; genus Anomalospiza; species Anomalospiza imberbis. The sequence continues at coordinate 43,648,859 of NC_089683.1, forward strand.
GCTCTCCCACCCACACTTCTCTCTGCACACCCTAAGTACACTCTTTTGGCTTTATGAAATGCAGATATTCACACGCGCAAAATTTTCACACCTTACCAGCCTTGTTAATTCTTATCTGTACCAAAGAAACATTTGAGATACCCAGAAAAGGCACTTTTTAGAATTTGATATTGCTTACCTAGTGCATAAAAAATGCTACTCTTTGCATTTACCTCTGCAGTGCAGCATTTGAGAATGTACCTCTATATATTTACCTTATTGTGGGCAACAAACACAACCTTGGTGTTAAAATCATATAATTGTGACAATCATCCAATCTATATGTTAGAAGGACAGTTCTGCAGACTCATTTGCATAGCCAGCATGGCAAAAAAATATTAGAAGAAAGAGCTTTAGAAATAAACCCCTGGATTATACAAATCTAGGATAAATAAAAAACAAAGTTACATAAAATCATGCAGATTTGTGGACTAGCTGAACTTAAAAGAACAGCTGCTTCAGACATTTTTCCAAGAGAATTGAAAGGCACTGGAGGTAAAAGCATTTGTGTGCATATATGCATATCTTGTGCATACACACAGGCACATACATTATATTTATTTATGCACCTGACACAATTTCTCCTTTACTCCAAATAAAGCATACAGGATCTTAAGGACGACCAGTTAATTTGGTGTCTGTATCCTCAGATATAGAGCCCAGCTGCCAAATGACAGAAATGGATCGAGTGCCACAGACTTTTTTTTTCCCCCCATCATTTGGTGCTGATATAATTTATATCATAAGCAGAGCTGGAATGCCAACCTGGAGCAGCCATCAGATGCAGCCCTGGCACATTATCCCAGTTCCCTCTGTTAGTTGTGTATGTCCATATATCTACCAGCCTGTCAGGCCCAACTTCTGACCACCTTTAATGTGCTTCAAAGATAAACACTTCTATATGTAGGACAGGAAATGAGGCTTCTTTTGCTGATAAAAAAAATATTTGCAACAAGTGTAGGGAAAGAACCCTTCCAATTAAAATACATCTTAAGCTTTTTTTTTTTTTTTTTGTCCTCAGTATCAATGAAATCAGAACATCACTGTAATTCTGTTTGACAATTTTAACTTAGTTTATTAGAGATTGTCCCCCTGAGCCAATAGCTAACCTCCAAAGCACTCCAGTTTCCTGTGGGATAACAAAGAATAACATAAAACATGCTACTGTAAAATAAGCAGGGCTGGTGTGAAGTTTGTTCCTGTGTTGCCAGATAGACAAACCTATAGCAAGTACTAAGCAGTGATCTAATAAATATCCAGAGACCTTTTTCTAACAGACAACTCAGCAACATCAAACAGATTTCTTGAGCTAATTCACTTGTGGTATGGGCTGATAAAGCAGTGTTAATCTCCTGCTTTAAATCAAGTCTCTGTCATAAGGCTCTATTAATCTCTCCCAAGTTATGGAGGGTCTTAGTGGCAGGAAATTATACTTCTAAATTGAATTTTGTTCTCTTTCAGTGTAGCAAGAAATATTTTTCAAACTTCTAATAGGAACTGTAAAACCTATCATGCCAACAATACGTTTGAATAAATAAAAGCCATAATTTAAAGCCACTTTCTTGCAAGCCCAAACATTACAGCAAAATAACAGAAATTTGTTACCTACAAAGAAGAAATTAAGCACAAGATTTTAAATGAAAGTGAAGCAGATGGTTAACATTTTCGTTTCTTTTTACAGCAATTGGATTTTTTCTAAAAAAATCCCTTTTTTATAAAAAAAAATCCTTTATAGTCAAACAATCTCCAGACACTAATAAAACACTTATTGATTCTTAGTATATGACACTTACTCTACAAGATGTCCTGACCTGCAGTTTCCATTATTTTTAACAGAAACAGATACCCTTTACATAAGTCTGCAAAGTTAGTGCCCCTTTGTTTCATGGGAGACAATTTTACAGTAAGTAAATATCTCTGCATTAAATTTACTATGCTTAAGTTAAAATTAATAACCATAGGTGACAAAATAACTTAATTTTATGGCCAGCAATAGAGTTGCAGGGTGGGTAGTGGTAGGAGGCACCAGAATGTAACTGCAGCACTGATAAATTTTATGGCCTTTGCTTTCCAAGAAGAGCCCCACAGTCACTTAAGGTTTAGATAGACCTGTCCCATTGGCTTATTTGAATCTTATCTACTCACCATTACCATCTCAGCAAGTGCAAACAGCACTGGTCAGTGCTTAGATCAGAAGCACTGCCTGCATGGTCACAGAGCAGTAAATACAGAGAACTATTACACATCAGCATATTAGGATTTGCATTAGGTAGAGTGTTCAAGGCCACAGGATCACGGCATCACCACTTAATTTATATCAGCTTTGCAGTCAAACCAAAATCCAGGTAGCACAAGAAATCACCTTGACTTATCAGGTTTGAGGTAAGATGGATTTAATTTCACTTAGATGAAATTTACATCAAAAAAATGAACACAAGAACACCAAACCAAAAAAAACCCACCCATGCTTGCTACGGATTTATTCTCTCTGTGTAGGAATTAGATTTTTCTCACAAAATTGGAAGTCAGAACACTTACCACAAATCTGTTTCTTTGTGGGAGGCTGTGGGGCAGGAAGGTTAATGTTACCTTCTAAGTTCAGCTGGGACACATGGTGTAAGCATTGAATACCACCAAGAGCACAGCAAGAATGGAGCAAGAAGCATTTTAAAGTGACTGTTGCCTCAAGTTAATTTTAGCTAACCTTCATTAACTGTTCAGAGTTGACTTGTACTAAAATTTCCTGTTTTCACTATGACAAGGATCTCAGAGTCTCCAACAACACCATCATCTACCTCGCTAGATTTTCTAATATGTGCCAACCTTTAAAGCATCAGAGCTGCTAATGAAAACTGGAAATAGCTATGAAAGCTAAAGGGGAATTTATGGTTAACATTTTTTAAGGTTGGCAGAGGCATGTGCTTGGTGTATGTTCAGGGAGAGCAGCCTCATCCACAGAAAACAAGCAATAGGAACCAGCTGAGGGGGCTATGGTGGAGCCCATCTCAGATTTCTGGTTCTTCTGGTGCCATGAACTAAATAAGATTTGATGCAGAGTCAAAGATATATCTAAAGTGTTTCCACAAGACAGAGCTCTTTCTTTTTGACCTGCTTTCTTTGCAACAAATGGAAGGATAACTCTCCCTGTTCACAGAAAAGCAGGGAAAGATGAGAGAGGAAGGAGAGAGAGAAAAGAGGCAACAGAAAGAGAAGGGCAGCTGCAGACACCAAGGCTGGAGAGAAAAGTGGAGCATATCCCAGAGCTGGCAAGCCTCAGGTGAGCATTGCAGCAGCCCTCCTGCAGTTTCTGCAAACAATTAGAAATGAAAGGAGCCTGTTCTTGTCAATGCATCCAAAGGGGCCTCAACAGTTTACCCATCAGGCTTCTTCCTCAAGACATTAATTTTATCCTCTTTTAAGTAAAGCTGTTTTGCTGACACATTTGACTGATGTTTGCAGCCCCAGCTCTGAAACAAAGAGATTATGTATTCAGTAGCCTGTGCACATCATATTTCCGTGGAGACTTTCCCAGTTTGCCCTAGGTACCCTGTGATAAGTAGCAGAAGAAATGTCTTATCAAGACATTGATGTTTTCTCTGGAGACTGCTGATCAGAGTCTTCCTGCCACAACTGAGATCCAGCAATAAAAAGGAAATATGGTCTTAGGACAACATAAGCAGAAACACATGCTCCTCCAAAATACAGAATTTTAAGAACTCCTCAAGACTACATATGAAAATACATAGTGTAGGGCAGATGTTAACTTTCATCTTTCAAGGTGGAGAAAGAGAATCTAAAGAGAGTAAAAGGTTCCTTAAAGGTAAGTGTCCTCATTTGTATTACCTGAATTCAGTAAAGATTTGGATAAATCACTGCTCAGAATGAAAATTTAGCAGTTTGGCAATAAAAAGAAATCAAAAACGGGAGGAAATTTCAAGATATATTATTCAAAGGTCAAATTCACACCTCCCATACACAGCTGTCTATGAAAAAAAGGCTGACATACAAACACTAAATTCATTAGAAGAAAGAGGAATTGGACTAATTAACTCTGAATTAAATACTATTCATTTGAGACATATTGTATGATCCTCCCATTCCAGCAACTTAAACCAATTTACAAGCAAGAGGCCATTTTCTTAAACAAGTCATTGATAAAAATTATGATTTTGCCCAAAAGTTAAAAGCCTTTGGAATCTCAGCAAAGGTTCCTGAATAAAGAACTTCCCTTACCCACCAATTTACATGAGTCTGATGAACAGGATATGCCACATTTAGTTTGACCTTTGACAGCTGGAGGACCTGGTATCCTACAAAGACTGAAATCAGATAAAAATGTCAAAATAATTAAGTTCCCTTACTTAAGCAGGTTCAGACATACAGAACAAGCACAACTTTATGGTCCAGGATCAGAGTAAATAGCTGTTCTAAGGCAGCAAAATCAATGGAAATATTTTAAATACTTGGCACTTCTTTTTTGAGGGATGGTAGGAGTTGTTGCTTAGCATAAATCACCACATAACTATGTGTTACCTTTAAAATTCGAGACCTTCAGACCCTGCAGATTCTTTGCTGGTTTACAGCTTTCTACCCTGCCTTCCAACCTGCTCAGAAGCCTTTCTGATGCTGTGAAGTTTGATTTGTCTGAAGGGGAGGGTAACTGCATGAAATTGAAAGATCTAATATTCCACAGTCATAGGAAAAATAAGATATTTTTTTTAAAAGTTGCATCTCTTTAGAGCTGGAGGATAGCAGTCTGGGTGAAGAGACCAGCACATTTCTAGAAAAATCATGGTACTCCCCACCCTTGTTCCACAAATTATTGAGGTTTTTCTTTAAGTGCCACCTACTTCAAACACAGACCTAAAGTCATTTCATGTATGTAACTGCTTATCTTAAAAAGATACAAGTGCAGTGGGCTTTATTTTATTAAACCAAAAATCATATTCATTGCAAATATACATTGAAGGTCCAGATTAGATTTAGATTCTCTACATAACAGAAAAAAAATGCAGACTCTAAGCATAGATTGCACTAGTGAGAGCTTGTACATATAGAAAAAAGGTAGGCTCGACACAAGATGGACTTTTGGGATGGGTTCAACTTTAGGTGGTTAGTCTTGGGACAGAAGTTGCCAGGTGATGTTGAATGGATACAGAAACAGACCCAAATAAGAGGAGCATGACACTCACCATCAAGGCTTCTGAAAATTAAATTCACTTCTGCTTTAAGGAGAAAGTAAGTTTTGCCATATGATAACTCCTACTGCTTAAAAGCAACTTTTCAACTTTGTCACAAACCGGAAAGCAACACTTCTGGTTCTTAGATCCTTATTTAGATCCTTAGATCCTTCTTTAGATCCTTATTTATCTGCAAGTTAAGGAATAAGTATTAAACTATGGGGATTTCCCAACTTATCAGAAGCACCTCTCCATCCAGACCATCAGTGTCTGGGTGTAAAAGCCTCCAGCATTAAGGTTACGAAGGCTCTTGACAAGATGGTGCTTCTAGGGCAAGTTAAAGCACCTGAGTCACACTTGTGTGGAATATCCCCACCAGACATGACTGCCTTCCAGACAGACCACAGGAATGAACATATTCCCCCACACTTTACCAAGCATGCAGTCATGGTGACAGGAGAGGACAAGACACTGAAGCAGAAGCAAGCCTTGGAGAGAATTTGGGTTGATACCAAGCCCTTCTGTTACCACTGTCAAAATTTGTGACAGGTGAGCACTAAACAGCATTTTCAAGATACCGAGGTTTCCTAAGCACGAGTTTATGACAGCCATCTGCTCCAGTTTGCTCCAGCTGCCAGAAGGGCTCAGCAGGATGGGTGAGACAGAAGAGCAAATACACTCCTGAGACCCCACTCTAGGACAGTCCCTAAGGAACAGAACTAAACCCTGAGTAAAATCACAGACACTATGTCTGGATACTTCCACATATCCCTGCCAAACTCATCCGCTCTGCATGGCATCACACAGACACACAGAGGTTGTCCCCTTCCCTCAGAAGTTTACAGTCTAACTGCAATAGCACAGCCTACATACAGAGACACGAAGGGATTCACTGAGGTTACAAAAGGGGTCAGTGGCAGACACAGACTCCAAACATGAGCCACAGCAGTCTCCCTGTCATCTGCCTGTCCATTGAACTTTGCTGTCTATTAACTACAAAGATACATGACAGAGCAAAAGCCCCTGCTGAACTCACATCAAACCAGTCAAGACTGCGTAACTGAGAAGTCTGGTACTGGAAACAAGACAGAGAGACAAGCAGAAACAAAACTTACAGGCCAGCAGGGCAAGACATGGTCAAAGGTGGTTTTGGTTTTTTTTTCTGTAAATGACAGTAAGAAAAACCTTTTCTTCAGGCATTGACACACACACACACACCAAGTGCACATTGCTATGAGCTCTGTTGGACTTTTACACAGTTTAAACCAAAGTAATAATGCACCTTATGGAAAGCATAGCTTTACATTACAATTTATCACAGTTTTTCACTCATACATTTCTATTATTTCAGTCCACTACTCTGGTTGTGTTACCAGTGAAGACACAGGAAATTGTCACACAATACACAGAAACTCTAATGAATAGCAAAGACTGAAAGTACATTTGCCTGGTTTAAGACAGTTCTTAAATTGCCATAATCCAGTCAATACTGAAGATGGAGATTCTAAATATGCTAAAATAAAAACACTTTCACAAAGAACCACAACCTAAACAAAGACACAAAGAGACTATTTCCAAAACAAAAATACAACATAATTAAGGTGCATTTTAAAATGATGCCAAGGGCTAAGGACCAAAAGCACAGATATGACTATTAACCTCCATGTGTCCTGCCCATGGAGTTTACATTTAGAATTTTCCTATACTGGAGACACATTTCAGCAGTTATTCATGCCACTGTGCTTAATGGGGAGCATCTCACCTGCATAGAAGGGAGTCCCTTCTCACATAAAATTTCAAGTGGTGCCTTTTCAGTAAAACCTGAACTTGCTTTAGCAAACATTGCCAAAAAATCTACCTTAAGGCATGGGGTGGGGGGGATATACCAAAATGACAAGTCAGCAGTAGGCTCATTCTGAGCTAGCATCAAACATAAAGAATATCCACCATGCTCCAGCAACCCTCCTGGCTGAACCCAACCAGTCTTCCCAGTCTCAGTGGCAACAGACTGCAGCCTTCAGACCAGACAGAGAAAAAAAAAAGATCATATTTCTAGGAGGCCCAGGCACTATTCCCATCTGCCAGCCGAATGACATATCTGTTCTCAAAACATCCCTGGTATTCCACATTTATACTCAGGACACGACTCACCTCTTTCCTGAAAATACTCTTCACTTTCAGAAGTGTGCCTCTACCATTTATTTCCTCTTTTTTCTTGCTTATGGTCCTACATCTAAGAGCATCACTAATACATCCCACAAATCAGGAGTAAAGCACAATAGTTGTCTCCAGGCCACCTCTCCAGACCTAATCTAACACAAAATTTAGTTTCCCTATAGTACAATCCCATTTTTAGCTGACATACACTGAAAAGCCACACTGTCATAACATCCACGAGCATCCAAATACCAATCAATAGCTGCATCACTTTGCAGAAATAAAGACAGCAATTAGAAGAATTAATCTAAAATAGTGCTTCTACATTGATCTAAATACATCAGAATAAACTTACCTGCACAGAAAAGCTTTCTATTAGCTTTCAGAAAAAGCTAAAGCTTTCTAAAGCTTTCAGAAAAGCTGTGAAATCTTTGCCCTATGCATGTTAACTAGTATCATTCTTCAAGTATTCAGTTTTCTTTCCAATCCAAGTAATTTGTAGACCAAAGGTGTTTTTATATACTGGACAGCACTAGGGTTCAGTTTCCTTTTACCAGGGGTTATAAATTTGACTAGACAGCGACAATTGCTTTTTAATCTAAGCAAACTGGTATGTCAGAGGCAATCAGTATGGCGAAGCTATCCCAGGAGTATCCTAATAATCCCAACGAATCACTTGGCGTTGTATGAAACTGAATAGTTGAACTCTTGGCACAGAATGTCACAAACACTTAATGCAGCAAGTATATGCAGCTGCAAACAGCGAGTTCAGGGACACTTCCCTTCATAGTGTTTGTACTCCTCCTCAACTTCTCTTCTGGCATTAACCAGTTTCCAATCATATTAGCGTATTTTATTTTTTTAAAAACAATTTCCCATGGGAAAAACCTGACACAAATTTAGGGATGTTATTTGCTATTCCTGCCAACGGTTATATATTACATTCAGAGAAAAAGATCAGGAAAAATCTGGGAGGGCTCTAAGAGAAAATCCATCAATATAAGAGAAAATCTATCAATATAAGAGAAAATCTATTGATCTATAATCTCCTTTACATAAAGAGACCAAAGTGTTTCTGATTAAAGACTTTTTAACACCCAAATGACACTGATTTCAGAGGAAATATTTCAGTGGACCACTGCAGCCCTTCTTAGTGCTGTTTGGAGGCTAATTTGTAGCATTTCAAACATATTAAGTGAGCATTTAAAAAACAGTGTTCTCCAACTAAATTATATACTATTTATGGAAAGACATGCAATATTGCCATTTTTAAACCCAAACTAAAGGTGCAGTCTATCTTAATTCCATTTTTACTAATATATTCTATTAGTTTGAATTACATGCAGATTTTTAAAACTGAAACTAGAAATGCTACTTTACACACATAATTCGAAATGTTTCAATCTACCTAACTGCACAGAGCTATTTTCAAATGAAACTAGCTAGTAATTAACCTAAGTCAGTAACCTTACACTAGGTTTCTTTATGTGGTGTGATTCCTACTTCCTCTAAACAACAGCTAGCACCACAGAAGTACATTAACTCTGTTAGTGTCCTTAGAGTGTAAAATGGTATTGAATTGACAAGTGTGTCTATAAAACATGTATCACAGTCTCTTGCCTATCTTGTCTCTTGTCTGTATGATTATCTATAGTAAGTCTGGATAAAAACAGATGTTCTGACTTGAAAATTACTTATCTTTACAACTCCAGAATCCCTGAGGACATTTAATCTAGTTGATTTAAAGCTTTGGTTCTTAGCATCAGTTTAGTAGTTCGCTGATTTTACTTCTTAACTAGACAAATGCTCTCCTACAGACATGCTAAAAATTCTCAGTAATAATAACAGCTGCATAAACTACTGACTTGCCCATAATTTCTAAAGCACAGGTGATCCTAACATTCTTTGCTACTGTGCACATGAAAGTCTCCAAGTATCTGGAAAATTCGGGCCAACCACCACCATCTTCTCATTCAATTTTCAATCTTATTTGACTATGGAACACACAGTAGAAGTCATTAAGCTGCATTTCACAGTTTATGGTTTTAATGGTTTTGCAACATTAGATGCACAATACATTTTCAAGCATCAAAAACTAGGCTTTGCTATCTAACATTTCATAAAGATAATAAAAGCTAATGAGCACTCATGATCTATGATCTGACAAGACATCTGTTCTGTTCTTTCCAAGATACAATACTCACCCTGCCTTGTTCTGGCACAGTAGGAGAGAACAAATATAAACCAATTAACCATTCTAAACTATAAGCTATATTAAGTTATAGTTTCTCAACAAGCTTTTCATACCCTGTCGCTAATATGGCACAGGTGTCCTAAAAACAGTATTTCAGTGCAGTAATTAAATTCTGCTAACTTCACATGGTCAGCTGCAGTCAACAGCACTGCTCAGTTTCAGCAGGAAAAAACCCTGTTCAAAACAATGGCAAGGTTGATGTTATACCAAGAGTCCAGTATCAACAGCTCTCTTCTCATTATCTACATATTTACATCATGCTTTCTTATTACAGGAGGATTTTAGAGGAATTTCATTCTAATCTATTAGGGGGGGTAAGTAGTGCAAACATTACAAGAAATCCTACAAGATACGTCATAAGGGACATGACTAATGTGGGGCACAGAGGCAACAAGAATAATTTGCTTTACCATTGTGAGATCTGTCATAGGAAACTGAGAACATTAAAATTCTGCTCTCCTTTACATTTCAAAACCAGCTGCCAAGCATGTTAGGTGAACTGTTTGAGACCAAACTCAGCTTGTTGTCACCTATAGTATAATACAGAGTAGGAAGAAAAAAATTTATTTTTTTCTCTTCATTCAATCTTGCAGTATGACTTATTTTGAACACTGCAGAAGCATGCAATGTTTTGGCTTCCTGGAAACTGCTGTACATTACTGTAAATAAAAATGTGAAAGGGTGGGGGGGGGGAAGCACAGATTGCATAGCAGTTAATGAACAACATTATTTACAGTAAAACCTTAGATAAAGACAAAAATCCCAGTTTACATAAAGAAAACAAATACCCAATGTCTGACAAATACCTTGTACTGCTCAAAACACTGTCCTCTATCAATGTACCCTGCAGAAGCATATAATAAAATAATAGAACAAGGGAACCAAGCACAGCCCAGCTGTGCAAGAAAGCAAAGTACTTTTGCTAAACTGAAGGATCCAAAGCTACTGGTATTAAATGTTAAAACCTCACACATCCTCAACCATTTAACCTATTCAAATAGCCTAAGCTTCCTCAAGCAAGCCAGAGAAGAACAGCACCTTCCTATTTCCTTTCAGGAAAGGGAATGAAATCTTGTAATTTCAATGAGGATAAATTGGGCAAGCTTTGGTCCATTTCCCTGCACTTCTCATCCCATTCACTTTTATTGTTTTCACTTGGTTTTGGACTTTTTTCCTTTTTTTTTTTTTTTAAATTTCATTTCTTTAGTTTCTTCTACTCTCTCTTTGTTTACCTTTCTTCCCTGATTTCAGGATTTTAATTGGAGTAATTTTGGCAAGTTTTGGTCCTTTTCACTGCCCCTCATTTAACCTCAGTCAATTTGGTTGTAGTCACTCCATTTCCAAATTTTCTGGTTTTTTTCAATTGCACTTTTTTTGGTCATATCTCCTTTCCAGAGTGTTTGTTAGGCTTTGTTGTCTGATTTCAAGACTTCAGTCCCTTTCCAAAAAGCAACAACCAAGCAGCTTTCCCTGGACTGTTCTGCTGGAAGTGTCTGCTCTTTCCACTACCTAAAACTGGTATTCTCCTCATGTTGCAGCCACAGACTCTGTCTCAGAATTTAAACTGACATTTACACAACATGTGCACAAACGGAACCAAAAAGGAAATGAAGCTAATAAGTTTATGTCTAAAGCTTAGTCCAGAAGAAAATTACTGTGGCAATATAGTCCACGGATTTCTCTCTCACTCCTCCAGAGAAGTTATGCATGCTTTAAATTAAATAAGCTCTGAAAAAAACAGCAATAAATAATTCTATATAGATTTTTGACATGAGATTCGAACTATCATAATTTTGTCAGTTAACCTCATAAGCTCAATTTACTCCCTCGTGTATTTTTTTATGTCCATCCATACACTTTGACAATGACTCCTCAAATACTAATTCCATGCCAATTTAAATTATAGAAAGATTAATAAAATCCTGGTAGAAAAAAGAATAAGCTGCCCAGAGGAAAACACAAATTTGTCACATTCCGATTCTGGTTAAAATATTACAATTTAATTAATACCTTTTGAACATACAATTATATCAAGGAAAGAATAAAGGCATTCAAACAATGGATATAGATCTTAAACAGTATTTACAAATTCTAAACTGCAAGTTGACTATAAAGTCACAAATACTTTAAATATTTAGTAGAATATAGTGTAAATTCTAATATAAACTAGATAAACTCAATCTGTTGGTATTTTCCAGTCATGACAGTCTAATCTTTACACATTATATACATTAGAATACTAAAAAGTTATAAAATTTTCTTTCTGTTTTTTTCTGCAAAGAAATGGAAAATACATCAGCTCTATCTTACTGTACAATATTCCAATTGAACTTTCTGTAGTGGTCTGCAAAAATAAATGGCACTTTCACATGCAACAAGGCATAAAGTAGAACTCTTTTCATTTGTAGTATTCCATCTGAGTGCAAAGTAAACTGCAATGCAAATGTCATTCAACCATATAGCTGGAAATCAAATGTAAACTGCGGGAAGAGATTCTGACAAACTTTCTCAGATTGAAATAATAATGAAAAGCATGTAAACTGATTTCCATACAGATCTGTATTTAAAAAAATGAAAATACAGCATACTGAGAAGGTTGTTATGATGGTATCAGAGCTACCTTGACAACACAATAATGGAAAGTTGATGGTGCTATTCTGAAGCCCAACCCTGCCAATGGGCTGCAGCATCTAAGATGCTTTTCTATTGACAGTTTCCAAAATTACTTCTGCCACTCAAAATTGCACATTAAGAGTCAGATGGGTTTTCTAGACTTCATTACGCCATTGTGTAACCATAGCTTCCACAGTGCAATGCCACAAGAAGCCTGTCTTTCAAGATTTCTTTACTTGGGTACTCAGGTAACTTCAGCATGTTGATACTGGAGAGAAAAAAAAAAGACACCTCAGTTCAGAAAAAAAACTCAATTTTAAAGATTTCTGATTAAAAACATTGAAGAGATCACATGGAAGAAAACAAGCCTGTGCAGACTTATAGTACCACTGACCATTTGAATATATTGTAGGAAATTAAGTTGTTTTTTCATTTCAGTAAGTTATAATAAGTAATTTAATTTTAATATTCCTTTATTAATTTCACTAGTTTTAATTAGACAAATTTGAGTTGCAAACATGATGTAACATCATTTGGGATAAACCCACCACTTTCATGTTGGAGAGTGAATACTGAAGAAACTGTTTACATCTTTTTCAACCTTTTAATATTCTAAAGAACTGTACTTTTGACTGACATGAAAAAGCCCTGATTTTAAGATATTTTATTGAGAATAGTTAACATACCATGTGCTTGATGTTGGTAAAAGATTTGCAGTATATGGCACAGCAGCAATAGTAAAATTTTGCAATCCACTGCCACCCATTATATGGGCAAAGCCACCATGAGGCACCCTGGAACTGAGAAAATGTACAGAAATTAGAGCACAGCAATATTGTTATAAGGCAAAAAAATGTAATCTTTAGACAGAAGGTATCTCTTACTTAGGATAATTTCACAGTTACTTATACTTTTACTAAAGTTCCCTTTTTCTTACTGATATCAAAATTCTCGTTGTTTAAAAGCTTTTAATTACAAGATTGAGGTACACATTAGTCCACTGACAATAGGCACCATATTGTTTGACTGACATTTAAGATAATTCTGCCTGCAAGAATTACTCATTTCTATAACCAGCTTTTGGAGCAGAATATTCATAGAATCAGAATATTCTGAGTTGAAAACGACCCACAAGGACTGAAATCTGACTCCTGACTCTGCAGGGAACACACAACATGTGCCTGAGAGAATTGTCCAAACCCTTCTTGAACTCTGTCAGGCTGCTGCTGTGACCACTTCCCTAGGGAGCCTTTTCTAATGCCCAACCACCTTCTGGGGGAAGAGCCTTTCCCTAAAATCCAACCTAAATCTCCCTGACACAGCTTCACATCATTCTCTTGGGTCCTGTCTCTGGTCACCAGAGATCAGTGCCTGCTGCTCCACTTCCCCTCCTGAGGAAGCTGTAGGTCTCCAAGGTCTCCTCTCAGTCTCCTCTTCTCCAAACTGAACAGAACAAGTGTCCTCAGCCGCTCCTCATACAGCTTCCCCTCAAGGCCCTTCACCATCTTCATGGCCTCTTTGAATGCTTTCTAACAGATTTATATCCTTCTTATATTTTGGCATTATCTCAGTTAAGACAAACATGTCTATTTATGTTTAAAGTTTAAGTTACATCACAAAACAGTTTATTCTCTGATTACTATCTGAGGGACAAATGACAAAAGTGTCCTTGACGTGTCTGTTCATTTACTACTTCAGACCAAATATTTCAAGTAACTAATAAAACCATTACATCAGTCACACTATAGCCCAGTGACAAACTATGGCAAAACTAGAACACACTAAAAAATCACTAGCATCTTCAGGAATGCAATCTCAATCATATTACTCTTTTTTTTTTCCTTTACCAACATATTATTCAAAGATTACTCCAGATGTAAATGCGCAATAGCTCATTGGTCAGACTCCCTCTCTGTCATTAGAAACTAACAAACAGAATAAAATTCAGATATTTTCATAATATCAACTTAAGCTGACATACACTACAAGATAACATCTTGCTAGCACAGCCCTTGCATCCAAAAATCCCTCAACTTCCACCTCAAACTCCACTATAATGAAAGGATAAAGGAAGTTGAATGCATTAGGAACAATGCCATCAGTAGGGAGAGTGTGATTATCCTTTCTCTGTACCTGGAGAAAAATTCAGCCCTAAGCTCCCCACTACAGGAGTGGCAGGGACACAATGCAGTAAGCTGAGTGAAGGGCCACAAAGATTGTGCGGGATTGGAGCACCTGACACAAAAGTGAGCTGGGCCTGTTCAGCCTGGAGAAGTGAAAACTCAGAGTATTCTGACCAATGTGTATAAATACTTGAAGGAAGGGATAAAAAAGATGAAGCAGTGGTCCCTAGTTGCAGTACAGGAGGTAACAGGCACAAATTGAAGTCTAAGACATTTCCATTTAAACATAAGGAACGCTTTTTTAGTGTAAGGTGGTCAAACACTAGCACAAGGTACCCAGAGAAGTTGAGAGGTCAGCATTTCAGGAGACAGTCAAAACCTGTCTGGACAAGATCTTGAGCATCCAGCTGTAGCTGACCCTGCTCTGAATGCTATGCTGAACTAGACAATGAGATTACATCAGTTGATTAGAGCATGGTACTAATAATGCACAGGTTGATCCCCGTATGAGCCATTCACTTAAAAGTTGGACCTGATGATCCTTGTGCATCCTTTTCAACTCAAAATATTCTGTGAAAGTCGTAATCTGCAGAGGTCCCTTTCAATCTCAGCTATTCTGTGATTTTGTAGCTAGCAAAGAAAGAGTCTGATAAAACAAAATAAACTTTCCAAAAATATGTAACAGCTGTTAGAATTCTGGATTACAGGTACCTATACTAAAAACAGTGTTCCCATATTCACCAAATCAAGTGACTGTAAAAGCCAGAAGCAAGTGTAACAGAAGTAATGTTTCCACTCACAGTAAAACTACCTGGCAAAAATGCACAAGTATAATGGCTGCTGCTGTTGAATGTGAAGGAGCTGGGACAGAATTCACAGTAATACCTTTTGAACATACCTTTTAGAACTAGCTGTAGACTCCAACACAAATCTGTATTACCCAGCTTAACAACAGCAATGTTGAGCATTCAGTTCTAACACTGCTACACAAAGTAACCACTATGGAGACAAGTGCTGATTATTTGTAGCATATTATTTCTGATACAAATGGAATTGTGCTTACAGCAACAATTCAGAACAGCAGTAAAGATGGTACATCAGTACTCTTACACAATGATTTTGGCTCACATTCCAATACAGTCCTGCCTCCCCTGCAATGACTTTTTTTTCCTCCCCTCTGATAAACATCTCACATTCAAATCAGCAATAAAACTGATGAAAATTTCTTTCAGTCCATTATTACCTAAAAGTTTTTTCAATGTAACTTATAATAACACTTTCCATATAACAGGTCAAAATCATGAAGCATGGTCAAGGCTTTGAACATTCAAAAGGAATAGATTGCTGCCAACTCGTGGCTCCAAGAATGAGTTTTCTCTCCAAGCAAAACCCTGCCAATATAGTAAAGAAAACCTTCCAAATAGGTGCAAGAAATATCACAATAGCTGTGTGAAAGAGCAACAATACAATTTCATAGCTTTGGAAATTTCTACGTTTACATCTGAATCATGACTTTTCTACCTATTTTTCCACTGACAAGTTTTGCATACATTTGCTTGGAATGAAAACATGGTAGAAGAGATTTTAAGCTTGTTTCCTTAAGTTTTCTTATTCTTATATGACAGTAGACACATATCTTTCATATTTCACAACGATGCTGAATCTTCCTTAAAAGAGCATACGCATATTGCTCCACAAAAACTACAGCCCCTAAAGAAGTTCTATATAATCTTTGCAGCTGTAGAATTCAAATAAAGTAGAATTTATCATTTAGAATCTATCAAGCTGTCAACACTTCCTTCCAACTGTTCACTAAAAACCCCATCAGAAGTTGCCAGTAGAGAATTAACAATAAATTAGCCAAATACTATTATAAATACCAAATAGATCAAGAGGAGGAAAAATAAGAAAAGCTTGTAGAATTGGCAATATCATCTCGAGCAGCTGTTAGCTGAGAAAGAATAAATGGCATCATAAGTGAACTTTCAGATCCCCAACATGAGCCACAAAAACATTTTGGCTTTTTCTTGAGTGTGCTAAGACCTTCAAATATGTTCAAACTTTGCTCATGACAATTACTTTACTATTAAAAGATGTCACAAAACTGGTATTAACGACAAATGCAATGTTATCTCCACTGAAACTACCAAAGACTTCATAAGAGAAAAAGAGAAAGAGATGTAAAAATGGGGGAAGAATACAAAACGAGAAGTTTTAAGAAATATTTAGAGATGTCAGAGAAACACTGAAGACATAATCATAAATCTATTTAATTCATTAGATTAATTTCATAGTCTTTGACTGGAAAGAAAGAACAGTTCCACTTCACACATGCACAAAAAAAATCAAGTGGATGTACAGAAGAGATTAAAGGGAAATGGAGAAAAAGAAAGACTTGAATGTAGCCTGCCAACCAGTACCTCAGAAACAAATTCTTCCCTAAGGCCAGAAAAACACCATAGTTTGAAATCAGGTATACTTTTAATGTAAAATTTTACTTAAGATATCAGCCAACTACTGTACTAGGCTCACAGAAAAGTCAGCATATAAATCTTCCATTTAAAAGAAAGTAGGACTGTCTGGGGACTTATGTGCAAAAATGCCAGCTGCATATCACTATTAGAGGTAACTTTCAAAAGTGAAATATTTATGGAATAATACATCTATTGCATTTCAAACACTGAAGAAAAAATAAAGAGCTCCTCCTAGGTGATACAGGAAAAAAAATCCTATGCAGATTGTTTTTAAATTCTAGACCAGAGTTCTTAAAGTCACACCAAAAATTTCTTTCCTGTTAACAAGAAAATGGGTAAGAACAAGACAGTAGGTGATTTGTGACCAAAACAAATTATGCTGATGCAGGTATTAATCAGACAGTGTAACTGTTGACTTGATAGAAAGTGTCTCTTAGAATCCAGTAGATCATCCCAAATGCCATGAAAATACTGAATGCTGCTTCTGTATAATTTGGAATGTTTTAAGAAGCATTTGAAACATGACCTTACATTTTAAAGATCCTTATTTGCTGTCTAGATATAGAAGTGGACCAGTCCTCTAAAAATGAAAGACCAGCAGTTGGCATGCCACACATGTGCAGTTACAACTTGAGGAATCATTTCTTCAGAGGACAAAAAGATCAATGTGCATACAACTAGCTTCTTAAATAGTCCATGATCCCTAAAACCAAGGAAATTCATAATAAATCAAGTGAAACTATCAGAATTTGGAGACCAGACCATTTGATGATACATCCATGGCTGTGAAATTCCTTAATATAAAAGGTAGTTTTGATTATCCTAATTTAATATTTTATCTTTGCTTAACCACAAAACTTATACACAAAAGGTCAACTACTCTACTAATCCTAGAATATTAAGGGAACATCAAACCAAGAAGATGCTGTGATCTCTGCCTACTACCAGAAAAAGACTGGATTGCACAACTCAGGTGTCACATTTATGTAAAGCAGGGACTTGTAATAAAAGGGTGAACTGGACAGGAACAAACGCAGATCTGAACCAATGTGGCTAATCATACGTTCTCCGTTTATTGTTTACAGACAGTAGTTTTTATACACTTCCAGATAGTTTACAATCGTGAGCACACTCTCATTGGCAAGCAAACATTGTTTGTTCCTGTCTTAAGGTGGCTAAAGTTTCACACTGCAGACCTATACTAATTCACACCTAGATAGCTCAGTTCACTGTGTTATACCTTAACATAATTTCTGACTGCGCCACAAACTTATTCTTAACTGCGCCACAGGCTCCAAGGCCTCACCGAGGCCCACATCTGAGGCCTAGGCTGGGGTAGCTCAACCTTCACTCTAAACATATAAATCATGAACATACGGATCGCGACCTCTTTCTCTCAGAAATTCCTCTACATTTATGTCTATGGATCCACTTTGTGAAATGTCTCTACCCACAAGCTCAGCAACTCACCCAGCTTGCAGGGGCACTTATTGCTAAAACATTCCCTCACTGCCCCCAAACCGTAGGGGAAATAAAAGTGGCTTTCCCTAGAGAACAAAGAGAATTTAGGACAGAAAACCTTCATAAAGCAGACAGTCTTCCATAAGGTTACATCTTTACTTATCTTGACACACTGCATTAATGTTAAATTCAACTCAGCTTGAGGAGAAGGATATTCTGTGTACACTGACTGAAGTGATACCTACTTATCTCATATATTACAGCCTCAGAAGATTGCTAGAAAAGCCAAGAGTCACATAAACATGCAACAGGAAAAAGAATATAAAGCTCATTTAAATCCACTATGGCCTTGTCAAGAACAGCCTGGACAGCAACAAAGGCCTCTTGCAAAGTGGTCAAGTATAATAAATACATAATCAATCATTTTGCAGGCAACAGAGACAGCAAAAGTATTAACACATGCTCTGTCTACTTCCATCAACATATAGAACAAGCAGTATGCAAAACAATTTCTAGATGATCTTTTATGGGCTCTCAAGTCTCTTGTCTTATTTCAGAGTATCTAGACAATGTATTTGTTCTTACAGTACAGAAGAGTCTCTCACCTGCCAGTAACAAACTGTAATAGTAACACTCTCTCTTCCTGAGTTAGTTCTTCCACCACATCCCAGAACCACTAAATGATAAAAAAAATAGTTTGTATTTTCCATTAAATACTTGTAGTACTTGAAAATATACTGATAAAACAATAAATGGAATATATGTAAGTTTGCTACTTAAACTGTGGAATGTTTTGTACCAAATTCATACATAATTAAGTTACTTAATGTAGAAATACAGCATAAAAAAACCTCCACAAATTTCAGCCAAAATAAGCTTCCACAAACACACACAGATAGTGACAACAACAAAACCACATTTTTGGATTAAATAGTCTACATTATTAAAAAAAAACAAAGAAAAAACCAAACAAATAATTTTACCTGAATAACTTGGTCCCCTCTCTCATAGCCACTGGTATATTCTGTATTTTTTAACCAGTCATTCACATCAATTTCTGGCATACCAGACAACAAAAGCTCCTTCAGGAGAAGCACATAGATTGTGATTAGTCCTCCTGACTAACCACCTATTTCAAGAGTTTATACTATTTTAAGAAGCAATATTTTAAGAAGTAGAAAGCTTACAGTGCTGTTTCAGTTTATTGCAACTTTATGGAACTCACGACATGAAGATTCTTGAATTCAGATAACTTCACAATTTGTTTAATTTAAGTATGCACTAACAAGAGAGAAAAATTATTGCCAAAAAACCTAAAAGAAAAAACGTCTGAGTCTTGCCATGGCTTCAGAGAAAATTTGAGATGTGTTGGTTACAGAAGCTCAAAACACCGACAAATATTTACAATAATTTGTCTCTGTGACTCAGAAAAAGTAAAGACAATAGACAGCATCTCCTTACTCTTACAGGATTTCTGTCCTCCTCAAGGAAAATATGCAAAGACTTAAAGGCCACAACAGCTGATTCCATACTGAAATTACAATTTAAGGCATTTATAGCCATGTGAATTTTCAGGAAGATGGTAATCCTGAGTAACTAGAAAAAGCAGGAATACATATAATGAGATCCTCACTGATAGATGCCCAGGAAACAAAGCCAATGTGAAAGCTACAAAATCTTTATTTTGTGGTTACTGAGCTTTACTTCTACATCATTTCCACTGCTGATGAAATATGCTGAATAAAGCATTTAAAAATACCTAGGCATTTCAACTTACCAGTTCATATTCATCAAAAAGTTGGATTAAAGATGGTGGAATGAACATATGGAAACCTTGTAAAAAGGCATTTATCTGAGGCTGAATGGCTCTTGTCATTCTGAGCTCTGTCACAAGCTGGACATACTCAGCCTGCAACACAGAAAACAATATTAAGATAGACTCCAGCAAAACCACACAGTGCTCAAACAAACTCACACACACAAATGCAGTCTCAGTGCATTACAAATCTCTTCCACTGTAAGGTAGTAAGAGTTCCCCTGCACTTTTCACATGGAAGCAACCCAAAATAAGCCCCTTCTGCTCTTCTGCCTTCCTTCCTAAGGCAATTCCTAAACAGAAGTGTTTGAATTGTTACATAAACCAGAAAAAACAGGGACTCAGACCACGATAAAGAAAGTAAACAAAACTTAATTTGTCATGCCCACACCTAATACCACTTCCATTAAGCTCAATTAAGGGCATAAACACACCAATATTTGTAAGCAAAAATACTCTATTTAAGCAAACTGACATTACTCAGGAAAAAGGGCTAACTTCTGAAGGAATATTTGTGAGACAAAATGCTTCCTTGCTTTCCCCTCCACCTCATCTCTGGAAGCCTAAAATAATACATAATAAAGCCTGCAGAGTTTATTAGTCTTAATAAGAATTTCAATTTTTTAAGAAAGTCTTGAAAAATCACCTTAGTTTTTAAAAAAGAAAAACACCAGAAAACAACTTCCATCATAGCAAGGGAACAGACTAAAACATGCTTTAGACATCTGGGGGCTCCTTTCCCTTTAAACGATGCCAGCCAGAAAAGGAATCTACCAGAACATTGCTTTTCTTAAGAACACAGAAGCCTAGGAGGCATCAATGGAAGAAGACTTTTAGAAGGAGACAATTCACTTTTAGAAGGAAAAGGTGCCTACATTAAAATTCTATAAACATGTCTCATCTACCCTGACCAAATTAGACAAGTTTAATAAAGTTTCTTTACTCAAGAAAATAGTTTTCTACTTGAAAACAAAATTTATTCCTAGATTATTTAGGTATTTTGTTTAGAAATGTTTTGACTTTGTAATCATGACTTTTAGTAAGAAAATCATGAAATGTATCTCCCAATTAAATCATCTCAACTATCAGCTTCCTTCAAGAGAACAATCTTACAAAAATTATACTTTGATTTTTAATTTTAAAATATTTCAACCCAAACTTTTATGTTCTGAACCTGCACAAAAGCAACCAAGCATTTTTTCTTTCTTCCCTTTCAGAAAAAGAGAACAAAGTATGAAACATTTTAGACCAGACAGTTTTTTACTTTGGGCAGCCAAAGGAGATTAACTGCACTAGACAAAAGTCAGTCTGTGAATACAGAAGAAATCAGCAATTTTTGCAATACCAGGATTCAAAATAATGTTAACACTGGTTGTTTTCAATAATCAGAAATGCTTGTTTTACATCTCTTAAATTGTTCTTATGTAAATTAGGCTACCCAGAAAAACAGGGCTAAGGAAAGAAAAATTCACAACCTTATTCTGAAAAATCCATTTTAAAAAATTACTTATTTTATGCATGACAAAAATACTACATTGAACACTTTAATTATGAGAGAAAGCAGTTTCTGTAGTTTAGGTGTAACAAGAAATGCTTAAAATAGCCTGGAACAGCCAAGCATCCTTGGCTATCAGCACTGGCGCATGATGAAAGACCTGTAGCACAGAATTTACATAATACCTGTCAGTAAACAACCTGGTCAATTTGTTTTGCTTTCTGTGCACTTCATTTACATTTTTTTCCCCTCTGAAACCTTAGGAGCACATTACAAAACAGAAATACCTACATCATTTCAGATCTACATATGCATTCCTACACAGTACATAAAGTTATGATCCTGGCATCTTTAAGGAAGGGAGATTTGATTGAACACACATTAGATGGGCATCACAAATATAATGACAAAATCTAGTTTGAGTGAGGGGTTGTTCGGGTTGTTCTGTATTTTACTTTGAGGTAAATAAAACAGAGATCATGCTTCCTTGATTTCACAGTCCCACATACTGTGAGACAAGGATCAATGGTTATGATGATTTTCAGATTCAGAGAGCAGCTCCATTTTAGAGCTGCCTGGAAAAAAAACACCTACTATTTTACTGCCAAATAGAATGGCCAGCTCACAGACAGGTTCTGAGAGGACTGAGATAGCCACAGGATTGTGGAAATCGGCACCATTCTTTAATATACATAAAGTCAAACCTTGACTATGCCTGATTTAATTTTTTTCCTAAAAAGTAGAAAGCTGCTAAACACAGCAAAGAGCAAAGATAAATTCAGGACAAAGCCTGACTTTTCCATTTGAAGTCTCTCCATTACCATGACAAAAGGCATTTGAACTGAGCTATAACTGTATTTTAGCTGGGCTACATGGACACAGCAATTGCAAGACATGAATATTTGCATCATCTAATTGTCCCACAACCATACACCTATTACACAGTTGATATAAAAAAAGAAAATTACCCCATTCAAAGAAAATAACACTTCACAAATAGCTCTTATTAGTAGTGCATTTACTCTGTTTCAGTTTTCAATGAGAGAAAGGGACTGTTTGGGTGGTTTCTGTGCAGGGAGGGGCAAGGGTGTGTTTTATTCTGGTTTTAGCACGGGGGATTTTTTTTGTGTATGTGTTTGTTGTTTAGGTTTTTTAAGGGATAACGATTCATTCATAATTTAATTTTAACAGGTAGTCTGCTAGTGTGCATACACAGCAAATTCTTTTAGAAGTTGAATTTTCTTCTCCCAGAGATATAATAATAAATACAATGAGTTTTAAACAGTGATCTATTATTCCTTGGGTAAAGGCAGAAAAAAATAAGATACCACTTGCAGGAGAAAAAGAGATTTTTGTTTATAAAGTAGACACATTCCTATTTAAACTGATAGAACAGCTAAGCTAAAACAGACTGCAAAACTATGCTACATTAAACAAACTGGGAAAAAATCCCCCAAAACCACTAAAATACACATCTCCAATTTTCAACAACTTGGTCATTGTCAACAATTTTGCCAGTGAACAAAACTGTGCCATCTTACAGATGTTTTTTGACTTCACATTTTGCAACTCTAAATTCAAAAAAATGCATTAATATTAATAGTTTCAAAGCTACCACCAGAGCACCTCTTTCTTACCACCTTTCAAATTAAAGCTACACCAACTCTAGTCCCCTTCTGCCATGCTGACAAAGGCTTGATGAAATAGAATGGAGGCATCTCCTCTACACATTTTCAATCACCCTTTTTAGACTGTGCTCCAGTTCTAAAATTAAGAGAGCAAATAAGGCTGCTAATGAGTAGTACCCTCATGTGGGCAAACTTCTAATTTTATGCTAGTTGAAAACTGGTTTTAAATAGTTGTTATGAAACTACAATTTATGTTACATACATCTTTTTTATATACTGAGAAGCTAAGACTGACCAGACACAGGAATCAACGTTCTTGCTTTCTCCAACAGATAATAAAGAAACTAAGCAGCCACTACCTTCACAATTAGACTTCTTTTACCATCTGTATTCTTTCACAAATGACTGTATTGCAGGAATCAGTGCAGAATCAGGCTAATAACATATATTCCTGCTATTGGAATAACACTCTGCCTTAATGAAAATGGGGATTAAGGCTACAAGGATACAGTACCAATTGCTCCAACACAAACTGCAATGTCCTTGCAGCAAAGGCTGACACCAAGCGGCTGCTCCCCAGTGCAGCATCTGCTGCACCACTCCTGAAGCCAAATGCTTACTGAGCACAGTAAGAACAGGCTCAGCCAGCCCAACATGAATAAAAATCAGAACACAAAGCAGACATCAGGACCAAGAGTCAATGTTATAAAAAGCTACAGGTCTACTCATGACACTCCTGCAGTTACTCAGAACTGTTTAGTCAGTAACTGCAGGATTCAATTAGACTTGTGCTTATCATAATTTCTAAACGATCTTCAAAATCTGGCTGTGTTTTCCTGTATTTCTTTTTTTCAATTAATGCTGCAGGTGAATTGGGAGCTTTTCAACCTGCTACTAATAAAGTAAATTTAAAAAGTAGGTTATTTCCATAGACATTAAAAATCTTCCTGCAGACTTTTACTCTGTCCATTATCTGCATTTTAATTAGAGCAATACAGTGCTATAGACAGGCCTAACAGGTAGCACACTTTGCAATATGACCTATAATTTTATATTTAGCAATTGTTGCTGTTCTACTTCCTTGGTATATATACCCAAGACTTAACTTTAGTAATATTTGTGACTTTTAAAATAAATCCTTCTTTTAAATTGATCCTATTTTCCTTCACAATCCTGTCAGAAAGAAGAACGTCTAATATGAACTATTTTAAAAATTTTTATTACAATTTCTGTAACATGCTAACTTAGAAAAAGAGGAAAGAGTGTTGGCAACTGCAATTCTTTTTTGTATTTTCTTCAAAACAGGTATGCCATTCATCCTTCCAGTTATTCAGAAAGTCAGTCCGATGGCTTGTACCTGTATACTGTATACTACCTGTATACTCACCTTGTTTTCCTGTGTAACAAGTATACTTGCACCCCCCAGCTTCAATGGTACTTCTTCCATTGCTCCAAACACATCAGTCTCAACAGAGAAGGTCAGCTCTAAACCCAGATCACTGATATCATTATCTAAAATCCACTGCAAGTTCTTTGCATACTCTGGATCAATAGATGCTACATCCTGATAATTTACAGGTATGCCTAGGAAAAAAAAAACAAACAAAGAAACAAAACTGCTCAAATAAATAGGAAAAAGTAAAAAGGGGTTCTGACTTAATACGTGGTAGAAGATTGCCCTCTAGAGAGAAACCAGAATAATGCAGTAAGAGGAAAGAGAAAAAGGGATGCACTGCTGCTAACTACAGCAGAACTGTGCACACTGTATTTTCAAAATACTACAGAATCAAGTTTCCTCCATATGTTTTTCCTTTTTATTAAGCAAATGACATGCCACTCAGGCAAAACCAATTTGCATTATTTTAGTTCACTAATAGATTTCAGCAAAAGCATCTACTCCTTCTGAACAACAAACATTAAATGTTTCCTGCAAAGTCTTAAAGTTTTCTACCTAAATTTTAGAAATGCAAATACCATATTTCTCTATACCAGTATCTTTTCCCCCAGAGCTTTATTTAGGGGGTGAGACAACCTTCCTGTACCCAGAAAATTCTATTACTCTTCAGTGTTCTTCTTTTTAATCATATTTGAAATTAGATGTATTATACAGTTAAAAATTATTGTTATAGGAAGTTTATATTTCAAATTGAACTTGCAAGTCATTTAGAAACAATAAAAGGAGAGTTGCTAGAAGTCTGACTTTTATCCAGGTACGGAAAGTGCCTATTTACAAATCCCTTCACAGGCATGGCACTCAAGCACATTTGAGCAAATGGGCCCAGAACAAAGTGTCCCTAGTTTATGCAAGAGAGCTACCCTCTTCACAAGAAAACAGACCTTAAATATTTTTACTCTGTCATGACAGATACTTCAACACTACCAAGACAGATACAATATCTGAGAAAAGGGGCAGGGGGTGAGGGTAGCAGTAGGTTTAGAGAAAAGCAAGTTATTGGGAAGTACTGTCCTTGCTTCACCATCTTCCATGCACTGTGCAGTGTCATAAGGGTGCCCGTTAGTAGAAGCCTTAGCACACTATGGATTGTGGATGCAGTACCCCAGAGAAACACAAAATTCAGAGGTTAGCAGCCACTGCAAAATACCCAAGTGTAAAAAATGTTATAGTATATCCCTGGAAGAGCTGACAAGCACTGAAATGGTGTGTACACAGCGGTAAGGCATTGTTTTTCAAATAAAATCAAGCAACACTCCAGTTTAAGAGAGGGATAACTTCCTAATTAAATATCACTGACACCTCTCTCAAAATAAAAAAAAACTAACAGCCATCTAGTAGCTTCCAGAGGACTTTCACTTTTGCTAACTAGCAAGCATATGTGCATTTGACACACAAAACATGGAAATAATGACATCTCTGAGGGATATAAGCAAAATGTGGGAAGAGAAGACTGAAAAGTAGGAATCGGAGACTCCTTTAGAGAAGAAACTCAACAAGTGTTATGATGAAAGCACACTCACAGTCAGCATGTTGTGAGACCAAAGCACTAAGCTCAGTCATTTGGTTGACAGATATTTTACCAATGAATAGACTCAAGCAGGCAGTTATAAAAAAATTCCATCAGATTTATCATGAAAAATTTAAGTCCCACAAAATACTATGTATCTTTCTCCTGTATACCCTTGAGGCCCTTGTAGTTTGAAGAGAAATCTATCTCAGCATCATTGTGAGAAGCAGGTATGTTCTGTGCAACACAGAACTTCAAAGAGATACTACAGGTAAGTTCTGAGACAAGCTTATTAATTATTCAAGGATTTAAAGGCCTCCAGTTCAAAATACACTGACCCAGAAATTAATTTTCGCTTTTGTTTATGCAATTTCAAGG
The DNA here is from genome assembly GCF_031753505.1 of Anomalospiza imberbis. NCBI lineage: Eukaryota > Metazoa > Chordata > Aves > Passeriformes > Viduidae > Anomalospiza > Anomalospiza imberbis. The sequence goes on from NC_089683.1 coordinate 43,675,440, forward strand.
ACTACTTTCTATTATAGAGTGGAATGTAAGAGTAGATAGAAGAGTTAAGAATTTATCTGCCGTCTGTGTAAGCTGAAGGTGCAAGTTAACAGGAAAGTAACCGTATCTGTAAAGAAATACAAAGTAACTGGAAAACAGCACTAGAGAAACCATCTGCTCCTTCCCTGTTTAAGCAGAAGGCTGATAGTTAAGATGTGTGAGAAAAGTAAACCTAAGAGGTCTTACTAATTTCTGACTGTATTTCTCCCTGCGCTACAACTGGAATAGAGTGCAGCCTTAATAAACATGCAGACCTATGGAACACTGTTTGGTTTCACAGCACACACACACAAAAAAATCATGCACACTACATATCTAATACCTTATAAAGCACTTTAGTTGTGTGTTAGCTGAGTCATCACATAAGTTAATGATCTTTCCTCACCTACCAGATACTGTTGCAGGAAGATCTCAACTCACCACAGGGGAAAAAAAGTAATGCACCCCCCTGAGTCTCAAAGAAATGTATGAATATTTGTTCATACAGGTTTCAGCTTCTAATTAAGTCACTTCCACATCATGTCATTTGACTAAAAAGAGGAGTGCCTCTCTGACAGAGATTCACAGTGTCCCTCAGATACAGAAGGGCTTAGCACACAACTGATAGTTTCAGTGCCATCAACAGATAGATATATTTTCACTACAGAAAACAAGAATCTCAGTGCAAGGTGAAAAACCAAAGGAATGAAAACAGTCGCAGACTGCAAGAGATTTCATACTCCTTTACTTAATGCCTGGCAAGAAGCTGAAGGGAATTTCTATGTCTATAACCAGATAACTTGTATTTGACATGAACAAGAGCTAGCAAAAATAAAACAAATCTGCTCAGGAGTACCCACTGTTGCATAACTCTGATTCCTTAAACAAGAAGATAGGAGATGTGCAAAGTTTATGGAAAAGGCCTTGGAAAGGTTTAAATAAATCACAGTGATTGAGGCAGAAAAAGCAACTACTTTGTCAAGTGGAGGTGTAATTTTTCCAGTTCTTTGTCTCTGATAAGTAATAAGAAGTGATAAAGAATTGTGCACATTTTGACCTTAAACAAGTTTAATGTGCATAAACCTCTAGAAAGTTCCAGGATGCCTGTAAAACAGAATGTTGGAATGACAAGACCTTACTAAGACCAGTTAGACCTTATTGACAGAGACTAATGACTGCTGCTGGGTTTGCAATAGTTATTCTAGCAAAGTGAAAAAAAAAGAAAAAAAGTAAGTAATAGTTTATCTTGTCAATTCAGAAACCAACTATCAAGCATATCATCACAAGCCAAAACCAGTAAGGAACCCAAAATCATTAGCAGTCATTTCTAAAAGAGGTGACAAGAACAACACTTCACTACGCTCAATGTAACACTGAACAGCAGAAAAATAAGATTTTCTTTTTTGTGAATACATCACAAGGGAATTAGCCTGTGAGTGTTATTCATGGGAATTAAAGCAGTGTGGCCAGCAGGTCAAAGGCAATGATTCTGCCCCTCTACCTCACACTCATAAGACCCCATCTGGAGTACTGCAGCCAGCTCTGAGGCCCCAACAAAAGGACACAGACCTGTTGGAGCAAGTCCAGATGAGGCTACAGTGATGATCAGATGGCTGGAGCACCTCTCCTATGAAGACTGAAGGGTGAGACAGTTGGACTTGTTTCAGCCTGGAGAAGAGAAAGCTCCAGGGAGACCTTCAAGCAGCCTTCCACTACCAGAAGGCAGCCTACAAAAGAGCTGGAGAGGGACTTTTTACACAGGCAAGCAGTGAGAAGACAAAGGGGAATGGTTTAAATCTGAAAGACACTGAGTTTAGCTTAGATACTAGGAATAATTTCTTTACTGTGGGGGTGAAGAAGCACTGGAACAGGTTGCCCAGAGAGTTGTGGATGTCCCATTTCTGGAAGTGTTCCAAGACCAAGCTGTACAGGGCTTTGAGCAACCTGGTCTAGAGGAAGGTGTCCCTGCCTAAGGTATCTAAGATCCCTACAAACCCAAATCATTCATGATTCTTCTACTGACTCTTGATGTCAGAGGCCAAGGCTTAAATCAGCACCAAACCGTGCCATGCAATGATACCTCTACTTTAGAATCACTTTCCTGTGTGAAGATCAGTGACTAGGGGAGCCTGAGGAAGCACTGCCAACATGGTGCTGCTGCAGACTGGCTGTACTACACTGGCTCTTGCCCAGCATAGTCACTCTCACAGAAAGCAATACTGAGGGAGAGGAATAAAATATGCTCCTCTGTGAAGATCTTGATAAAGATGACTGAGCCTGCACCTTCAATAAACTACAAGTGCTCTCTGAACACCTGCAGGGAAGACAAACAGTAAGCCTGAAGTTAAGAGTTAATCTGTCCTGGACTCAGCAAACATCACAGGAAGACTGTAGGTAGACAAAACGATTACAGAAAACCATCAAGCTGTCTTGTACTTCCAAAGATTAGTGATTGAACACCAAGGAAATTCTGCATGCAACAGTAAATAAATTGATGTACTTGGAGGAGTAACAAGAATACACAGGGAATCACATCTTCTTTCAAGAAAAGTTTTTTCATGACAATGCAGAAGAGGGGCATCTTGTTCAGCAATTAAGAGGCACAAAGGTTCTTAAAGAAGAGCAGAGAAGAGCCCTAGACCACAGATACCATCAGCTAACAGAGGTTATCCTACTAAAAAAGTTACATTTCTATAAAAGTGTCTGTCCAATCCTCTTGAATACTACAGTAAAACCATATGAATTAACTTCACTCATTAGGGAGACAGGATGAACCTACCTTAGTTCTGAAACCCTGTTTTGGGAAATAAATAGTATTTGCTGGAGTAGGTAGACAGAGAGGTTTTCAACAGCAGGGCTTCACCTTTTTAAAAACCATTGCACAAGTGAAGAATTTGAGACATGATCAAGAATGTCCAATAGATTTTTGCCAGAGTTCACAAACATTCTCAACTTTGTCTCTTAAGTTAACTAGAGAACAATTATTTTCATTTCTCAAGAATGCAGAAGAGTAAATGAATTTCACAGCTGTGGTGCAAAGAATTGCTGTGACTCTGATGTACATAAAAGACTAGCAAGACATTAATTTCCAAGGCTTTTTCACTTTTAACACACACAAAAGCAAAAAAGGAAAAGGTTTACTGCTCAGACAACTGTTATGACTAATAAGCAGGATTTTAATAAAACCATACCAAGAATATGTTTGTAGAATGACCTTGTGAAGTAGATGTTCACCAGCTGCCTGTGATTCAGAGCCAGCCCCAGGATCTGGCCTGCAAAACGGAAGTAGTTCAAATGATCTGGATTTACAGAAGAGTTGCTGTTTGGCTGGAAAGTTGTTCCTACAAAACAAAAATATTATCATGTTCCATTAATTTTTTTTACATGAATCTTTTACTTATCAAACACATTAAGCATCTGGAACACTGCAAGAGTTTTATTTTGGGGTTTTGAATATCTGTTTGGGACTTTTGTTTACACAAAAAAGATGTCAGAAATAAATGTCTTAGAATGTAACGACATCTTACTACAATGATACTGCTTAGCCACTCTCCAAAGCACTGCTCTAAAATAATTATAATGAACAAAAAGGTAATCACCAACTGCTAAATTTGGTCCTCCATCTTACTATATTGCTATATGCACAATTTACTCACTTTGCTTCTGTCAAATTGTGAACATGCTCAAAGGAAGGACAAGGATATATCTACTTCCTTTCATACGTCTCCTGCCAGATGCAGGCAGGAGACAGTCCAGTCCTAGCCTCCTTGGAGGAGACTACTTCAAAAGGCAGACCCAAACCTCTCCTTTTAGCTTTCATTAAATAATCTATGCCTCTACAAAGACTTTTTTTTTTTTGCATTATAAAAATGGTTTTATAAAAAATAATACCCTAAACTTAGGGGGGAAAAAATAAAAAGAGAGGGCAGAGACATACCATCAGCTGACTGGGTAAATAAGGCATAATCTGGGTTAACTATTTCACTGGATAAGATATCAAACCATTCACGCACCACACCCTGTCCCTGCATGTCAAGAGAATAAAACATATTAGTACACAAAACTTTCACTCAATAATTATGCTGAGTAACCACATATTTCTTTTAAAGTTATTTTAAAGTAGGCTTTAGCTCAAAATCTCACTTATGAATGACAATTAGTATTTCCTTATGAAAATACCACAAAAGAAAACCATGCACTTTGACCCACCATGCCTTCTTCTCCATGAAATCTCACAGCAATCCCCTGCTTTAATTTTGCACAGTTTGCTTTAGACACAACTTCACAGCTACTCCTAAAAATAGAATCTAAACACAAAATACCAATTAATTTTTTTCATTTTCATTCATTCTTTCAAAGACACACTAAGTGCACTTAGAACACAGTACCTCTGTGAACCAAAAGTATGTCATTTTCATTGACAGGCCTGTGCACCATGTCTGAATCTGGCTGCCCGGCGTGCAGATGTTCATAGAACCATTCACAGCGATCTTTAAATGGCTACAAAACAAGATGCAAACCATATTACACACATGCATTCTCCTGAATAATTCCTCTCCCATAAGCAAACAGTTATGCATAATTCTCAATTAATTTTTGAGATGTGCAGATTTACCCCAGTATGCTATATAGTATTTGGGGAAGAAGAAAGGACTAGACATGTGCTTGAGTGCTTGCAAAAAGACTGGACTACCAGCTATCCAGAAATAGGTATTTAAGTTTTCCACAGAAGAGAAAACCAGCACAAAACTTCTTACAGGTTAGGGGAGAGCATGAAGGAACTTAGATAAGAAATAAGTCACTGGCTTCTGTAAAACTACTGATAATGAAGCACAGCTGAGCACAGAAGCACAAGCAATACAAACCAGCCCTATTTGCAGTAAGGTTCACCAGCAATGTAAAACAGCCCAAATGAGCCAGAAACCTTACAAAGCAATTCCTAGGTGAGAAGGTTCTGACTTGTTTGACTCAGTGTTTACATTGACATTTGCAGCTCTTTTGAGACAGATATGACACAAGCATGGCCTTTCTCATCCCCTGCAATACACAGCATGTACATAAGTTGATCTAACAAACAGGGTATCAGTTCTCGGGGTCTCCTCATTATTCATAGGTAGTGAGTTTCAAAAACACACATTTCAATGAAAGACCGAATAAACAATACACCTACACCATGTCCCAAAACCAAAACTGGATTAATAAAAGCAATTTATCTTTAGAAATAAAAGCACAGTATGGTTCACAATTTAGGAAATAAAGCTGTTGGAACAGACAACAAGATGACATGATGTTTCATTAAAGGAGCTGCCACTATGACCAAATCAAGTAATAATGATGTTATTTATCCTCTGGTTTGTGTCAAAATATAGGTCATTTAGGGGAAAGTAGAGCATTTTAAAGTTCAATCTATTAGATGTGCACAAGTATACTTACAAACAGAAATTTCACTCTTTAACTGAAAGCTGGAATTGTAAGACACATCCAGTATTGGTTATCTCAAATGGACTCACCCATGTATTTTAGAGAATTATGAATACAGAAATCTGGCTGCCATGTCTGCTTAATATGATCTTTCCACATTACAGATTCAGAAGCCACTGAGGCCATGTTTAGTTCTTTCATCCTCCTCAAATGGAAATTCTTTAAATTTTTTTTTTTTAAAAACACCCTTTGTATATCCACAGAAGTTGCAATTAAACACCTCCTGCATTTACCTGAGCTTTTATGATGTGCATAAATCTGGACATTAATTCAGGACACTCCAGAAGAAAATGAAAGTGATCAAAAATTATTTTGGGATTTCTGAAAGAAAAATAGGTTAGAAGCCTGTTAGAGATTTAATAATAATGCTTCACGACACAAAAAGTCTACATAAAGAAAAAGTGCAATTCATCATATAGACAAGTTTCAAGAGATTCTTCTATTTTATCACTTTTTCCTAACTCTTGCTTCCAAACAACTTATACTACCTCATCTGTTAAACATGGGAGGATTAGAAGCAGCTCCTCACACAGAAGGAAGGTTATAAACCTGGCAGTCCCAGAGAAACTCTGGAAACAGTCAGCTGTACAAAGAAGGTTTAGACTCTTAAGTCGTCACACATTTGAGGAAGAATGAAAGTTTTCATCTACCTTAAAATGGAAGGCCTTATTTGGAACAAATATACGGAAAGAATCCATTCATCAAACTATTCTGTTGCTCTGTGAAATAGATTTTGTTCACAGATCTTACAAACAGATCACTTAAATATGCAGAAGAGTTCATTTAAGTCTGAGCTCTGAATCATTAATCTACACTGTTGAGTTCAGCAAGACCATTAAATTGCATATTGTTCATATATCACAGCAACAATCTAAAAATACAACTCAGCAAGAAGAAAAAAATGAATTATTGCCAGGGAAGAACAGAGAGGTGGATTACAAGGTCCAAATTTGTTGAAGCTTACCGGTTAACAAAACACTTAAGGACATCATCATGTTTACAAACAAATTCTATAAAACGAGGTGACGTCATCCTGTTCAAAAAACGTAAGATGTTTTGGGTTAGTGCAATCAAAACTAATTTGAATTACATAAATTGTTTGGGTTATTTTTAAATAAATACTACACAAATAGAAACTGATGCTGTTTAAGTAGTCATCATGAAACTAAATATTCAACAGCATTAAGATCTCATAACGAGAAACAGAAAATTCAGAATTCTAACAGAAAAGGCAAAAATGTCAATAGCCAATCATCTTCCAGAACATCCACAGAGAACTATGCCCCAAACAAATATTACTGGCCAATTTGAAAGCTTTTATTCAACTCAGTTTGGCAGAGAAAGGAAAACCCTTATGATGATTAGGAATAACCAAGAGCTGATATAACCATGTACTAGGACCCTTGCTTCTAGTTTCCTCAGGGAGCTTGTAATACCATCATGCTTGCCTAATCTTCTAGTCATGAGGGCCCAAGTCATAAATATAATCCATAACAATCTTGGACAGACTAGGACCTCAGCTACAAGTGGTCACATTTGTTACCTTTTTAAACCAAACCTCAATGATATTAGGCTTACCTAAGCTGAACTCCATGTTCCACACAAAACTACATGTTTGTCAACCTGGGACAGGATTCCAAGTGAGCATAACTTTGAGACTGAACTCTCCTTGTAATATATAATATAGTCAAATAAGTTTTGCCCCAGCCATCGTTTCCATACACAAAGATAACTCACTTTTTTTTTTTCTCTTCTGAGCTTACAGCTCTTCTTGTTGGATAATCACATTAAATTCAGGGTTAATTTCACATTAAGAACCAACAGCAAATACAGCTAAGCTTCAAAATATCAAAATCCTACAAGTCTATTACATGATTACAAAGACCCATTAGACACTTAATACAAAACGTGTCTCAGTGCAACTACATTCATAAGCAGCAGCACTATGGAAAACTTGCAGTACTGTTTGCTGCCTTTAGAACCATTAAAAAAAAACAACAAACATTCAAATAACTGAACTAGTGAAAGCATTAAACAGCATAGCCTTGACTGTCACTAATACAATGTGGTCAGTATGAACATTCTTCCAAGAAAGTATGTGTGATTTTAAAATGGTAATAGTATGGGTAAGAAAAATGAATTGCCTCCTTACCCCTGAGGCATCTGACAGGAGCAGCACATATAGAAGGCTTGAATGACAGCACTTAGCCTGTTTGCTGTCATGGAGATAACATCCTGACAATCAGCACAAGCTTCCTGCTTCCCAGCAACATCATATGTTTTTAACTCCACAGCATCAGTGGACAGCTCTTTTCTTCCCTCAGCTCCTGCAGTGGCAAAAGAAGGCGCAGAAGTAGCATCTTGGTGATTTGGTCCTTTCTGCTTCAATAAAATAGAAGTAATGTTGGCAGAGTCCCTTTTGTTTTTCATCAGCTCTGTGGCTATCAGAACAAGCCATTCATCCAGAGAATGCCAGAGCAGTTCCAGCGGCTGCAATAAACACATGAAAAAACAGACAAAAAGAAACATGCTGACATTAGATAATATTAATAATGTGATAATTCTCTTAAGGCAAATAAATACCATGCACATTTTAAAGTTTTAAATGATCCTTTAGAGGTCAGGTTAGAGATAAGAGGCCAATGCTCATAAAAAATTCTGCACTTGTAGCCAAACAGTACAAAGAGACAATTTCATACAGAAGGAAAATCAAGCAGCAGATGGAAGAAGGATAAACTCATTTAGAAAGAACTACAGAAGAACTATAGAGCTGAACTATATGACAAAGTTTGGCTTCACACAGCACACTACTGCCTAACCACTGCAGCCAAGCAGGGAAACAGGAACACACAGGTTGAGTTTCTAGAGTAAGAGAGTGCCAGTTCTTTAGGAAGAACCTGGTCAAAGGAGCTTCCTCTACCAAGAAGATGGAGGAAATCCCTGACAAACACCACACAGATTCAGGTTCATGTCTAGAAAGAATGTGCTTTATGCAAAATGTGAGCTCATACAGCTCATTTTGATAGTACCTCAGATGTTTCAGAGTAAGGGTCACTGACATCTAGCTTTACAAAATAGAAACAAGTATCAGCAGAATCCCATACCAAATTATAAGGCTATAAATTTTATTTTACTTTAACAAAGACACGGTTTTTTACTATCACCTGCTAAAACTCAATATAATTGAAATCCAGTATGATTCCCTCATTACACATTTTCTCTGAGCTGCAGGCCTACTACAGAGGAGAAAAAGGGACAAGACCTGTCGCTTTCTTATGAGTATAAAAAAATCCACAAGGGCTGTGTTTTCCCTTAATGGTGTTTAAGGGCTTGTTTCACAAGCCCACAGTCTAGTGAGCATAAGGATATGAATCCTACAGGAAGGTGATCAACTCAAGTACTTCATAGCATTCCAAAATTAAGAATTAACTTCTAAATTGATTCCTTTTTCCATATATTACTGTTACATCAACATCACTGAAAGCTAAATTTTCTCAGGTTGCTTTTGAAAATAAAGAGCTGCTCACAGAAGCTTAACATCTGTACACTATCTGGAGCACTGTCAGTTGCACCTCATAGTTGACATGCTCTCAATACACAGTAATTTACTTCTCATAAGAGCTCTGTATTTAAAGATTCAGCTGAAATTCACGATTTAAAAATTTACTACTATGCTTCCATTTTTTCCCAATAGGAGTGTGGGGGAAAGCCAGCCTGATAATACTGGTAGGCTTTGCTCAACACTTGGTATGTCACTCACTCAGTGCTTGTGCTCCTAGTGACCACACATTTCTCTAGGTGATGATCTGAATACCTCCAGCACAGGTAGCATTTTCTACATAAATGTCTGCCATACAGGATCAAGTTATCCTCCTTCCCAGACCCATTTGGCAGACTTTTACCACAAAACATAACGTAAAAAAAACTTTCTAATGGAAACTAGGATTAATTGAATACACAGAAGAATTAAAATACAGCTGTACTCTCAACCTATAACTCAGGAGAAAATAGGTAGTTATTTACTAGAATGCTAAAAATTAGTTTTTTTCCCCTCAAACTTTTAAATGTTTAGCTTGCCATATTCCACCATATTCCCCCAGTATCTTGTGTTTTATCTTTTATTTCCAACGGATTTAGCACACTTTTCAGAACTTTTCCACCCAATTTGTTTTTCCAAAGCTAGTTCTTCACAGCTTCTTATCATAAACTCATTTAAAAGTCTAGTCAAGCACAGCAGCTTTAACATTTCATTTTCTTTCTTTCTAGTCCAAGATATAAAACACTACTAAATATTGCCCATTACCTCCATATCCATGACTGTCAGCATTTTATGCTGTCATTCATGACCAGACCTTTTCAAGTAGCATATGGACATATTCAATCAAACCACTAGTAATGTTTTTTCAAACTACGAGTCACCATTCTTCAGTTAATTCTTACCATGAACCTCATATTAAACAAAGAGCTCCACTCAAACTTCAGTTGTCATGTTTCATAGTGCGGAAAAGTTTCTCTAGAATTATACAGCTGAGTCTGATGGAGTACCAAGCTTTTACAGCTGCACACCTTACCTCCCAAATCCAAGAATTTACCTATGCAATGCCTTCCTCTTTACTCATCTAGAAAGCAAGACCAGTAACCAAATCAATATTCAAACTGCAACACTGAAGCAAAATCTTTTGTCAGATGTCAGATAGCTTTTTAAGACACAGGGTGCAGGAGATCACTAATCGATGAAGTGACTTTGTCACAGCAGAGAAGTTACCTCAATTCTAGAAAAGAACAGTATCTGAAACAAGGAAAAAACATTAAGCACTTCCCAGCCTTGTTTAATTACAGAGAAATTTTGCAGCAAGTTTCCCTAATACGCGATCACACTGAAATGCAATTGGAAGTGCAATACATGGAAAAGTAACAAGTGTAAACCTGGTCAAAATTACTACTAAGTTTCTCACTGGTAAGATCTCATTTGAGTTAGCAGCTTGTTTCAAGCTTGGGAGACAAATTTCAATGATTCTTTGTATCTTTCAGGATCAGTACAAGAATATGTTATCATTAGCTAGTGCTTCCACTTTAAAACATCTGGATATGCTGAATCACATACAGGGAATTCCACGAAAGCACAGATAGCCCTGTGATTTTCCTGACCTCATCAAGCAATAACATTCTTCTGTAGGCTCAGATCAAGAATACTCATATTTTTAATCCCTTCCCAGCTACATTAAAGTGGCAACTCTTCAAAATATGTTCAATCAGCACATTGATACAGAAAAATTTAATGAAGCATTACAAGAATTCAGGTCTTTTTTATCTCCTCCCAAATGGTGTAAAAGACCATCAAAAGCACATTTTCAAAGAAAGGACAAAAAAGCAGAAGGAAAGGTAGGGCCAAGAGAAACCTGGAAGTCATCCAATTCACTCAGCTCTGTATCTAATCTCCCACTACCCAGTCTACTGCAAATTCAGGGAAGAACAGACTAAACCAACCACAACTGTAGATTAATTTAGCATTGCCAGACCTGTGTGCCCATTCCCAAACAACAGTAAGTTCACATCAGCAGTTTTATATTTCTGAGTTTTAAATGTAAATCAATTTTTAAAATACCGTGGATACAACAGTGGCCCTACTGCAGGGTTACCTCACTCATAAAACTTCTAAATAAATTACAATACAATATTTTAAAACATTCTGAATTTTTTGTTAAGTAATGCAACAGTAGTATGTATATTGCTTATTTATTAAAAATATACATGTTCTCACACAAGTAAGAATTACTGATATTTTCTGGGACAACTGTGGCAGTTGTTTAATATAAGTCTACTGCACAAGATTTAAATGCACGGTAAATTAAGAAACAATTCTTTCATCATACGAAGTCGTTTGGGCATGCAGACAAGTGATTTTACTAATATACCACTTCCTTTGCAAATTGCAGTTCAATGTTGTTGTTTATTATATTTAGTTCTGAAATTATGTAGAGCTGAAAAGCAGGAAACCTTCCTTTTTTTTCTTTCTGGGCTTGGTAGCAGAGTATCTAAACGGAGACGGTTTTTGTATGAAGTGTGTTTAACATCTGCTTGTGATTTAATCTGGTATACTTGGAGCAATTTTCATTAAAACTGTTAGAAAGTGCTGCCTTTAATAAAATAATTCTTGTGATTTGGGTATGGCTTTGTTTTTTAAAAACAGAATTCTGGTTAAACCTACATTATTGCCCTATTATGATGAACAATTCCAAAGGACAATTATTACACTGCACACTGCATTACATTTTGTACAGACTCATTACATTTTGTGCAGGCTCAAGCACTAGTTTTATAGTAATTATATAAATCAGTTTGTCCTTAAAACTATTGTGCTACCAGAAGAACAAACATTTGTGCTCGCATGCTTTTTGGTTTTGACAGTCTAATGCTTTTCTTCTTTCCAAGAGAAGAAATTTAAACAAAAACTGAGATAATTCACTAAATAAATTGGAATTAAGAGTATCACCCACGATCTTATCAATATAGCTCTGTCTTAAAACCCCTTAGAAGTAACCTGATGCATCAAATAATTGCAGGAATTTCAAAATACTGTTTTCACAAAACAGTGGAAGAAATGTAAAAGAAAGAAAAATCTTCAGTTACTGGCATCTAAATTTCTTGGTATGAGCTGTGCTGTGTAAGAGTATGGAGTAAGATGGGAGAAGAAAGATTACCCTGCAGTTCTTTTTTATTAGGTGCTCTGAAAAACACAGCAGTTGTACATCCAATGAAGACTGAGTGGCACACAGGAAACTGGGGCTTCTTTACAAAAAGGCAATCTTTGACTTTCTACAAGAGGGATTCCTTAACAAATAAACATAAAAATACCAAACACCTTCAGGAACTAAACCGCTAAATGGCAGCCACCTAAAGCATGTGTTTAAAAGCAGCTATAAATCAGTAACCTTGCAAGGGTAGTAGTGAGCTAGTATGTTTCAAAGCACATAATAATAAAATCCAAAAACAACTTGAGAAAAGATTGCATGATCACAGTGAGAACAACAAAGAGATCAAAAATTCAATTGCTTCCATTTGTCTTGTGAAACTGGATAAAGCTTATTGATCATCACTCCATCTGTGCATCTCCAACTACCATTTTGAAATTACATTAATATAATTTATTATATTAATATCACCATATTTTGATATTGCTATACTCTTAAAAGAAATAAAAGCAAAATTTACCAAGGTCACCTGGGTAGCTAAATCTTCAACACCTAATAAACAATCTATTAAATAAGAAATAAACAGAAATCATAATATGAGATGTGCATCAGTGGCTAAATTAATTAATTCAGTGGGAAAAAATACAGGAGAAGAAGAGAGGTAGGTTTAACTTAAAAAGGGATAGGGACATCAACCAAACTTACTTCCTGTTCATGAGATGTCTGATTAATGAATGCATGCTTTGTGAAATTCATCTCTTTAACGTCTATCTTCCTAACAACATCATATACTTTTCTGACCTTGAACACCTGACTTCTTGGAGTTTTATTTCCATTGTAGCCCATGTCATTTCCATTACTGGGAGAGGATGGGCCAATGCGAAAGACATGGCAAAATATCCTCACGATCCTTAAGAGACTCTTCATTTGAGCTTCATAATTACTTGACAAGCTGGGGGAAAAAAATGGAATGTTTAAGTTTCTTTTCCTAGATGAAACAATTTAGTATAATAAGGAGTAAGCAATGTAATGGTAGGGTCTGATACATATGCTGAAAAAACCGCTAAGCTTCAAACCCTAGAAAATTTTAACTTTCATTTCCTGCACCAGCCCCAAAAGTCAAATATAAGCATTATGATTTTACTAACACGTAAAGGTAACTTTAAGAACAGCAAATTCCAGATCTTTCAAAACACTTCCTTTTTTTTTTTTTTAATACACTTCTTAAGAACCCCTGGGAGGAAATCCAACTTCCTAAGAATCTCAGTGCATGAAACAAATTGGGATATCCAGATGAAAGTGTTTCTCAACCCAGAAAAGAGAGCATCCAACAGTAAAAGCCTACTGACTGATGAGATATGCTGCCACAGCCCATCCTCACCAGCTATTATAATTACCTCAACCAGACAAGGGATCAGGATGGTAAGGATGCCACTATTTCTACTCAAGAAAAAATGTAATCTAAAATATACTAAATAAAACCACCACTATGTTATTTAATTATCTAACAAATCTACTAAAAAGTTTTATGTCTCCTTAACTGAACTGGCAAACACTGAACTCTGTACCAAAACAATGCAAAATATGAGCTATTCATGACATTATGCACAAGCAGAACATTCTTCACCAAACTCAACTACGTTTTCTTTCTTAAACCCCAAGTAGTAAGAATTCTTCTGTCTTGAATGCATAACAAACTGCAAGAATTCTTTTTCTATCAAAACCTACTAACTTATAAATATTATAAGAGTGAGCACATATTCAATTCTATCCTTAAAGTCTTGCAACTTAAAAGCATGCTTCCCAGCCAGAAGATCAGTAAACGCCAGAAAATTGACATCTTATAGGGTGCTGTAAACATCTGTTGCAATTAATAATCTGTTAATACACAAACCTGAAACACTGTTAGTTGTAACAGCCAGCATAGCTTTATTATGATCTCATTCACCCTATGTCATCAGCAAAATACCTATTTGCTTTCAGCACTACATTTTAATGACTCTGAGTTAACTTTCAAAAGCAATGTACTAAAAATTTTACCAAACTACCTAACAAAGTACAATTTTCTTGTGACAATTTATACTTTAACCAGGTAAGTTTTCAGCAAGTCAATATAAGAAAAGAACAGAAAGAGCAAACAGTGCTACAGTAGGAATGTTAAGTTTTTAATCAGGTAAAGGAAATCCCCTGACTGGCAGTCTACAATTGTGTTACCAGAAGCTCTTGTCACAGCTAAAAACTAGCATTTGTAAAATCTTTGCTTATATACCAATAGAATCTATGAATACAAGAAGTTAACTCAAGAAGTTAACTATTGAAAAGAGAAAAAAAATAAAAACTTCTAACATTTCAACTGAGGTTTATCATGTCTCAGCAGAGGTGTTTTCCTGGTGAAATTTCCTGGTCTCCAGGGTAAGGACCCACATATGTAGAAAAAAACCATAGAGGCCTTTTAATAGTTTACTGAAACTTCTACTGGCGTGTTTGTAAACATTCAGCTAGGCCTAACCTGCACCAGCAAGACCAAATCATGTCATACGTCAATTATTTTCTTGGAAAAAGGGAATACTTGGTGAAGATAATGCTAAGTGAAACAGGGTCCTTGCTTGTACTCAAGGCAGAAGTCTTCAGGCAGAAGCTTAGTGGCATGCCTGGATACTTGCTAAAAGCATTACAAGAAACAATTTTAGAGACTTTTGAACTAAACAATAGACAAACCCAAAAGCAACAGGTTGTGGGTTAGTACCCAGGAAACAAATACAGATTACATTAGTTCAGCCATGCAATAATATAATTATTGGAGGTTTTCATGTACAAAGTATATTTTACACACTTTTATTGGAAGGAGAGAGAGGAAAGAGGCCCAAGCTCAGATTATTCACCAAGTACTACCTTAATCCCCTTTGTGTTTATAATAAAGCAACTGAGAAATATTTCTTGAAGTAGAAATTCACTGCTTCTGCCAGGAAACCAAGCTGGAGAGGAGACACAGTTTTTGCGAAACTACATCTGTGAAACCGTCTTGGAATTGTTTTCTTTTCCTATCACATTTCTGTATTACAAAGTACCAAAGAGAAGCTGGCCAGTAAGAGTCCACAGGACACTCCAAGTACTGGCATCTCTAGAAATGAGTCCTCATCCAATGCAATGCAACCCTTCAATCTTGTCTTCAGCCTCCAACAGCCCACCCATAAATGGCAATACAGGAGCACCCAGAGGCTCAAACTCAAAGACAGTACAGGCACAGAGCTACTGTTCCTACAGCCACACTGGGGGAGCATTGCTCAAATCAGAAGAGCAATAACAGTAACAAATCAAATCTAAACAACAATCAGTTTAATTTACCTCTGAAGACATTGAAACAGAAGCAAATACTACCTTGTATGATGTAATCCAGCTACCACCACTTCCAACAATGTCCCTATACAGAGCAAGCTTGAAACCCTTTCCTGCACTATGGTTTTACACCTTATCACAATGTATTTGTGGGAGATCTATTGGCTCTAAGGAAGTCTGGAGACCAAAAGGAATGTGTTATAAATTAAACTGATACACACTGAAGCTCAGCAATGGCAGAAATTCTTAAGTTATCTTCTCAGCAGCAAAACTTATTAATGTCTACACACTTTAACCTCAAAGTTTAAAGGGATTCAGACCTATACATTAATTCATTAAAGTGAACACCCACCAGAATAAGATTAATGGTGTAATGAATTTCCTACCATCATCCAGGAGTTCTGACCTCCTATCTACAAGCTCCATTTAAATGTAACATGACTAATGGGGAAGAAAAAATAATCATCTAGGAGTAAGAATATACTATTTATTTTCCACCTCACTGATGGGCTCCTCAGACCCCAGCCCAAGTTAAAAAAAAGCTTCCCAAGTTATAATCCTCTACAATCTATGCTACAGAACACTCTCAAAGCTGTCTTTGCCAAAATGCCATCTAAAACATAATAAGGAACTTCACTCATGTTTTCAGACCCTTGACTCTTTCAGTAAAAATTTTCTAGTAAAGCATAAATGTTACACCAAAATCTGTTCGCTACTGAAAACAGTAAAATGTTCCAACAAATTGCAGATGAAGTGTTTTGCACAAACTCAAACAGAAGCCACAAAAATTAGGAAAGCATACCAGGTAAATATGCTTGCCTATGTCATGCATCTCCCTAAGTTACTGCTGCCTGTGCTGCTGAGACAGCATACTGGTAGATGAAATTTTTTGTCTCATATATATCAGTAGCCATGTAAGGCAACCAGAACCAGCAAACATGAGGTGTCTGAAGTAAGAAAACTCCCCCCAAGCATACTAAGGAAGCATGTAGAAAATGTAAAAAATGTTGAAGGGAAGAAAAAATGAGAAGGGTGAAGACAAAAAAAAAAAAAAAGAATGATTTGATAGTTGTCAAAAAGCTTGCCTTCACTAGGGCTGCCACAGCCAAACTAACCAAACAAAAAATGCACTTCTCTGCAAATGAAGCTTCTAGATACCAGAAGCTATACAAGGACACCAACTCTTTCTCTTGAATTCTGTGAAGACAGTGATCTGAACAGACATTATCATATAAATCAGATTTGAGATCCATCTACTCCAGCATGTGCTGAGCATCAGATAGTTCGGACTATTAAAACTCTTAAGTGGCACTAACTGTGGGGTAGTTTATCAACTTGTGACCTCACACTTACCTGAGCAATTTGTGACCATTTGTTGTGGCAACTTCAGCAAGACTTGTCAAGATTTTAAGATACTGGCTTTCGCTCTGCTGAGACAAGTGCTCCAGAACTTGCCGCAACTGAAGGATTAAAACAAAAGCAATTGCAGAGTGTCAAGGAGCTTCAGATCAACAAAAATTTATCAATTATGCAGAACAGTATTACTCCAATATTAATATCTAGCAATAATAATGTATATCTATACTGTATATATAATGTATATCTATACAATCTCTAACCTCAGGTAATGTTTCATTAGCATTTACAAAGATTACAAATGTGCAAAGGTACACATTCTAGTGTCAATATAAGTGCTACAGGGTATTTAACTAATTATAGAATGTTACAAACACTTAATGCTTAACCCTGTAGAACAACTTCTGGCATTTAAAATACGAGTCCTAACTTGTAACACATACCCAGTTTCCTTATGTCATCACTTCCAGATAATACAAACTTGTCATTACCCAAGACTAAGCAGAACAGCTCAGACTTGGCCATAGAAAATAATTTTCAATATACGATCACATTTCGTCAACGAAATACAACTATACCATGTATTAGCTAATATATTTTGTATACACTCTCATTAAGATCTTGTTTTTGCACACAGCTCCACCATTACTTAGATGAAAAAATTTTCTTACTTATTTTCTTTACTTCTACAATATACAAAAGGTCTTTTTGCTCCATTGTTTTAGCTCTTTCATTTTTAATTTAAATCATCTATAGTATCTTCCCTTGCATCTAACATACACTTCGAGAACTCTCAGCTGCTTCATTTCATTTCACTCTATAAAACTCAACCCTGTCTCAGAAATTTAAATACTAACCTGGAAATCTTTAGTGTCCTGGTGGAAGTAATGGAGTTATAGAGAAAATGAAAACATCAAAAATCTAGCAAACTAAATTAAGTAAATTGGCAGGCAACACCTTACTAATTTTTTTTTTTTACAGTCTGTAAGGTTGTTTGCAGTCCCTTTAAAACAACTAATGTATTAAAGCCCGACAGCAAGCTAGATTTACAAGGGGGAAAAGGCATCCCATGCTTCTTTTCCTTTACACAATCAAGAAACAGAATTTATTTCCTTGGTTTTTCTTGGCTTTAGAATGTACCCCACAATAACCAAATAAGAAAGGTATAAGAGAACCATTAAAAAAAGAAACAGAGTAGTTTCATCTACAGAAATAATAATCAAATGAAATTGTGGCTGCAATCTTTTACACTCTAATTGTACAAGGCAACTTCATACAGGTGAGTGCTTATACCACAAACTTTTAATTTAATTCTGGATGATTCAGCCTCAAGACATCCTTAGAATGGATGTCTGCAGATAATGACTAAATGAAGGAAAATAGGCCCTGTTACACAAAGTAACTGCATATATAGGATGCTCTAGGCATGCTCTATCAGTACCTTTGTATTGAAGCTTGCAATGTCTGCTCTTTAAACTGTCTAGATCACTTTGCCAAATGTACAAAGTTAGAACACCAAATGAAAACAGATCCTATATTTAATTCCAACTTCTTGTGTTTAAAATTACGTGTAGACTGCACATTTTCCATGAGGAAAGAAAGATACCTAGTGGTCAACTACTGTGGTACTGATTGCAACTCATATTAAGCACTAAGCTCTCCACCACACACAGAGAGATCCCTGGCTATAACACACAGCATCCCATATTACCATGTTTTCCCGCAGATCTTCATTCTGTGTCATTTGAATTATTGTCTGGAAAAGCCGAGGATGGTACTGTATTAAGACTTCACAAGTCTCTCCATAACCACCCTAAGAAAACATTTTAATTAAAAGAAACATTAGAATTGAGAGTTAGACTATTACAGGCAATAACACCTATTAAGGACTATAATAATTTTTAATGCTGGAGATATCCTATCCCAAAATAATTTGAAATTCAAAAATGTAGCAAAGTCAGGTATCTCAAAATGTTTGGGAGTAGACAGAATCAATTTTTTTCAGTATACTGACTCACATATATTCACTCCCATTTTTCTGGTTTTTGAAACATTTTCCTACTTACCAAACTAAAGGTACAGTTGAACAGCACTTCAGCCAACAATCACAAGAGATTAAAAATAGTGCAATATTTTACTTCTCTTCATCTTGCTGACATCTACTTAATTACATCCGGTATCTAATTCTCCAAAACAAACATCTTCTAAAGGTTCATAGGACACATATCTGACTTGTTACAGGAAGAAATAGGATAAACCCATGAAAGGGTTATTTAACTTTAAAATCAATACACAAGTATGATTCCTTAGAATGTGCCTTAGACTAACTTCACACCCTTCTGAGAAAAAATGTTTTCTGTAAAGAAAAGAACTTGATTTTGTGGTTTATTTGTATCAAATCTTATTTATTACAGCTGCATTTTGAAGCAGACGCCTAACACCTGAACCTGCATGAACTTCTACTTTAACTGCTGCAACTCCAGGGACTCCTCTGTGAATGACAGTTGACATTACCTCAGTGAAAATCATACATTAAGAAGATTAATTTAATTGTTTCTGGTACCAAGAAATTAAGTATTAAAAATAAACCCACCCAGAATCTGTAAAAATTAACAAAAGTCAAATCTTCAAGATCAAGTTAATGTTGGCAAGAAGTGTATGAATCTGTAATTTCAGCCTTCTGAAAATATGCATTGACTTTGAAAAACAAACCTTTAAGGATAGAATAAAACCCACAATGTAAAAAGAAAGAAAACATATTGTTTTCTCTATTCTTACTTGGCATCATGAACTTGTATACTGCATGATCTTGAACACAGTAAGATCATCACTACAAAACAAACACCAGGTGTCACTACTCACACCTAAAAATTTAACAGAAGTTTTATGTGTAAAAATGTGCCTTAGGGATTGCAAAACTGGAGACTGAAGCAGAAATTCAAAACATTAACCATAAAAAATAATAACTATACCATTAAGCACACACTTGTATAGAATCACAGAATCATTCAAGTTGGAAAATGCCTTTAAGATCATCAAGTCCAAACATCAGCCTAGCACCACCCCTACGTATGCTACTAAACCACATCCTCAAGTGCCATATCCACCATTTTTTAAAACACTTTCAGGGGTCGAGACTCCACCTCTTCCCTGGGCAGTCTTCTCCAATGCTTTACAGCCCTTTCCATGAAGAAATTATTCCAATAATTCCTATAATTCCTAATCTAAACCTCTCCTGCCATACACTGTCTTATAGGTCTGTTGCTGCAGAATACCTTGAAACTAATCAGACTCTGTGTGGCTTTATGTAGTGATAAGTCATTCTGCCATAACAAAGAAAAAAAAAAAAATCTGAGTTTCACAATCTAGTCAGCAGCGAGACAGTTTAGTGATCTGGCACTGCTCAGTGACCAGAGCTGAGGACTTACTTGGTTTCTTATATGCAAAAAGAAATACTGTAAGTAACCTAAATGGATCAAGGTCTTCCACAGATAGTCTATGAAAAAAAGCTTTCAGAGTTAAACATTCCAAAAATATCCCACAGGTACTGGAGACAACACTCTTGCACACACACATAACTATTTCAAGTGCAAGTCTTAGGCACATGAGGACACCTCAGAAATTAAGTAACTTGAGGTTGAAATAATCAGAAAATACAGAAAAAAAATAGAAAATTTCAACTTTATCCTGAAAAAATAATGACATGCATAAAGGTAGTGTGATGTCCACTCACTCCAGTGATTTAGTTTTTTCAGCTTTCAGTTCAGTTTTCTAGTCTGATTACTAGCAAACGTTCAAAAACTGCCATTCAATCATGTTACTTACACACTGACCTTCAACTGATCTGACAGAAAAAAGTGTAAGTGCTCACAAATCAAAAAAAGTCACTTTAGCAAGCAGTATAAGCAGTACCTGGTATCAAACAAGACAGACTGTTTTGCAGTTGAAAATGCCATGTTAGTTGAAAATGCGTAAGAATTTTGTTCCTCATCCAGATATAGAAATATCTTTAAAAAGTAAGAGCCATCACCATGTAGGTTTTATTTGTTTTTTATAGCAACATCTTCTCATGGGTAAAGAAAATCTATTATTTGAGGTAAAAAAAAAAAGTACTCCTTTCTGCATGCCTTTACCTCTTACTTGTTAACAGGCAAGCACCTAAATTGTGTACTACCATTATACCAAGGATTACAAAACTTTCCAGTCAAATGGAATTCTGGAAACTCTTTCTCACGATGTCAATTCTTGCATCTGACTTATGCAAAGGGTAGAAATTATGAATCTTCCTGTAGGATCAATTTAATGATTAAAAAATTACATTTTGCACTTGTTTTGCCAAAAGACTACTATCTTACAGACGCCTTAAGAATAAAAAAGGTAATAATGATCAGATGACACTGCAGTAAGTCACAGAAATTCACAGAAAAGTGTTGCTAACTTAATACCTGTACACAGAGATCCAGTGGAGTGACACCATTCTTGTCTGGTAAGTATTTGGCTCCTCTCATCAAAAGAATTTGTGCAGTGTCTCTCTGACCATGGCTATGCAAAAGAGAAGAAAGACAGTTAATACAGCATTTATAATCTGAGTCATAAATCTGTCTTTATTGCATCTAACAACAAAACCAACATAAGCTAGAAGAAAATAGTTACTGCAAAAGAGCAGTGCAAAATTCAGGCTATTTATGAAGTCAGAGTCACACTCATCGTTCAGAAATGATTCATCTCAGCCTTGCCTCAAATATTTATGAGCTGCATTTCCTGCAAAAAGAGAGCTCTTTCTCAATTTACATCCTAATCTACTTCACAGAGGAAGTTATCTTTGCCAAGTTCTTTGCTCACTTCTAATACATTTGGGGAAAAAACAATCTAATTGTGCTTTAACCATCAATAAAATATTAGCAAGATATTTTTATTGATAATTCCTTTCTTTGCACAAGAGATAACTGCATCACTCAAATGGCTCTAACTTCCATATATAAATGTCTTGCATAGCCTCTAGAAGTGATGAGTTTTACTTTTGCATTCAAAGTCTATTCACTAATCTGCTTATAGGTTGTATAGGACCCTTAGTTACCTTGAGTTAAAAATTTCCCAACATGCCAGCATTAGAAAACAGAAAACCCAACTATTTATACCTCTCAATACTTTCCCAAATCCTTTCTTTTGAAAAAAATGAGAAATTGAGTACCAGTGATCAGAGGTTTACTTCATAAAAAACATATGGAACGATTACTTGAATATTGCCTTCACCAGCATTAAGTGCATATACTGCCAAACATAACAGAGAAGTGTCTAAAGGAGGAAATGAAAGACTGATAAAAAAGACATAGCAATTCCAGTTACAGATACAAGTTTTTTCAGGGAAGTTTTATTTCTCAAGCTAGTTTGCAGTACACCCCTTACACCAATGTATATGAGTTTTTGGCATCCTGGAACATACTGCAGACTGAGGCTGTCTGCATTCTGAGCCTGATAGGTGCAGCCTATCAGCTCAGAAAGGGCACAGGTAAAATGAAAACTAACAGCTTAGGGGGAAGAGGTAGCTTCACTGATCTCTCAATAACTCACAGATGAGTTCTCCTCAGTCCTGTCCTTCTAGCCCAGGAAGCCAATAGGTTCATTTAATGTACCAGACTTTGTCCCAATGCAAACAAACATTAAAGGTCAGAAAGGAGCTCAGACTAATGGTCTCCTTGCACCATCTTCACTGTAATTCTCTAGACTAAGTGCACAATCCAACACATTGACAAAATAGGTGCTTCAGACTCAGACTTTGAATACTGATACCCTTCCTGCAGCTATCACCTGCCACTGCTACCACATCCTGCCCTCCCTGTCATCAGGAACCTACAACTTTTCTTTCCAGGTTTGCTGTAGTACACACCCTGCTCATTCTACACTGCTAGATGCTCCAGTTGATAATTTCTAAAGAATATAACTCCTGTACTTGCCACATTCCCTTCTTGTGAAAAACCCCCAAGCCAAGACAAGCTGCTTACTTCTTTTAAACTGTGTACAAATACCAGTTCCTAAATCAAGGACCAGGCTAGCAGCTATATATTCTCCACTTCCCTTCTTCTCAACTGCCACAAGTCAACATACACTATCTCCAGAGACCATGGCTCCCAGAACATAACTCTTAGCAGACCAGCAGATCAGTCCATTTCTCCTTTTGCTTATAGTAACAGTTAATATTATGTGAACTATTTAACATGTAACCAAAACATAGGGATTGCAAAAATTGTAAATGTTCTAACAAATTCCAGAAAATATAATTTATCATATGTGATTAATTTTGAAATCAAAGCATGAAGAAAACAGAACTGAGCAAAGCAACAATGTCATTTTAATTCAATATTGTTTGACACATATATGCATATTTCAGGTATACTGTAACACTATACTGTACATTAAGGAATAGCCAAATTTGGCTTATAAAAGGCTCTGGTTTTAGTGTACTCAAAATAATCTAAGTAGGCAGAATTTATTTTTTCAGAAAAGCGTTCAGCAGTCATCAATTTATGAGTCATGCCAGAACATGTACAGGTATGTATTGAACATGTCTGTTAGAAAGAGGTACATAAGCCTGCAGTACTACCCTAAGCATTTAGGTAAGACACCAAACTACACTCAAAAATGAGACAAGATTAAATACCAGTCAGCTTGTCAGCTTTTCTACTTCCTGTATTTTTTAATTTCTAATCAGTTAATGCAAAAGGGGAAAAATATTTCACTTTTAGGCCAGTACTCAAAAGTTAAAAGCATATAACCTGCAAGCAAAATAAAGCGGAGTTGCCCCAGAAACGTTGGGCCTGTTTATGTCTGCACCGCTGTCCAGCAAACACTGCACCGTCTACAAGAGAAAAAAAAACACCTTTAGAAAAAGAGCAGTGGAAAACCCTACTGGCTTGCAAATATTTAGTGCATGTCTAAAATACGAAAATACTGAGCAGACTCTCAAACAACTTTCGTTACATTTCAGTCACATAAATTTGCTACATTTACTATAAGTAAGTTTTTCAGAATTTGGCTTTCCAAAATCCAGTACTAACAAGGACAATAGAAAGGATCTGAGTAGAATTACAATTCGTTCTTTTTAACAGTAAATAGCTCTGGTGGCAATCTGTATGACTCTATAGGGCTCTAATGCAGTTCAAGTAAAGCACCCAGACGTACTCTGAATATAAATAGTCAGCCTTAATGCAAGGCCAGGCATAAAAATTATTCACACAGATCAATAACAGAAGAGTTTATTTGAACTTGTTTACTTCTGGAGTTAAATTGTAACTGACCCAACTCTGTTTTCATTTTTTACTCACAGTACATTAATATTTCTAATTTCAAAATCATATAATAGCTTGCACAATTATGAATTAAACATATTCTGAAAAATAAGGCAAAACGTTTTCAAGCATTTAAAATTACATAAAAACTTGATATTAACAAGGCAAGAAAAGCACTACAGAAGAGCTGAACAATACACAGTAAGTCACCTCAACTCCCATAGGCACTGAGATCAATCAGCTTCACAATAAATAAGTTGTTCCCATAGAAGTTTATGCAGTCGATAGTAAGACACACAACAGCATTCTTCACACTTGTAGCCATTATCATGTGCATTACTACTCTGAAGTTTATAAAAAAAACACAACTTTGAGGCATTACCAAGTTCTTCACAAATCAATTATGTTCAGACAATTTTGAAACTTACTGTCTTGTGTCCATTTTGACAAGCTACGTGAAGGGCTGTCTGTCCCATGGCATCTTCAACATCTACATTACTGACGTGCTGAACAAGATCATGAAGCAATTCTGTTCGTCCATTGACAGCCAACCAATGAATCTAAGTACAAAATGATGATACACGTTTCCTTTAGCAATTATATATATACACCATAAAAATTATTTTAAACCTGGCTGTATTATTGTCAACACTTTCACAAAGAGAAGATTTGCACAATATTAAGAGAGGCTTTGAACAATACAATCATATACTTAGGTATTTTGATCACATCTTTTTATTCTTGATGGCACTGGACACACAGCAGTTTTGTTTTATGTGTAAGATGGCAAAAGCTTAAAAACGAAGAATCTCCAAATTCTTCATTCATTTTATGGACATCATGATAATTAATAGCACTTACTGCAGTCAAGCCTTCATTGTTACAAATGTTGACATCTGCACTGTATTCCAGCAGCTTGCTCATACATTTTTTCTGGCTATAAGCAAAAGAATACATTAAAATCCTGTCAGGGCAAATCACTTACAAAGACTAAATATCTTTTTAGAGCTCAAATAACTCTAATTTATCATTGTTCTAAGCATAAGAGGTGGGTCCAATTTATAAGGACTACAGTACTAAGCATGTGAACGAGAGAAGTGATCTTCACAGAGACTCAGTGCAAGGGTAGCAAACAACATAGGGCTAAAATCATAGCTGTTTTTGTGGAAAGTGCAGAAGCACTTAAACACTAGTCTAACAGTTTCAGCTCTTCATGAACTACCCTTTCAAGACAAAAAGCCAGAGTTCAGCTAATACAAGTCCATGAAGTTCACTGTCTAATTAAACAAGTTCCTGTACTTGTCAGTGGATATGTTTACACTACACCACTAAGTCATTACTTAACAAGAGAGTCATTGTAAAACTATGCAAATCTTTGTTAAGTACAAGTACTTTCTTAATAAAAGTAGAGGTATTTTTTCCTAATTCATGTTTTGTTTGGATTTTTAACATTTTTAATGCCCTAAGTGCTTTACCTTTACCAATTTATTTTGGTTTTCCTTTTTATTTGGTACCTTTCACACCTTCTTATACATCATTTCCACATAACTGTCTCCTGTGCGTATTTCTGCATTTCATCACTTGCGTACTTCTTTCCTCTCCTACACATAGTCCATACACATACCCAGAAGCCACTAACACTACAGCCTCCTCACCTGAAGTATCAGGTGTGATACAATTCAGTTACTGTATCACATACATGTCCTAAAGAGAAAAAAGACAACATTACCTTTACAGCTGCATGTTTTCACATACTACAATTCCAGAAGTAGGATCTTAAAGAGGTACTTGCTCGCTGGTTTGGAGCTCTTTCTCTGCCTCTCTCCTAACACTGTGCAGGCCAACTTTGTATTCCTTTTCTTGCAGGAAAAATTTTCTTAAGAGACACTATCTCAGAAAAATCAGAAGTCTCTGACCCCCTCCACGCCCTCCAAAACCTTTTCTTACTCAGCTAACTGGAAGGTGAATGTATCCCTCATTCAATTACTGTTGTAATAATCATTATGCCCCTGATTAACAGAAAACACTAAAATTACTGGTACTGGAATTGGCATTTCAGACATGATTTACTATTTATAAAATATTATTCTGTGAATACTCAAAGTAAGGATTTTAACCTCCATGTTCTCAATTTTCAAAAGTGAAAACCAAAGGTGATTTTTTTGAACTATGCAAAAATATTACAGAACATGCCAGCTCAAGTGCATTATGCAAAATTTTTTTAAGAGTTTAAGGATTTTAAAAACTTACCCATTCCTTGCTGCTAAATGGAGAGGAGTACATCCTGAGATGTCCTGATAGTTTGGATTTGCTCCTTTTCTTAATAATAGAACAAGGCATTCAACTGATCCACAGCTAAAAAGAAAGTAAGAAAGGGAAAACTGCAACAAGGATATTTACAAATCTGTATTGGCATAAAGACAACAGCAATATTATGTACAGATCACACTCACTAGAACATCTTTACATATAATTGTTTTACAGCCTCATAGTTCAGGCTACACAAAGCTAAGTCACTTAATGCAGCAAGAAGTGACCAAATACAGCTTGCAACAATGAATAGATGCCAGCCTTCTCTGTGATTTCAATGACTTTAAAACACAACGTTGAGTGTTTAGGACTGTTAATTCTTTAAACTATAAACTGTTTTGAAAGTTTTGCTTTCAATTTCCTCTCACCTCCCTCATCTCTAATCTATTAACAGGACTAAATTTTCCATTAAAGATTTTGGGGTTTGTTATGCTTCTGTGTCTGGAAGTTATATTTAGAAGTTTGAGTATCAGGAAAATTCTAAAACTTGTACAAATATTTTTTGCTAGTACAAATATTTCTTTGCTGTCAACTTTGAACCTGTAATAAAGAGCTGAACTCTTTTACTTTAAATACTATAGCAGCTCTTCAGAATAGCCAATGTCACTAAGAAGACAGAAACTCTGCATTACATATTTATCTTGCTCCTGAACTCTTTAAGAGGAAGATCTGATTGAAAAGATAAACAGATTATTTTTCTATCTGTTGTGACCAGATAATTCATTTTTACAAATCTTCCCAATGTCAGAACTGCTACACAACAATCCAAAGAAACTGAAGACTAACTGTACAATATGTTGCAAAACCAGCAGCTTGATGACCCCTTTGTGACCCAATAACTAAGTCAAGATAAAAGACAATCCAGAAACTAAGACACAACTTCTTGTATCTTTAGAATCAGTAAGTGCAGCCGTATTTTCAAATATATTTCTAAAGCGTATGCTAAAAATCTGCTTGCATTTTTTTTAAGTACTTTCTTAAGTAAATTTTATATAAGCACTATGTAATTCTGAGATGAAATAGTTGGGAAACAGCTATTTCTAACAGTCTGTTCAAGAAGATGGAATTTCCACCTTTATTGTGACCAAATACTGCTATATATATGCAATGCTACTTCTATTTCCTTTTTTTCCCCCTTTTTCTAAGCATTTAAATGTAAGAACTTTCAAGATATTTAAAAGGGGAGACAAATACAGAGCTTTCATTCATTAGTTTAATGTTTAGTTTCCTGAAACATCATGACAAAAACTTTCTGGTTCATTTCTATTTATATGATGCTAACCTGTCTGTTTCTTGGCAGAGTTACATATAAAATAGAGTTATCCCCACTGAACAGCTATACAAACAATAAATAATGTAGATCAAAATTTGCACGGAAGCCCTCTATCCAGGATACAAAACTTATTAGAAGTGAGCTCCCGAGTTATATTCCCTTCAGTTATGGTCACATGAAGTACTTTGGAACAGCTGCTTCCCAACAAACATCCAAATGCCTCCCACTGTTTTAGAATACCTCAAAAGCAATCAGCACCTGCAAATGAGAGTTCTCTGCCTCTACCAAGGCAAGAGTAACCCAGCTATACAGGATGTACATCATGGCTGCATTTTTTTAAAAGACTTCAGATTTCACAGAAAAGTAAGAAAGTATCTGGACAGACTTCCTTCACTGGAATTTGGAATGCCATTTGATACCATGTGTAAAAACTGTCCCCTTTATGAGGCAGGCACATTACTAGGAAGAACAAACAAGATACAAAAAGTGTGAAAACAAAATGTTAACTGACACTACAGAGTTTTCCAGCTTACATTGGTGCCTTAGATTTGTGGCAATATTTTCATTGTTAACTTCTGGACTGGACTCAAGTAAGTCTTACTTTGCTGCAATATGAAGCAAACTTCTCTTCACACGTCCAAAGGCATAATTCACATCAAATTTTGAATTTGACAGCAGCTCTGAGACAGACCTTCAAATAGAAATTTTTTTTGATTTTAAAAATAGTTCAGAGTATCCAAGCAAAGTTTATACTGTAAGTTGTACACAAGTACTCTATTTGTTACTTAATCACTATTTCTTTTCTCTCCAACTAATTACTGAGACATCAAATAGTTTTAAGCATTTGCTGATTAACAATACCTTTCCATTTCTTACTGTACATTAAAAAAAAAACTGTGACACTGGGAAACTGTTTCAAATGTAAACTAGTAAGAATTAGACCAAACCAAATCACTTATTTACAAATACAAAAAAACAAGCATTTCAACAGCTTTGGTTTAAACAAAATATAAAATCCCACTTTGCCCCTTATCAAAATCACCCCAACCACCTATGCAACAGTTTTCCCAAACATAGGCGAAGGTCAAAGAGAAAACTGGTATGTGAAATCATGATGATGAAGTAGAAGGATACAAGATCAGGATAAAAAAAAATAAATAGCACCTTTCAACTTCCAGTAATGGGCTGATTACATAATTTAAAACACTTGCATGCAGTCTCAAAATATTACATAGCAGAATAAATGTTTATCCTGGCTGGAAAAGCGGCTTTCTGTTTCAGTAAGACTTCCTGCATGCTTCCCTACAAAATTCATGTGAAGGAAGCACCACTTAGCTAGCATCATATAGCCTCCAGGTTCCAAGCACTTGGAGGACAACTCAGTAAGAGAAACAGCTGTTCATCTGAGGAATTCCAGAAGTATCAATCTCATTGTCCAAGTCTTATTCCATGTCTTTCTGAGATGTCTAATGAGACTAAGAGCTTCTATGTCATCCATAAAAACACACTCTGAGCTAAGACACAGTTACAAAACAACACTTTTGTTCCTATTCTAGGACAAATTTTCCTATGGGCTTCAACAGAACAAATCCCAGTTCTGGTCTATGGCAAAAATCAAAACACGCAACAATACGCTGGGATGCACACAGTCAGTGACTAACTTCCAATTAGAACACAGTTCAGCAATTCAGCAGCTGGACTTCCGAGATTGCTTTAGAAGCTACGACTTCAGCAAACAGGCTGGGTTTTTCAGATCTTAAAAAAAAAAAAAAAAAGTAAATTTAAAGAAGCTCTCACCTGTGCTGGTCAGCCATGACCATCGGCATCAGTGTATAGACAGCAGTTTCATTATCTGGGAAGAAATTAAATTACTCCATTACCATAAAGATATCTTTTACACAAAATAAATGTATCTAGCAACACTTATGTACCTTTTCAAGTGTCCACTTCAATAGATCATTCTTTTTAAACAGATTCTACACACACAGTTTCATTATAAAGAAAAAGCCATCATACTTACATAACAGAGAGAATTAACACAATTGAAATACATGAAATTTCAATGTGGCTTTTTTTCTTTTACAAAGTAAAAGTTACAGAATTTTCAGTGGAGCATCAATTTCTTTGAACTGACAATTCTGTTAATTAAATCCCAGTTTTTAAGAGATATGCATTAAAAATCCCAACAAAACAAAAACACTTAACTATTTAATTTTAAAAAGAAGTAAGTTTCCTGTCTTTCCAAGGTGACTTCCATAGTCCGGAGACTATGATTTTGTAGTAGGGACTTCTTTAAATAACTTCATAACCATTCAATTTTGTCTTTATACTTGAATACCTGAGTGCAGTAAATTTCGCTTTACTTTTTCATCTCAAATCAGTTTCTTATTTCAAACTTGAAGGCAATGAAGAAAGGCCAGAACACAAAGTTCCATGTCAGTGGTGGGGACACACTGGCATTCAGCCACACAGTCTCTGTCATCACTACTGCTGCAAATGCCAGCACATTGCATGGGTGTGATGAGCCTGTTCGGTCACTTACACACTTCCTGAAGTAAGACACTATTTTTAGAAGATTAATTTGACAAAACTTAAAATCTTTTAACATATAACTATTATAAATATTATTAATATGCATTCATTTTTTTGTTTTATTATGGACAATTATTATAATTTTTCCCTTCAACAAGCCACCCATTTTTGAGAGTACAAGCTCCACAAATTGTTCATGTAGATACCAACTTATGACAGGAGTTTGGTTTCAGAATACAGAAATACAGGACTTTTTAAGTTTTTCCTCATCACTTTCATTGATCCAAAGCTACAAAGCAATCAGAACAGGAAGAATTAAAACAGTCCCAAAAAAGCATAGTGTCTCATGTCTTTTACATGCCTCTACATATTCACTACTTCCACTAGGTAGGCAAAGTGACATCTACTGAATTTTTAATAAAGATTCTTCAGAATTATGAAGTGGAATCCAAGAAATTGTTATCATGCTGCAGCTATGCTATTTGTTGTTATTGTTGTTATTATTGTTCTACAGTGCTCCAAGGTTACTACTGCTATCAGCTATCTGAAGTTGTGTGTCCCTAGCTAACAAAAGAATGAAGCAACGCTTCTTTCTAATAATCTGTTATTACCTTTGAACACTGGACAGATATAAGTCAAATTCAAATCACATTTCATCAGCTATAAAAATTTTAAAACAAATTTTTAAAAGTCAGCATTGCTTATAGCAAACACATGGTGCAAGAGACAAGCCTCTCAAAACACCAAATTATGATTAAACATTGCAGAGAGTCACCAATCATCACCAAGTTCAAGTTTGAACTCTCTAAAATTTGTTTCTTATGGCAGAGTTCTGTGAGCATCAGATAACTCCATCTCCAACACACACAACTAGAATTTGACTGCTGGGGGAAGAGTAAGCTGGGAGGGAGGGGACACAGAGAGAAAAATCCTGAAACAAAATTAAATAGATGCTAAATTAAATAGATGCTAAATATCAATTGTGAAAAATATTTGAGCACTTTTCCAAAATCTATCCATGATTAGCTCCCAGTATACACAAACTAAAAAAAAAAAAAAAAAAATCTTGAGCCCTGTTTCACAGAGCTCTGGGCAGGAAGATAAAGCTTTCCAAATGAAACAAAAAGACAAACTTAAAAGCATCAACTAAATTTAAACATGACATACTTATATATATTTCCACAATCAGGCTCTATACAAGATACCAAAAAAAGGTGAAAAAAAACTTTTAAATCTATCAGCACACTTAACTGAAATACTTAATATTGATTCTAACTACATTGCATGTGCAGTGATCTAGAAAAAGTCAACAGTTAAATACAAGTGCAGCCAGGCCATAACAGGCATTTATGGCACAGTTACAAAACTAAGCCTTTTGATATTCCAATAACAGAAATTATGCTGTGAAGCACATGCAGATCTTCCCAAAGTTTTTCTGTAAGAAGTAATTAAGAGGGTGTGGGACTAAGGAGCTTTTATGCTTATTTTTGGTGATTATTTTCTCTAGTCATAAAAAAAAGGTCCAACTGACATAAACTACATGACATCAGGTAGAGAAAAAGCATTATACACCTCATGGACTCACCAAACTTATCTGCTATCTAACTTGCTTGCTTGTCACATCTTGATTATTTAAAGACAAAAAAGGCACACCAAACATAGTGTCACAGCTTTGGGCTGCAAGACCTAGTTTTCAGGCACTGAGCCTTAACAGTAGCATCCAGAAATTTGTGTGAAGCTCTCAAGTGTCCAAGAAACAACTGCTGAAGGTTACTTTGGGAGAGTGATAAAAAAAGTTCTACTTGCAAGCTCAGTTTATTCACTGGCACTGGACTCAGGTGTTAAGATTTGCTTTTAAAAAAAAAACACTTGAAATTCATCACCTAGAATCCTGCCCTGGCAAGATACACTGGCTACTTTATTTCCTCAGAGATACTGTTGTGAAGTTGGTAGAGATCACAGTCTTAAAGAAGTATCAGCACTGCCACATAAATACCCTAGTGGCTATGGCACATGCCATGGAAGTTTAATACTTCCATTTATTGGGATTTATTGCCTTCTTCAGCATAAGTAAATTCAAACATACATCTCCATTTCCTGTGAGAGAACCACGCCTCTCACTTTAAGGATGGAGGGGTAAACTATGTATCTTTCAGATTAAATGTCAAATTAAAGTTATTCAAATGCAGTGGGGGGAAAGAGGGGGAGAGTCATAATGCAAGAGGCCAGACACAGCACACAACAAGCCACCAAATTACATATTATCCTAGACCAGTGTGGAATATTCCAAGCTGATCCTGTCAGTACATGTTTGGAACAACGTACTACAAGCCAAACCTGCTTCTCAAGAAGAGTTTGGGCAGACTTACATGAACCTAAGGCACACCAAGGTCAAGAAAGAAGATACCTAACGAGCTAAGACGGACACAAAGCTGGATGACTATTGAACAGAGACTGTCTTGCAATGCAGTTTGAGACTTCAGTGTATTAAGCCCATATATCTCCTTATATCAGTCCCACTGATTTCTTTCATGCAATTCCTAAGGAATGCATAGAATTCGCATTCCTTCTGCACTACAGGATGATAGAAGTACTTGTTCCAAAGGTCTCAGGGCTTGCACTTGCACCAAAGGATGATAGAAGTACTTGTTCCAAAGGTCTCAGGGCTTGCACTTGCACTGCCATTCCATAGACCTAACTACCTCCTAAGTGTAAGATAAAAATGCCCAAGATGTGAAGAAAACAGATGAAATTCAGAATAAATTTGCCTACATTAGTACTGGAGTAAATTTAAAGCAGCTCCAACTGACACAGGTTGTGCAAAGCGCTATTCATATTAGCATCTTCAATTAGTTAAACTGGTGCTACTCCATCATCTCTGTAAGTCTAAGCTTAAGTGAATAGTATTACATCAATTTTCAGTGCTGGCAGTCAAAGGCTTACAAGCAGCAGCAAAATCTTCCTGAAACTTGTCTGGCAAGTGAATTTAATAGTAACTGCACTGCAAGACACTGGAACTGTGACAGGTGACAGTAAGTGAAGGGTGTAGTAGCATCATTCAGGAGGACACCAGGAAGTCCAAACAGCAAATGCACAGAGAAAACAGAATATTACTCCCTCTCCTCCACTACTGGAGATGAAAGTTGGCAGACAGGCAGCCAAAGACTCATCCATAAAAGTAAACACTGAAGAAAGCATAGTGACAGCACATGACTCACAAGAACAGAAATTCTGCATGTCCAAGAGTTTTACAGTTAGTCCTCCCAAAAGCTGGACCTGGCTGGAACACCAAACCACTTGCCCTAAGAGCCTGAAGCTCTGTTTTCAAATCCGTCCTGATATGGGGGACCAGCACCCACGTGAAGTGGTTTAGAGCCAAAAAAAGTTAGGCTGTGACAGGTGACAGTGACTTACAATACCTTTTTCAATTCAGCACCACTAAAAAAACAAACAAAAAACCCACAATGAGTTTTCATCACTACTCTGTCATCGACAAGGCACCTGACGAAGGATTTAGAAGCGAACACAGCCGGTGTCCGGCACCCCGGCCACCCACTCGCCCGGGCTCGGGGGCGGCAGCAGCCGGCAGGGATCCCCCG
This sequence comes from Anomalospiza imberbis, assembly GCF_031753505.1. Classification (NCBI taxonomy): domain Eukaryota; kingdom Metazoa; phylum Chordata; class Aves; order Passeriformes; family Viduidae; genus Anomalospiza; species Anomalospiza imberbis. The sequence continues at coordinate 43,709,323 of NC_089683.1, forward strand.
CGCCCCGCCACGGAGGCGGCGAGGCGGGGGGGGAAGGAAGGGGACGCCGCTGCTGCTGTCAGCACGACAAACAAACAGAGCCTGTCAGAGGCGGAGAGAGGAAGCCCGTTCCCATCCTCCCCAACCGCCTCAACTCATCCCCGCCGGCCAGGGAGCGGAGGCCGCCTGGACCGACCGCTATGTCAGGGCCCCGCTCCTACCGTCCGGCAGCTCCACGGTGCGGGCGCGGCGCAGGGACCTGGTCAGCCGGTTGAGCTGCTCCATGGCTCTCTCCATCCTCGGAGCGCCCAGCCCGGAGCCGCGGACACCCCCCGCTCCACCGCCTGCCCTCACTCAGCCCATCGCGGCGCTGGCGGCGCCGAGGCCGCCCAGGCCGCCGCCACCTCCGGGTGCTGCGCGCATGCGCGGGGCGGAGCTGGGGGCAGGGGCGATCTCCCTCAGTTTGCTGTCTTCCCCAAGGAAGGAAAGGGGTGTGGGCGATGAATTTCCAAAGCTCGTGGAGAATGGATGCTTAAACGTCTGCTTGTTGCAAATAAAAATTTTAAAAGTGCTGCACTTTGAAGCCGCCCCTGCCAGGTGATCCTGCCCGTGGGGCTCATTTCCCAGGAAGCCCGGAAAGGAGTGGGGCTGCAAACCCACCTAAGTGGGACAAATCACAGAATCAATCAGGTTGGAAAAGGCCTCTAAAATCATCGAGTACAACCTATGACTGAACAACCCCATGTCAACTAGACCGTGGCACCAAGTGCCACACCCAGTCTTTTCTTAAACACCTTGGGCAGTCCATTCCAATGCCTCATCATCCTTTTCGTGGAGAACTTCTTCCTGATGTCTAGCCTAAACCTCCCCTGGTGCAGCTTAGCACTATGTCCTCTCATCCTGTCGCTGGTTGCCTGGGAGAGGAGACCAACCCCACCTGGCTGCACCCTCCTTTCAGGTGATAAGGTTGACCCCGAGCCTCTTTTTCTCCAGGCTAAACACCCCCAGCTCCCTCAGCTGCTCCTCACAGGACTTGTGCTCCAGACCCTTCACCAGCTTCATTGCCCTTCTAGTGCCAGCACAAAAACTATAGACACTTGGAACTGTGCAAGGAAACAACTAGAACATGAGCCTGTTAATTCATTTCTTCCTCTGGCACAATATTATATGTTGTCAAGCGTGGAGGAGCATTCAGTGTCGGGTATTTTGGCTTTAATTATGCTTCAGGTGTTGATGCAATCTTGGCAAGCCAGGGGAGTATGGGCTACATAACAATGCTGTAAAGTGAGAATGAAAAAATTATATAAAAATTGAATGTAAAGAAAACATACCCCAACAAGATTTTATTCATGATCAACTTCCAAATGCAAGAAGGTATATGGCACTCCATGGGGATCTGTTGTGATCTGGTTCTGTGTAATGCTTTCACTCTTTCGTTCTGTAATATGCTCCAATGACTCTGACTTGGAAAAAAGAAGAAAAACTATCTAAGATTTGAAAAAGGTTCAGAAAGGACAACAAGGACAATCAAGAATCATGGGATAGTTTAAATTGGAATAGGCTTTTAAAGGTCACCCGTTCCAACCTCTGCAATGAACAAGGACATCTTCAACTAGATCAGGTTTCTCAAAGCACAGTCCAACCGGACCTTAAATGTTTGCAGGTCTGTGGCATCCACCTCTCGGGGCAACCTCTTCCAGCGTTTCACTGCTCTCATTGTCAAAATAATTTTTCTTATATCTAATTGTCAAAATAATTTTTCTTATATCTAATCTAAGTCAACTCTCCTTCAGTTTAAAACCATGACCCCTTGTTCTATTGCAAAAGGCCCTGTGAATTGGCTTCCATGTAAGTGAGAACTAAATTGGACTCTGCTATCTGGAAAGAAACACTCTACACAACAAAGTAGAAGTGGAAAAATAATGCATGTCATGAAGATATGACCTGGGGAAAAAAAAATTATTTATTACAAATCAAATCAGAGTAGGTTAGTTAATGAGAAACAAAAACTAAATTTTAAAAAACACTTTTTCCCCCACAACTCCCTTCTTCCTCAACTTCATGTCTAAATTCTCCACCTTCTCCCCATCAGCAGCACAGGGGGACAGGAAATGAGGGCTGTGGTAAGTTCATCACACACTCTCTATGCTGTTCCATCTTCCCCAGAGGGAGGACATCTCACACTCTCCCTCTGTTCCAGAGTGGAGTCATACCAACTGAAGTCAGTCCTCCACAAACTTCTCCAACATATATCCCTTGCACAGGCTGCAGTTCTTCATGAACTGTTCCAGCAAGAGTCCCTTCCATGGAGTGCAGGCCTTCAGGAACAGGCTGCTCCAGTGTGGGTCCCCACAAGGTCACAATTCCTTACAGCAAATCTGCTGCAGCACAGGCTCCTCTCTGCACAGAGCCTTAGAGAGCTATTTCCTTTTATTCCAAGTTTCTAGGGACTGGGGTTAGAGCTTATTCCAATTTCTAAATGTTCTCACTAGTGTAGAGGACTGATTGACTGTTTGAGGTCCCTTTCCTTTTCTGTGAGAATGATTCCAGACACACCTAATATTAAAACTACAATATGTGTGAACAAATGTTCATAGGAATCAAAAAAAAGAAAAGTGAGGAAACTGGACAATGTATGTTTTTTTTCTAAATTAATATCTTTTAAAACCCTCTGTAAGTACAGAAATATTCCTTCAGTGCAACACTGCCACAAGACATATTTGATGGCATCTTTTAAAAGCACCAAAATAATGGGCTGAAACAAAAACATTAAGAGTATGCAATCAGTCACACAATGTTATAATTTTGTACGTATTTAGCTTCTAATTCAGTGTTAAACACAAATATATTCAGGATGCATCCTCAAAAGTTAAAGAATTGCTACAGCAGTATAAAATCATTAGTAAATTTTGTTTTAAATATAGCGTGTTTTACTGTGATCTGCAATCAGCAGGAAAGAAATGCTATTAGTGGACAGTGAAGAACTAATACAAGTTCTTACTCTTAGTTAGCCAGCCTTGCTTGATCTCATTGTGGTTTAAATTCTTCTTAGTTCTTCTTGGGACAGAGAGTGGATAAAATCTTGGTGGCTATTATCTTCCATACTGTCACAAACTGCTCAGGAAAGAAGGGAATGAGCATACATACTAACTGACTGATTTCCATAGCAATAACCTACACTGTCTCCCAACCTTAAACACAAGGTCTTCCTTGACCTAATAACAGGTTCTTCTCCTCTCTGTCTCCTGGGGTCTTTGTGGTTTAGCCACAGCCAGCAACTCAGCCCCTCCCAGACACTCATTTACTCCCTCCTGGTGGGATGGGGAAGAGAATCAGAAGGGTAAAAGTGAGAAAACTCATGGGTTGAGACAAAGACGATTTAAAAGGTAAAACAAAATCTGCACACAAAGCAGAACAAGGAATTTGTTCACCACTTCCCATAGGCAGGCAGGTGTTCAGCCATGCCAAGGAAAACAGGACTTCACCACATGTAATGATGACTTGGGAAGACAAACGCCATTACTCCAAACGTCCCTGCCTTCTCTCCCATTTTTGACCCTATTTCAGGTTTTCTTACACAAGCTCATTCTACTTGCCAAGACATTCCCAAACAGATAGGACATAATGGATGGGCATTTGCAGCTTTGTAGCCTTACTCTTTCCACTAGAGCATGAAGAAGTCTACAGTGTTCAGTAACTGCTCTGTGTAAAACTTTAAGGAAGGAAAATCCAGTGGAGGCCAGAAGGCAATCCAGGTAGGGGTGACATGATCTCAGTGGTCAGTGTCAATGGTCACAGCGTTCAGTATCCCTTTCAGAGGATGACTTAATTCCAGGTCCACCCAGTTGGTTTACGGGCTGCATATATGGCTAAGGTTTCTCTTTTTTGTAGACTGCTTTGTAGACTTCATCATTCCGAAAAAGTTTCAGCTTGACTCTATGAGCTTTTAGTATGTTTCAGGAAATTTCTGCTTGAACAGTTTGCTTTCCCAGTGGTGTTGCAGCTGTCCATGCCTATATTGACTGCTGTGGAGAACTAGGCACCTCTGCATGGTAATTAATTCTGTCTAGTTTAGAAATGGGTATTGCACTAGAATTAGACATCTTCAGTGGTGTTTGTAAGATATCTGTAGTAAGTCTTAAATGGAGAACTCTTAAGTGAGTAAAATTAGCTGAAAGTAGTAAAATTAGCTTAGTTTGTTTACTCTATGACAGGTATAGCAATACTTCCAAATTTTATTAATTTTCTTGATGTCCAGGAAAAAACTGACATCTCAAGGAAAGATTAAGGTTCCCAACTTACCACCTAAGCTTTAAGTCATTTGCTCATTGAATGCAGTCAGCAGAGTTCCCTTCAATACTGATATAAGGGGACCTCAATATATCTGTCCCTTGCACTTACATATCTGAAGATGTCATGTTCAACTGCCTGCGCAAAATTGGTCAAACTTGTCTTTCACAGTGAATAAAATCAAACCAATTATCAGCCCTGTGAAAGAAACGCTATCATTGATATGTAGAGGAATTTCATTGCTGTGAGCAGTCTTGGGGAGGATGAGAGGTAGACTGTTACTTTCAAAAAAGATAATACCATCCTTAACAGTTAAAACTCTGGCACTCATGGCATTTATCTTTCTACAAGAAAACTTTACTTCAGAGATAAGAATTATTTTGTTTTTAGGATTGGGAGGAATACAGATTGTTGTCAGAAATTGAATGCTATGTAAAAGTACTATGTAAAACTAAAAACATTCAGCTCTTTCACTCTGTTTTTTCCTCTGTACATTCTTCACAAAGGCATACAAAATTGGAAGAACTTTATGCTACTTAGCCTACAACATAGAAGTGAGGAATTGATATTGATTTTTCCATGTTTAAATGCCAAGATAAATTTGGCATAAAAGACTTAGTAAACTTTGGATCTCAAGTTTTTTCTGTCATTAAATTGCTAGTTTTTCACAAAGCCTTCTATGGACAGTGCTGAGCTCAAGCATCCAGCCCTGTGGTGAGTACATTTTTCTCTCTCTCAAGATTTTTTATAAAAATGCACAGAGAAAAGTGAAAGAGAAAACAATTTCTATTTCTATTCCTTGTTTTTCTTGTGTAGAATGTGTTTAGAGAATTGTTTACCTAGAGCGAATGCTTGGTTAGATCACAATGGATTGTTTAGGCCTGATGGCCAATCAGATCCACCTGTGTCTGGACTCTGGAGAACAGGGTCATGAGTTGTAAGTTAGATATGATAGTTAGAGAAAGTAACATGTAGTTTTTAGTATCCTCTTTTATATAGTATATTAACATATCATAGCATAATTATAATAAAGAAATCATTCAGCCTTCTGAAATAAGTCAGACATCATCATTCTTCCCATTGGGTTCACCAACATCTACAACACAGTCCTAAACTGTACCTTTGGTCATTACAGAGCATAAAATATAGGAACAAATTCAATATGTGGGAAAGTGCATTTCATCTATAGATTGTTGTCTCCTTTTACCAAAAAAATAAAGGGGTTTCTGCTCAGACTCAGTTCAACAGGCCCTATTAATTTACAAGAAAACTATGAGACAGGACTTCTTTGAAAAAATACTCTGCAGAAAGGAAAAATATCGGTAAATACTTAGAAATGGATAAAAGAGCATAATTTTTTATTTTGCCTGCAAAGAACTCTAGGATCCTTGAGTCCAACCATTAACCCAGCACTGTTATGTCCAACACTAAACCGTGTCCCCAAGTTCCAGTACTGCACAACTTTTAAATACCTCCAGGGATGGTGACTCAACCACTTTCCTGAGCAGCCTGTTCCAGTGATTGACAACCCTTTTGGTGAAGAAATTTCTCCTAATATCCCATCTAAACCTCCTCTGATTCAGCTTGAATCTGTTTGCTCTTATCCTATCTCTTGATACTTGGGAGATGAGACCAACCCCTGCCTGACCTACTCCTTTCAAGTAGTTGCAGAGAGCAATAAGGTCTCCCCAAGCCTCCTTTTCCCCATGCTAAACAACTCAGGTCCTTAAGCCATTCCTTATAAGACTGTACTCCAGACCCTTAACCCACTTTGTTGCCACTCGCTGGACTCATTCCAACACCTCCATGTCCTTCTTGTAATCAGGGGCCTGAAACTGAACACAGGATTCAAGGTGCAGCCTCACCATTTTTGAGTACAAAGGTATGATCATTGCCCTGGTCCTGCTGGCCACACTGTTTCTGACACAAACCAAGATAGCATGGTAGTCCATGTTTCATCAAGGAATGAACTAAAAATCTGAAAAGAGTATGATATTTTTATGGGATACCCAAGATAGGCATGAGCCAATGTTCTTCCTGCTGCAATTCCATTTGCCTTGATTCCATTCCCTAGCAGCGAACTATAAGTGCAATCTGAGCTCTTCCTGGAAGCAGCTCTGCCAGCAGAGATTTTCTTCTCCACTGCATTGCAGGGTTAGGAGTCAGCACATCTTTGGAGTGTGGCTTGGTGCCATTTTTCCCAACAGCCGTGTGCTCCTTGTAGGCTGAGTCAGCTTTTTCTGGACACACCAGCAGACTAAGGTTGAAAACTGCACACATATACTGTGCTGGGACTTGCCTGCAATGAAGATGAAGCTATTTAACTGAGGACCTTTGCAGTAGAGATCAACTTAATTCACAGACATCTTCAACTGCCTTCCTCCTCCCCATGTTACCATCAAAGAACATAAGATATTCACAGACAACGTGCATGATGCTTTCCCTCTGCTCTTGAGGGGGCTTGTCTTCATAGTATCAAAGTGTGGTTTGGATTAGATGAGACCATAAAGGTCATCTAGCTCCAGCACCCTGCCATAGGCAGGGACACCTTCCACTAGACCAAGGTTCTTAGAGCCACATCCATCCTGCTCTTGAACACATCCAGGGATGGAATATCCACAGCTTCTCTGGGCAGCTTGGTCTGGAGCCTCACCACCCTCACACTAAAGAGTTTTTTCCTGTATCTATTCTACACCTGCCCTCTTTCAGCTTAAGGCCATTCCCCCTTGTCCTATCACAACATGCCCTTGTGACAAGTCTCTCTCCAACCTTCTTGCAAGCCCCCTTTATGTGCTGCAAGGCCACATATGATCTCCCTTGAGCCTTCTCTTCTCCAGGACAAACAGCCCTGACTCTCTCAGTCTGTTTTCATAGGAGAGGTGTTCCAGCCCTATGATCCATTCAGTGATCCCATAAATGATTCATTCTTATTGCTGGACTTATACTCTTTGGGATTGAGGAAATTAGATCAAGGCACTGCAGTCAGAGAACTGTGCGTAATCCCAATGAAAACAGTAATAGAGGATCTACACATATCTCTGAGAATTCCAGTGCTACCACAGCTGCATGTCTGTCCTATACACTAATTCATGCAGCTGTGTTTTATGGTATCTGGCCATTACATGTAAAATGCTACCACAGTGAAACTTCAAGCAATATTTTTCATCATTGGATAGATAAGCTTTATACATGTATACATGAATCCTTGTTTTTTCCAGAGATTTTTTTGGATTCCAAAATCTACATTTCACCTTGTTATCATTAGTACTGAGGGTAAGAAAATGTAGCTTTAAACTGTTTCACTTTTATGTGTTATTTGTACTGGAAATCAATTTTTAATTTGCATATCTATCTTAAAAACAATCAATGCAACCCCACATTTTGTCAATGGGGTTAAATGTCAATAAAAATAATATGGATAATCTCTACATTTATTTCTACTGTCAAAAGAAATGTGAACTTGGCTGATTTCAGATTTGATTTCAGATTTTTATTTTTTCTCCTATAGATGCCAAAGCAGCACCAATAGAGGCTGCATTAATTATTGATAATAAAAACCAATATTTTGTATTGGTTATTATAATCACAATAATTCATTATAATAATAATGATAAAAACACACTAAATAAGATCTATTATTTCTATGCCTTGTCTTATTTTTGAGTAATATGATCCTATGTAAAAAGATGCTGGCTTTATAATCACTTAATGGGATTTCTTGAAGTCGTTTTAATGTATTATTTTAATGGACAAACTTAGTTCCCTAGATAACATTGAAAACCATGCTCTAGAAAAGTACAAACTGTATATACCTTTACTGGGCTTTTTTCATTTTAGGATGAAGAAATTTCATCAAGGAGGGAAAATTGCTCAGAGAGGGCACTGAAAGCACCACAGCTGCTTTGATTCTGCCAACTGACAGGTCTGCAGTTATGGTTTAGGACATCACAAAAATTCCCCATCACTTTTTCTGGTTTTATTTTATCTGCCTTGTGGAACTATCTTGCCTTATATTTCTCTGATGCTTTGCTGCATGAGCTATACTAAGTCCTGGTTTCTCTTTCTGAGATTATCGCACTGCTGCAAAAGAGGTATAATTTTTTTAAAATATGGTTTAAAATGTTATTGTCTATTTTTATGACCCACATGATTTACACAGACTGTCAAAATTTCTAAACTAAAGGGCCATCAATTACAGCTTGTGCAGCATCCATTTCTATTCTCTGTGGAGCAGTTAATGCCACTTGACGCCTACCTACATTTCCTTAAATCTAGGTTGCTGAAATTTCCCAAAATTAATATGTTCAGGCTTGAAGATATGTTTTTAAACTTTGTCTAATTCACCCAGGCTTCTGGTCTGAAGCAGCTCCTACCAGTTCTATTTCTGCTATATTAGTGCTACGTCTCCCTCACATTAATTTTTCAAAAGGAAGCTTTAATGTGCCTCAAAACAAATCCAGAGTGCTCAAGGATTACAGTGAAAATACTTTGAACTATTTTCATAATGTCATAGCCCTTCAATTTGCATTGTCTTTACTGGAGCTTGAAAAGCTTATGACTACATCTCATATTTTAAAAATATCATCACTCTTCTTTTAGAAAAACCCATCTTCTGCACAAAGCATTTTTAAGAAAAAAAAATACCAAAGAGCAAGTAAGGTATAACATAAGGCTTTTTTTTCTGCTAATCATTATGCTTCTCTCAGTATTAGTCTAGGTGGAATCGAGGAAGAGCCAAGTATTTAAACACTTGCTTGGCCAAGAAGAAATCAATAAACATTCTGTCCTTGTCTCTGTAACACTGGTGATGTCGTCCTTGCAAGATCATTTGACTGTCATGTTTTTCCTACCACTTTTCTGGTTAGTTGTGTTTGTTTATTCTGTGCAGCAGGAGCTCTCTACAGATGTTAGGGAAGTTTTTTGTCCAGATAATGATGGCTATTTCTTTATATTCTCTCATGTTTCTAGAACATGCATGTTTACAATTCTTCAACAATAAACATGACTTAAGGTCCTGTAACTCATCACTGCTACTCTCAAGCAGAGATGAGAAGGAAACATGCAAGCTACAAAATGCTGAAATACTATGTTACATACTGAACAACAATGTAAAAATGTTGAATGAATAATGAAACCATTATTTTGCTCCATGTGCTGCAAATTTTGAGTTTATAATATACTGAAGTTTTCACTATCTCTCCCTGTTTCAGATCCTTCTTAGCTCTGTAAAAATTGAATTCAGGCTAACACTATTTGCTGTCATCCTAGAACTGATTCTATTTTGAAGGACAAGCAAAATATATTAATTTGGTCCTAAACAACTCATTTTCATCTTGGGAGTGTATTAAAACTGGGCTATTTTTAGTTGTTGGGAGACAAAGAAGCGTTCTGTCAGTCAGAAAAGTTCAAAGGAATGCAATCTTTCTTTTCTCAAGCAAATAAATAAATGAATTAGTTACATACACAGGGTTGATCTATCCTCACTTGATAAAGTAACTGAAGCTACTTGTTCTGCTGTTTCTCTGTTACTTTGCTACTGATGCTACACAGGTGGACTCCCCTTGATATCTCAGATCTCATGTAAAGCATTCCTGCAGACATTGTTGAAACCTATGAACAAGTTAATCAAGTACCAATAGAAGAATGCAGAGCTTAATATAAACATCCCAATTACTTTCTAGCTTTGTATCAACATATTGCCTGTTGCAAACATCTGTTTAACAAAGAAACTTCTACTTTAAAATTTAGAAGAATGTGAATATCGAGTCTCTTAACACAATCTCTGAGATTAAAAAAAATAATGTGGCAATTTCTATAGTCTTTGGACTGGCAAAAATAGTATGAATCCTATTTTGCAGAGATAGGAGGTGCATCTTTTACCCTTGCACCACACTAAAATACGTTATGAAACCTTGGGAAGCACAGCTGAGTCCCAGTAACTGTCTTGATTCAATACATGCAAAAGGCAGGTCTCACTATACACATTCTGCTGGACATGGTAACTTTTAACTCACAAAAGACAGAACATCATTGAAGAGACTTTCAAACCGAAGGAGACTCCGTTGTTACTCTAGCCAGCGCCTTGAAGTTTGCTTAATGTTCTAGGTTAGGATTACTAACAGTTTTAAAAATATTCAAGAAGATAAATAATATAATGTAAACAGAGAAACTATTAAAGAGACTGTGATTGCAGTGATAAGAATGTTTTTGTGCATTAACAATTCAACAACATAATTGTTGAATTATGGGGGGGAAATAAAAAAAGATAATTAAATTTTGATATAGTATTAATTCTTTGCTCAGTTCCCTGGTGGGGCTACTGAATAATTTTCAGAATCGTGTGGCTAATACATCCTCAGTAACGTAGAGAGGATGTAGAGTTGCTGTTTAAGCCAAGGGATAAATTCAGGCTTTCTTAAATTCGGGCAGAAGGCGTCATACTAAAAGCAACCACAAGATGTCAGTCTTAATGAATTACAGTAGATTATTCTGATTGGCTCCTTTCTGATAAGTAACTCGGCAGAAGAAAACTATTGATCATGTTGAAATATTTGGGGAGAAAGTGATATAGGATTAATATTGCTAGTTCTCAACATATTCATGAAAATGAACGATCAGATCAAAATATAGCCCCTGTGCATATTTATTTCTTCTAGAAAATTTAATTCTTTTGCTAGGGACTCACAGAAAGGACATAGCAGGGATTTGTTCCTCCCCACTTGCCCTTTTCCACACATTTTCTCTAAGCATCTTCCATCAGACTATATAGACTTTGGGCTTTTTTTCTGTAAAGCTATTTTTGTTTTCCTAATAGTCTTGACCATGTTCTAATCCTACAGGTCTGAATGTTTTTAAGCTAATAAGAAAGTCCAATTTCCATTTCCAGTCCAGATTTGGAGACATCCAAGTGACAGGTATTGATCATTGTTCCTGGAATACTGTACAATCCATTCCCTCCTAGTTCACCATTTGAGCCCTGACAAAGGAGCTGTGCTCTACATTGTTGTTTTTTTTTTGAGGGACACTCTATTTATCTCTTGCTACTCACACCAGCACTTGTTCTTGTATTTGCTACCTGTTTGCTCACCAGGTTTACTATTAGCTACTGACAGCAGTCACAACCTCCAGTTGTTGTTTCTGCTGGCTGTTCACACTGTGCTGCTTTGCTCTGCTCTGATCTGCAGCAAAACTGCTGTTTGCTTCTGTGCTTCTGCTCAACCCTTTATTTCTGCAGTCCATACGATCTTCCAGTTGCGCTCAAAAAGCTGAAGTGATATCCAGGATCTGTAAAGAAACCTTGTGAAAAATAAAGGCAATTTTCCAGCAGGATCTTTCCCACATTCTGAAAAATACAGACAAAACACCAAAATATGCTTTGAACCAAATTTGCTTTCACTTCCTTTACTATGAGATCCAATGACAAGCTGCAGCATTTGGTTCCTCACCAATCACAGAGAGGTTACCCATAACACAATTAAACCCCTTACAAATCATCTTTTAGCTGAAATATCCCGTGGCACCACAACACTTGCCAGGAAATTAAACTTGGAATCTTTGGTTCCTTCACTGGCTCACTGCAGACAGGCCATCTTATGGGATCCTCACAAAGGCTGTCAGCCTCCCCTGCACCTCACACCTCCAGCCTTACCAACCACTTAACTGAAGTTCACTGACTCTTGGCATTCAGCTATTAACAGCAAGGAATTTTACTAAAGTTACGTTATTAAAATTTAATTCACCTTCTGTATCTTCAGGTTTCATAATGCACTGTTTGATGGTTGCAAGTCTCCCTTGGGGCATTTTCTTCTGCTTTCTGATGAGAGCAGGCATCCAAATATGCAGATTAAAGGCGCTGTGGGGTTTGGCTCTGGTTTTCTCAGTGGTGAGAAGATGACAGAGAGCAGAGACACCACTCTGCAACTGCCTAATACTAATCCCTAAACAGGGACATACTGAATGCACGCATACAGGGCAAGAAGGGAGATGATGCACTCATGTGGAGCCTCCAGTAGTCTGAACCTGCATCCCATGGCTGAAAGTCTCCTGCCATCTGGGACAAGCATGGCTGCAAACGTAGGTTATTTGTGTGTCAGGTTGAAAGATGGTTCATGTTCTGCTGAGATCTGTTCTGTGCTTTGTAAAATGAATGGGCTGTAGTAGGATGTTTCAAAATTTAGGAGGGAAAATGTTTTGGGATGTTAAAGCTTTTTCCTTATACATTATTTATTATAACAGTATCTTTTACTTACAATAATCCTTTGAAAATATTAAAAGTAAAAAGGTAAAGGATGAAAACCTGTTTTTTTCTTGTTTCTCTCAACTTCTGTCTTGTAATTTGCCTGGAATCTTGTCTGGTTTTTGGTACATAATCAGTTAATTCCTATGTACTTTCTGATCTGGTAAGCAGCTAGACATATTGGCCACTAACACAGTCACAAGGGATTCAGAATCATAGACTCAGGAGTTAACTTACATTGATTTAGTGCTCATAAATTATTTTATAACGAGTACTGCTAGAGTGATGCAAAATGTCAGCAAGACAATGAAATTCCAGAACTTACCTAAAAATATATCTGACATAGATAATTTCTGCAGAGAGTCCAATGCTTGCAACAGAAAAAAATCAATTTTCAGATTAGTCAGATAACAATATTTATATTTTTCAATACCTATAAACACACTCTATTAGAATTTGTAATGTAAAGAACTTGTTCATGTCACAAGACTAAGTAGTGTAGCACCCCAGCTCTTACACTAGAAGCTCATGAAACACTTGGCTTCATGGGTATCTTTACAGTAGTCAGTACAACCCAAGCTTAAGTTTCATTGAAGACAGCTAATAGAGCTACTGTATTCCATTAAAAGAGAGTTTTCTTTCCTTGCCTGATGCTTAATCGGTTTCTTAAATGTTATTCTCTTGCTCACTCTTCTCAGTATGTGCTCTTGTAGTTTTACCATTTAAAAACAAAGTTATTGTGCTGGTTCCAGCTGGGGCAGAGTTAATTTTCTTCACTGTGGCTCTTATGGGGCTGTGTTTTGGATATGTGCTGAACACAGGGTTGATAATACAGAAATGTTCTTGTTACTGCTGGGCTTGCACAGAGCCAAGACATTTTCTGCTTTCCATACTGCCACACTGGAAAGGAAGTTGGAATGCATGGGAGATTGGGAGGAGACACAGCCAGGACAGGTGACCCAAAGTGACCAAAGAGATATTCCAGACCATATTGACATCGTGCTCAGTATATAAAGTGGAAGGAAGAAAGGGGAAGTGGGGAAGGACATTTAGAGTGGTGGCATTTTTATCTTCCTAAGTCACCGTTACACAGGATGGGGCCCTGCTCTTCTGGAAACGGCTGAACATCTGCCTGCCCATGAGTAGTAAAGAATTAGTTCCTTGCTTTTCTTTGCTTGTGTGCTTGGCTTTTGCTTTCCCTATTAAATTGTCTTCATCTCAACCCCCGAGTTCTCTGGCTTTCACCCTTCCAATTCTCTCCCCAGTCTCACTGGTGGGGGAGTGAGCGAGTGGCTGTGTGGGGCTTGATTGCTGGCTGGGGTTAAACCATGACAGTCATAGATGGATCCTTATTTCAATATCAGTTTTAACCACTGACAGTGATGATGATAGATGATGTATACCTTCCCCCATGGCAAGACACTAATTCAGAATGCATTTCCTGTCCTGCATTCCTAAGATTGCCCATCACATTCCTTATCTTCTATTCTGCCATTTTTATTTTAAAAACTTGCCCACCCATAACCACTATGGTCCTCCACCTACCCTGCATCAACTTCCACTATATCTTGGTACCTCGCAAACATACACAGGCAGAAAACAAACCAACGCAGACCTGATGAGTGTTACCAGTCTTCTGTCTCATCTTTCTCCTTGCACTAGATCATTTTCCAGAGGGCAGGATGCGGCTAAGGACTGTGCCTGAAGAGCCAGCCAAGCAAATGGGAATGTTGTGTACCATAAGATAGGTTGTCTTTTTAAAAGCTTGTGGCAAGGCTATGGAAGGATAGGATTGGGGGTGTTATCCTGGATTTAGCTTCCAAAAAAATATTAAAAAGATGATTTTCCAGATTTCTTTTTTGTGTGTGTGTTTTCCTGTACTGCATCAAACACATATTTGGATTTTGAAATTTCCAGACCTCTCAGCATCTTTCTCACTCACCTTTTTTCTCACTGAATGTGGACATATGTCAAGGTTGCTGTGCAACAAGGGACCTTCTGAGGGACAAAACTGTAGCTGGGGAATCTGTTTTACAGCACATACCTCTGGGTGCTCCTGAACCTTGTGGCCTCCCTTGTCCTCCCTGCCACACGGAACTGATCACTTGGATTTGCAGCTGCACCTGCCCTGTGGGATTCTGGATCCAGAAAACAGATGCAGTTTAGTTTGGGGATATATCTTGTAGGTAGCTCTTTGTTTGGTACCGTGGCTTGGGAACATGGGCCAGGAGATAGTTAAACAAATGTCAGTTTTAAAGGATGATTTGACATATCTATATTTGAGAGGGAAAGTAATTCCTGCTCTGTTACTTTCAAAACATCTGACAAACTTTAAGCACACTAGAACACAAGTATATAACGATAATAAATAGCAACACTATTACATTTTCTCATTATAGTATTTTTTCTTTCTTATAATATCTATTATTTTTCAGATAAGTGTGTCATTGGGTTGTGCCTGTTGCCAAAGAATTCAACTCTATAATTGAGAGCAACTTTGTAAGTGAAGAGTTAATCATCTAAAGCATACAGTCGGGAAAAATAACTGCACAGAATAGCCAGTCTTGTCACATTTGCTTATATCATCATCTGCATAACTTCCTTGGAGCAAGAAGGGGCTGTGAAGCCTGGGAAGAAAGGAAGGGATATGCAGGACAAGAAGAAGAATGGTTTACATCATTCTGAGCTATTATCTTAGGCTGTTATTCACTTCCCTCCCTGAGCTCTTTGGGGCCACCTCAGAGAAATCAGTGAGATTAATTGTCTATTTCGTATGCTTTGGACAAACCCTCCATAATTATAGCTCAGCTTTTCTGAAGACAATGTATGTATAAAAAGATTAACTCATGGAAAATGAAGCCATGATAAAAACAGCTATAACAAAGTGCTAGAAAACATAGCCATACCAAAAAGTGGCACACAGCCGCTGACTGTTGGGTGAAGTTTACTTGTACATTGCTTCTTTGTAACTTGAGTTACAGAAGCGAGGGAAAGTGACACCCTCCAGCATTCTGCTGCCTGTAACATGCGTGTGGTGCCAGAGAGGGCATCTGGCAGCACGGAGCAAAGGCACCGTACTCATGGTATTGTCAGCCATGTGGGACAAGCAGACAGGAATGAACAGGAAACAGCAGCAGAAGGCTGCAGGGAGATAAGGACTACAGAGGAGTTTCATTAATTGTAACCATCTTCCAGGGGCTGGAATGAGTTTCCCATGAACAAGGCTCTACCAGCAGAGCCCTGTGTTCAGGCCACCCATCCTGGATTAATTGTAGGGCTGCATGGAGCACCAAGATCATACGCTGTAGAGCTCACCCAGACATACAAAGAAGAAAACTAGAGTTTTAAAACTTTTGTGTTCATATTCAAGGATATTTAGGTCATGAGGTCAAGAGACTTCTGAGCTGTCACATAAAAGTTGCTAAGACAGCCTAGCACCCACAGACTGTGCTTGGCTTCTACCTCCCTTGGCAAGTTTCACAGCTGACACAACTTAAATTAGGGTGTTCCAGAACAAGACATACCAGATCTCACATTAATGATTACTGTATTACCTACACATAAAAATATAGAATATGACAGACTACAGCGATGTTTCCAGTTCCTTCAATGACCTAGTTTTTGGCTATTCATAAAAGCAGACAATAGCTATTTTAACCTGAAACTTTGATTTTTGTACTGCACCTAAATAATTAATCAAGGAACAAAAATTATTATCTAAACATATTAATCTACAAATTACACTCGGTATATATATACAAGAGAAATACTATATTTGTCTCTGTCTTTCAAAAAAATACCATCAATAAGACTGGAACAGGGGTTGAAAAATATTTTTGGTCAGTTTTCTATATATAGCTAGGGCATCAGATTCCTTGTGAATAAGAGAATCAAAATCTAACCATAAAGGAATTAATATTGGTTCACTTACATACAAATCATACCCTTATGTAATATTTTAAAAAAAATTTTAGGGAGGTATCTATCCCCATGCAAGGCCTGATTTATATATGGGTATGTATGCTAAAAATTATTTAACCTGCTGTTAAGCAAATCTGATTTCTGGATATGCTAACTCTGCAGAACTTGTGTGCTCCAAAGGTTTAATGTCCGTATCTAATCCTGATTATACCTAATCTTAAATCAGAGAAAATCCTCTACTCCCCTCTGCAACACCTGATCTTGATTCCTGGATTACCTTATAAATACTTAATTGCTAATTAAAATGAATCATCTCCTTTTAAAAATACATATTCTACATAAATAGGATCTCAGCACTGCTCACTCCTAAGCATCACTCTCTTATGCTATTATATCTGCTAGGTATTCTAAGTATACCGTAGAAGAAAAGAGCTGGACTCATCTGATTTTTGAACACTTTTCTTCTGCTCCAAATACAGTGCAAATGCACGGGGAAGCAACGTCAGAGATTTGAGACGACTTGCACCCACTCAGCACGTACACCACAGTGCCAATCTTATCCACCCCGTGCTTCTCTCTCTACAAGTAAATCTGTTGCTGATAATTGGAACTGAAGTGTCTCTACTGCTAAATTGTTAAAGGAGTCCCTGGAAAAGTTTCACCCAGGCACACCTCTCTCAAGCAATTCCCAGTCATAGCTAAGGAGCTGTCCAAGGCCAGAAACCATTTCCAATAGGGCATGCATATGGTCACCCTCATTTAGAAACAAGGGCCATTACGGGCTGCTGTGTCAGCTAACTAGTTTGTTAATTAATTGACTTGTAAGCCAATTCCTTCATGGATTAAATGTGAGTTCATTTTATTTTGAAGAGCAGATGTTCCACACTAGGTATGGTAGAAGGAACGTCAAGCCTCCCACAAGATGTTACCTCCATGCAGGCAATCATCTCTTTCATAGTATTCACATGGCAGAATGATCCATCTTCCTTGGTAAATCAATGGAGAATAAAGAACAAGTAGAAAATGCCATTGCATTTTCTGAACACTGTAGGCAGTTCTGCCTTCTCACCCAGCTCAGAAAGATTAAAAAATATGTCACGGACAGTCAAAGTTATGAAACTGCTTCTATCTGAGGAGTCTCTAAACACCCAAAGGCAGAGTTGGGGGTGAGGAAGAATATATAATAGATCTCTGTAAAGTCAGGAATAGCACAGAAAAGGTGCACACCAAGTGATTATGACCACCAGTGAAATCTCCAGGCATTTTCAATATAAACAAGAGGAAGGATTACTGGAGACAGCACAAAGAAACCAGAACTCATTGACACAGGACACTGTACTAACCCAAAGTACAAAAGAGTTAGAAGAGCAGCTAAACAAGTTCCTAGAAAAAAAAAAGTTCACCAAAGGCTGTTAAACACCAAGTCCTGGATAGAACTTTGTCTCTAAAATGCCAGTAGACCAGGAGAATATACCAAGCATCACTATATGTTTTACATTCGGTTTAGCAAATCACATTGATCATTGCTTGAGACTGGGATGCTGGGCTTTGCATTCAAATTACTAAAATATTTCTTATTTTTTGTCCAGTCTATAATATAATCATTCTAATTAATTAATGTTCATTAACTAGAGTTTAAGCATTAATGAAAACCCAAACTGCTCTTATCTAAAAAACTTTTTGGTTTGGATCTTTGGCCTATTTAAAGTGAAATAACTTTGAGGAAGAATGATAGCAGCAACTCCTCAGATACTGGTCTGCCAGATATCCAAGATGTGCAATTGAACACATACTAGGGATAGTTTAAACAACAAAGTGTCCATGCTTGTTGTTAAACGGATATATTATCATTACTGTAGCTCAGAGCTGGATTAACTTTGGAGTTACAAAAATAGTTTCAGCGGCTGTGCAAGGTGAGTTTTGACTCTGGAGATTAGTGTGTCACAGGAAGTAGAGATACTCTAACAGTCTCTACTCACAACCACATCTCAGAAATTAAAGAAGTCAGGCCGACTAAGCTCATGATTCTCTTCAGTAACAACTTTGAAAAGGTTGACATTATGTAGCTCTGGACCAAATTTCTGCTAAATGAGACCTTAATAAATGAATTATGGAAAAATGGGCATCAATATAGCAGGTTCTAGTACAGAAAGTCACACAAATTTTACTTAATATCCTGACAGATCTTTAAGCTGAGCTGTGAGAAAAAAATTTGCCATTTTTTCCCATCTGTTCATCATCTCCGTTTTTCTTCAAATTTTTCCTTCCTTCCTTCAAACTCTGGCAAAGTAGATACGTTTTTGAGCCTAACAAGAAAACACTACACTATGAAAAGCTCTACAGGTGAAAGGCATGGATTTTAGCTTCTTAAACTCCTAAGAATTTGTCAAAAGAGCTTGTGCAGGTCTGTATTTTTTAGCTATTTTTATCTCTGTTGGATATAAGTTTAAATTAATATTACTGTCAGCACAACCATGGACTTAGTTAAAGGTCTACACCAGCTCTTGGTCAGCTAGGATTTATGGCCTCAACTTTCTCTTGAAAAAATAAGTGCAATTACAGATGTCTCAGCCCACAATGGAGCATCCTGGTATACTGCATTACGATATATATTAGTAGAAGATACCCTGATGGGAAAAGTAAAGGAAAAAAACAGCACCTTAAATATGCTCCTATGAAATTTTGATTTCCAAATATCTCATTAAACCTGTCCTTAGAATGCTGGAAGCTACTCCTACATTTCCATCAATTTATTCCATCCTTGAGCTCATTTATATATTAATACCTTATATAATCATATTAGAAATGTATGTGTGTGCCAAATTATGTGCCCACTGATGCTGAGGACAATGCAATTTACCATCAGTGAGGTGGAAATGCTGGCTGATTCAGAGATCAGTGGAAAACAGTGTAACTGGCATCACTGTCTGAGAGGAAAACTAACAGAGATACAAAAGGGCAGCAAGACAAGCACTGTCTTGCAAATGTGCAGACTTCTGAGCATATTGCCTTGACATCCTAAAGACCTTGAAATTTCAATTCTTTTGCATCTCCCTTGAGCACATGCTGTTTCCTTCTCCATTCATGGTCCATGATGCATAAATCAGTAGCCATCACTACAGGCTTGTGATGAATTCAACTGCACAGCTGAATCCTCCCAAACACACAGTCAGGAAAGAACTGTCTGTGAATAGTGTTTCATGTCCTTTTTGTACCTCAAAGACCAAGGTAAGAAACCTTCCAAGTGGTGCCTTGTAGATAAATGAGTTTCTTGGAGGGGGGTTGAGGTGAAACACAATTCATCTGAGGAAGAAAACTCACCCTATTCTTGGTATATAAGACAGGGTTTTTAACACTTTCCCACATAACTCCAGTTAATTGATAGGTTTAAGTGCAGAGATAATAACATGGGTTGATTTTTTTTTTCCTTTTCTGGCTGATCTTTTAAACTTGCTTTTCATCCAGTTCCATTAACAAAAGTTTAACTGACCAGCTGCACAAGCCTAATTTCTAGTGTAATGCAGGGAAAGATACAAGCAAAAAACTTGCGAGTTTTGATGGTGTGAATTTGAAAGTGACATTCCATACCAAATGAAAAAAAAAATCAGTAAATTTCACCAAATCTCCAACCTTCTCTTCTGAAGTTCAAAAATATTTTGAGGAGGGGTTTTTTGTTTGTTTTTTTTATGAAGGGAAGCTGATGACCAGTTCCAAGAGTATGCAAAAATGTAATGCTGTAGAAAGGACGAGAAAGCAATTTCAGTTATGACATAGATTGTTGGTCACAATCACAATAGATTCCTTTCCTGTTCACATTGACAATTTGGTAGTTGGAAAGCCTAATTCCTGTAGTATATTATGGATAGGTGAAACAGTTATTAGGGAACAGCAGGACAAAAAAAATCTTTTGAAAAAAAAAAAACCTATTTAAATTCACTTTGATCAGTGTAATAAACGGAACGCTGGCATTAGGGAGAAGGGCTGATGGCATTTTTTACTCTAGATCATCCTCTTCTCTGGAAACTTGCTCTATCTCTGTCTTTCCTTCACAGAGAAAGTAGAGTCCCCAGCCCTTCCTTAGTTACTTCAGCTGAGCACTAAATTGTCCAAGGGTTCAGATGTGGTGGTACTCTAAAGGTCAGGACATAATCTGCAATGTAGGTCACATTTGCCACATGAAGTCAGCAGAACAATGGTAGTTTGCTCCATGAAAGTTTGCCTCTAAATACTTTGTTGTCTTTCATACACATAGTAAATGTGTATGTTCCAAGTTTCATTTACTTCAGGCTCTATTATGATTTTGTTTGAGGCTCCAAAAGGACAGGAGAATTGGTCTGCTGCTAGATCTCTCCTGGTTAGATAAAATTCTTTGGACAAAATTAATTTATTAGCAGCCTCTATGTAGTTTGCATATCAGTAACACAGTGGCCTGCTGGTTTTTCAAAGAACAGACTTATTTCCTTAGGACCAGTGCAAGTTGGTAGGAGTGTTCAAGTTCATTTAAGACAAAATCTAAGTAGGAAGGGGATAAAAGATTATTTAATTTCTTCGAGTATATTGAAGGGTAGCTCTTCACTTGCCTTGCCGAGTCCTGGGGTAGACATTTTGGAAGGTGGAGAGAATAGCAGCATTGTTCAATGGAGTCTCTCAAGAGAAGGGACAATAAGCTTTATACAAAATTTGGACGATGTCAGGAGTGCCTTGGAAAGGGGGAGCAAAGAGAAACGAAAGAGCAGCTTCATTTATAGGAGTTTTATTTGCTCCCAGTCTACTTTCTTCTGTGTCAACAGGGATTCAGCAGGAGCATTCATGCAGGAGAGTGCAGGTGACAGGACAGCAAGCTCTGGGAGGGGGCAGTGCTGCCACATCTCCAACCAACATTCCACATATTGCTTCCACTGAACTCAATTTGTGGTGATGAAGTAATTTGTTAGCAAGATGTCAGTTCCTGTCTCCAATCAGTCTATTTGTTGAAATCATCAAAACCAAACAAAACCACAACTTTGTGATTCTTCCTGTACTGTTCCTTGCACTTATTAAAAGCTCTCGACTGCCTGGCTATTCCATTATCCTTTTTCAAGTAGGTTCTTTATATTTCTTCCGTAATGCCTGCAGAAAATATGACAACAGTTAGATTACTGATGTGCTGTAACTACTGTTAACTCATTGATTTCTGATACCTTCTTATCAATCTTCATTCTTATTTTGAATTGCAAACTCTTTACTGAAGATTTATTTCCTCGCTACTTGCATGAATTCTTAAAAAAACATACGTCAGGTAAGAAAAAAGCAAGCAAGAAAAAGAATTCACCCCACATAATCTAATTCACCTATTCTCTGCTTGCTTCACTCACTTTTTAAAATCTAGGTGCCTTTCAGTAAATAAAAGTTGTATACTTGCATGGCTACAGTTCAGCTTTCACAGACAGAGCCTGGAGGGTGAACCAGCACAAGATGATGCAAGTTCAGTTGAAATTCCCTCCTGCTTTTAACAGTATCCTTTTTTTTCTGACCATAGAGATAATTAAGGGGTAAATGCCTTATCTCCTCCTTTCCTCATTCTTGCTATTTACTCCCTCAAAGTTGCTGACTGATTATTCAAACAAAAAAAAAAAAGAAAAAAAATGTAATCCTTTTTTACTTCAGACTTCCAGCTGTGTTAGCGTATCTGTTTATTTACATGTTCCTAGGTCTGCCTAAATACAATAGGATGGTTCTATGTTCTACAGAGCTGAATGAGGCTTGTCTCCCCTTATTAAGTGTCAGTTTATAGCTGAATAGCACAGGGATTTTTAAGGACAATTAGTTATCCAAACCCAGAAAAGGCTATAATGAAGGCTACAAGGAAGTGTTCTGTAACTATATCTATATCTATCTATATCTATATCTATATCTATATCTATATCTATATCTAATCATCTATATCTATATCTATATCTATATCTATCTATATCTATCTATATCTATATCTATCTATCTATAATAAGGAGTTACAGAAAATTCCTTGTTGTGGTTTTGTTTTCATTTAATTTTCCTCTAAGGGTTCCACTATTAACTTTTAAGTAACATAGGTTGCATGTCACCAAGCTGAAGTGCAAGAATCCCATTTGTCACCTATATTAAGACAAGGGCATGCTGAGGGAGACAGTTGTCTAGGCTTTCTGACTCTTCCTCAGATTGCTAATTGTTTTTTTAGAAAGGCAGTGAGAGTTGTGGTTAACAAATTTTGTGGAAAATTCTTTTCTCTAAAGTCTTTCATTAAGAGATGTTTTCATTCTTGTGCTGTAAAAACAGAAAACGGGGGAATCTTATTCCCATTAGAGAAAGAATTTTTATCAGGCAGATTAGATTTCCCAAATTCCATTGTACAAAGCAGCCTTAATTTCTATAGCCTTAAAGTGAGGTTAATATATTTGCAAGTACTAAAAATAACTCACTGGAAGTATGCTAAGTGAGAAGTAGCACTGATACGCTGCATAACACATACAATTAGGAGAGCACTGATCTTACCTGATTATAATCTTTGACCAGTAACCAATAAACAGAAAAGCATTTCTTAGCCCATCAAAAAAAATCTTCAGGCATTCAAAGACTCTTGAATTACTGTCATGAAACACTCTAAATTAACACCTATTTGAGATGAACTTAGGGTAATGAATTTACCTACTTTTAGTAAGTAAATATATATGTATGTATTATATTACACCTAATCTATAACTTTGGAATACCTTCCTTTTTTCAAAATTACATTTTACTTCAAAACTGGTTGAATATTTGCCCTGATTTCCTTGATGTGGGATATTTATTTCACATAATTACAGTGGTGTTCATTCCTGTTCTAGTAACACATCTTATGTTAGATATGTTTGTGTTTACAAAATTTACAATCTACATTATAAATGTTACAATTCATTTAAACTTATATTGTATGGTTAGGGGGTTTTACCTCAAATCAGATCATAATCTGAGAGTATCTCAACTAGCTACTGTATGTTGACTTAGTAAATCTGTGGTGTAGAAGTTACAACAAAATATTTAAAGATAGGTACACACTTTTTTTTTTAACTGAGAGGTGATGAAAGCTGCGGATACTTGTGCTTATTTTATCAGCTCAGATCTGGGATTCCCTTTGACTTAATGCAAAGCTGAACACTTCCTTAAATGTAAAATTCTACACATGACATTCTCAGATGTTTTCTCAGAGAAGCTTTCAGAGCTGATATTTTATTTACTCAGATCTCTATGATCTATAGTAAATCTTTAAAAGTTCAGTTGCTTCAGCTTTGCTAATGGCCCAATTAACCCCTATGTTTGTATAATCAAATCCAATTTACTTAAATTTTTAGGATTTTACTTTATAAGAAAAATAGTCTAATGAAGAGACTACTAAGCTGAAATTGAGTGATGGCAGCTTGCTTTTCAAGTCAATCATATAGCCATCAGCAATAACAAGAAAATAAATTATTTTAGTCTATGTTTCCTATCTGTAAAATTAGGAGAACACTTCTATTTCTTTCATGGTTGTCAAAAGAAATAAAATTCATTAATGACTATGAGGCCTTCAGATACTGAGGGATATGATGATATGATGAAAAACATACAGATGCACATACAGTAGTAAACTAAACAGTGACAGAAGACAGGTCTGAACACAGGAACTTACTCATCTGCATAAACACTGAACCAATTAGGTATTTTTTTCTCAACAATGTAGGGCACAACTCACAAGTTAGAAAGAGGGGGCACCATTTCCCATTATGAGGTTGTACCTGGCAATTATTTGA
This sequence comes from Anomalospiza imberbis, assembly GCF_031753505.1. NCBI lineage: Eukaryota > Metazoa > Chordata > Aves > Passeriformes > Viduidae > Anomalospiza > Anomalospiza imberbis. Next base: position 43,733,533 of record NC_089683.1, read on the forward strand.
AATTTAGAGAATTTAATAATACACACCTTGGTTACCCCAAGTCAACTGGCCAAGAGGCAGAGAATGACATGGAGCCAATTAGTCCTTAGATGCACTTTCTCAGTGTCCATAGCTGATGAGTGCATTTCCTGGTGATAAAATCACACCTGGATGCCACAATATATAGTGCATTACTGTTTTATGTGAACAGATTTGAGGAAGGAAACATTTCCCATTCCACAACAATCACTTTTGGGAAAATTCTCTGGTCTGCACATTGCAGATGCTCAGAAAACAAAGGATTTTCCAATTTTCCTTTTTTTTTTTTAACTGAGAGACAGAGAACAAGACGCCACACTGGTTATCTCTGCTTGCAAAAATACATTTAAGAGACCTGTCTAAAGCCATTGTCTGGATTCAGCAGGCAATTTATTTCTTTGTTGACCAGCTCCAATTTGCACAATGCACTTATCCCACTTATTTCACCCTAATAAATTATACTTGGAATTACCCAAGCATTTGACCAGGTGAGTTCATGTCCTAAATTAAGAAGAGCTACAGTTTTTTCAAAGTCCTTAATTTTGACACGGCCTTACTTGAGCACTGAACTTGCAAGTTGTTACACTCAAGTGAGCCCATGCAGCTCTGTACAGCTCCAGATGAATTGGAGATATAGGTTTCACCTAGGTTAGCATTTTTTACCATAACTAATGTGACATCTTTTACATGGCTTGCCTTATTTCACATGTCACAGAATCAAAGAGTCACTGAAAAAGAAAGCTCTGGAGATCATCCAATCCTCTGCTCAAAATAAGGTTGCCTACAGCAGGGTGTTCAAGGCTGGATCCAGTCAAAATTTAATTATCTTTAAGGATGGAAATTCCACAACCTCTCTGCACAACCTATGCCAGCATTTGATCATCTTCAAAGCGTGTTTAAATGGAATTTCCAATATTTCTGCTTGTATCCGTTGCCTCTGGTGTTTTCACTGAGCATCACTGAGAAGAACTTGGCTCTGTCTTCTCTCCTTCTCCATTAGGTATTTGTTATTGATCAGGTTCCCTCTGAGCCTTCTGTTCTTCAGGCTAAACAGTTCCAGGTCTCTCAGCCTCTTCTCACATGGCAGATGCTCTAATCCCTTAATCATCTATGTGGCCCATTGCAGGACTCACTCCAGCTTATCTTTCCTGTTCAGTTTGACGTCAACCAGAACCTCCATCTCATTTACTGCCATGATGTTTTCCAGCTAGGCAGCCTCCACCATTTGCTGGTGCATAGAATTGTTCTTTCCTAGGTGCAGAACTTGTCTCTTGTCCTAGTTGAATTTAAAGGACGCCTCTCAACCCATTGCTCTAGCCCATCCAGGTCCCACTGAATGGCACCGTGACTGTCTGATCTATCAATCACTCCTTGCAGTTTTGCACTTGAGCAGGGAAAATGCTTTTATACCTCATTTATGAAATTCATCTTTTAAAAGCCTCTAAATTCTCTAAGACACTTGTTAGTCTTTGTGCAGGTTCTTTCTGGGTTTCATCTCATAGAAAGTGTGGAGCAACTCAACTCTCTCCCTGCAAAACTCCACATCAAAGCTAACATTACTTTTAAAGAGAAAAGGCATTTTTGTTGGGTCTTTTCTTCATGTTTGTCCCTTTTTGTAGAATTCATCTCAAGTTTACAGCTCCTGTCAATCCTGGGATATGCTCCTAGAATGGACTATTCTTCAAACAAGATTGTTGCAAGCATAAAACGCCTTCAAGGGTTTTCCATTGCCCAGGAAAGCTAAGTGATGCAAGGAAATAAAATTTTTGTCTTAGTAAATGCCCTTTCAAAAGTTAAACTGAATCTTTAAAAAGAGTCCTGCAGGTTCAAAGAGACCAAGTCTTGGTAGAGATCAAGACTTTGGAAGAGGTATTTGCACTGTTTTTTAGTTTTTTCTAGAAAAGATCAATTTTTGAAGAGAAGCTGGAAAAGGCAGAATCTTTGATTTCTATATATGGCAAGTTCTGAAACAATGAAGGATATCTGTATGTTTGAAAGGGTAAGAAGAGTACTACAAGCTCTAAACCAGGTCAAATATTTTAAATATGCAATTAGTCCAGATGAGTGACACTTAATTTCAGAGGATTGTCAATTTATAACCTTTTATTGGTGTAACCCTTGATTATGCAAGGCAAAAACCAAAACAAGTACAAGCCATGCGTATGGCGGCAAATGTCTTCTGCTTTTTCCAAGAATGTCTTATCCACTTCTTGCTTTGTATGTTGCCACTGGAGAGTTTATCAGTCCAGTTTTCTTCTCTGTCATGAATGCTTTAACCCTTTGTTAAGACTTGTTTGTTAGCTTTTCCTCTTTCTTCTGAAGAAAGCAAGCTTGATAGATTTTGCTAATGATCATGCCCTCTACACTAACTATAAAACACATATAATTAATGATGTAAGAAAAAGGTTAAGTAAACGAAAGGTCATGACAATTGAGGCTGATTTCATTAGACAGCATTGGTATGTTATTGTTCCCAATGCAGAAATCTAGGTTTAAAGATAATGCAATCATTAAACTGGGCCACAGAAAATGATCATTCTTCTGTTTCTGTTGGGTCACCTGCAACTCTTACTTTAATTAGGGTCACAAGAAGACACTGCTTACAAATAACCTGAAAATTATATAGGAATGTGCTTTCATCAAAATGACTCACATTTTGATTCTTCCACATTTACTCATTGGGTAAAATTTCCCAGTATGAAAAATCAATCTTGTATGTAAGGGTGGAAAATTGTCCCCACTGATTTGTGTCACTTCCACTTTCATCTCTTTTCATCTGGTAGTAAGAGAGGAACAGGACACTTGGGTCCATATGTTTTGAAAAAATAATGAGCTAGGATTAGGAAAGGGATACTTTATCACATGAAAACTGAAGCATGGTACTTAAAGAAACATGCAAAAATGGCAACTTTCAGCTCCCTACATTAAGGATATGTTGCTGAAGTACAAATAAACTGCTTGGGAAAAGGACAGTATTTAAAACTAGAAGGTACATGCTTGGCTACTTAATTACATATTGGTCTATATAAATTGTAGCACTGGAGGTCGAGAATAATTTCTTTGATACCCCCAGTGCCTGCAGTGGAGTTTTCTACCAAGGAATTTAGCCAAAATCACTAAGCCTAATAACTTCAGAGTCTCAGTCAGCTTATGCTGTGTTCTGTCCCTGAGAGAGAAAAATGTCAGACACTTAGATGTTTTTAATATATTCATAGTTCATCACTGAACTTTTCAGCTGCTGAGTGTCAGTCCTGCCTTCCTTCTTCCTCCATGTCCACCTAGCTCTGGCATGGACCCTTCTCTTCAGTGGCTTCATTAACCAGCCAAATATTACTGCTACTCACATAGTTGGTCTTTCAGTGACAGTCAAATTTTTGACGCTCCAATTTCTCTGCCCTCCTTTTCATTACCAGTATTTCTTCCTTGATTGCATGGAGAATCTTTGCCTCTGCTGCCATTCTGTAGCTAACCAATTTGTTCCCTTTATTTTGAGCCTCAGACATGCCTTTGTTATTTATACTGCAGAATCTGTTGGAAAAAGTTGTGAGATCTTTCTGTTTCCACAGAAAGCTGATTCTCCACTTCCTAGCTGAGCTCTTACTTTGGCCAAGGAGCCCTTCTTTTTCTCTGCAATTTTTATTTCTGTCTGTTATCTGTCATGCTTTTTTTGCATTTCTTGCTTTTTTACAAGAATAAATAAGTAGGATTTGTGAGGATCTCCCTTCAATGCTTCCTTCCCCACTCACGTTTTAACTTAGATTAAAGCTAAAATGCCTAATTGAAATTTTCCAAATTTCTTCTGATAGCAAGTACAATGGAACTTAAACTATATTGACTTTTAGTCAGAAAAAACTTCAAAATTTATTTAAAAGCCATGCTTTTATTTCCATTGTCTTATTTATTTATTTATTTAAAAGGGTATGGGAAATATGAAGAAAGACTCTCCTGTATCAAAGCAGTCTCCATTTGAATCAGTGTCACTTTCAATCAGCTCACCCTTTAGCAATGTTTATTTCTGCAATTAACCTATAGGTGAATTCTGATTGACTGAAACTGAAGTGGCAGAGGTAAGCCAGGAGTGAAACAAAATCTTTTGAGACAATATTTTTGAATAGTTTAAGCCTTACTTATCAATTAGTGTTTCATTCTTAAAATTCATGAGTAACAATAAGAGTGATGCTGCAAATGAAAGCTTGGACATTATTATTCTAGTTGCATATTATTCTAGTCCAGTGGAAATGTAGAGAAGCTCTTTCTAAATCATGTTAACTTCTCTGCTTGGTTTTTCAATATTCAAGAGAATAGGGAAATGCTGACCTAACTGACTGTAATTAGTTCTTGTGATTGGAGCAATGGTAGATGAAGAAACAAAGTAAATGTATAAGCCAACTGTGCTTTTCCACCCACAGATGCATGAGGCAGGCACTTTCTCACTCTACGCCCCCAACTCCAAGTAATCATTTCCTTTCTTCACCACTGTACACTTTCAAAAATGTTCTGTAATTTTTTTCTACCAGCTAACAATTCAATTTTTTGAGCCTGCAGTTCCCAAAGGAAACTAGTTCAAACTCCTTAAATCAAGCTGCTGTAAGGAGCCAGACAGTTTCAGCTGATGAAAACCACATCCAGTGTAATGCAATAAAACTCACAAACCAGTCTCAGCCATAACGTAAAATTTATTCCTAATGTTAACATTTTCTTATGGTTGTTACTCTTAAAGGCTACACATATTGATTTAAAAAGCATTAAATATTAATAGTTAACCAAGTCCATGTCCCTGCATTCCTAAAACACTATTTGAATATGACTGTCGTCGTTTTGAAGAAATTGTTTATGTGTGAAGATCTTGTGCACTAATTCAGCTTCACCATAAATCCCTCATCCTGCCTCAGACTCTTTGCTGCTGCTGTTGATGAGTGTTCAGGAAGATGAAATAGGAAAACCTTATAAATATGATTGCCTGGCAAAAGATTTGGAAAATACAGACATTGAGATGAGAACTAGATTTGAAATAACAAACCTTGACTACTGAATAACTAGAAAACAATAGTATAGCCAGGTTGAAAGCAATCCCCCCTTCTGATTAAACAATGCCCTTTACCTACAGATAGGTCCAAGGGTCAAATGGAATGCTCTGTCTCACCCCCAATGTATGGTTCATCCTACACCTGTGACCCTCCTCTGAAGTATCATGTATCTGTGACCCCATTGGCCCAAGTCCTGTTCCAGCCCACCTTGAAGCCCCCTGATAAGGTGTGCCCAAGGGACCGGACGCTCTCTTGGATCTTCCCCCTGTGACCCTCACCTGGAACCCTCGCTCCCTCTCTCTCCCTGGGCCTGCCACGAGTTGCAGCTGGCAACTCCAAGCAGGGCCTTTCACCCCTTTTAATAAACCACATCTTCTAAGACCTGACTTCAGAGATCTCTCATCCATCCAAACCGTCCTGGAGTCCCGCGCTCTCTACAGATGAGCATTATACGAAAAGCTCCATATTACTTCTCCTTTTTAATAAGTACCATAACCTCCACTCTCTAATTATTCTGAAGAGGAGCATTCTGAAACCATTCTGTTTGAACTGATCCTGAATCCTGAAATTAGAAATAGAACAAACATTTAAAAACTTGGTCAAAATTACCACTTTGTGTAATCAGCTAGACACAAGAAGACCTGAGTCCTTATTTTCTCCCTACTATCTTTTTCTTTAATGGTGGTATAATGTAAAATACAGAAGAAATCCAGAGCAGAAACCATTCAATTATGAGTCTCATTTTTAAAGCTGGCTCTTAAAAAGGGACCCCTCATAGTGGACACACCCCTGCTCCCCTCCTTCTCCACTTCCCCTCCTCCCACCAAACTCATTGAGGGGTCAAGGCCATGTCTCTACCAGTGAATAAAATTCCAGGGCTCATTTTCTGCTACGCTGTGGCTAACTAGCCTGCCATATCTCACAACCATACAAGAGTTTTAGCCAGTTATTCCTAAAATCAGACCAATAGGAATCTTCACATTAGGGCTTACGTTTCTCCTATGATAGCTCCTCAGCCACAGCTTGGCACCTATTTTATTGTTTTGTTCTGGTTGGCACTAAGCCACTTCATGGACTATGTACAACCAGTGCTCTGGCATTTCATTTTGGTCCTGTACAGACATGGCCAGAGAGTTTCCATATCCCTGAGCAAGCAAGCCAGCAGTGAGGACCTGGGCACAGGATTTTCCATCCATGAAAAAAACATGATAGGGGGAACAGATAAACTGAGAACAGTAGTCGCTGGGGCCATATATTTGTCTTCTTCCTTGATGTAAAACCAATATCTATGTGACACATACATGACATGCTCATTCCCATTAATAGGAAAGCCAATGCTTTATACGGAGTTGCATGTGTGGCCTTGGCCTAAAAAGCAGAAAGCAGAATCTGCTTTCACTGTGAGGGTTCACATCTTCCTTTTTGGTTTGGTCTTCCTGATGAATCCATCTCCAGTTGATCTTGTGGCAAGTTTCTGGAGGGACACAGATCCACCGCTGCACCAGTTTAAACAAGATGCATAATGTCTGCTTTCAAATTACTGTATCTGAGCCCCTGAACAAGGACAGAAATTATTGAGCATTTGAAGAAGGCCAGATATCTGCTGGCTTGGAATTAAGTGCAGACTTGTAAAGGTTGGTAAATACTGGCTTAGAAAAGGTGTGGAGAAGTAACAGTTAAGGCTTGGTTTGGCAGAGCACTCAGGGTGCGCCTGTGTAATAAATTGACTTTGCAGCAACTAATTAAATGCCTAAAAAGTCATTTTGATAAAATAATTTTCTCTGATTACCATATTGAATGTTCATGTGCTTAGATATCTGCCTAGGTTTGCAAATGGAACATTCTTGAGAATCTCACATTAAAATTTAAAGCTTCATAAAATGCTGCATAATTTTCATAAGGCCACAAAATAAAGCAGAACAGCATATTTTGGCACAGCTTTTTCAAACAAGCTTCTAAAGAAATCATTTCCTTTCTTTGGCCCCACTGGCAAATGCAAATAAAATAGGAGGAAGACACATGGAAAATAGGAAACTCCTCTGTTACTAATATTTTCATGGGATCATTAAAAAATTAAAACAAACCCAAAGGCAAAGAAGGAGACTAATGGCTAAAAAGAGGACAGAAATAGTTATATAACCACACACAGCCATTGACAGCTAAGAAACAGTTTGGACCATGAGCATTTCTGGGGGAAAGAAAACAAGACCCTCAACAGCATCCTTCTATAGCACATTTCATATCCCTTTTGCTGCCAGCATGCCGGGAACATTTAACTTTAAAACTGAAGTAATTTCTTTTGGTTTAGTTTTATAGTAGACTTGATGTGGTTTTAAAAATTAAATACATGAATCAAATGGAAAAAAGACAAATGCAAGACCAGAATGAGAAAAAACCCATAGATTAAGAGGAATAGTCTTCTGAGATAAGAGCTGTTCCAAGGGGCAAAAAGCTAAGCCTGGAAACTGGGGAGCAGAGGTAGAGACTTGCTACCAAGAGCATCTTAGTCATATCAGTGTGTCCATTGGCCAGCACAGCTTAGTCCACAATATGTGAAAAGGACTTTATGAAGATTAGCATTACTGTTGGCTGGAAGAGCTGTCATACATATCTTCAGGAAGCAGCAGCATCTCTCCAATTAGTTGTGAGGTGCAAGGACATGGGAGGCTGATTAGAAAACCATGAGGAAAGTATGGAAAGTTAGTGGGCAAATAGGATAGGCTAAAAGAAGGAAGAGGAAAGGGGTCTGGGAATGCAGTGGAGGAGCGGGAAAATATTTAGAAGCACACCTGCAAAATGCAGATTGGGATGGCAGTCCACTTTAACAGGTCACCTTAGAAAGAAATGCCATGGCTCATGGAAATGCCTAGGACCATTTAATCTGCATAGGAAGAAACAAATTTTTCAGCAAGTTCTCAGGGGGAAACCCTATGAACAAGATCAGTGGGAAAAGAGCTGAAAAAAAGAGAAAGTAATAGGAAAAAAAAAAGTGCAGTGTTTTCACAGCCTGTTTGCTGTGATTTATTGAAGGAGTTCAATTCTGCTTATGTTCCATATATAATTTGTTTTATACAAGCTTGCTATAAAATTAGGTTACATTGTATTCTGAGGGTACAGCAAAACAAAGCATATGGGGAAGTTCCTTTTTCTGCAGAAAGAAATACCTCAGCAGAAATAGCGGGTACCAGGAAGGAACTCTTCCCCATCTTTAAGAAAGAAATAAAAATTAAGTGAAAAACCAACTTCTGACCATAATTTGGTTTTCCTTGTTTCCTTGTTTTCAGAAAAGATCACGTAGTCTCAAACTATTAGCCAAATACACCTAAAGTTGTGTTAAGGTAATATAGCTCTGTGCTAGGCTAGATTTATATATATATACACACAGAGCATGCACCAAATTTTAGGTAATAGAGTAAAATATTAGGACTCTAGATAAATGCAGATACTTAAAATCTCATCTGTGAAACATTAAGTAGCTTTCTATGACTGTGCCTAAGTAATTTGAAGTGAAACAGTTTGGTCATTTGGTCCCTGGGAGATTCCCTCCTGAGCCTTGGAAACATCTCTGTTCCACACAAAACCTGTCTGAGCTAAGTAAGGCACAGTATTTGAAGGCTATAGAGACATTCCACAGCTGCTTTAATCACAGGCTAAGATCACATAGTAAAATTCATAGCTAAGATTCATAGTAAAAGTGTAAAGCTTTTTCTGTTGAAAGGAAGTTAAAAAGCTATGTATGATAAGAATTTTAGTGCTGATTTTGCACTTACTTACACAAAAAAATGCTAATAAATTCTTGAATGTCTTACTGTACCCTCAAAAATTGAATCTACAAAGGAAAGCCCAAGAATGGGAAGTTCAAGGCAAGCATCCTAATGCCTAATGATAGAAAATACATGTGAACTGGGCTCACTACAGACCACAGATTTATCTTGTTCTCTTAAGGAAATGGAATTGCATTTGCTATCCACCTCTTTGCTGTCGGGCTAAGTTTGAACCCTTTTCACAGTTTCAGCCCAATTCAACATAAAGGACCCAGAAATACTACGTGCCATGATGAAAACCAGCAGTCAGGAAAATGAGACTGCTAATCAGTGTCCTCTCCAGATGGACGATGGTGTGACTTCATCAGTTGCCTACTGTTTGACTCATCAGTTGGCTAATCCTCAGCACATGTTGAGGAACCACACTGCTGGGAACCACATCCATTTTGCTAGTGCATGTATAAATGGTGACTACTGGAGCCTGTGTAGAGTGGATTGGTAGCAAAAGGATGTGGAACATTGATCCATAGGTAGCCAAACTTTGTTAACCCTTACATTTTTAGAACAACGAACAATATACCCTTGGGTAAAGTTGATGCTGGCTTATGACAGAATGTAAATTACCATTGGGGTGTTCCACAGTTAAGTCAGGACAAGCTAGAAAAATAAAACTTTGGTATTTTTAAAGTCTCATATGCCAGTAAAGGAAACCAATCATGCTGTAAGACGACTGGGAACAGACAGGTTCTGGACAAACCAGTTGTACAGTGGGAATCCTGCCGCTTTGTGAATGTGGACTGCATACCAGCAGACCCTCCACCCGCAGGTCGTGGCTGCAGCTGGTTAAGACGCGCAAGATCTTCCACACAGGAGCGATGCCCTCCCACTTGCCAGCGGCAGATTTGAGGGCGAGCAGCAGCGCAAGAGGATACCGCAGCTGGAGAGTCCAGTCCTCGGGGCGGCGGAGCCGGACACAACCACAGGTGCCAAATGGCCTCCATGATATGCAGCCAAGGAGGCGCCTGGGGGAGGAGGTTGTTGGCTGGATGCCGCGACCGGGGCCCTCGCCCTCCGCGAGCGGCGGCTCCGGCGGAGCCGTCGGGTGGCTCCCGGGGGCGCGGCCGGCCCCGCCCCGCCCGCCGGCTCCCGCTGCCCTGGAGCGCCCCCGCGCGCAGCCGCCGGTGCCGCCCGCCCGCCCGCCCGCGGGGAGGGCGGCGGGGCAGGTGCGCGGTGGCTGCGGCGGCGTGAGCCAGCGCCGGGGCCGTGTCCGCCCGCCGCCGCCGCCCCTCCTCGCTGGCTGCTACTGCCGCCGCCTTCCCGCCGGGAGCACCGGTTCCCTCTGCCGCCGCAGCTCGCTTTCTCCTCCTCCTCCTCCGTTCCGTCCTCCCAGTGGCTCGGGAAGGCAAAGCCCCCCCGCCGGGGGCGCCCGTCGGTGGGTGCGTGCCCCCCAGCCCCCGCGCTCGCCTCGCCACCGCGGCAGCCGCCGGCACAGCCCCGCTCAGCCCGGCCACCATGGCGTGCGGGAGGTAAGCGAGCTCCCTTCACCTCTCCCTTCGCGGGTCTCGCCCTCCTGCCGGCGCCGCACCTGCCGGGGCGCTGGTGGGCGGCCGCGGGGAGGGGACGGCCGGCGGGCTTCCTCCAGTGCCGGCGGAAAAGTTGCGCTGGGCGGAGGCGGAGCGGCGCCGCATTGTTGTGTGTGCGGGCGCGGGTGCTCCCTGCGGGCGGCGGCGGGGCGGGTGTACTTCCGGGTTCGCACCTTTCTCCCTTCGCCGCCGCCGCCGCGCCCCCTCCTCCGCCGGCCGCCGCTGCCCCGAGCCCGCCCGCTCCGGCCCCGGCTGTCCGCGCCCGAGCCGCCGGCACAGGGAAGGGGGCGCTGGGCCGCGCCGCCCGTCAAACGCGAACGACGACGGCAGCCGCGGTAGAGGAAGGGGTGAAGGGACGAAGCCGCCCCCCGCGTCGAGCGGGGCGCGGGGCGCAGCGCCCGCCGAGAGCCGGTAGCGGCCGGGGCCGAGGGACCGGCCGCGGGGACGGTGCGACAGCCCGACGCCAGGGGGCGGCCCGCGCCCCGCCGACAGCCGCCGCCGGATGGCGGTGACCGAGCGGCCGCGGCCGGGAGGGGCGGGCAAGGACCGGCGTGGGGCGCCCGCGGCCGGCGGAAGGGAAGGCCAGGGAAGGAGAGCGGACTGACGGCGGGACGGGACCCGCCGGGCGACGCGTCCGCTCCGAGGCGGCTGGGGAGCGAAGGATGGGGCGGAGGCGGCGCTCCCCGAAGGGTGGGGGGCTCGACCGCCCTGCGGTAACCACCGGCGGGGCGGGCTGGGGCCGCGTGTCACGCGCGGCGCCGTGTGCGCGGTGCGGGCGGTTTAACGCGAGTGGCGGCGGGGCCGCCATCTTGGATAGCTCCCGCCGCGGCGCGGGGAGCGCGGGGTCGCGGCCGGGCGCTGCCCGCCCCCGGCGGGGCTGCGGGGACGGCGCCGGGGCCGCGGCGCCCTGGAGCCGGGGGCGCGTCCCTGCCGGCGAGGGGACGGGCGGGCTCTCCAGGGCTCTGTGACACGTAGCCCCGCGGCTGGCTCTGAGGTGCCCGCCAGGCACGGTGCGGGACGCGGTGCGGGGGAGAACAAATAAAGTGCCGAAATGCCTCCAACACGCCTTGCTCCTGTCCCTGTTTGCGCGCCCGCGGTTCCGCGTGGCCGCTGCCTCCGCGGTTGAGGGTACGGCCGTGGTGTCTCTGGGCTCCGCGGGCAGCGACCGCGTCTGAGCGCCGGCAGCTCCACTCGGCTGTTGTGTCACTGTAGTACACCATACAGCGGGTCAGATAACCAGCTATCGAATGAGAACCTTAACCTAAAAATAAGTAAACGGCAGCAATGCACGCATTTTGTCCAAGCTATTATAAAATATGCAATTGGCGTATCTAAATAAATTTGAAAACTCTTAAGTTAATTTTAATTTTAAATCTTTTTAGCTTTAAATTGAGGGTATTACCCATTTTAATCTGATAAACATATTACCTAAAGAGATTTGATTCATTTACTTGTTTCTCTCTTACCAGTCATTAGTTTGTTAGTGATGGTGAGTAAATGATGTGCGATGATCTTGCAGTGATGGGACAAAACGGTAGTGCATGCTACACCGATTTGTTTGCAGATTTTACTCATTTTCCTTATGTAACTGGTCTTGCTGTTCTTTTGACATAGGCCCTTCACAGGGCTGTGGTTTTTTCCCCACCTGTTTTGGAATCTCCCATCTTGCATAGAAATTGCAAATATGGAGAAGTGTCCTGTCGTGGACAAGTCATCAGACACTAAGGAACCAGTTACACCTAAGTTTGGTTATAGTTAATTTAAATGTAGTTGTGTATACTTTTAGTGGTATCTGGATATAACATTGTACTGAAGTGCAATAGTGCATGTTTACTCTTCAATTGATACTTGTATGCTTCGCATTTATTTTTTAAAACACACTACTGAGAAAAACAAACAAAAACTCTTAAAGCTTCACAGGAGATAATACGGACAAACTTGTTTGAAAAATTATTTGTGATACATGCAGCAATGCCATAATTCTTCCAAGGATGATGATTTGTTTTTCCCTTTGGTATAAGAGTAGTAAGAATCTATGTTGAATTAAATTATGACCTAAATTATTAATACACCAGGAAGTCAAGTTTCCTTTGCTGTAGTCAAATGAATCATGTGTGTAATGGCAAGGTAGTGATTATATCTGATGTTTGTCCCTTGCAGTAGTTACAGAAATGCAGCTGTACTAAATACTCTGCCTCTCTGCCTGTGTGTGTAGATCAAAAGTAATTGCCTTCTACTCCAATCATTTTAAAACACATTCTGTAAAGGACATGTGCTGCTGTCTCAGTTTTATCAAAACTTTTTTTTTTAATTTTAATTAATCTGAAAATTTATTAGCTGGCATGTACTGAGAATTTCACGAGAGGGTAAATGAAGAAGGAAACCCCACATGCTCTCCCTCCTAGGCCTGAACAGCTGCAGTGTAGGCCATTTGCAGGATGCAGTGGTAAGGTCACACGCAGTGTTTCGTATTGCATCGCCGAGCGCAGAAGTGAATTTTAAAGCCTAAGTGGTTAAGCCGTTTGTTCCTCCTGTTTTTGTGCTTTGTAAGCCCGTGGCCGCGTTTTGTTTGAGCGGCAGCTGAAGCCCGCTGCGCGACCCTCGGGCGGGGAGGCGAGGTACCGCACGTTGCTCCGAGCAGGGCGCTGGGCCGGGAGGCGGCTTCCAAAGGAGCCGCTTTCCCCCGGGCGGGGAGCCGCGCATCCCCCGCGGCCGGCGGAGGGCTCGCGGGCAGCCAGCGCGGTGACCCGCGGGGCGCGCCGGGGGCCGGCGGCGGGCGCGGCCCCTCCTCCGTGGGCGCGGCGCTGTCCGCGGTGCTGAACCCCGCGGCCATGTTACTGCCGTGCCCGCCGTCCCGGGCACTGCCGGGGGCGAGCTGCCCCGCACGGGTCACGGCACGGGAGTGCTGTCACCCACGGCCTTTATGTAATACGCTGCATCGCGCCAGAATCGGATGCTGACAGCAAAATCAATGGCAAATACTACAGCGCTTTCTCCTTCGGAACACAACTCTCCCAGCAACGCAGACTGTTTTGTAGCCAACTTGGGAAGCTTAACGTTACCTATGTGAAATGGAAGTGTGCGGATGAAACCAGCAACTAGACAAGAACTTGGTATTCGCTATTTTTAACCACAGGTTCAGTTTATGAAAGGACCTTCTGAAAGTGAATATCAAAACAGCATGTCATCAGTGGGAACGAAATAACCACTCATGGCACAGGGAAGGTTCAGGAAAAAGCAGGTATCCATTAGCAGCAAGGCAAACACAGGCATAAGGTTTTCTCCTTTTTTCCTCTATTTAAAAAAAGACAAATTTAGAAAGGTGTGCTGTCTCGCAGATTTTTGCTATTCACTTTAATGTGCTGCAACATCTCTACTACATGAAAAAAAATTAAAAGCTTTTTTTCACCTTAGAGACAAGCATTCATTTTTTGTAATTGCACACTGGATGTTTCAAATACAGCTGCACAATAAAAAGCAAATATGCTCCTCTGGTGTGATGTGTAGAGGCTGACAAAAAAAATCAAAACCAACATAGTATGTTTCATATGGGAGGATAACACTTAAAAATACACATTCTGAAAACGTAAGTTCTTCTAAAAATAGAATTAATTGATATGCAGAATGAATTGACCTTCAAATTAAAGGTCAGAGGTGACAAACCAGGACAAAGGTCATGCAGCTCATTTTCAAGCAATCAGTTTCTAGTTTTTTCATCGTTTAACAAAAGCTTAATTATACAGAAGAGTAAGGACTGGAATATTTAACTAGTGAATTCTAACAGAAACCTAGGAGTAGTTTTAGACAATTCCCTATTTTCCTGAATGTAGTTGTATTAGGGAATTATTTGTGCTGTTACTGATGCAAAAATGGGTCTGTCTTAAATTAAAATATTTAAATGCATTTCTTAAGTTAACATGTATTAATCCACCATCTATACTTAATATTACTACTTCAGAGATGAGAGGGTTGTGTAGCCATTTTCTGATTTCCAGTGATTTTAGCAAAAAAAAAAAAAATCCTGCTTATGCTATTGTTTCAATAAAGTTAGATTGCAGGTCCATTCATTTTGGCATTCATGCACATACTTATAGTTTCTAGCAAACCACTTTCCCCATAATCCTACTTCCAGTCTGCAGGATTCTGTATGTCCATATGGAATAATTAGAGAGACCTAATACTAGTATGTGTATGTGATTATTATTTTATTATATGCACTAAGATTCAGCATTCTAACAATTTGAAGTTTCAGTGATTATATCAGTAATATATATATCAGTTATATATATATCTATAATTTAGACTAAACCAAGTTTTCATAAATATTTTGAAGGTATTTAACAAATATTCTATAGGCTGACCACATGCAATAATGAAACACCTAAGGATAACTACTAGAAATTCAACTTTTAAATTTTGTACCCTCACTCATTAATAATTTTGTATCACATATTAGGTTTTTGCTTTCTTTTCAGATACTGTATGTCCTGTACCTACTTCAGCTACTGATGTGTACATTGTTTTTAAAGTTTTCATATTTTCTTTTAGAGATTGTGAATTTTAGTTGTGTATCACTGATGTTCTTGTTTACTTTTTTTTCTGGTTTGAATTAATAACCTCTCTCCACTAAAGTTTATAAAAAGTGACCATTGCATTACTTTATTTGTTAGGTTGTTTTAATCAGTAGCTCAGTCAGAAGCCATTGACATACAGGACTGATGTCTACTCCAGTTGAAATGGGAAGGATGTGCCTTGAACTATCCACTCTTCTAGGAAAGTGGATATTGGTGTTTAAAATACAGACACTCATCTGCTCTTTAACTTCTACAATGTTTGATTTGATTATTTTAATGGACACTATCCATATCAGTACTTGATACGCATATTGCAAAATACAAATTATTATAAAATCCACCATTAGTAGTGCTCTCAAGTAATAATTCAGTGATTAAAAAACCCAATAAAAATGAAGAAACAAGATTCTGTGGTTTGTAGGTAAATAGAATATGCAAATAAGACAAAAGCTCTATGCAAAGGAAAAGATGTGAAGATGTGTAAATTCATCAAAACAAGTGTTGATGTAAAACAGCTCAGGGGATCTGAACAAACCATAATAAAAATTTTATAAAAGTTAATAAAAATTATTCATTTTTTAAAATAAACTTGTAGTGCCATCACTTTTGATGGGGTGATGTTAAAATCCTACTTGGCTGTAGTATTTTTATAACCTGAGTGAAAGTTGTAAGTTATACAAATACTGAATTTAGCTTGTCATAATATTCGTTCTTAAGTTGACCTTTAGCAGGTATTTTTTTCAGTACTTCATTTGGCATTGTTTTATTTGCAAATAGTTAACAAGTGGGGAAGTAATATCTTACTCTCTATATGTAATAAATCAGTGATCGAGCTCTGAAAAATGTTGCATACCTATGATTTGAGAATTAGGGCTTTTAAAGTGCTTTTCCTTACAAAGTACTGACATGAAGTAATTTAAGAAGTACAAAGAAAAATTCATCTGAAAACGTAATAAGATCACAAGGTAGTTTTCTCATTGTTTCATTTGCTGTATAGCAAATCAGTGGGTAGCAATTTCAAATGCCTTTGCTAACAGTAAACTAGGAACAAAATACTTTAAATATATAGGAAGTAGAACAGCAGTGATCCATTGTGTTTAAAAAAATTCATGTTTGAATCACAAAATATTGTTTGAAATATACCTGGTTTACATTGCTTTTTATTAAATAATGATCATTGTTTAGTATATGTATATTCAAATGCAGACCATAAGAAATTGTAGATTTTACTAAATCAAATACACTAAATATGAGAATTGTATATAAGTAATTTCAATCCTTTAAACAAAAATAACCGTGTTCAGCATATTCCGTTGTTAAGCATCATTAATGTTTTAAACTAAATAAATGCTCAATAGTTTTTATTGCTAAAACAATTGTCAATATAGTAGTCGCATTTAATTTTGAGGAGAAACTCTGATCCTAGAGTTGTTAGACTTTCATTGGCTCCCATTCTGATATTGTGTGGAGTTCATTAGCTTTTTTATTGCCCAAAAGAATCAGATTCCTAACAATGGTGGAAACACATTTTACCTTTCTTTGTTCCAGTTCTCACTGTAGTCAAATTGTATTCTTACACATAATTAGAAGGTGTATAACTGGATGTTGGTTTGTTAACTTCCTAAAAACTAAGATATGCTTATCCTCTTTTATATCAGAAAAAAAGCGTATCTGGGCTATTGCCTAGCTGTGTTATTTACTTGAAGCTGTAGTTACCCTCCTTCAGATAGTGACAAAAGTGAGTGAAATTAGCAAAGAAAGCTAAGTTTTCATTTGCTGGTAGTTCAATTAATTTTCTTAAATCAGCATTGTGAAAATATTTTTAAATATCTCACACATGCTTGCTTTTATCTTCACATGCTAGAAAAATACTGGTAATGGTGTATAAACAGGAGTGTGGAAGAAAAGCAAAGAAAATTATGGCTAAACAAAGAATAAAATTGTGAGAGCTTTCAACTTTATCTTCACTGTCATTACATAAGGACATTAACACTTGAGCATACATTTTCAGGAAATCTTAATTTTCTTATATATGCGTTTCAAAGTAACTATATTGAACTGAATTAAGTGAAAAGGGGAAAAAAAGTTTAAACAATCAAAACATTTCAGGAGGAAATCCAATATTTAGAATTGCACATTGAGGAATCTGTGTAAAACATGTCAAGTCAGAGTGTCAGACAACACTCCATTTGTGAGATTTGAAATAAAAATACTGTGTGCATAATGCTTCTATCAGCAATCCAAAACAGTAAATAAGGTTAATTTTTACTGACTGGTTCAAATGACAGCAAAGTTTGTTACTATATCTAACTGGAGAGTGTGTATGTGTATATAGATACATTTTAAAAGCTCATGTTTTATGCTCTTATTATGCTCTTTAAAACTCTGTCCACAGAGTTTTAAAATTTTGTATATTTTGCAGCATTCATCCATTTAAGTCTTCACTCCTGATGAGTTAACTGAAAGAAGATCCTTTCAACATTGGAATATTTTCCCCTATTCCTTTGCATCACTATTTTCCTTGTTTGTTATTAAATAAAGGATTGGTGGGTTTTGTTTTCTAGATCTTCTACTCTCTAATCATACTTACAGTACCCAGCATTCTTTAAAAAAATACTGCCGGCTTTACTCTGGAAGAAAACAGTCCCCTGGCTACCACTGTGAAAGAAACAAGTTTAACATATTAATTTTTCTTTTCAGTTTACTATTGGAGGAAAGCATATGTCTTACCTAAGTGGAGTAACTATTTATGTCTGCTTTACTTTCTTCCAAACAAACAATGTTTCAAAATCTTTTGGCAGCAAACCTGCTTAAGGTAACAAATTCAAAACAATCCATATCTCAGATAATTACTTTTAAATAGATGCAAACTTGCTGTTATTTTTTACTGATTGGTAAGTTGTCAAAAATGGATTATATAAGCTGTAAAGTTAGTTGAATTACATGATGTGCTATTTGTAAGGGAAAGTGGATTACATTTGTTGGGTCAGTGTGCCTTTAACTGATACTACACTTTTCATTGTATTTCCTTTCCAGCAATAATTCCATATGGTGTTCTCTTCCATTAATTTTCATGCTTACTGTTAGAGTATCC
Organism: Anomalospiza imberbis; assembly: GCF_031753505.1. NCBI lineage: Eukaryota > Metazoa > Chordata > Aves > Passeriformes > Viduidae > Anomalospiza > Anomalospiza imberbis. The sequence continues at coordinate 43,751,593 of NC_089683.1, forward strand.
TTCCACAAGCTGTGAATGCCTAGTTAAAATAAGGATTGCTTTCAAAGCTAGTGACTTTTTCTCTGAAAGCATCTTGCTGTCTAGTACACAGTTCCTCAGCAGCATTTATTTACTTACTTGAAGTTACAAAGTTCATGTAAATACCAAGATAGTTTCAGAAGTAAAATGCCAAAATAATTATTTGGTTTGTACAGGCATAAGCAGGCACAGGAGAGTTCACCATGAGCCACTGCAGAGCCCAAACCTGTTTCCATTTAAATCAGGGACTGATTTTGTATGTCTTTCAGTAGGATACAGTAAAATACATGCCAGAATAGTTTCTCATTTAAACTATCTATTTACATGAGTTCATAGAATTGAAATGACCAAACTCTTCTACACTAACACATCTTATGCCAAGCTTTAAGTATTGTATCAGGAAGCTTTTTATAATAACTATAAAAAAAATTAGATACCATTTTTCTGCTTAATAATCAATTATGTGACCCTCTAGTATATGTGATGCTTAAAAATGTGTTATGAAATGACAATACGGAAAACAACAACTTGGACTTGTCCTGTTTTCTGCTACAGTTTTTAAGAACTGTACTTTCCTCCTTTGAATCCCAACACCACTCCTCCAAATACTTATTTTTAATCCCTTCATAAACTGAAGTAGGCTATGTTCCAAAGCCAAGAACAGATCCTTTACTCTATGCTTGCATATTTCATTATGTTGCATAAATAATGCAAGTAAATCTGAAAGACACAAAAGCCAGATAGCCACAGGTTGGCAGAACAATGAAGCAGATACAAGAGATTGGGCTTCAGTGCTTGAAGGTGTAAAAGCAGAGTTAGGTTTAATACTAGACAAAAGTCCACACAATTCCATTGGAAAACTTAGTTACTACAAAAGAAGAGGGACTGAATCAGCTTGCCAGGGTTGCACTGAAAATAATGATTCTACCATCCCCCTTTCCTATTTCTGGTGTTGGAAAGGATTCAGGATATTTGACTGTAAGAGAAAAGAAGTTAGAGAAAAATGGTTCTCATTTGTCTTTGTTCATTCTTCTGACTTTGCTCACTCCTAGTAGGATATCAAATTTTATTTTTTGCTTTTTAGTAAGAGAGCAGGATAGCTGTCCAGATGTTCTCTTAAATTTGAAAAAAGACAAAATTCAGATTTCTCCAAAACAGAAGAGAATTGGACTTTTATCTAAACAAGTTGATACTGCAATTCTTTGTTTCTTTTTGCATGGGTTTTAGTTAACATAGATCATTCAAAAAGACAGTAGAGGGTGACAGGAGGACAGGCTTGTGGCAGGTGGGTTTGTGCATGCTTCTATATATTCATCCTTCATTTATTAAGCAAACTGGACAGCCTAAGTAACAAGTATACTCCAAAACAAAGGAGCATTAACTCCTTAATGCTTCATGCCATCTGCAGCGGTTATTTTTCTGTGTGATATTTTTGTTGACATTATACAAAATAAGCATGGTCTTTTTCAATTAGAGCAAAAGTACACCTTTTATGAAGTTTCAGACAAGTCACACATCTGTATTTGTATGATTGATTTTGTTTAGATTGAGGCCTAGAATTTAATATTACTACATACTGTGCTCTGCAGTTTTATAAGTCTAAGTCTTTTAAAATGCTAAAAGCATTTTTCTGTTGATACTCATAAGTTGACATTGAGTTGCTATTTCGACCATGAAAAAATCCAAATTATTTTTATTGGCTTTTCTTAAATCTTATACGAGGTATGACTTGATTGTTTAATATGTACAATTTAAGCATAGTAAAGACAACTCACTAGTTCTTGGATTACCTACTGCAATTAAATATTGATAAAGGAAAATAACACCTTCCAATATCTGAAAATCTGTGTCTTTTCCCTCTTGTCATCAACTGTGTAGCTTTCATAAGAGATAAATGAAAGGGGCAGTGCTTTTACTGGTGCTGGGGACCGGGGGGAAAGCAGCACTTGATTTTTCTTCTTACACCTTGGTTATCTCACTGTGGTTCTGATGAGCTAGGTAAGTCTCAAACAGTAGGTTTACAGGTCACTTCATAGAGTCAATGCCCTGGCATTTTATGGCCTCCTAATGAGCCGTTAAACTGGAGATGAGGTAATTAAATACGGTACTCTGGGGCAGTGTACGCGGTACTGACTCCAGCTCTCTGATTTTAGGTTCCTCAGAAGACGATGAGGTCATTCAAGAAGGTCTCCTCAGGCTCAGGTCAGTCTTCTCTCCAGCGTCTTACGTGGCTGATTGTGTAAAACTGAGGTACTTAGCACTTCTGTCCCGCTGACTCTCATGAACGTAATCATTGGGTGGGATGGGGAAGAATCGCTATTTTTGTGCACAGGCTTCAGAGTTCTTGTTGGATGCAGTTTTGAGGGTTCTGCTTTTGTAAGAAAAATAAACAATTACATAAGGAAAGTTTATTTACAGTAACCCTATGTCACATACCTGTCGCAAATGGTGGAAGCCCACGGCTTTGTATGAGCGCTGCGGGACCACCACCCCGGCAGACGCGGCGGTGGGCGCACACACCTCAATCACTGACTAAAATTGAAAGTCGTGGAGTTATTTCCGTGCCGCAGTCACACTACCGCCACGCACCTCCTCCGATCGCGACGCCTCAGCAGTGCCGTCTGCCCAGCCCCCTGCCCGCCCGTCCATGCCCTTGCCCGGGCGCCCGCCGTGCCCGCCCGGGGCGGCGCATGCGCGGCCCGGGGCGCGGAGCTCCCCGCGGAGCGGCGCTGCGCCCCTGAGGGAGGGACGCGCGTCCCGGGGACACTCGTAAGCCCTCCCCGCGGGACGCGCTCCCTGCAGCGGTGGACAGCCTGGGACGGGCGGCGGCAGGCGCCGGGTATTGTGCTGGGGCGGGAGCTGTCCGTGTCACCGCCGGGATGCCGCAGTGCAGAGCGCCTGGGCACTTGCCCGTCGGGGAGGATGAGGCGGGGTAAGCCGCGCTGTCCGCCTGAGGAGACGAGCTGGAGCGAAAGCGCCCGAGGCGCGCACCCGCCCGCTCATCGTCCTGCGCCTGCCGAGCGGGAGGCGAAGAGGTGACACCGGGCCGTGCAGCCGGTCCCACCTCGGGGGCCGGTGTTCACTGCGGGGCGTTAGCCCTGTCAGACGGTCTCCTGCGACGACTTCCAGAGCCTCCTTAAATCCCCCGGGGAAGCGGCCGCTGTCAGTTGCAAATCCGCACCTGAGAGACGATTAATGTACGTGGGACCACATCCTGCATCCGAGCTCTCCGAGTGAGCGCCTCCCGCGTTCTCCTGCCCGCGGATCCCGCGCGGGATCACAGTAAAATTGACAGTACTTTTCGGAGTCCCCCGCAAACCGCCGGCACGCCCAGCAGAGATGCACGGACGGCAGGGCGGGCCCGCGCCGCACCCACGGCCGCCGCTTCTGCTTCCAACAGAACGTGTTCGTAAAGCTCACGCTTGGAAGCGCGCTACGACCCCCAGTTCGAGCAGCGGCGATTGCGAACCTCGGAGAGGGCTGCCCCGTCCCCATGAGGGAGCAGGGCAGGCTCCGGGCATCCGAGAGCGCCCGCCTTGGGTGTGACGGCTGAGGAGCGCCCGAGAAGCTAAAAAATCGAGCTGCTGCTGCGGCGGGTGGGAGGGAAGGGAGAGAGCTACTTTCGGCGCCCTGAAACTGCATTTCCCGAAAAGAGCCGCGGTTCGGGACGGGCGCGGTGCGAAGGCGCCTCCATAAAGCCTATAACTTCATACCCGCAGTCGCACGTCGGGCAAATCCCGTCCGTGCTCGATCCGAGCCGTGGCAGCGCGCAGTTGGGCCGGCGCTGTGTTTTGTTTGAAAAATAAAAAATAATTACAAATTGCATGTTTTCTGCTATTAATGCTCGCGATTTAAAGTGAGGGTAATAAGCCCGACAAGGGGACCTGGCGGTGTCCTGAGCGCGTCCGACGCTGCTCTCCCAAAGGCGCGGGAAGGCACGCCGCCACGTCCCCGCTGGGAAGGAGCCGCGTTTTCTGGGAAGTGCTAAACAAAAGCCCGAGGTCAAAACCCGGCTTTAGGGCAGGCTTGCGGAGACAGACCCGCCGCCTCCCGGGCCCTGACGGAGCGCGGGCGCTAGACACCCGAGCCTCCGCGCCGGGCGGGCGCCCGACTCTGGCCCTGGCCGGCGGAGGAGCAGCGGTGGCAAGCGGCCTCTGGTCGCCACGAGCGGCACGGCCGCGCCGGGAGCGGGGCCCGTGGCCACCCCCGGCCTCGACCCGGGCGCTGCGCGGCGGCGGAAAGGGAAAGCGGCTTTGGCGCCCAAAATGTAGGTGAGAGGGTTTTGGCGGGAACAGCTCCGCACCGGCACAGCCTCCCGGCCGTAGGAGCGGCGGGAAAGGCCCCCCTCCGCCCGCACATCTAGGAAGAGCCGGTGTCGGTAGAGACCGTGTAGAAAAAACACGACGGGCATCTTAGGCGGTCCAACATCGGCGGGGCGGCGCCGAGCAGCCCAGCCCGGGCAGCGGAGGAGAGGGGGCAGGGGCGCCGCGGCGCCGTCCCTGCCCCTCCTGCCTGCCCGTCGGCGAGGAGCGCTGGCTATGCTTTGAAATGGGAAGTGGTAGCAGCACCCCGAGCTCTGCTTTCAAGTGTAAAACACGCGTTCTGTGTCAAATGCACAAATGCACGCGGCTCCGTCGTTTGTTTGGATTTTTGTGGTTTGGTTTGGTTTTTTCCCTGTTTTCTTTAGGATTTGGGGTTTCTCGCTTTTTTTTTTTTTTTTTGAGATGGGGGTCTTTTTTTGAGAAAGCGAGTAGTATTTTTGGTGCGGGGGGGAGGTTGTGCGGTTTTTGCCTTGTTTTGGTTTTGTTCAAGGGAATGGAAGAAACCGAAGTTAGGACTTTAAAAGCTTTAGGAAAGTGACAAATAGGAAATCCAACACCACTGGTTTTGGTTACATAGTTTCAAGCGAGCTCTTGCTGTGCATGTGGAAGGACAATGATTCCAGCTTCCTATAATTGTCTTTACCAAATTTAGCATCTGTTTGGCGAAATGTAAGGATAGAAATAGATTTTTTTAAAAAGTAAACTATTACCATTAAACTGTTTTTTTCCACGAACTGTCTTGTTCCGTAGGATAGTCTTACCTTTTCCCCCCTCCTTTCGGAATGAATTTTGAAAGGGTATTGGTTGGGGTTCATTTTTTTTTTCTTTTTAATTTTTTTTTCTTTTACCCGGAGAGTTCCCAGCTGGCAACAGCTCTCTACCTTCCACAAAACTTGAAAGGCTGATGTCTCTTGCAGGAAATGAATGAGTCGATAACATCTGACACCAGTGACCAGTCCAGTGACCCCAACCTTAATTCCACTAATACTGGAGGCCTGAAAATCTCAGTAAAGACACATTGCAAATCCCACCCCCCTCCATTTTACAAAATCTGCACTTATTTTGCAACCTAAGAAAAACTTTGCAACCAATATATTTACATTCATTTATTTACGTAGTTTTGTAGTAGTTCATTTATGTTCACCGAAGAACATACAGTGAATTTCCTTTTCACTGAAATTTGCTAACAAGACATTTTGTCCATTTAATGAACTCAATCAACTCGTTTGTGTCTTTTTAACCAATATTCTAGCCTCTAAGGAATTGGGTTTTTACACCGAATATCGGTAAAATAAATCAATATTTTAAAATAAAGACTTTAGAAACGTTATTAAAGGGGTATTTTCTGTCTTTTTGAGGGGAGGGGCATAGGGAACTTGTATTTTATAAATTTGTCATTCTGCCACAAGATATGTAGTCTTGGGCAGTTCAAGTAAAAGGTGTCAGAATTGTTTTCTTCCGGTAACCTTAATTTCTTGTTTATAACTGAGGTTTCACATGTATTAAAATCGCGTACATTTATTATATATTAGATATCGTCCGGGTCATAAAATCCAAGCATATAAAATGACTGGAGATTTAATATTGCAAAATAATCACTATTGTAAGGGGAGAAAAGAGGTTTTGAGCCAAAAGCAGCAGTATGTTGCACGAATGCTTAAGGCAGGTCAGTGTAGGAAGTCGACCTGACTGTTGAAATAACCTATAGGAAATTTACGGTTGAAGACTGCAAAGGAATTTCAGGATTTAAAGCTTCTGCTCCACTTGTCAGGGTGCTTGTATTTGTACACTCTTGCCCACCCTCGCCTCTTTCTTGCAAACGATCACACGGAGCCTCCACCTTGGTGTTTCACACAGAAATGAGGCGCTAGCAGGGGAATTGACGCTTTCCTGAAAGGCAACAAAAGGAGTAAACAGGCCCATGGGGGCAAAGGCGTTCCCCTTAATTGGGCAGACTGATCGACGCCACTTCCCAAACAACAGCAAGTGCTTTGCAAATGCATAAGCCCCTTGCATTCAGGTTCTGCACGATCAGTTTGTTGCCTTGGCTTTTGTTTGTGTGTCCTTGGGATAAGAGAGGATGCTGGGGGAGGAGGGGGGAGGTTAAAAAGAAAGTCGGAGTCCAGGTTTTTACAAGGTATGAGCAACGTTTAAAGCACACACACGCATATATATATGCATGTATATGTATGTATAAATACCGCATGGTTATTGCGAGTAGGTGGTGATGAGGACAGAATACTTTCATCTGTAACTTTACACTAAAGGAGATGGGCAGGTGGAAAAACAAAACTAATTCACCCTTTGTTTTTGGCCGTGTGCGTACAGCCGCAGGAAGGGCTGGAGGGCAGGGCCAGAGCTGTGTACCTGTGAGCGCGGAAGGGGAGTGCCTTTGCAAAGGGGCTGTTACCAAGCCCGTTACACATCACACTTTTCTTCTCCGAATTGGATCCCCCCTCCCGCTGGCACTGAAGACTTAAAACAGCAGTTCCCGGTCACCGTTATTTCTCCCCTCTTTGTCCTCTTCCCCCGAGGCTTTTTTTTTTTTTTTTTTTTTTTTTTTTTCTCGCCCTCTTCTCCAGTAAATCCCTCTCTCTGTCAGTCCTCTCCCAACTGCTGATTGAGATTCACTCCAATTCTCGGCTTGAAAACTGGGCTCTTATTTAGGAAGTCATTAATCACATCCCCTCCCCCGGAAAGAGATGGCGGAGAAACCTGTGAAGTACAATTCCTCGCCCCATCCCCCCTCCAGAAATGTTGTGAAACGCTAGATCTCCGCACATTCTGGGGCATATTAAGGTGATACCGCGTTTCCGGCGCGCTTCTAATTTGAATGCGAAATTAGTAACGATCCAGTTGCGCGTCTGCCCGCGTAGCGCGCAGAGGGTGCCGCAGATGCCTGCCGGCGCTCGCCGTGCGTGTTTGCACACACGTGTGTCCCCTATCCATGTCTGCACACACGTGTGTCCCCTGTCCGGGAGCATCTCGCCTTCGTGTGCGTACGCGGAGCCCGCCTGCGGTGGGCACAGATACCCCCATAATCTCCTCTGCACGGCCGCCCCTGCGTGCAGCTGTTGTTCAGTGGGCTGTATCTAGAAACACACGGATCTTCCTACGGATTTCTGCATGCACGGGAGGGCAGAACCCCCAGAATAATACGTCATCACGATTTCCCGTAAAGAAGCGTGCAGATTAGCTGTCCGAAAAGGAAGGGAAAAAAAAAAAAAAAAGCGCCGCGTTGGAAATTTCTTGTTCATTCATAAATTATTTTGGTGTGTCAGGCTACTTGAAATGGCGATTGGCTGCTCCTGCCTGCTGCCAACCCCTTAAGGATCCGATGCGAAATTAGTAGCAAGAAAGCATGTAATTGACCGAGTCACGTGTGCGCAGGGGGCCAGAAACGGAGCGAGAGAGACGGGGAAAAATCAAAAGAGGGAAAGCACATTAGACCATGCGAGCTAAATTTGCGATCGTTCAAAATCAGGATGTTAGATTAATGCAGAAGACCACTTCGATCCACAGGGAAAGTTTTCATCTCACGAGTTTGGAGCAGAGGGCCCGTGGGGCAACATGGCCGAAGGTTAATTTTCTTTTTCTATTGTTTTACTATGATTTTCACTCGCTCGCTCTCTCCCCCTCTCCCCCCCTCCCCCCACCCCTTTTTAACCCAACTATGCATTACCCTTTTTTAGCAGCTCGCGCAAGGGGGCTTTCTCCAAACCCATTGTTACCCAGCTCAGAAACTGTTCCGTACCGCCCACACCGATTCACAACTTGAAAAGCTTTCAGGGGGCTATTGTTTGAATTGTTCCTGTTTGATTAAGCACAGTTGCAGTGGTGGGATGAGAAAACGGCCGTACACCTGTCCCAACTTTAATCGAAAGTTTATTCCAAGGAGGGATGGATACACGTTGGAAAATAGTGGTTTCGGCGCTGCATGTGCAATAACCAGTTGTGCAATCTACCAAATTTTGCTTATTCTCTCTCCTCCACCCCTCCTCGGCCGGCCTGCCCCCTCGCCCCCCCGGTCCTGCGCCTTGAGAGGAGAGACTAATTGGGCTGAGAATTTCTCTTGAGAAATGGGATCGGTCTTAAACCAGCAATATTCAAGTAAAGTATCGCGTTCCGTGCTGTAATGTGGCTGAAAGATGGAGTTAAATGGAAAAATACACGTATGTACAGAAACGTGGGCTGCCCTGGGCTCAGAGAGAGGGAGAGCCTCCGTGCGCAGTGTTTCCTCTCTGTAACCTCCGGTGATTTAATTTTTTTACGTATGCTGGGGAGAAGGTTGTTTATTTTAGGATTTAGGAAAAATACGCACTTTTCACCGTTTGCTTTTTGATTTTGTTTTCTTCGCCCCCCCCCCCTTTTTTTTTTACCCCATTCCGTTTGTAGTAACTGTTTTATACAGCGGCAAAAGGATGTTACCAGAATTTAACTCTTTCCTTTGCATCTTGTCTCTCTCTTCCTTCTTTTTCTCCCCCCTTCCCCCCCCCACCACATCCCCACACCTCCCGCCTTTCCCTCTACCTCAGCAGGGGCGAGTAAAGGTGGAGACGAACCCGGGAAGTTGCCGGAGCAGGAAGAAGAAGAGGAATCCCAGGTTTTGCACGGAACCGGCCATTGCAAATGGTTCAATGTGAGAATGGGATTCGGGTTCATCTCCATGAGCAACCGAGAGGGAAGCCCCTTGGAGTCTCCAATTGATGTCTTTGTACACCAAGTAAGATCCGTTTTTGTCTTCCATCTCAGCCTGCCACATTTGGTTGAGCTCAGTGGGACTCCGGTTTTAAGTGAAGAGAAGTAACCTATTTTTTCTAGGTATTTAAGTACATCTGTAGTTAAAGAGTTGCCTTAGGTAGTGGTTTTGTTGGCAGTGTACAATTTGAGTAAATAAGGTCGTTAGTTTGTGCTTAGTCTCTGTGGCTGGTGATTTGTGCAAGGGTATAATGTTTCTTCGTATCTTCCTCCTTGGGTAGAAAAGTCTCCTGTGGTTTTTATTTATTTTCAAATGTCACACTTTTTAACAAGGTTTATCATTTGTCACCAGACTGATCAGGAGCAGATATGCCTTTCCTTGGAAACTGTTTAAAATTAAGCTGGAAAAAGGATAAATAAATGTCGGGTTTCATTCAGATAACATTTGAGTACCGTTTTAAATGGTTTACTTGTAAACCCCGAATTACTTTTTAAAAGCTCATGTGAGATTAGTTAGTGAAATTAAGTCATAATTATGGTGTTATTTTGCAGTAATTCAGACCTGAGAGTGTCCCTGTGGTGATACTCTGAAGCGTGTATGTGGTTTGGTTGGTTGATTTTTAATTATTCCTTTCTAGGGAGAGAAAAAAAAAGTAATCATTAAGTATTCAGACCAAAAGCAGTGTCTCTGTAAGGCTGTTGGGGAGACAAGGGCTGTATAGTCCTTGGGCTTTAATTTTAAGCAGCATGGTTGGTTTTGTGTTTTGAACGTGGAAACTGGTATGAATGCCTTCATGTTGAACGAGTTACAGATGCAAAACAGGTACAAAATAGTAAGGGAACTTCTTTTGAGACCTGTGCTGTGCTTTGTGAAGAAGACCTTCCGTGGTCCTTCTGCAAGTCTCCAGTTGCAACAATGCTATTTCGAATTTCACCCATCTCCTCTGTGATCTGAGGAGAAAGGTGTCAGGTAGAGACCATTTTGGGGTGGGCTAGGGCCATGTTAGGGAGGCAAAAGGCATCTTTTTACGTGGCTGTCCATTTTCTATGACGTTTGCAATGACGGTGAAGGGGGTGTTCCATGACTCCCTTTTCATGTTGCATTTAGTTGCCCAGCTTTATTCTGCAGTAACTTTACCAGGCTTTTTTAAAGCATACACCTTTGATTAGTAAGTAAAAAGGTGGCTGAAACTTCTGAAGAAACTTCTGCTGTGGCCTGTTGCCTTGCGTACAGGGTGGGATGGATTTTCTAGTCTTGCTGCCTTACATGTGCCCTTGCACCTAAGGGCCTGCACTTCAATATAGCTGCTTGCATTCGAAATTATGTACAAAGCATAGAATCCAGTAGTGAACTCACTAAATTTCTACACTTCCTGCTTTGTACTGGCATATAAGCTGCCCCCTCTTTGCTACTGCTTTTTCTCTTTAGAACTGAATGAATGAAACACTTATCAAAGAAGGAGCAGTCTTCCTCCTTTTCCCCTTCCCTTCTTTGTATCTTAAGTCACGAAGTTGTTCTATAGAGTTTTATAAATTTGCTTTAAAGATAAAACCCCCTCTTTCTTAGTGTAATTTTGTGTTAATGTGTGTATTTTTTTTGCTTCTTGAATAGTAGAAGACAAATATTTAAAACATAGCAGTGCTGTTAATAAAAAACACATTTGGAAACAAAGATATTCTTAGAGCTGTGGAAATAGAGAAGTATTGAACTGCAAGATAACCTGATACATTTAAGTAATACTAGACAAGGTTTCCAGTTTCATAATGGAAAGTAGTCATAGAAAATAATAAAGTAGTAGTAAATTTGGAAGTCTCTATTGAGTTGTGTTCCCTAAAGGAGGGGAAGAGAAGGAAATGTTAGACAAGTTTGTTTATTGCAGTTTAATAATCTACAACTTATCCATACCCTTGGGTTTCTAAGACAATCACAGTGTAAAATGCAGTGAAAAATACCATATTAACTGTGTGCCTCAATCATTTTGAGTTTGCTTAAAGATACATCTTACTGAGTGAAGTTATTATTAGTATTCTCCAATGAATTGCTCTTGCAGCAAAGAAAGTATGTTTCTCATCATTTTCATTCTGATGAAATCTAAGGTGTATATATATATAAACTTCACTGTGACGTGAATCTTCCTTCCATCAGTTTCTGTGTAACAGGGAGAAATACTATCTGTTGTGTTTCATAGTACATTTTAGATAATTGATATTGCTACACAGAATGCTTTGTTAGCTAACTAGCTGAGCAGTTCTAGCAGTAGCAGCCAGAGCATAAAAATGTCTTTAAATGTGTAATGTTGTTTAACACTGCTGCTTGTACAACAGTCTGTTGCCTGAGCATCGATTGGACCCTCTTCCTGTTAGTTTCATTAATTTGAAAAAAATTGTCATGTGGAGGGTCCTTTTCAAGGCAAAGATGTTAGTTTATTAATCTGTTGAAACAAATACTACTGTTCAAAACTGCTTTGAAAACACTTCATCATTTAAGTGTGTGCAGGTAGTGTTGCATGTATTGATTCGCTCATTCTGCAGTGTTTGTAGCTACTAGTATAATTTTATAGAATTCGGCAGTTTGAGCAGGAGAGACAAGCTCCTAGTTTACTTAGCCAAAGTCCTGTCAAAGCTAGCTTGAATCCCACAACAGTATTTTTACTTTCTTACACTTTTTTGGTGAGGTTATGCCCAGTTTATGAGATCTTGCTATGAGCAAAAACTTACTGTATGTCAAGTCAAAATTCCTGTAATAGTTTAAGCTCATTATACCTACACTTTTGAGCTTGCAATAAATAATTTTGCTTTCTTCTTGGAGTTCCCCCTTAGCTATGTGTGGATTATAGTCACATTTTTCTAAAGTCAGTGCTTTACTAATTGTATATATTGACATATTTTTAGAGGACCATGCTTTTGTGTGTACTTCTCTTCCCCTTCACCCCATGAAAGTTCTATTCACAAAACAGCTGCTGTATTGTGTTTTTAACCCTGCCTTTTAAGTCCCCCCCTTTGGTGTTAATAATTTCGATTGATCTCCTCTGAACTACCTTCAGACTGTTGTTACCTTTCTGGTAATGAAGTACCTAGAGCTGGATGCATTATTTAAGGTAGAAACACATCAATCATTATATATGTGCATCTGTGTGTTTACAGTGTAATTTGATACACTTACACATGTCCACTGTCTTTTCCTTTTTAGCTCTATTCTGATATAGCTTATATCTTTAAGTCTTGTGTTTGAGTCATTCAGGGTCATGTAAAAATTATGAGTACTAAAAACAATTTGATTTTTTGAACAGATGCCATGCTCAGTGCAGCAATGTGCCAAGTCAATTCTGTTTCTTCTGAAAAAAAATGGGAGAGTAGCAATGATAGTCCTTTGTAATGTTTTTAAATCCAAGGACTGTGCACCTTACTGAATTTGGCTCAATATTGTCATATGTTCTCTTTATAAGTTACTATGGAATGAATAATACAGCTTGTTTCTCTTTTGTGATGTGAATTCTGGACCTAATTATGTGTGAGTGGCTCTTATTAAATTTTAGAAGAAGATCCATTTGTCAAAGGGTAAAGTAGACTGGAGAGCTGAAGTGAGGGAAACCTTTTGTGGTGCACATGAATAAAGGTCTTCAGTGCAAAGAACTCAGAAGAGCTGAAGTTCTCATAGAATCAGAAAAGGATGACATTTGTTAAATTATTTTTGCACATTCAAAATTAGACAACTTAAATATATACAACAAACTTTGGATGCTGGCAGCAAGGCAAAAATGCTGTATATTCTTTTTCACACACACTTAGTACAGACTAAATTAGAAATAAGTCTTTTTTTCCTTTGCTTAGCGTGAAGCGCAGATGGTAAAGATGATCGTGAACTGTAGGGTGCTGAATGTAAACAGATGCAATTAAGTGCATGTTTGTGAGTATCGAGGGTTAAAAATTTATGTCTGTTTCTCAATAATATATTTTTTCAGGATGGAATGGATTTTTCAGTTTAGATGAAGTTCGTTGGGACCTGGCTCTTCAGTCCAAAATTTTTACCATAATAAGGGATTGATACAATGTTTCTGAACTGGGACCTTAAGCACAATCATTCTTTGGGATCCTCTTTTATGAGATGGGGAGAGGAAGGAAGGGAGGAGCAGCATGTAGGAGCTGGTGTATTTTGTATTTTAATGAGAAGCATTAAAAGGAACATAGTTGGCTTGAAATTTTTCACTTTCATCCGTACTTTCTTACTGTTACTACAAAATTTGATTACAATGGAAAACAGCCTTTTTTCTTGCATTGAGTCCTTCTGCACTGCACTGTCATTTGTGTATTATAAAGATTGCTCTTATTCTTTCAAGTACCTATAACAAAAGAAGGAGGAAAAATTACTGAGACTATTTTGACTGCAAAACAGAAGAATAAATGGAAAATGAGACATACAAGCAGCATCTGAACAGTTTTTTCCACTTAATGTGACCAACTATCCTCTTAAATGATGAATCAGATGCCTGTTCTTTGAATTCCTAGTTTTTAGGCACAGTCAAACTACTTTTTCTATGACGGAGTAGGGCATGACATTACACACTCAGTGCTGACTTTCTTATATTGTGACCACATGTGATCCTGTGCTTTTTCAAGGATGCATTCATTCTTTCATCTAGCATACCTTTTTCATTTTTGTTTTATTGGGAGCCTTTAAAAACTACTTAATTGCTCAGGATAACTGGAAGTCCTGGGCAAGTGGGATGAGTATTCATTGCTCATTATGTCTTATATGACATAGGCATGCCTGTTTGGAGTATAGAAGTCCCCACGCAAAGTATGCTGTTAGAGACTTGTCGTCTTTGACTTCTGCTGGGGACCAGGCAAGCCCAGTCCTAATCAAAACAAAAGTGGCTAGCAGGATTTAGGGAGGGAGGCTGAGGAAGGAAGGAACGGGGAGTGAATGTGTGTCTGCAGTGAGCATGTGTGGGGAAGATACGGCAGGGATCAGCCGCGGGTGTCCAAGTCTGCTCAGCAGCCTCAGCGCGTTTAGCATCCAAAGGGATGGAGCTGCCCGAGACCCGGAGCCAAGCTCTGGCACTCACCAGCTGTGCTGCAGCATGCAGAGAAATGATGGTGATTGTGGTGCGGAGAAATGAAACCACTGATTGTGGTGCGGAGTGCTACAGGGTTGGGATTTTTTTTTTTTAAACATTTGTTTTGGCTACTAATTAGTGTATAAGTAAGCATAGTGTATGGACACATAGATGGTAAAATACTTCACTGACAGCTTGATGGTTTAAGATGGTTGTCTGAAGAAACTTTTAATTTCAATATTTGAATTATGGAGCTGCCATCTTCTTAACCTTCCATATTTCATCTTTTTACATCTAACCCCAACACTGTAGTAAATTGTTATTAGTAAACCTATGTAGTGTTTAAGTGAATGGCAACACCATTAAACCTAAGTGGTGTTTAATCAGATCAGACTTGGCTGAAGAGATTTGAACTTTGTATGTTGGCAAGTAGAAATCACAAGTGGCCCAAAGGCAGAGGGTTGCAGTGGGACAAATTTGTTTTAAGAGGTATTTCCCTCTTTGGCCGAGTAGTAAGCACACCCTCTCCAGAGCATGCTATCCTCCTTTTCTCCAAGACTGAGGAAGTTGTGCACAGGGGCTGGGATACTGGAAGGAAGAGGATATTTTGTCTGGGGCACAAACATAAGATATCAAAGCAGATATATGAACCAAAGCTAAAAGGAAATGAATTGTCAAATTGGGAAAAATGTTGTTATTGTTGCTTGTTCTGGTTTGCAACTACATTACCGAGGTAGTACGTACATTTAGAACCATCCTGAGTTTTGTTTTACAAAGTTATTCCCATGTAATTATTGTTTGATTCATCCTCCTTAAGTAACCCATTGCAGTAAAGGCCTGTCATATTTCCCCACTAATTATCAACAGAAGCAAAATTAGGCCCACCAGTTTCTACGAAGGTGTATAAAAGTGACTGTAAAAGTGTCCTTTAAGAATGATCCTAGGAACTAGAAACTAGAGGGTAAAGACCATTAATGATGCTTTTTAAAATCAACACAAATAAGTTCATACTGTTTAAATTTTTAATTCCCTGTATGTAGGAGGGCTTTTTTTGCCTTTTTTAAAATTAACTGAAAGTAAGCAGGACTGTTAGAGAGGTATTGTGTGATGCTTGGCTCTTTTTAAAGGACAGTTCTTCAGGGCAGATTTGGACTGGCTTTTGCCTGATGGATATCACTGGTGAAAGCAGTGAATCCTTAAATTGCTTTTACATCAGCAGAGTATCAGTAAACACCTCTGCATGGAAGGTGGGGAAGTGCATCTAATTGCTTAAGCCTATTCAGTTGAAGAAACTGGTGTCCATGCTTTTTTCCTCAGATTAGTCTGGCTGGTTCTGACTTAAAATGGAGGGGGAATTATCTGCTTGGGAGATGGCTAAAGGGAATGCCACATCCTCGCTCCAGAGACGGCTTGGCTGCTTGCGGAGCAGCTGTGGACCTTGCTGCAAGCTTCACAGTCTGCTGTATTATGGAAAACTGGCACTGAATTTGATTTTTTCCGAACATGCAAAGCTGTAACATGCAGCAGGTTCAGCAGCTGCTCTGCAAGCAGCCAAACAAGGCTTTGCAGTAGCAGTGTGGGGTGAATAGGTGGAGGTTTAAACTCCTACAGCCACCCTTCTCGGTGGGAATCCCACGGAGATGGCTTGACTTTTATATTTGGCAGCAGTGCCGCTGCCTCAGTAAGTTTCAAGAGCTTTTGTATCACTCTTCATGTTGGACTAGGATAAGTGCTTGTGGGGCTGCATTGCAAGCTCAGCTGGGGAAGTGTTCGGGTTTGTATCTGATTTTTGTATCATTTTTCATAGCAGAGAGTCCCCATGATTCCCACAAATAAGGGTGGGCAGTGTTGGCACCATGGAAGTGTGGCCAAGGGTGCAAGCAAGCAGCAGCCAGGGTGAGGTGGAGGTACTGGAGGAAGGAGCTGGAAGCTACTGTCACAGAAATGTGATGAATGAAACTGCAGTCTCCTGGTGCAAAATAGCAAGAGTTCTTTCGTTGCCACCTTCAGCTGGGGATGGATAGACAACGAAAGTGATAATGACTTTTCAAGGAAAAGGGCACTTGAGGGTATTGGCATGAGTACAAGCATCTGAGCCCTCTTTGCAAGTGAAATGTTTCGGGAATCTTTGTGTCACACTTCAGTCTTCCAGTTTCTTTTTTTCTTGTTTGGTGATTGCAGTTCAGCGGTGGCACTGAAATATATTGATTTGCAGTATTTATAAATAGTGAAAGCACTATATATAAGGCAGACAAAAAAATCAGGGAAACTTTGATACATGTAAATAATATGTGGGCTTTTTCTTCTAAAGAACAAAAATAAGCATATTTACAGGGTATATTCATAATAATTTGGATAGATCTTTTTAGCAGATAGGTGAGATCTTAGTGAAATTAATTGATAATCTGGAAAGTACAGCTCCTTAATTATTCCATATGTATGGATTTTCAACTTTGCAAATTAAATACATCAGAGCATTTGAGATTATTTGTCTGAGAGTTTATAGAATAGTCTTATTCTATTATCAGTGCAGGAGCCAAGAAAATCACAGTTTCTATTCCAAAATTCTGATCTGGTACTAAAATTGCATTTTTTGGAAGGAGGAAGGCTGAAAAGCTTGGATTCATTTTTTAGTATCATAAGTTAATATTTTCACTGGTTAAAATTGTTTAACACGTAAAATCTGAGGAAAAGCATATATAATCAATATTTGGAGTTTATGAATTTATCTACAAAATCAAAGTAATATTTCATGACTATAACAGATCTTGTGCACTCTCAGAAAATGCTAATGTTGTTACTAAATTCATAAATGTGCAATTCTCATCAATTTAGCTGATAGTGGCTTTCCCATCAAAGATAATCTGTTCCCAGAGAGACCTTCTTTTAATTAGTCATGCTAATTTATAGGTATGCAGTGATGAGAGAATTTATTTTTCTTGATTGTTTTTATTATAGTGCCACGTGAGGCTACTTTAACATTTGTGTTACAGCTCTCTGTTTATGGTCATATAAATACATGAACTGAAATAAATCCTGGCCTGAAACTGAGAGTAAAAGTGATAGCCACTGTGTTCTTTAACAAGACCAGAATAAGCATAATTTCGTATTTTTTTCAAAGTACAGGTGACTTTAAAATCCCTTAATTGTGCACATGTGCTATAATTTAAAAAATACTTTATTTCATTTTACAACTGTGTTTTGCAAGGTGGTAATCAAAATCTTGGTGAGTTTTATGAGCCATTTGTAATAATACAATCTTAGGGGAAATTAGGGGGTTTAAAAAGCCTCTGCTGACCATGTGTAATAATTTCTGAATATTCTTAAACTCATGGTAGTGGAAATACTAGAAATATATAAAAGTAGTAGTATTGAACATATCTAATAGACCCACGCTGACTTCTCTAGATGTTGGATTAGACCCCCAGCTGCATCCTGTATTTGAAATAGATACTGTTATCTCACCCAGTTTTTAATTACCTGGTCTAGGACATGCAGATTATACATCCTGAGAATCAGCCATTTTTGACACTAAAGTGAAATAAGATCCAAGAATTATTCACAAACTTGTTTGCTGCCCTCTTCCCCAGATACTAGACACAATAGTACATCAAGTGAATGGAAATTTGAGAATTGTTTCAACAGTGAACAAAACCTCTTCCTTAATGCAATGAAATTATGACATCCCTTCCCTTCTTGTTGATTACAGATCTGTGGGCCAGATTTTGCTCAGTATTCGCAAGTGAAGTGGTCTTACTGACCTGTGAAACTTAGAAGTGGATGTTAAGACTTATATGAATGTTTTTACTGAAACTATGTGATTCACAGGCTTTTGTTCTCATAAGGCTGTAAGTGATCTGAGTTGTTCCTGTACAGCGCCTAAAATGTAGGGTAGTAAACAGGATTTGGGTTGCTGTTGCTTAATTAAAAGTTGACTAAAAGTGATACAACTTGTCAAGTTCATGCATACATACTATGTCATGTATGTAATTTGTATGTACTTTTCATAGTATGCTACTTTTTTCCAACTGTGAATGTATGATATTTAATGTCTTCTCTAAATTCACCTGGACACTCATCTACCAGTCTGCTCTGATGCTAAGGTGTATCAGGCTGATAATGAGGGGTTTTTTTCCATCTTCCTGTTGAAAAATTGCTCAGTCCCAAATAAGTTCCTCACAGTAAGGAGAAAGTGGGAGAAGTATGTGAAATGCTCCCAGTGTGGGAAAGAACCCTCAGTGTCAGCCCAGGCAGGTTCTCTTGGGGGTGAATGCAATTCACCCTTGCAGTGAAAGTGTCTTTGGGGTGTTGAACAGTTACTGAGTCCTGTGCAGGGCCTTTGATTTCTGGCAGGGCTGATGGGATGCAGTAGGTATTGGGAAATTTTTTTGAAAACCTTGTAACTTGCCATATTGCATATCTGTGTTGGCAGGGGGGAAGATGGCAGTCCTACTGGCTGAATCCTTTAGAATCTGTCTTCTTCCCAGGCCCTGGTGTTAGGGATGTAGAGATACTACTCAGAGATAAGGGAGAGTACTGGCTGGTGGGGAAGAGGAAGTAGCTGAACCTTTTGCTCAGACAGGAGCAAGTGGACAGTTCACGGATTTGGAGGCATAGTATATTCCTATATTTGTAAATATAGGAATATAAATAAATAATATAGGAATGTAAATATTTGTAAATGCAGTTAGTCAAAAAGTTCCCATTTCACCACAGTCCTCAACGGGTCTCCACTGCAGTGAATATGTTCTCATTTGGCTGTGCCAAATCTGCTTTGTTTGCCTGCTTTGTTGTTTGGTTTTGGAGGTTTGTGTGCCTGCGTGTGTGGGTTAATTAAGGACATTATTTTTGTAATATTACAAACATTACATTTGTAATAGCTGTTTCACATGAGTCAAATCACATTTGTTCAATGTTTTCATGTAGCATGTTTTGCCGAAACTGTTTATTGGGTGGGAAATGTAGGGTGTAAGTGAACCCTGTAAGGAATGTGTGGTTTCTTGTGTAGAGGATCTGTGTGGCTCCAGCATGCAGGCTGATCTAAGGACATCCTGTTTAGTGTGTGATTCTGGTTATAGAAACTGCTGCAATCTGGGAAAAAAAAAGATAAAATAACTTCTACAAGTGTGTTTAATTGGCTTCAGGAATTCGTGATAATTGTTAAAGACAGACATTTCTTGAGGGTGATTGATCTGGATGTGAAGCAGATGCCAACAAACCAATAAACCAAGAAACTCTTTATTTCTGATACTGTAGAGAACTTTACATGTCACCATTGACTTTACAGCTCTAGTCACAAAGAGAGGACTGTGGGATTGTACTGTAGAGGATAAGAGAGCAAAAGATTTTAAAGGTGCATTGTTAAGATGAAAACAATATTCAAGATTTTTAGGCAGAAATACAGTAGATAAAAGACAGGTAATTTTATCTGAAGATAAAATTTTTGCTTAGACTTGCAGAATAGGATTTTGTTAGTGTTAGTTTCTGCTTTTGCAAACACTAAATGGAGCAGTAATTACCACATCCTTCACTAAGGAGTGCTTAATTATCCTGGACTATAGTCTATTATCTACACTAAGAAAGTAGGTTATCCGATTCTCTTCTTAGCAATGCCTTCTCTTCCTCAATAATTAAAATAATAAGTTTACAATATTCCAAAATACAATCTGTTTGATTTGAAAATGTCTAAAATTTTATAAATTCAAGACACTGATTAGGAAGGTTCCTTTTAATTTGATCTGTGGCTACAATGTCTTCAGCAGAAATTATTAAAGACTTTAATAAAAAATAAAAATGCATATTCCATTTTATATTTATTTACATTTAGTAACTACATTTTTCAAGAATGCAGATGATTTTAAATTTGCAGTCTGCTTTGAGCAACATCTCTTAATGTTTGATAATGTAATTGTTAGATCCAGATTCCCTGAAGAATTTTCACATTAGTCTTCATTAATTTATTTTAATTGAGCAATTACATATTTTCTTCAAATGGCAGATTCATTTGTTATTGTAGTATAGTTTCTTTTTTACTGACAATAATGATCAGTAGTTTATTGGGAAATGATAGCCCGTTCCATGCTTGTGTGAGTTTATTGTTAATATTAACAAAGTACTTCTTTGGATGATCATTCCTTAACTGGTGACAGCTGTAAATGGACTAAGATTAGACTGCTGAAGTGGCTCCAGTTGGAGCATTTGGTAAAAGATGAATTATGTTTAGTCTTCATTATTAGATAGTATAATCAATGTTTAAGATTTTCTGTGATCCACATATTAATATCTTTTTAATGGAAGTAAGTATATTTTAAAAAAATAAAATACTGCTACATTTTTATAGTTATAATTTGATTTCTTTTTACTTGAATGTCCATTACAAAGGATCTAAGCCAGCACTGACCACAATAGGTATCATGAAATGCACCTATAGTATACTACATTCTCTTGAGTGAGCTAATGGCATAACATGGTTGATTTCATTACAGTATTTCTGTTTTTAGGATGATAACTATAATCTATTTGTTAAATTCTTTAAAACTGGCAAACCTTAGCTTAGTTACTGTTTTCTCCCTCCATCTGATGTGCATTTTGAAAGTACAGGATGTTTTATCTACATTTCAGGGACCAAATGTTACTAAGAGATGAAATGTTGAGCCAGCTGAAGTCAGTGGCTGAAGTCAGTGAAATAGCTGTCAAGGAGTTTCAGTGCATATGCACAGTTTGTCTCAAGGATTTTTTATGTGATAGTTTCATCTGGGAGCTTAGATACTTAAACCAGAAAAGCTTGATTAAATAAATGAAAGGTGGTTTTGTATGTATAAACTATCAATCATTCAGTGGACTTGTGTTTTACTACCTTTGCAGCAGCTTTGTAATCTCTGAAATGCCCCCCAACTAATTATATAACAGTTTTATTTGTATGAACTTATCATACACGAATGTTCATCTGAATTTCTTGCAGCACATTCAGCAGGATCTTCATTAATTTAAGTGTAGCTGTGCCACTTTGTGGACAAGTTTGAAATTCCTGGCATTTCAGGTCTGAAAGAAGACTTGGCAGACAAAAATGTGTACTGATCTACGATTTTCTCCACTTAAGTGAACATGTAGGAAATTTAATTCCAGCGATTTAACAAATTTAATCTGAATTTGTATGTCTTATGAGCACATTGTTCTAGGCACAGTAACATCTCACTGTTTTAAAGATGACAGACAAAAGAGCAAATCACTTTGTTTTATTAAATCTGTGTGGAAGTAAATTATCAAACAATAAGGGACATGGTAAATACAGAGGAAAGACATTAATCCTTTCTTCCTTTAATAATTGGTTTGTTGAAAAATACTGATTACATTATTGTAACATAATTTTTATACATCTGCTAAACAAAATACTTTTGTGTCAAAAGCAGCTGTTAAGATTTTGTAATGTGAAGTTTCCATTAATTTGACAAATTTTATCAGAAGTTTTCCGGTAGCAATCCTGCTATTAAAATGTTACTATTAAGAAACGACATTCAAGCATTAAGGAGTCGAATCAGAAAAATTAATTTAGAAATTATACAGAAAACCCACAATGAAATATTCATTATTAATAGATGCTAATATAGGAAATACAAGATCCCTGAGATATCTGCATACAAGCCTTGTTTTCATCTTCTAGAGCATTCCTGCGTGTTTCAGGAAACAGGTTTAACAGTGTAGGTCAGTTTGGATTCTGCTGGGCGGAGGAATGGCAGGGAGTGATGCCGACTTTAACCGCGGTTTTTATATTTGCCAGTTCCCTTCTGGATCAGTACAGATCTGGAAGGGGCCAAAGGAAAAGATTCTGGCCCTTAATTTTTCTGCTCGCTGGCAAGATTTGCCAGTCAGCTGTTGGCTTCTCCGCTGCGCTGCAGTTGGCGCGGGGGGCGGAAACCAAAACCTCCGCTCTGGCGAGGCACGGAGCTGCTTTTTCTCCGGCGTGGATGTGGCATTAATTGTGCGATCGGTCGGTAATGCCGCAGGCAGGGCAGGTTGCTTCTGCTGCAGAAGCTGCCCGTGGCTGCTCCGGTGATGGAGGCACTGTAGGATGGAGCTGAGTTTGGGTGGGCAGGGGGTGTCCGGGGGCGCGGCTGCCGCGGCGGCGCCGAGGAGGGGCCGGGGCCTCCTTTGCGGCGCCCTCCGCTCCCCTGCCCTGCCCTGCCCTGCAGCGGGAGCGGCAGGAATTTGCCCCCTCCCGGCTCAGGTTGCAAGCCCCGACCGAACCGGGGAAGCGAGGGTCAGGGCTATTCATTGCCTATCGCTTCCTCGGGCCATTTATAACCTGGTCCTCCCCGGGCAGCTGACTGTGGTCCAAGGAAGTGATTGATATGAGAGATTCAAAGATTTTATTACTCTCTAAATACGGTTTAAATGTTCGGTTTGTTTGTTTTGTTTAAAAAAAGAAAAACTAATTTGGCACACAGTGCAGTACTGGAAATGCTTCTTAATATCTTTGAGGATCAAAATAAAGGTAGATCAAAACTATCTGAAGGGCAGCACTGGCGGAACTAATGGATTTAGTGCTGCGCATCTCCCTGGCAGTAACACACAGCCATGCCCTCCCCTGGGGTGCTGGCGTGGGGCAAGAATTTTGGACCAGAAGTACGGAATAGTCTGAGTTGGAAGGGATCCACAAGGACTGAGTCGACTTTTAGCCTTGCACAGGATATCCCCAAGAGTCATGCCATGTGCCGGAGAGCCTTGTTCAAACACTTGAACTCTCTCAGCCTTGGTGCCATGACTACTTCCATGGGGAACCTGTTCCAGTGCCCTACCACCCTCTGGGGGAAGAACCTTCTTCTGATAACCAACCTGAACCTCCCCTGGCACAACTTCAGGCCATTCCATCAGGTCCTGTCCCTGAGTGCCAGAGAGAAGAGGTCAGTGCCCCTGATCTCTGGATCAGGGATGGGTATTACATTGGCCATGGCCAGTCCGCCATCAGCCGCAGGGCACACTGATACACAGGCAATGCAGATAAAAGCATTGTGAAGCAAACACTTTTCCCTGGAGCTTTGCCACCGTTTGTGGCAGCACTGTCCATACTGGGGTGTGGAAGAAGCTGAGCTGGGGTTCACTGAGCCCCCGCACCCTGCGCTTCTCTGCCTGGCCCACAGGAGCTGCCGCACCAAGATGTCGGCAGGGTGACATCAAGAACAACTTTGAACGTAAATGCAGCTTCCCTTTAAGGAGCCTTTTGTTTGCTTCATTGATGCTCGGAGGAGGAATTAAACTTGGGTAGTCACAGAGTCACAGAGTATTCTGAGTCAGAAGGGATCCACAGGTGTCATCGAGTCCAGCTCTTCAGTGAATGGCCTGTATGGGGATCAAACCCACAGCCTTTGGTTTTATCATCACCCTGCTCTGACCAGCTCAGCAAAGATGATAAAAAATTGGGCACACCACAATTTTCTGTGGCCTCTTGGGCTTGCCCTCCTAATGATCAAGCAAATCATACTACTGAATAACACACCACCTTGAAGCAGTCATATTTACAGAAATATTTGAAAAGGAATAAAATTTTAACAACAAATTATTCTCCTTGAATTGTTAGAACTCTTCAGTGATGTTTTACCTCATATCTTACAATTTCTTTTTCACTTCTAAGTTCTGTAGTGTGACAAGGCAGAACTTTAGAAAAATATTCAGCAGAATTATCTGCTTTTGTTTATTTGGAAGGACAGCAACGTCCTCCATGCTAAAAAGTCTTTCAACAAGATTAATGATTGCTGGATTCCAATCTTGCAAACACTTTCTTTAAAGTAAGACCTGTTCATGTAAATAAAGCTTTCAAGATTAAGACCTTAAATATGCAGCTTTTATAACTAAATTGTCTTCTGCATTAGTCTGTCCTTGGGTGAAGTTCCACATGGACTTGATGGGATGTTTTTTCCTTGTGTTATGACTATAGCTTTACTACTTAAAAATACTTTTTTTGCAAAAAGAATTGATAGTCTACAAAATTTTTCCTTTATAAAAAACTCATCAAATAATGTACATACATACTTTATATACTATAGATGAAATATATGTATTTCCTCACAACAACAGTTTTGCTCTAATGGGAATAATGTCAAGCAATCTTTCCCAATGCAGGTCACAATATGCTGGTTTTTCAGTCTCTGTGGGTAAGTTGTGCAAAGCTTTTACAAGTTTTCTGGTTGTAGTTTATAACAGCATAATTAAAACCAGTATTTTTTACATTCCTAAGTAAAAAAGGTACTTCCAGGCTATCAGCAGTGTTTAATGATTCACCCCTCTAGGACAGTCTCTCCTATGGGATGATTTTGGTGTAATGCCATTGACTGTAATACATTTGTGTCAGTTGCTCCTTCCTCCCCCATCAGCATCCTGCTTGCTGGAATCTCATGGTTTTTCCTGATAACATTTTCTACTTGCAAACGATTTTTTTAGAAGTGTGTGTTATGAAAGGAGTTTTTACAGACAAGCCTAAGGTTGCTTTGGTTGTTTCAAAATAGTGCAGGGATTAAAGACTGCTTTACTTTTATTGCTGCCTTCAAGTAGGTGGCACGTGCTTTTAGAAAGTGTTTTTCAAGCAGGAGTATTTAATGTTTCCAGTACAAAGTATGTTGTTTTTCTGTAGTTTTAATTAATCCATGTGTGCCTTATATTTACATATTTTCAACTAAACATAGGGTTGTTTTACCAAATGTACAGTTGTTTTAGTATACACATTAGATAATTGGAATATTTAAATGATGTTTTTATGAACTTAGCTACTTATTTTAACCTTTCTATGTAAAATTATTGGTCTGTTTTTAATGTTAATGTTACATATTGCTTTTACAATGCCAAATGGGAGAAATGCTTTTCATAAATCTCAAATTTGTGCCCAGTAATTGGCATTCCATACACCAGTGCATAATTAGATTTGGTTGATAGATGTTAAACTTTTCATTGCTGTTGTTGTGAGCCCTTGAATTATTCTGCATGGTTATTTTTAAATTAAGCAAGCATCTCTATTAATCTTGAAGAAAAAACTGTTTGTTGAAGATATGATCCAAGCAAGGCTTTTGCGATTGTTTGGTTTGGTTAAGTTTGTTTTTTTGTTGTTGTTTTTGTGCTCGCTTGTTTGGTTTGGGTTTTGGTTTTTTGTTTTTTCTTCTTCTGGATGAAATCCTTGCTTATTACAACCCTGCAGTTTCATTACTTCCTTAAACCAACTGTAGTCTCCTGCCAGAAGAGGCAATCCTTCCCACTCCTTCCTCCACTCTGGCCTCATGTTCCCACGCAGACTCCTGTGCCAATTCCACTGCTTTGTAGCTGCAGGAGTTAAAATACTTTGCTCCTTAAGCTGCAAACTAGTAATTTAATTTCTGTGTTTGGGTTTCATTTGTGTCATGAAACTCATAGGACTTAGGCTTTGCTGCATGAAAAATTGAGCTAACTTGAGGAAAGCAGTAGAGGCGTGCAGCCTGAGGAAATGCAGAATACACCATTCCATTTGGTATCAGCGCAGTGATGGAGTGCAGTTTTTGAGGAACTGAGCCAAAATAAAATGGGAGGTCTTGTTCCCCAAACTTCTTGTTGCTCTCACTGATTTAACATGCTACCTAGGAGAAAAATGGCATAGGAAGACTTTGCACAACTGTATCACACGGAGCTGCCACCTCTGTTGGTGTGTGCTCTCTGGGACTGCACATTGATCTCAGTGGGTACTTCAACTAAGGTTCAGCCACTAATAGCTTCTCTCCTGATGTCCAAACTGCTTCAAAGCAGTAATTTAAATTTTTCTTGTAAGGACATTTAAAAAATATTTTCACTGAAATAAACCACTAAATTATCCTGAATGACATAAAAAATGTTTTTAAAGAAATACTTCTCATGTGCATGCACGTTTGTCATTCATGGTGTAAGTCCAGTGCTGCAAAGCACTGTGCCACACTTACAAAGTCACTTAGATTTCATTGGATTTGGCTGCTGAGGAGTGAAGTCTGGAAGTGAGCTCTGTGCAGGACTCCCTTGCGTGACAAGTGGCAGGAGGAGTCCTCAATTTGTGTGAGAGCAAGTGGGACTGAGTTTTGTCTGTACAGGGACAATGAAATTATGCCGGGTGCTACATACATGTAATGTGGGCAAACTTAGTAGATACATTAAAACATTGAGTTCTGCTTCTTGCTAATTTAACATGAAGTCAGAAGGATGTTGTGTTTAACAAAAAGCAAGAATGGTTGTCCTGAGAATGTTTATTGACGCAAGTTGTTCTGTAACTGGCTAAGGTGCACTGTACTACAGATACAGTGTAGTTCTACTTAGTCTTATGTTAGTGTTCACCCCTGTCCCTAAGGAGATTAGTGAGGAGGTAATACAGATGTAAATTAATTGAAAGAACCTTTATTTATGTAAATATATTCTCTGTTGTTTATTTATATAAATATATTCTCTGTTGTATGTATGTGTTTTATACATATACAAATACATATATATATACATATATATATATATATATATATGTAATTTCTATCGAAGTGAATGTCCTCAGGCAGCTGGCAGGGGCAGTGTAGGAGCTGTTTTTAATTGAGCAAAATGTGTGTCCTGACATTTTAGGAAATACTTCTCTTCTATAGAGAGAGATTGCCACTGATGAATGGTGCCTGTCCAGGAGCAAATCTCTGTGTAATCGCATTTGATCAGGATCCTCACATTGAGATGGTCTTTCATCTATAAAATTTCAGATGGTTTGAATTTGTAGCTACTTTTCTTATAAATGCACCTAGGCATTTATTGTAGAAAGAAAAACTGATAAACTAAGAAAATTCTGTTCAAGTGCAACATGTAACTGAGAAGATCATTAGATTTTTCACTAACCTTCATTTATTGAGTAGATTAATAGTTGATTAAATTAATTTTCTTTTGCAGACAATAATCTGTATGCCTTGTGCACTGATACTACATGCACAATCTAGGCTGATCACACGTTGCCTTAACATAAGGCTGACCAAAGTAGGTATGGATATTTCTGGTACACAAATAAGAATCAGGAGAATATCAATATTAGGCATATTGTAACAAATTGAATTATTTGGCAAATGATTCTAGGAAAGAATAAGTTAAGTGAACAAAATACCATTTATCTTTATTTGTAGGTTGTTCTTCAAATCATTATTGATTTTCAAATTTCAGATAGTTATAATAAGTTACAACACTGACATGAAAAGTAAGCAATTTTTTTTTTCCCCAGGGCTTGGGGGAGGGTATGTTGCAAGCAAGTGGAAAATTTAATGTAAGGAAGAATAAGCTATGTTGAGAAAACATTTTAAAAAGGAATATCAGTTGTGAAAGTAATCTTTGAAAACTACAATGAAATGTAAATTTATTTGCCATTTAAAGGTATTTGCATAGCACAGAGGTTTTTTTATTTAACAAAATTAAACTATGTTTACCCTTTCTGAGCAAATATATATATAAATCACTAATTGCAAGAGGAAGCTGTATAAACTTATTTTCTGTCCCATCAGCTTAAGATTTGTGAGCCAGCATTTTACAACAAACTCTTGATTTCTTTACAAATAGGATATAACCCGCAATAAATAAATAATTTCCAATTTGTCGCTGGAAATTTGTGGAGGTTGGCTAGGGAGAGCTTTTCTTTAATATCTTTTTTTTTTCTTTCTTTTTTTTTTAAGTTCTCAGATAGTGATAAGGACATGCTATTTCATGAGGGCTGAGAAAAATGCTGTTGTACACTGTAGGCATTTCTGCTGGCTTTCCTTCATCTCCTGCGGGTGCCCCTCCTCCATTTTGTTTTCCTTTTTCACAAGTTTTCTGGTTGTGCTCTCTCTTGACCTCACTGTGTGAGCTTGTAGCCACACAGGACACTGGCAAGATCAGAAAACACTACCGTCGGATTAAAACACGAGCGCACAAGTCAGGAAAGAGTCTGCAAAGGCAGCAAAAGGAAAGTGGAGGTCTGCAGATTTTTCCTATAAAATAATGCAGTAGTCTTAAAGCAGGGCTTGAGTTTTGTACAGATTGTTTGACATGTAATTATGAAAGATAGCACAACTATTTTTGAAAAATCCCTAAAAAGATTTCATTAAGATCTGTTTTTCTCTTGTGATTTGTTATTGCAATTCAGAAAAAGTAAGACTAGAGAAATAAGAATAAGCACTCTCAGTCTAAAAAGACAAACAAGCACCAAATAGAAGGATTATTTTCTTTATATTTTTTCATTGCGAACAAGTTTCCCCAAAATAAACCTTTGACAACCATGTGACACAATTTAAATATTAATTTGTTCTTGCAAAATAATGCCTGTTATTTATTCCTAAGATACGACATCTCTGATGTGTATAAATATGCTTTTTTTCCAGAAGTTGACCTTAACTTAGTGTTTTGTAATAACGATATTTTTGAACCTTGTATTAATATATTTAACCTGTTTCTTGGCATTAGTATTCCAGGTTCCATGTTTTGTAAAATAGTGTGTCCAAATACAGAATGTAAGCAGAAGGTACTTCTACTTTTGTGATAGTGTGCTTATTCCTGCCTAGTGAGCACATGATGAAACTCTTCAAAAGTGTTATAGGAAGTGCTTCTTGAGACAAGCATACGACACTTTCATTCCTCTTGTCCTTATATTTCCAAAGTCATACCCACCTTGAGTTTGATTTTCATCTTCCCTTTGATAGGATTTGAACACTTCCATTTGTTAATCTTGTCATACACCTGGACACCAGGGAACGGTGTTCTGCAGTTGGTATTTCATTTCCATGTTTATCAGTCATGGTTCTCACAGTCAGGAGAGGCATTCACAACTTTTGTGAATATCTGATAACGGAGTCTCCTTAATACTGTGTTCAGTGTCTTCGGGCAAGTCTTTTAAGAGAAAGGACATGCTGCATTGCTTTGTTTTGCTTACCTGTGGGTCTGATTTTTACATGCCTGATTATGGATTCAGTTTCTTGGCAACTGATAGTCAGTTATATTAAAAAGTAGTGCAGAGATTTCTCTCAGGATCCAGAGATGAGCAAGAAGCACTGCTGAGCTATGCTCACAGATACCAGAGTACAGGGTCTTGCTTAAATTAAGGCATGGGCCAGCTGTACATAATTTCTGCAAGCACCTGCCTGACCAGTACCAGAAAGTCTCCCAGTTAACAAACCAGTATTGCTCACTCTGTGGGCTTTAGGACTGCATCTAGTGATAAGTAACTCTGGGTCGGGGCAGGCTGAGGCAGTGAGTGTGATCCTCCATCATGTGAGAGGTTGTACATTGTTCCCTGTGTTGATTTCTTCCCATCCCCACAGCAACTTTTACTGCATTTGGCACACGGAGGAGAGCGTTGCTCCATCAGCAGTCCGAGCACAGCCGCCCTGACTTGGGAATGGGGCAGAAGTGGAGAAGGAAATAATGTTGCCAGATGAATGTTGAATTATGTTGTTCCACTTCGCTTCAGAGCCAGGGAATGATGCTCAAGCTGTTAAGTAGAGACATGTATGTAGTGTGAGACTGCAGAGACTTGGGATGGGGACACACATGTCTGCCAGTATCTGCTGGCAGAAGCTAGTGAATCACTATGTTTGTGGTAGTGGTAACATCTTTGTAACTCACACAGGTTCGTTGATTTGTTAAAAGTGTATTTAATGTTCTCATCACCTTTAAGTTTAATAATGACAGATTGCAAAGATGGGTATTTTTGTTCCCTTTCCAAAAGGAGTAGGACATAGTAAATTTTAGAAGATTAAAGGCGCTACAGTGGGTAGGTAAACCCACACCAGGGCTAGTCTGTACCTGGTTAGGGGCAGTTGTGCAATAGGTCTGCCCCTGCAGAGGTGGGATAGAAGCATGTGACAGCGGTGTGCTGGCATGAACTGCAGGTGAAAGTGTCCTGAGCTGTGTCCCGTTTAATGTCATTGAGCAAACTACTTGTGCCATGTGGGAGGTAACAGCAATTCACTCAGCACACGTGCAAATGCCATGTGTGGATGCACTGACTCATGTTAATGTAATTACCTCACTGTAATTGAGTTAAGTACAATTGATTTAACAGTAGTGAAGATGAGCCCGCAGTTAAAGTGTAAAATGTGAGTACATATATGATTGTCAGGTTTACTGTTTCTTGCTGGAGGTTGAAATTTTTCTTCATAATACCATAGATGAAGAATGTGCTTAACTTTAGCCCCATCCACAGTCTGAGTGGAACTTAGGATGGTAGTTTGTGTTTTCTGAAGAACTAGATGTTTTCTTGCATGTATTTTCCAAATACTGTGTGAGCTATCGATAATACACCTTTTGCAGAGCAGGAGGAATCAGCACAGTGTGCTCAGCACCATTTTATTTGTCAGCTGCTGTGTAGGCTGGGTTCTGATACTGAAGTAGAATGTCTTTTCTTGTCACTTAATTGCTTTTTGGGGGGTCTCAGGGCAATAATTTTTAAAGCCCTGTGGTCAACTGCTCCACAAACTCGATCTTTTCTCAGAAATGTTCTTCGTTCCTGATTTATATTAGTTCCTAGCTGCTGAGAAGCTCAACTGTTTACTCAGACTTAATCCAACAGTACTTGCCATCTCTAGTTCAGTATGTTAGCACTTACTAATTCATGATTTTAGAGGCAATAAAAGTGTGAAGATGATATGGATAAGGGGTTAAAAAAAATTAGCGTCTTGACTGACTCATCAGTTACTAAGCTTACCAGATCTTAATTATATAGATTTGGTATATTACATTAATACAAACAAATTTGCTTCCCAGTGAAGTGCAAAGTAAACTTTGAATTTTTTTTTAGAGGTCCTGAACTGGTCTTTGTCATTATTGATAGAAAGGCTTTGTGACATATTCAAAATTTTCCATGCAGAGTTCATCTGTGTCCCTCTGAGTTCTGACCACAGTGTGTGAATACCTAGGTGAAACATCCCACAAAGAAAATGTTATGAAATTGCTGTTAATTACTAAACTTTATTTATCTTTTAAAGTTAAATTTAACTGATACTCTTAGGGTCTGATTTGACATAGTTTAGCACATTTAGATTCACTGCATTAGAAGGAGCAGTCTTACTTTCTTTGCTCTTTCTGTGCTGGCCCAGGCTCCAGCATCAAGCAGTTCAGCAAGTTAAACTTGTTTTAAAACAAGACACATATAACCCCACTTTTTTTTTTTAATTACATTTCTGTGGACATTGCTACCTAAATTGGTGATGACTCAGACGATTGCCAAACTGGTACAGTGGGTGAAGGAAAGAATCTACATTTTTAGTAGGCAAGAGCAGAAAGGAGCTTCTCATTTTTCTTGACAAGGCCATTGTTTAAATTAAAAATTATATTAATGAGTTTATATCGTTTTAGTTGTGTTGGCTTTTCAGAAATAGTTTCTGAAAACAGGATATTGTGAAAATATGATATTCTGTATTTACACATAGATATCCACATCCCTCTCTGTCTACACATACTGATGGAATTTTGTAAGATATTTTAGATTCAGGCTGCTGTTTAAAGACCCAACTTTTATTTTATGATCAGTTCATTTGCAGTGGGTTGGCTGGTTTGTTTTTAAGAACCGAAATGTCGTATTTGGTGAAAAAACTTGCCTGGATAGCTTCTTATATTAACTGTAAAGGAGCAGAAAAGTATCAGGGACAAGCCCACAATATTCCATACAGTTGTGATTACAGGTTGTTACAGCATAAAATACAGTTAGTATAGCTTATAAATCTAAGCACATTATTAAGCATATTACCATTTCTTTATTAGAAATTCCAGTTAAGCCCTGAAGTTGAAGTATGTTAAGGAAGCTAAAAATAGTCTTGGTGTTTAGGTGACTGAGTCAGAAGATGTTCAAGACTTGGGAGTAGGCTGTATCAGAAATGATGCAGTGCTACTATTTGATGTAGAAAAACACGAAACAGGTGCAGCAAATGTTTTGATATATCTATCAGGTCATTAATAATGCATGCTGGTGGGTGAGAGTTCTTCAGATTTCAGAAAAACTGCACGGATGGCCATCTATCTAGTAGTGATAGTTTACACCATGAGATTTGGTGAGTGGCGCTCCTGTTGGCTGCTCTGAGTTTTATCCTGGTTTGAAGCATGGAGCCATTTTGACCAGCCAAAAACATACCTTTTTCTCTGAATTTAAGGGCTCAGATAGTTGTTCAAACACCATTAACTGTAATTGAGACCAAGCCCCGTGTGAATCTTTGTATAAACAAAACCAGTGTTTCTTTTATGTCCTGCTGGGGCACGGAAAGGGACTCTGTGTGTTGGAATAAGCTAGTGGCATTTGAAGTGCCTGCTTTCAGCAGGCATACTCTGTAAATACAGAAACTTTTAACAATACTTAAAAGCTTGTCCCTGCAGCAAAATTTTTGCTCCCTAAGCAGAGAAGCATCATGTGTTAGCTGAGCACTAAGGCAGGCTGCATTGGTAAACTGTCCAGCCTCTCCCAGGCTGAATCCATGACCCAGCTGCTTCCTGGCTCTGAGTCATCCAGTCTCTTGTAAAAGGATCCTGTGATGCTCCTGCTCAGCAAGTGCAACTGAGCTCATAACTGCCATTTTTTCCCTTAAGAGCAATGATGTGTTAATCAGTTACCAGAAATGACCTTCAAACAGAAGTATAATTTTAATAGAATGAAAAGAAACACAGGGAAAAGCATCTTAAAATCACGAGCCACAGAGCACGTGACTGAAGAACAGGGCTATGTAATTTCCCGGGCTAAGTAACACCCATTTTCTCCAGATGGCTTTAATGGAGTCTCTTTGGGCTGGTCCATCTTTCTAGTTTCTGAGCAGGGACCCTGCCCTTTCCTTTGAGAACGACCCTAGGCATTCTTCAGCGCTCATTTTTACTTTTTCCAACTAGAAGATCCATGTTACTTTATCCAGGATGCTAGGATTTGTCCCAGTTGTTGCCTGTGGCTTAGCTGGGCTGTTCTTATGAGAGCACTGCTGGAGAGCTCTCTGTCGCTGTCCTGGCTGTGTGCTTACTTGACTGATCATACGTAGCCAGTCCTTTTCACCAGACAACAAATGGCTTTGCTACTGGTTTTGATTTTATATGTGATAAGCCTTCATTCTCTATCATATCAGTCAATGAGAAATGGATTGGATAAGAGTGTTATTTCCCAGGGAGACACCTGTGACTTAATTATCTGTGAGTACATTCACAGTATTTTTTGACGAGAAAGAAAAGTTTTTAGATGCTCGTTTTTCTTCTGCGCCTTTTGGAAGACAGGACAGAAAGATTTTTAGTTTTTAGAAGCTGCATTGATGGGAAAGCAGTCAATCCCCATTTTTACTCCCTAAGAAAGCTTCTCATTCACATTAGATTATGTCATTTGAGAAAAAAATACCAGATCTTAAAGCTGTGCTATCACTTTGATTTTTACTTTTTTAACTCTCTTCTAAACAGCTGAATTGAAAATAGAAATATTTTACTGATATGGGACTAATTCTTGCATCTTCAGGTATTCTAGTTTTAGTTGCTCACAGGAGGGAAACCTGAGGTGTTGAGTCTGTGAAAATCATGTATCTTCCAGCTCTGCATCTGTTTTTATAGTGTCTCTTCTCTATGTATTTAAATGTCCTAACTGCCTGGCGCTGCCCCTTTCTCACGTTTTAAGTTTCCCATGTTTGTTGCTAGCTTCAGGGGCTTATTTCTCTGAAAATACTTGAGTGTGATTAATCAAGTTAATATGTGTTAACGATAAAAAACCACAACAATCAAGGCTTTAAATTTTTGTAGTCTAGACTTTCTATTTTCTTGTAAACATTTTTGTTTACAATTTCTTATCTCAAAAGTATCTTGCCTATCTATATAACAGATGTTTATGCACCTGTAAAACTCTGAAAAATATTGCCATGTTTACAGAACAAAGCCAGCCATAAGAAATCCCACGTGCTATATGATCCGCAGAAACCTGACAGGTAACTAATCGTGAAATCATATGATTTCCATGCTTTCTTAAAATAATTACTCGCATGAAATAGCAGTCACACCTAAGTGGTCTGGGATGTGCAAAAGTACCATGTAGCTATAAAGAAAAAAAGCTGATTTGCTCGTTGTCCTTTAAGATCTGTTGAATTCAACTGTTTAGGAAAGTGAGATCAATTATGTCAGATTGGTCTCAAAATTACTCACTATCCTAAATGTTGTGTTGTTTTGTTTGGTTGGTTTTGTTTTTTTCTCCTCTGTCTCTGTCTGTGACCACATTTTGCTGGTGAGTAGAGGGTTTACCAGACCTACATAGTCCTGTAGCCCGTGATACTTAACTGTTCTTGGAGGAGGTGGTTGTTTGTCTGTGGTTCCTTTTCTGTGCTAGTTTTTTTGCCAGGGTGTGGAAACACATTCCACTTCATGCCCACGGTGTCCAGTCTCCTGACCAGCTGTGCTGTGTCACAGTGCCTGTGGGTACATTGCTGCACAGCCTGCCGGCTCTTTATGCAGCCCCATAGCCACTCTTGGAGAATCATTCTGTTCTCTGACATGGAAGAGGTAGTACAAAGCTTTGTCCTCTTCCTGCTGTGTAAGGTGGTTGTCAGCTTCTGGAATTAATGCCCTACTTCTTTGTGGATACAGACATCAGTAATGTATTTTTTAGCCTTCAAAATATCTAAAAAGCCAATTTATCAGGTTCAATTTGTCAGCATAGTGAACAGAATTGCACTATGTTAGTGTTTACTAATCCATTATTATTTTTTGCAAGAGCTCTACCACAGAGTATTTTCCTAGACTGTGCCTGTCTAATTAGTCCTACTTACTGTGTTATCCAAAATTGCTGAAACATTTTTCCAGAGGAGATGATAGCACCACATTGATACCTTCGTTGTTTTTGGTTAGTGAAATTCTTAGCTGCTCATCTGTATATGCCTTTTGTCCTTTATGTGTTCTATAAGAGAAAATGAGACCCTCTGTTGTTCACGTTCCCTTCTGGCCAAGGCAGGCAAGTCTGCTCACTGGCTTATCCCTGTGCACCCTCTGTACAACCACGCGGCTCTCAAGGCTCCTCTTGCACGGCAGGAGTGGGACCTACAGTCAGAATCTGTATTTCCTCCCTCCTAGTGCATGGAGCCTGAATGAACCAACAGCTGTTATATCCTGATCATTCCCATTCTTACCTGTAGCAGCTTTGAATCCCCGCCTGAAGGTGGAGATGGCCTTTGACTGAGTGTGCAAAATCTGATTACTTGGATTAAAAACTTTCATCAGCTGTCCACACCCGGTGGAAATAGAGCACAGCTATTTCACATAAAAGTTTCACTTCCCATCTTTTACCAATGCCTGAGTCATTCCCACACATAGGTGATTGTTCCTGATTTACTCCCCTGCATCTTCACAGCTATTTATAGCTATAACTGAGTCAATGATTGCACAAATGGATGTTGGCCCATGCTCAGGTGAATCTACTGCTAATCATTAGAGTTAATTTAATGAGTGCTTGAGCACTTGGTCAGAAGTCTTCCTGATCCTGCTCTCTTCCTCTCCCAATGGATATCTCTGTGGGAGCTGCTGCTGCAAGAACTGCTGGGCACATGCATCTGGTATAGGTACTGCCTGGATTTAAATAAACCTTTGTGGTTAAATACTGCAACATAGCTGTTCTGCCATAGTGTAGTATATACAAGAGACATCTGCAGAACTCAAGTTACTGACAAGTCTCATTTTCTGCCAGCAAGAGCTTTCCAGCTAACCTTTATTATACTTTGTAATGGACACTTTATGTGGCCTAAGGTTTCATTTGGTTGCTGTTTGATTGATCAATTTGATGAAGCTAGATTATGGAGTTGGCTTTAAATGACATGTGTGTTTTCACGTGCTCATACACGTGTATGTGAACTGTGATAAGGGAGTACTGAGTTTGTACAGTCAGGGAGGAGCACACAGATGACAATGAAGCTGAAAGTCACGCACCTAACAAGTCTTTATTTCTCTCACTTCAATTTGTACTCACTTGATTTTTATGATTACCTATTACCTGCCCCCTTCCATTCCATAATGTGTTGTGCCTTCAGCTACAAATGGCTGCATCTTACATAGTAGCCAGAAAATAAATGTTGTATGGTCATATGTCACTGAAAGTAGTCTAGAAAAAAAATAACGCTCAGAATTTTTTGTTTCCCACAACTCAGCTGGGTTTCTTGCATTATAGTTACTATATGATGTAGCTCTGATTTTAGTCTTTGGGGCTTTTCCTTTCAAACAGTCCAATAAAAATGAAGCCTGCGATTTGTTTACTTCTGGTATTAAAAGCAAACAGCACAGGGAGCAGGCCACTTTTATTGGACCTGTAAAGGAGTAATACAGATGGTAGAGATTTCAGGGTGCATTTTGTTTATTATGGATTTCAGGTTTTTGGGAGTACTGAGTTGTTGGTGTGGGTAGGGAAGGGGAGGGCTAGAAGCTTTCACTGATGTTATGGCTGTCTGTGAGAACAGACCATTACACTAATGCAGCAAAAAGACTGAATGGAAACATAAGTATGTTGTGGTGAAAAAAATACTAGTTTTATCTAGTTCTGGTTTTTTTCTCCAGTATGAAGTATAATGTTATGAGGAAGAAAAGTCTTCAGCCAGAACTAGGAGGAATAATACAATTATGATTGATTGAATCTTACTGCAGATGGGTACAATAGAAAAAAAAATCTTGGAAATTAAGAAAACGTAAATACTGCAAAAGCCTGGTCTTGTGATCCCTTGGCCTGAAAATGGTATCTGGAAGAGAATATACTCAATCATTGTTTGTGCTCCCTTTGTCAGCCAGGATCTGTGCCCCTGACAGAGGGAATCTGAGTGTGCCATGCATGCCACCAGTCCCCTGTGAAACAACAGGCTTCTAGTACTGAAAGAAGGACAGATGTTGAAAGGATATTACTAGGTGAGGCAGATAAACCATAAATACGTGTGTTTGGAAGGATTTCTCCTATGGATTGTTAGCCTTACAACTGCATCAGAACTAGTCATTGCCTGGGTTTCATAATGAGATGTGTCTGGCGTGTCTGAGGTGTAATCAGCCCACAAAACAAACACGTTCAGAATTAGCAGGGTGATACTTCTGGGTCTGCTCTCTTCCATGAGTGTTGATGGGAGCTGTGTCAGCACACTGCAAGAGGAAGGACTTGTCCTTAAGGAACCCCTTTGTGTCTTCCTGCTGCAGCTGGTCTGACCCTCTTTCAGGAGGCCTCAGAAAACATTTACATTCTTTGCCAGAGCATGCTAAAATTAGGACATAAAAATGATGGATTCAATAATGGAGTCTCAAATAATATTTAAGTAGTGTTGTATTCTCTGCAGTCTGAGCTGAAGCCAACATGATTGTCATTTGATAGATGCAGTTGCATGCATGATAGTCCAATTTCACAATTACTTCCTACCTAAATAAACACAATCATAACCATAGTAATAAAACAGTATTTTAAAAGTAAAGTTTTTCAAGCATTTCTTAGTACCTCTCTAATACCTATGCTAACATTAAACAGTTTATAATTTATAATTAAAATCCTTAGCCCTCTTCCATAAAAATCACTTTAATCTGCCCTCCATTTACTTAAGAAGGGTTTTGCCTCAAATGCTGTTTTCTCATTTTTATCACTGTAAATTCAGAGGTGTTTCATTGAAACACAGGTTGTGTCTTTTGTAACAGAATATAAGTTTGATAACAGAAGTGGCTCCAAACCAACAGTTTCTGTCAGTTTTTAAAACTGTTTAGGGAACTAGTTCACAGTAAAGTTAAAAATTAAGTATTCTCCCAAATACTAAGTTAAAAGGGCTGCTAAGTTCAAGTTACTTTTTGAATCCTCAATGATATCTCCTCCCACTGCTGTGTATTTCTAAAAATAGTTTAATTTGAAGTCAGCCACTCATTTCCTGTTACATCCAATTAGACTTTTATTGCTAGTTTCACTGCAATCTAGTACCTTGTCATGTATTTAGATCATCAGCCACTCCCTTCCCTCAAAAAGAAAAAGTGATTAATGTTTGAAGTATAAAATAACCTTGTGCTCATTCTTCATCCAAACCAAATGGGTTCTTTTGTTCAGATATCTGAATACCTAATAGATATTTGTAATTTTGATAAAATTGTATCAAATGAAAATACAGCTGCCTATAAGTTGGCAGAACTGATGCCATGCTAGATTATCTTGTTCTAACAAAAAAAAAATTAAAAGTTGAGTAAATGTATATAACCTGCTGTGCAAGAATAGCTAAGGAAGCCATAATTAAGGAATCATAGACGTACTAGGGACCTTGAATTGTAAATTAGGAATTGTTAATATAGTATAAATGTTGCTGTTAATTTTTTTTATTGTAAAGGGGAAAGGGTTTTCATTTTACAGTACAGATAATGTTGTGAAAAAAACTAATCATCCCCAATAAAAATTTCAGCCTTTTTATTGCTTGTTTTATAGGCAACATTTGAACCCCACCAATTTTGTCAGATAATCTTGTTTTATTTTTGTGTGCATGGTGACTTTGATTTTAGTAAACATATATTCTAACCAGTATTTTATTTTTGTGTTTTGCTTGTATATTGGCATATTAAATAAATGAAATTAAAAAATAGATGGTAAATACAGGTTCTGACCTCCAAATGGTTTAGCAGCATTGATGTATTGCCTGTGGATGGCTTCTTTTGTCATTTGTGTAGGGCCTTGCACAGTGCAACGAGAGACCTTGGTGGGAAGCAAGGACACCTGTATCATAAAAGTGAAAACTATGTTTGCCCAAAAGCTAGTGAATAGTTCAAGAGAGGTGTCTGTTTACAAGATAATGGATTTTTATCTTGGAATTGCTTAGGGCATGCTTACTCTCAGTTGGCTAAAATACCAAGCATGTTCCCTTACTCCCTCACTCCCTAGCTCAAAGGAACTCTCAAGCAGACAGCTTTTTTCCCTGAAGAATGAGAAGAGGTCATTGAAGCATGGAGGAGCTTTGCACTAAAGCAGCTGATGGTAGTTTTCAGAAAGCATTCTCTGCAGCATGATCTCGGGTTTCTGAGGTGAAGTTGTAGTCACAGTGCTGTGCTGGGCTGGCAGGCTCCTGTTCTCAGCCCAGTGCCTGGAGAGGGTGGAAGTGATATGAGGACAGTTTTTCAGACTCCAGCCCATAGTTAGCTGGAGAGGAAGAGAAAAAAAGAGGTAAGGGCAGGGGTGGACTGCCAGCTTGACCCAAGTCAGGATTGGCCTG
The DNA here is from genome assembly GCF_031753505.1 of Anomalospiza imberbis. Taxonomy (NCBI): domain Eukaryota; kingdom Metazoa; phylum Chordata; class Aves; order Passeriformes; family Viduidae; genus Anomalospiza; species Anomalospiza imberbis. The sequence goes on from NC_089683.1 coordinate 43,790,848, forward strand.
TAAACCTTCTTTCTGCTCTCAGTACTTGACTGGGAAGAGGGCGTAGTTGGTTTGTCTGGGGCTTTGAGAACCTTGAGATGCTGTAACTATCCACCATTTCTTTTTCACAGCTTAGTTTTTGCTTCAGTGTACAGCCAGGCCCTAGCCCATTCCCTGTAAGGTACAAGCCCTGGATTTTTGGCATTATACAGCCCTTCCACCCCTCTGTCCCTGGCCTGTTGAGAAAGTCCAGTTGCTACATTCCATCAGGATCCAACAACCATCCACTCTCTTACCTCCATCCTTACCACCCCAGAGTCCTACCTTAATTTACTGCTCACAAGTAAGATTCATTTTGTCCTGGTTATTAGCCTGTATCTACGAACATAACCCTGCTACCCTTGCCCTAGTCTTCTGTTTCCCTTTTGGGCTGCAGAATTGTTGGTGGCTACCTGTTACACTACGCTTCAGGAAGAAAGAGACAGGTCAGGATAACTGGGCTATGTTTTGCCATGAGAATAGGAGGTTCAGGACTCTCTATGTATGCTGATTTGCTGATTCATTTGTATACAATGCAGGTGGTTTTTAGTGTCAGCCTGTGGCTCCTGTAGCTGCCCACAGTGTTAGCCATTCTTCTGTTTGCCACTCAAGTGTGAACCACTTAATTTTGTTATGTGAGGGGTTACAAAAAGGTGGATGAACTGCTTTCTCAGAATTTTCCTGGTACCATTTTGCAGCTGGTATGCAATTTAAAAGTTAAGAACAGATTCCTCAGAGGTGGCTGTTAAGGATCTATTGTAAGAAAAACATCACTCAGGCCACTTTTATGCAGAGGAAGGGAAAGGTGCATGTGCAGAGAGACATCCTGCTACATCTGAATTAGCAGATCACAATCTGGGCCTAATTTATTTTTAATTATATGCAGTGTCTTAGGATGGTGGGAGGTGGTGAGGGAGGTGGATAAGAAACCTTTATATAGCTTAAACATCTCTTGACACAGGGGTTGTCATTCTTGTGCATGTGGGTGTATAGAGGAGCACAGAAATGAAGGTCACAGACATCATAGGGCAGACATGGAAAATAGAGGTGCTGCAGTTGTTTCTGGAAACATGGTTAATGACACCAGAAAGGTGTAGTATATCTGCAGGAAACTGTGGTTTAGGTGACATAACTCTGCCATTGACTTTCTGCTTTCTACCAGAGTACATTTTCAGTACTTGAAAAATGCAGCAGACTGCAACTTGTACATTGCGCCTTCCTGTGCTTTTGATTTCACATCTGTGGAATGATGTGCACTGAAGTTGGCTAATTTTTAGATCTGCTAGAAGAGAACTGTTTCAGTATATTCAGCATGTTTTTTAAAATGAGTCAAGCATAGCCATGCTGTGTTCCATCCTCACTATTCAACTTACAGGAGAGATACCTGACAGGAGACTCTTAGCCAAATCCATCTTGCAGGTTTCACTGTATTTGTATCCATTCTGGAAGAAATTAGAGGAGTGGACTTGGTGGTATTTTATGGATTTTCTAGTGGCCCAGTCTGTTTTTCTTTCCTTTTTTTTTCTTCCTCCCAGAAGAAAAAGAGAAAAGGTCTAGGATTCTGTATGATACCTCCTTTCTTCATGTAGCAGATGAGCTGCAGGAGTGGCTTGTTTTGACCTCTGCCTCGGAAGTTTGCGTTTTTTAACAGAGAGGAGGTTTGAAAAATACTATGTCTAGGTGGACAGTACAAAAGTATGCAGCTCATGAATTTTTCAGTTCATTGCACATTGTCAGGGGAAGAGGTACACCAAAGAGTCTAATGATGGTTTTCTTCCCTCTTGGGATGTTTTCCACTTGGAAGCATCACTAAAATGGATTGAATATCAGGATGCCTTAGAGAGTCTGGTCAGCTGGAAATCAGGGCCTCATATCCTGGAAGAATAAAAATTGGCGGGTGGGGAAGAAAGAACCTCATTCTAATGAAAATAGAGGATAATCTGCCCTGTTTATTGATTGTATACGAGGTCCTGTTTGTCTGTTCCTAATCTTTGTAGAAAAGAGCCTTCGGGTTTCTGCAAAACTGCATTACAGCAGATGAGTATTTGGGACAGAGAAAGAGGTGGTTTCAGTTGCATGGAGTGACTGTGCTTTCTGAGAGTGGAATAGCTCAGTGGTGAGTGAAGGAAGGAAAGGGCCCCCATCCTGAGTTATCTGTGGGGCTCCCAAAAGCACTACAGTCAGCTGGTAGCAAGGGTGTGCTTGTGGGGAGAGAGTTTGGATTTATGACCATTGGGAGACCATCAAGAGAAGAAGATGCTTCTCAGTGGGGGAACTTCCGAGGGTCTGGGATTAACAGTGTGAGATTAAACTATCTGAGATGAATAGTGTGGTTTCAGGAGATCACTGAAGCGATATAAGTGTTGGCAAGGTGCTGCATAGGACAGCCTTACCTGCCATGGCTGCACATTCACAAGGCTTCTTTTGAGGTGTGCTGGTGGGTTTTCTGAGTGCATAGAACTGATTCAGGGAGCAGAAACAAAGCAGAAATCTGGCAATGCCAAGAAGAGCTAAACGGTTTTCTTCCTGAGTCACCGTGACGCTTTGGTGGGAAAAGAGGAACTTCCCTTTTGAAACTGACTGAAGTGAGCCAATTCTCTCTTGTGCCTAGGGTGACTGATGAGAAAATACTTAAACTAAGAAATGAGAGAAGAGACTGGTTTGATTTTCATGCCTGGTATTAAAGCACACAACAAGGAAAACTGGGTAAATGAGAATTGCATATGCATTAACATAAATGATCTATGAAAAGGAGAAGAGGGTGAAAATTGCCAGCAGAACATGAGTTGTGTAGGTGCTACACTAACAAAAAATATACTTACTCTAGCAAGAAAAGAGGGTTAGAGGGTTAGGTCAAGGAGGAAAAGCAAAAGATATGTTTAATATCCAGGCTCTTTCTATTAGTATACAAAATCAGAGCAGCCGCTGCTGAATGTGTAACCAGATACAGAGACAGCAAGAATATGGCCAAATTTCATTCATGGCCTGAAGACAAATACTTAAAATTATGCAGAAAATTGGTAAAGTTTTGTCAGTGAAGTTGGCACCTTGAAAACAAAGAGTAGCATGGACACAGTAGAATCTATTTGGCAAAAATCACTTTGTGAAGGAATTATGAGAGATTTGTTGTGGATCTCTAGCTTAGATTTATATACAGACAACATGTCTAATACTATGATATAATAATGTGTTTTTTCTGTCACAACCATCATTATTTTTCTTACCAAAAGAGTAATTCAGAATAGAAGTTTTGTTATTTTGGGTTTGAAAGAAATTGCTGACCCTACAGAAAACATGCTTGTTTAAAAAATGAAGGTAATACATGAACTGTGGCTACTTGGTGTAAGATAAATGAGATGACAGAAAGTCAGTAATTTTTTAAGATACATGTTTTAAATTTAAGAGAACGGTTTAGTAAACATAGGTGAGTTGAAGTACTGGAGACTTAAATAGAGAAAAGGTTCAACTTGAATCCCAAGTAAAGGAAAAGGAGAATTGTTGCAAATTACCTAATCATTCTAGCAGAGATGTTTTTCTTGGGATAGATATTGGTTTGAGAAAAGGTAATGCAAAAAAGGAATAGATTATCAGAAGAAATCACTTCTTGGAAGTTGTGATGGAACAAGAACTGTAATTATTAAGCTGAGTTAGAATTCATTTAAACTTCTTAAAAGTTAAAGCAGTTAATAGAAGTATCTTAGATATATAGATTGAGAAAGAAGAAATGCTTCTGTTGTGTAGGGAGGGTGGTTTTGAATTAGACAGAGCCTTTTGTTCAAAAGTTAAATAAATACCTTTGCACACTTCTCAGTAAGAAAAATAACAGTGTGGGGACAGCGACAGGATGATGAATGGAAACAAGGTTATGAACATGACTACGGTCATGGTGGAAATTCAAGACAAAACCAAATTCCAAGTAAATAAAGGTGTGAAATTGCAGTGTACCAGCTGCATGTGGTTACTGCCTACATATCAGCTCTTTCCCTACTGTAAAGTTACTTGCAGTAGCTCACCCTTTCTCATAAATATTTTATACATGTAAGTGTGCATGGCTCTTCCTTGTCTTAGAGCTAAAGTTCAAATCTTTGAGAAATAGTGTTTTGTAGCTTTTTGAAAGTTACTTTGTGTTATGTTAAGCTTTGAAAAAAAATGTGTAATGCTGTACAGTTTGCTTTTTTACATAAAATATTAAGGAGCACATTCTCATCTCAAAAAGTTGCTGTTTCCACTGTGTATGCCCTAGAGCTTGTTCAACTTCTCTGTGAATAGATTTAGCTCACTGGAAAAACAAAAATTTATCTGTGTTTCCTCTTCCTCTTATCCGCCCCCCTTCTTTTTAAACTGAGTTTGTTTCCTGTCAGATTAGCAAGTTAAATTGGTTTATGAGGAGGACCAAAAGAAGTGCCAGATTTGGTGCAAGATAAGCCTCTAGGAGCAGGAACAAGCCCTTGAGGGTCAGCAGGAGCAGTGTTGAGGTATTTTGTGAGTGTCCAGTCTTCAAATCCTGTGTTAGTGCAGCAAAGCTGCACATTGCCCTTGGAGTGACAGTTGTTCAGCGTAGTGATTTTTTTTTGTGTACTTTAGCATTCTGCCTGCAGAAATACATGGTCTTCACAAACCTCCTATAATGAACTTCTGGTCAACAGCAAAAGTCCTCATAGCAGGACTTGTATCATGCAACTGATACTATTCTGCATGGGTTTTGATCTAACACAGGGAAGGGCACTTCCCTGCATTAGTGGGAAGTGTAACTTGTTTTACTTCTGGGTCCTCTCACTGTGTACCCCTGCTTTACTCAAATGTTGATGGCTCTTGATGGAACTGTACGAGGTTGTTTTGGAGAGATTTTCTTACAGTCTTTATTGTGGTTGGGCTTTAGAATATACTTTCCTTCATGTCTGGATTTAATTGTAGATAATTTTGGAGGGAAAACAGTTTTCTTACTTAAAACTCAGTTTTCTTACTTAAAACTCAGTATACTGGTGGCGTCTGGTCATTGTACTAAGCAATCAATCAATCACCAGATAAAAAGGGTCAGAAATGAGAGATACAGAAAATAAATGAGGTAAGCAGAATGCCACCAAATAACTTTTTCCCCTGGTCCCTCTAAAGGATTTAATGTGTGCAATATCAGTCGTTCACAGCCCTGACTAGAAATGACAAAGTTGTGATGAGGGCCCTAGTCCCCACACTTATTAAAAGTAATGCACACATATCTGAGGCAATCAGGGCCCCTGTAATGATCCTTAATTCCAAACTTCCTTTCTTTTGTAGAGCCTGGTGAAAGCTGTAAGTACTCCCTGACACTGCCCAGGAGTTGGTGCGTTTCTTTGGGGACCATTTTGCTAATACAGTTTGTACTTGTTAAGTTTTGATTTTTGATTTGTAGTAGGAAATGCTTTCCACGAACCTGTGATCATGGTGTTTTCTATTCATATTTGTTGTTACCAATACTACTACAAGACTGCCACATTTTGGACCAAGCCATTGTTTGTAACAGAGATATATAACATTTTACATTTAGAGTATCTGTTAAAAAAAAACAAACAACAACAACAAAAAACAAAAACAAACAAAAAACCCCACACAAGAAAACCCCAAATCACCATAAATGGTCCTGTTGAATTGTCAATTTTAAAAAGAGGAAAAAAAAAAACTCCAGACTGAAACCACTGTATTGACTGCTGGTAGAAATAACAGTAAAGTCTCTGGCAGCTGAAAGAGAGAAACGAGGAAAAGCATGTTGCTTTTAAGTTTTTCCTCTTTGTTTGTTGGCGGTGTGCCCATACATCCCATTCAGGGCTCTAGAAATGGTTCACTGACTTGAAACTCTGGCTGCTTTTAATTGTGTCAGTTTTATTTGTTTAAGTAATGTGAGGAAAAATACTGAGCTAGGTCTCTCAACTTTAAATTATCAACTTTATAGACATTTTTTGTCCAACTCTTTAGACAAGTTAAGAGGGATTCAGGTTTTAGATTTGTTTTGCTGGTTTCCAAATGCCATTTTTTCACAATGGCTTTAAATTGTTACTGCACCCTCGGAGAATCTCACCATGAGCTATACATTTGCACAGTAAGTGAAACAGCACCAAATCCATCTCTAGCATTGAAAAGCTGTTGAGATCTATTCAAGGAGAGAACTGTGCAAGTCATTTGAAGTGGGGATTTTTCAAAGTTTTTTGTTGTTAAAAGTGCTTGAAAAAACACGTGCAAAAATGTACACCTGCATAACATGTGATTCATGAAAGCAAGATTGTTGCTTTACTTAGGCTTTTAAATGTTTAAAAATCTGTGGTAAATAGAGCGCTTTGTTTAGAAATCAAGTTCTGTTGCTAACAGTGAAATGAGAAAAAGAAAAACATTCTAGAATACTAACAATGCCCTGCTTTAAGTTACATTTTAATCAAGTATTTCTTTTGAGGTAAAGTAGAAGACAGTGTTATGTGTATCAGATGTTAACCTTTTGACATTTTTTAACAATGGTGAAAGGCAAAAATGCATAATAACTCTTACTGAGACTTAACTGTATCTTCATTAAGTTGTAATTAAACAAGTAGACAAGCATCCATGCTGTGTTGAGTATTGCAGGAAAATAAGGGCTTGCTACTCTGAGGTTCCCTTGTCATTAGCACCCATCTGTGTTGTACTGATTGTCTGATTTTGGAACATTCAGCTGTGTGCTTATTTTAGGACAGAATACACATTGTTTGGTTCTTTCATCAAGATTTCCCTGGTGGCCACAGAAGACTGAAGAGTTGTGGATGGACCTAGAGACAGACTCATGCCATAGGCAGTGTGTTTTGTTTCAGTTGAGGAGTGGTGGTGTCTTCTTTTGGCCTATTCTGAACTTGGATGTTTCTTCTTTGTGGCGAAGATCCCCTTATTGCTATACAGGCTTTTCAAAGTGGAGAGCTTGCTTGAAACAATGCTGCCCTCCTTGGTGGTTTATTTAATTGGTTTGTGTACAATTACTGTTCTCCAGTTGCATTAGTAAGAACATTTGCATATTTATTTTTTCATGCCTTAAATTTTTACTTTTTAAAAAAGCCAAGCTAATGATTCAGGGAACAGATACTATATATTTCTTCTTTCACATGTCCCACAGCCCTCCCATGCCATTCCCCCCACCTTTTAAATAGTGCTCAACCTCTAGCCTATAAAATCAGCAATTTGTCTTGTGTTTCATACTGTTACATTTGTGTGCGAGAGCTGTGTCTACTAGAGCTGCACTACTGGATAAGCAAAATCAGCCTTTGTCCTAATTAGTGAAGCTGTGTTCTTGGTTACTTTTGGCTGCTGGAAAAATTATAAGCACCTGAGCCACTCAGTCAGACCAGCAACAGTAGTGTCTTGTGCTGGGTGCACTGACAACTTGGGGTTTCAGGAAGCTGAGGCATATGTGCTTTCACATGATTTCATTAAAATAAGTATTTCAAATTATTTTATAATTTGTAATTTAGCCTATTAGTGCTGTGAAAAATAGACTTTGCAGTGGCACCCCTCTTCAGAAAAATATGGAGAAGTGACACAGGTGCCCCAAGGTAGCACTGCTGCAGAGCCAGGAACTGTAATCCTGTTCTCCAGTGTCACCAGCACTGGGTTAAGATATCAGAAACACAGGAAAGCCTAGGTTGGAAGGCTCCTCTTGACTTCATCTGGTTGAACAACTTGCTGAAAGCAGGGCTTTGGATTGGGTTGTTCAGTGCCCTGGTAAGATGAGTCTTAACTAAAGGAACTATTACTTTGGGCTTCTCTGTTTAATTCTTTTTATAGTGAGTAATTTCTTCTTTTGTCTGAAACTAGTTTGCTCTGTAGCAGCTCATGGGGAACTGCTATTGCTCTTGGTCCTGTTCTCTGTGCATCCTGGTAAAGAAACCAGCTCCCTCTCTGTGTGGAAACTAGGAACTGTGTAGGTGTCAGTTCTTGTGCTCTGCTAAAACAGTGTCTTGGTGCTGCAGACCTCCTATGAATGGTTACAGGGACCCCATGTCAGGGATTGCCATCTGATTTGTACATGTTCCTAGTTGCAAGTTGTGTGTCACTTGGCTTTTTTTGACATGTGACTGATTTGGGATGGCACCTGCAGTGAGGATTTCCTTCTTGACTCTGTGGTTCAGCCAAGTGAATGCTAGAGAATGGACTGAGAATCAGTCAGGATACATTTTTTCTCTTTCCTCTGAGGAATTCATGAGCAAAGGAAGAAAATATGTGTTATAACTCTCCTGAAGGACCTCTAAATGTGTGTAAATTGAGGTATTTTGTGATATTCTCTGTGAGTCCAACTGATCTCATTCACGTACCATGTAATTTCTAAAATAAAAGTGTAGTGCAAACTCTTCATCTCCACCACCCCCAAAAGCCTCCCTGTCATTTAACTTGGTGATCATTTTATTTAAGAGTTTGATTAATCAGATTTATCCTTGAATGCTTACTTACTATTGTACATAATTTGTTTGGAATTGTGATGAAAATTTTCATTGTATCAGAATCACTGGTAAGCTCCTGTTGACTTCAGCTTGTCCAAGATTTTTCTACTGCAGTGTAATATTAAAATACTTACCAGTATTTATTTCACTTGCCCTGATTATAAAAATTTCCTTTTTTGTGAATGAAAATACAAACCCATACATAAATCATGCTAGGTAGATAAGATTTTTGGTGTAGTCAACAGAAATTCAGCAGCTCACTAGGGATATTTGAATTGCCCATGTCAGCAGACTTTGTTCAGAGTGCCTTCCTCCTGCCTCTCATTCTTGCTTTATCTTTGATTTCTTTTCAGAGCAGGAGACCCACGTCTCAGATATAAAGAATGCAAATTATTAAAACTTCCGTCATAAATTATTTGCTCTGAAGTGAGCATTTGCTCTCTTTCCAGACCTTTTCACTTCCTGAGACCTGTTAAGAATTTTTAAGGGTTTTGAGAATACAGCATTTCTTTTGCTCCTTCTATAGCATTCATCATGGAAAAGAAAAATGTGATTTCAGTTTTGCTGATACTGAAAATAAGTTCTTTTTACTTGTTTGGTGTTGAATGGGGTTTTCAGTGTATCCAGGACTATAATTTGTAGTATCATCTGCTACAGCTCATGCAGAGGAAACTGTTACTCTACTTGTATGTGTTGTAGGATGGTAGATGGGGTAATTTGTCCTGTTGATTATAAATGTAAATCCTGTTTTTAAGGCAATGGTAACCAAGAGTATTTTTCCTATTTACAGAGCAAGCTTTACATGGAAGGATTTAGAAGCCTAAAAGAAGGAGAACCTGTGGAATTTACTTTTAAGAAATCTTCCAAAGGCCTTGAATCAATACGGGTAACAGGCCCTGGTGGGAGCCCCTGTTTAGGAAGTGAAAGACGACCCAAAGGGAAGACAGTACAAAAAAGAAAACCAAAGGGAGATAGGTAATTACCTTATTTTGCTATTCCCCCTTTTTTTTTCTTTGCAAGTTTTTTCTTGAAATTATGTTTTCAGCATTTATTTGTTTGTTTTTCAGCATTTATTTGTTTGTTTTTGAAATGGAACCCTTCTATGCAAATTTGGCTTTTACATGTAGCTTAGTAATTTTGTTAAGCTGTGTCTATACAACTACATCAATCACCCATTGATTAGTTTTACTTGAGAAGGTTTTATTAAATTAGAGGGAGCCTGCAGAGGAATATAATATTATTTTGAAGATATTGCTGTTAGACTGGAGAGAGAGGTCAGTCTGAATACAGGTGAAATCATGTCATGTTTAGGTGAGAATTGTGCATGCTAAACAGACTAATCAAAACTATCATTAAACTGCATCAGTAGTTTTATATAGAAGAAAAAAAAGTAGGTGCTGCAGTAAGGATTGAGATGTATATAATTTGGTTAATTATATTTTTACTTAGTGAACAGAATATAAGGTGTTTCCAAAGGTTTTAATTCCTGGTGGTCTGAAGAGCTGTTGTAAAAATGCTTTACAAATTTCACGTTAATTTTGATTGCTGCACTTCTCTCTACACAAGTGCAGCAGTCTGACTTGCACTGCACTGTTACCCTTTATTTTCTACTTCTGATGGCTTGAAGAAATTCTGAATCCTCTTCACTACAAAGCCACCTGCACCTAGTTCACCAAGGACAGCCTTCCTGCTCAAAAGCGTATTTATTTATTTATTTATTTGTTTAGGTGAATTTACCCTTTTTTCCTCATGCTGTTGCCCAGCCCAGTAGCTATAATGACTGAGGCCAAGGGGAATACATACTTTGTGAAGATCCTAGTAAGAACATCTAAACAGCCAGGTTCTGCCTGCAGTATTTAATGTATGGCTTGACTGAGAGGTGATGGCTCTCTTCCTTTGCACATTCTGAAGCAAAGAGTAGCTTAGGAAAGATTGGGTCACCTGGAAAGGTAATGTAGCCCAGGTTCGAGAAATTTGGGATCAGGAACCTTTACTAACTACAGATGAACTCCACTTATCCTCACCTCTGTCAAAAGGCCCTTTTTTTTAGTCCCCCCCACCCTATTTGTAAATTATTTTTAGTTAAGGACTGAAGACAACATATTTGTCCCTCTTTCACTTTCTTGGTAAAAGCTAAAAGCCATAAACATAATTTATTGCTGCTGTAACAGATCAGAGTCCATAACCACAACAAGGAGAGACTTTGTAAGCTGGACAAAGCTTTCTTTTTGATTGCTCTCCGTGTCTGGCCTTATAGAGTCATGTGGCATGCAATGGCTGGTTTTGTGGGGCTATTGTTTTTTTTTTATTTTGCCACAGACTTTTATTATTATTCTTATTTAAATAATTGGGGTTTTTTCATTAATTCTAATTGCTAATCTGTTTAGGGTATTAGCATTACCACTGTTCTTGATGTTTCATACTTTGGCAGCAAATAAAGGCCACAGTCATGCTGGTGTGATCCTGTTTACCTATTTGTTGCACATGTATATGAAGGAAGACAGTCCTTGCTTCAAAAACCTTGAAATTTAAATGGGCTGGTTGTAGGCAGTCAGGGAACATTACATATTGAAAGAGGCAGGGATTTGAACAATCTGTAGTACACAGTGTAGTACATGCAGGGGGAAGTAGTACTTTCCAAGTGGAATTCATCTCATCCTAGGGAAGCACATAAAATCTTGGTGTTGAATCTTACCTTACTGCTGTTCCTCTTCGGGGACTACAAAGGGACCCTAGCTCCAATCCTATAGATGCTTCCCTTACAAGTCTCTAAAATGAAATTAGATGAATTCTGCTTTCAGTCATGTTTATTCATAGCTGAAGCATAGAAAAAATTGAACAGATATACCCTGAAAAACAGTGTGGGGGGCTGATCTATGAGACAGTGTACTCTCTAATGTTCACTTGCTTTTAGAAAAGGGAAAATTTAAAATTAATTTGAATTAATTTGAATGTGAAAATGTGGGCAAAAACATCTACCCACTTCTGTCTCAGAATTCTTACACTTAAGTCATAAGACACCAAAAAAAGCTGAAATTTGAAATGTTTGAAGTAGCATTGACATTATCACTCAGTGAAAAGCACTGTCTTTGCTTGAAGGAAAATTGGTTTTGAATGCCTAAATAATAAAAAAGGTGCACCTCCAACATGTCTAGTGAAAAGTTTCTTGAAGATTGCTGTTGTACTGAGAACTGCCTCCATTTATGAAAGCTAATTCCAACTTCTTGTGTTCATCTCTTTTTATGTTACCAGTGTAAGAATGTGAGAGCCCAGCCTCAGTGCATCTTTTTGTCTGGATCCCATTTGAATGGATTCTGTTATTGTAATTACTGAGAGAAGTTAGAGAGATAGCAAAGATGGGGGGAGAGAAAAGGGAAAAGCAGCAATATATACAGACATGGAGGCAAAAAAAGTCCTGACACTGAGACTACCAACGTTGGTGGATTTTGTGAGGCTTCCATGGTAGACTCAGGGTCCCTGTAATTTGAAGTATTGTTGCTGTGGGGACTTTGCTGTGATAATATTTCTCCTTTGTCATTGCTGTGGGCCACATTAGTTTTATAACATGAGTGGATTTATAATTGTCATGAGTGGTAGTGGCCACTTGGTCATTCTTTCTCAGTCACCTTGTTGGCACATGCATGTGTGAGGAAGGAAAAATCTGTGGTCCATGTGGAATGAAGCTGTGGCTCTGAGCAGCCTGCAGGCTTCAGGTTCTCAGACCTCCCTTTAATTTATTGTAATACATGTATGTACCTTTTCACAGTATTTTAAGAAATCTGGGCTAGAGGGGAGGTTCCAAAATGAAGCTCAGCTGGGATTTTCATCTGGCAAGTTCTGGGTTCAGAAGTGATGTTTTCTGGCAGAGATGCACAGTGGAGGGGCTGTTCTCTTCCTACCTGGCTAAACCAGGGGATGAATTTGTGAGGAGCTGCATTGTAACCAGCTGCAGCTCGCTTTGTAGGAGCTCTTAACACATTCCATACACAGTGTGCTTTGCTCAGTTTTGGCAGTGAGCTGACACAAAAGTATGCTATGCTGCTCTCTAGGAATGACCATGGGGATCTGATGGAGAAAAGATAAAGTACTATGAAGTCAGTCTTCAGATAAAGATAAAGATAAAGTCTGAAATCAGACTTAACCAAGTACTTAGTAACTTGTAGACACATCTATGGTTTAGAGTAGAACAAATGAAATCAGAACCTAACCCACCATCTCAGAATAAAGTTGAGAAGAAAAAGGGAAGAAGGAAGAAATTACACTACTTTCTTTTTCTTTTTTTTTTTTAACAAGCACTCCCAGTGTTTCTATGTCACCTAAAATGAAACCAGGTAAAGGACTGTTTTATAAGTTGTAATTATTTATATAGATGGGAGAGTGTTCTTTAGTGCAGTGTACATTTAAATAATTTGACCCACAGACCTTTGGGACAATATTAATAAAGGAGCATGATGCTCACAGGACTAGAAGCTAGAGTTATCCTTGGGACCTAGAGGTATTACCCAGTGTCTGTAAATACCTCTGCTAGGAGCTCAAACTTGGATACTTTTTCAGTAGAGTGTCTGTTATGCTGTATTTGCTTAGCTTGGTGCTTGCTTCATGTGGAGTGCTTTGAGGGAGATGGGGAGGTTAACAGCTTTCTTTTTTTTTTTTTTTTTCCTATTTTGGTTTTGAAATCTTTACACCAAAATGGAAGCAATAAAATAAAGCAAGAAGAAGAGAAAAAGGAAGAAATAATTAAGGGTATGACTCCATCTCCCAGTTCTAATTTGTGTCATTTCAGTCCTCTGATACCTTCTGCTACCATCATACTTGTGGCAGGGAAACTTTTTAGTACAGGTGACCTGTACCAGTAAGTGGTTTAGATTTAAACACGTAATAAATAAATACTACATTGTGGGATTGGAGATTGACACAAAACATTTCACTGGCTTGGTTTATAGTGCAGCCCTGCAAGTATGCTTTGAGGAAAGTATTTGGGAGCTGCTTAAACAATCAAAGAACCATTGCCACTGGATAAATGGTAATGCCAGATTACACCCTGGGATATGGCTGGTTAAACAGCTGGGTATTTGTTGCTCAGCTGGCTAAACAGTAATGAGTACTGCAGCATGGATATAACACTTTGAAAACCTTTATTCCAATATAGATAAATATGAAGGAGGAGCAATTAGAAGTGGCTTTGTGTTAAAATGTTATAAATGGTGTTCACCAGTAACTCTTGAATATGACCAAAACCATAGTTTTCAAATGAAGAAGACCATAGTTTTAAACCACCTGCAGGGTGGAAATAAAGCCACTTAGGGAAGGAGGAGTTGTAATTAAATAATATAATTCTCCCCGGGTGAACTGTCACTTAAAACTAGTTTGTGTCTGAGTCAGACTGAAAATGGTTTTAATATCTAAAGACATTTTGTGGATGATCTGAAGTCAGACTATATTAAGAAAATCTTAAAGGTCTTCTTTAAAAGTTCGTGATCTGCACAATCAGCCACTAGGCTGGTGGGATGCAGGAAGGCAGGGATGACACATGGTGGCATGCCATGGAGGACATTGAATTAAATGGACTAGGAGAGCTAGTTTAGGACAGCAAAATTACATGATACCAAGTTACTTCAAACTTGATATTATATCAATTCCATCTCTACTGATTGAATCACACTCAAGTGTCTAATCTAAATTTCATAGAAAAGCCTCCTACGGCTTGAACAGGTTTTTGTGAAGGAGATATGAATAATGGGAGTGGTATGGGCTGGGAGGGAGAACCCTGAGCTAGTACCAACGTGGGAGAAGCATGTAAAACCTCTGCTCAGCAGATGGGTGGGAAAAGCCTGTCAGTCCCTTCTCCTGAGAGTAAGCAAGGCCAGGCTGCTTGTCACCACACACAGCTACAACCAAGGGGATATGTCCACTTGGCCAGCCCCAGGGACCCGCTTTGGGCGGGTCCTGAACAGCACTGGGATGAAGTGGGTAATGGGCAAACTGAGTCATCCAACCAGGGAAATGGACAACAAGTTCAGGGAGTTGTCGCCTTTGGCATTAATGGTGCCAGCACGTTACTGTCAAACGGTGAAATTTTCCTACTCCTCTTCAATGTAGATTGCATTCACAGTTCTGCCATTTTCTAAAGAGGAAGCTCACACACAAGTAATGCAAAAATTGCATGTTTTACACCAGTTTCTTAGAAATACTACCTTGCATAAGGACCTTACTCAGGGGTGGTGTTTCAGCAATTAGAACATGAACACCTCCTCCCTGGCTCCCTTGCACCTGATATTAGATGGCAAGAATCTCTTCATTCCAATTTTAATACTTGCTTTTCCCATTTTTCAAGCATAGGGCATTTTCTCGACTGTTTGCTCTTTCCCCCCATCATAATGATTGTGTTGGGAGTTCAGCTGCTCTTTCCAGTCATGTCTGAGACAACCTTTTAAAATTAGTATGGAAAGATGGCCATCATTTTGTTCTCTTAAGTGAAAATTGGCGTATGAAATGAGGTTCCTCTGGCCTACTATCATCTTTCCAACACTGGCACATATTTAAGCAGAGACTGTAAAATATAGGGAGGTATAGCTTTCTATCTTTGGCAATAGTGCTATTAAGCATTCCTTCAGTATTGACAACTAATCTGCACAATACAATTAGATGAAGTATTAAGTACCTGAATTTGCTGGATGCAACTTCCTTTTGAATCCTCAAGCAAAGTTTGGTATTATTTGTGCAGAGTTCTATAGAGTTAACAATTTGCATGTTTAGACAATGGGTTAGAATGAGGATAAAGCACTCTGAGTTATGCTTCCTTACATAATTTTAGGATTGATATTTGCTGACTGTGCCATAATAAGCCACTAAACTGGCGAGAACTGCTTGTAACGGGAACATGAGTTAAATTAAAAAAAAAATCTAAACCCCACAAACAAACAAACAAAAAAAGAAAAAACCAACCAAACACCAAAACAAAAAAACCCCACCACACCTTGAAAGCTTTGCAATACTCTAGGTACTTTAAGAAGGTTTTATCTTCATGGGACTACAAACATTAGGGACAAAGTTTTTCATCCTTGCTCTTTTTCTCAGGCTGACAACTTTTTGGAAGTTCAGGGTTTTCCAGGAGTGAGATAAAACCAGAAAACCAGGGGGTCTTGTTGATAGGGTTAAAAAGTAGGTAACTTTTAAAAATAGCTACCACTTGGTGCTGTGGATTGTAGGCTTGAAAGCTGTCTTGGAGGCAGATCTCTAGGGCAGGAGGTTAATCTTTGCTCGTCTTTGTGCAGACCCATCCAAGTCTTAAGTCAGAAGCCTCTGAAAAGTGTTACTGCATATATTCATTAGACAGCCCTTGTTAAAATCTGCATCATCCATCTGTGTTTAAAGGGAGCTCAGCAGTCACAGCCCTCCTGCATAACACACAGTGTGCTTCCAGGACTTGGTCTGTCCAGTCTAAGAACAGAAGCAGATCTTCAAGAAGAAGTACTTTTGGCATGAAAAAAATAATGAAAAGTAGCTTAAGCGAGACAAGAGAAAACAACTGCCACTACCTGGTGTGTATAGCTCCCAATACCTATGGACCACACACTATGTGTCGTGATTTCTTCTCTGGCACAGGGTGTAACTAAACCAGTCTTCCTGAAATGCCTGGTGTAGAACTATGGGAAAGTGTTCCATAGTGAGAGCACAAGCAGGAAAATCTCACCTCTTGGAAGACAGCAAGCCCACAGCTAGGCTAGCTTCAGCATACAGAACTGGGAGCTGCCTTTCTCAAAAGATACTGGATTTCTCTTCCATAATTCTGTAGCTCAAACAGTCAGGAGCCAGGATGCAGAGCTGAAACATCAGTGCTTGCATGTTGGAGCAAAGTGTAGAAATGATTACAGTTGTGAATAGCAGCATGTATAATGTTTGAATATAAGGTTTTGTTTTTCAGAAGATGTGGAAGAAATCCCATTCAAAGTTTCAAATGGAGAGAACATGGTTAGATTTGCAAAGCCAAGTACCCACAGTTAGATGCAGGCTACAAAGCTTAAGTTGATCCAAGGTCAGCTAGAAATTTTGGGGTACCCTGGCACACTGTAATGTGCTGGATGCTTATACAAGCAATTCCTCATTCATTTGAAAGGCCATTTTCTGGTTTAAGACAATTTAACTACTAAATTCATCACAAGGCCACTTAAAGTAAGGTCTCTTTTCAGATCCTCCATTGCTGGTGGACTTGCATGACCATGCAGTGTTTCAGCCTGCTCACTTGGGTGCAAGCAGGAATTGGGCTTTGCACTCATCCAAACATGCAAAAATATGTGCTGCCTTTCCATCATGTGTCTTCTGGTGAGGCTTTTCATGTGCTTCAAGTAAATGTAAATATCTGTGCCAAGGGAAGAGCCTGGAACCTGGTAGCCATGATACCGCTAAGCAATATCCAAGTGTGATTTTCATCATTGCAAGCTTGTATTAAGAACAGAGTAGAGCCTGGAGAAAGTTTTTTGGTATCTGTTTGTATGCATGTACAGTTAAGAAGAGAGAGGCCCCAGATTTTTCACAGTGTTTATAATAAGAAATCCAAATTTGATGCTAAAGTAAGTAGATTCAATTCTGAAAACATACCAGGAACAGATGAAGTGAGTAGGAAGGTGTCGTTTTTATGCAGCCTCGTGTAGAGTAAAGCTGTCCCTGCACAGCAGATGGGTTTCTTAAGTACATACACTGTTTTTGGAATGCAGAATATTTTTCTTTAATCGGATGTCTTCTCTAGGCCTCATGTTTTCTGACTATTCCACTCTCTTTCATCAAGGGGTGAGCTCTTTCTCACTTAGAGTAAACTCTCAGTGTATATTCAGGCCTTTGCCTGCCCTGATACACCTAATGATCCCACTGCATTCTTACCTGTACTAATGATTACACGTACCAGAAGGAATTGAAAATGAAAAGCATAGAAGAACTGAGAACTTTGCTCAATTTAACAGACATTATGCATAAATCCAGTAGAGTATATGTTAAAAGTATCTCAGTAAATAATTTTCAAAAAATCATTCTGTTTCTAAAAAATCTTCCTGATACAATGGGCATCTTCTTCCTTAATTCAAATTTGTCTCTCAGTGTTTAATTTCTTACTACTATACTATTTTCTAATAGACAAAAATAAACAAAAAAGTGCATACATTTTCAGGGGCCAAATCAGTAAATACTTAATCTTGTGCTTTGAAAATAGCAGGGAACAGAGCATTATTTGAAGATATTTTCCCGATTGTGAAAATTCTGTTTTAAGCTGATACTGATCCTGACTACAGACTGTGCTGCTTTCAGCACATGTGACATGCCATAGCTGTCAGTGAACTGGGAACAGACCTGCTCACCAAATAAACTACCTTTTCAAAAGGTGCAAAGTGCTTGTGCTGTATTTTGTGACAGAAATATTCAGCGTAATTAAACCCCAAATCTTCTATTTTAGGAAAACAATTGCATTGCCTTGCTTTTTTTTTTTTTTTTAAATATATGTTGCACTCCAGCATCACCTAGCAAACATATTCAAAACATGTAAGAAATAAACTGCACTGAGGACAGATTATAATGGTGATTACAGATGATGGAAATAATTGTCATATAGTTTGGCCTGTTAAAAAGATACCAAAAACTTGAAAGCTGGAGAAAAATGAATTATAGCATATGATTATAGCATAATCAGATATGCCCAAAACATTGCCTCTAATTTACCACTGTGGATGAATCTGATACTCTTTAAAAGGAATAAAAGTTCTGGAGCCCTTTAACTTCAAATTAATAAAGACTATGCAGTAATGTAATTCCAAATCACTACAGCTGTTTCTTTTATTAGCTGTGGCTTCATGTTTCTGTCCTTGACACTTAAAGATCAAACCTACTTAAATATGAATTATTTAAAATGTGAATTTACTTCAATATCTTATTTTGCCAAGAAGCTCAGCAGCTCATTATGTAAGAGGAATGTGTCACGGAGGTAGTCATCTCCATAGTGGTGGTGCAGGCACGACGCTGCTCTTCCCACTGTGCATCCCTCACCCCCAAAAGTGCACCTGTGCCAGAGCATTTGTCGAGCAGGTAATGACACACAGGACGCCTGTGTCCTGAAAGAAGTCATGAGTCTGTAAGGGCATATTTATACAAGGAAAGGGACACTTATTTCAGGAAAAACATACCAGTTGAAGCCATGAAACCACCCCTGCACAGCAATGTGGCATCCTCCATCCAGAAGTAGTAGGACTGAGTGGGACTTTGCAATTGCTTCTTCTTGTTATGACAAGCTGCTCAGTGAAGAGACAGTGGAGCTCAAATAGAAATGCTCCTGTGGTATCCACAATCCCTCAGGCAGGGTAATAGGAAGATATTTCAAAGATAAAAGGTAGGGTGAAGATTAGGAAGAAGCAGGAATAGGAACACAAACACAGGGAAGATGAGGGAGGAGGTGGTCCACCGAAAAGAATGTCAATGTGAGAAGCCCAGATCTCTTCCAGGCTCCAAATGGTTGCCTCAGTACTGGTAGTTCTGCTGCTCTTCAGGGACTGTAGAAAAACCTGAATCTCCCTACACAGAGAGTCAGGGGTTCAACTGAATTTTCGTGCACTTTGAAAAATTGCTGCAAGTCAAGAGCTGAAGTACAGGTGGCATGTGAGCTCCTGCTCTGCCGCCTTGCAACAGCTATGGTGATTCCTGTGGTTCTGGGAGGGTTGACCTGAAATAGGACTTTCTGCAATATTCTGCTTATTGTGTGTTCCTTGATTACCAGGTGACAAATGTAACATTTCTGGAGTTTGTTTTGCAGAACCACCAAATGCAGCCCTCACAGTTGCTCAGTTTGAGCTTTGCCTTAAATGCATCAGGTGCTATAAAACAGTAAGTGCTCCAAGGGCACTGGTATTTCAAATTGGGCACTTAGAATAATGCTCCTCTGGAAAATAATGTTGGCTTTTTTTCTTGTGCTCCAGAATCTTGTGCATTTCTCTGAGACCAAATAAACCACACAATTTTGTAGAGACATTGCAAAGTAATCAATGTTGCAGTGCATGAAGAGATTTTAGTGAGAGCCCCAAAATCACGATTTAGCTGGATTTAGTGGTGAGTTCAAGCACTGAATTCAGTAGGGTAAGGAAAAAGGATACAATAATTTGTATTTCATGCAGCAAATGAGAAAAGGAGAGCTCACATGTGTGTTCACAGGCTGTTACTACAGTGTAAATTATTTCCATCTCTTTCGAATACTGAATTGGTAGATAATATGATTTGCAGAAATTAGCCTGCATACTCCTCTCACTAGTTTGGGCATTTGGACTAGTTTTTGTTTGGAACTGTAGGATGAGGATGAAGAGAGTTTCAGGGAGGAAGTGGAACACTGCACAAGAGAGCAAAGGTGCTCTGGCCAAGCTGGAGGGATAGCAAGCCAAGAATGGCATTATTGATTGGGAAGAGGGAGCTGGGTTTGCTCAGTTACAGTGGAATGGTTAAGGAGGAAAGAGTTGTGAAAGTTCACTATGAAATACGGAGTGAGCTAAACCATTTCTTTTATTTGATCTCCATTAATTTATAATCTTATGATGTTGAGTCTCCTGGCACTAGAGCTTTTACAATGAATAGCTGAAAGTACAAAAATTGATTTAAATTGTACTGGTCTTGTGTTGAATGGCTGCCTCTATTCTAGAAGTCACTTGGAATTTTACCCTCTTAGCTGTTGGATAGTTTAAATGCTAAACACTTAATTTACTTCAGAGAGCTCTGCAAACAACCGCTAACTACAGACTGCTCAATTAATGTTGCAACAGTGTTTGCATCAAAGTTTAACCAGAATGCTTTGATTTTTTTTAATGATAAATGAATATATTCTCACCAGTATAAAAAGCTGAAATAGTTCAGTGTTTCAAATTCAATTTCCGATTTGCTAATGTTTAAAATTAGTAACTTTGCCTTTTTGTTATGCTAAACTAATACTGTAAAACAAAACGATAGTGAGTGTGTGTCAGTGTGTGTCTGCCTGAGATGAGTTGTACTACAGAATTTTGCAGTTACTTCTTCCATCAATGAGAAGGAGCCATCAGTAGTTGCAATATGATTAGAAGTTGTATGTAGCTCAGATGTAAGCCTATTAATTTACCTTTTTACAGGTTTTGTTGTATTTACGTTCTTTTCCCTATACAAATCACTTTTTATAAATCACTTCTTTCTAGTAAGTGAAAAATTTCTCCTGTTTATCAGACTAATTTTTTTGAGTTCTTATGTTTTGATATATTTTTTGGAAGACTAATGGTTAGCCAGTCAAATAATAATTTTTAGAAATATGTGCCTACACCACCTTGTAATAATTACTTAAAATGTGTAGGCACTTTATTTTTCTAAGTCAAAAAATAATCCTCAGAGTGGATTTAATTTACTTGGTAAATAATTCAATGTGATTTTATGTTATTAAATGTGGGAATATCATTACTCACTTCACTAATGAGAAATTCTAGAATTTTTGTCTTTATGGTCATTGTGTAACATACAGATTTTCTTTGGATCCCAGAAATAGTTTTATCAAATGGTTCTTTCTTACTGTCTCTGTATTTCTACCTCCCTGGAGCCTCCTTGAAGTTATCTTTCTCCTTTACAATTTTATACATTTCTCTTATACATAGAAAAGAAACATCTGGCTTTTTTTTTAATGAGAGCTGTTCGCTCATTGACCAAACAAGCAGCAAGGAATCTGTTGTGTGGTTGATTATTGCAAGAAAATGAGGTAGTAGTCTCACTAATAATCACTAAAATTTGTATTAACTGGTGCTGTTTCATTTTCTGAGTCTGCTAATCTCATACTTTCACCCTTACAAGAAAACAAATGGTGTTTAAAAATGCCTGGTGTGGAAAAATGGTACTTTCAAATGTAGAGATTAGAAACATTTAAAACATAAGTATCTGTGGTTAAAGATGCCGACTCTTAATTCTCCCGTCTAGAGCTTTCCTTTTTTATCTTTGAAGTTCCGTCATTATTCCATGTCTGTGCCTTTGGTTTATTTTTGTATTCTACAGAAATTAATTCAAACTGTTTAGATCCAATCTTTTTAGAATATTTATGAATGCAATTTATCGACAAGTTTACATTTTATGCAGCCTGTGGAGTTGGATTTTGGAATTTGCTTTTTTAGTAGTTCTTTTGTGGAAGAGAAATCTTTCAGGCATGAATTGATAGTCCAGATCTTTTGAGGTCTGTCTGTGCTAACCTATGACCTCTGTTCTTAGGAGGTCAACATCTGAGGGCAGGAGATTAAGGCAGTTAAAAGATTGGAATGGGAACTGGAATGGAAAAATTAGCCAGCACATTTTGGGTGGAAAACATCAAAGTCATCAAACAATTTGCTTATTTTAAACTCAGTTTAAGGGTAACAAGCTAATTGTACTGTGTTTGTTGATGCAAGCAATTTATATTATTTGAGAACATTAACACTGAAGAATTTTTTTTATTGGAGAAACATAATGCCTTTTCATTATAAATGCACTACGTATTTTGTATTTTAAATGCTTTTGTGCATCATTTTTAGATAATTATTCAGGATCTGCTCATACAGTCTGTGTGTTTTAATTAGCTGTATTGCTTACAAACAGCAACAGTAAGTGTTGTGGAACCTGAAACTTGCTTGTAGTCTGCTGAAGACCCCTTGCTGTCATTGGAGAATGCAGGTGCTCTCAGTACAAGGGAAAAATTATTCTCAAATTAAAATTTTCTAACTCCAATGCTTAAACTCATTTGTAAGCATCTCTCCTTGTTTTAGTTTTTGAAATGTGAATTTCTTTCCCATACAAATTTGTGACCAAGACATGTTCTTTTATAGATTATAAATTGACTTACAAGAAAAGACACCATTGTCTCTTTGTTCTTGTCTGACATAGTTCAAAATTCATTAGTGTGTGTTTTTAGAAGAGTGACAACTTCATCTTTCATCTGTGCAATGACTTCAAAAATGTTATTATCTGGAAGAAGACACCTTCCCACATCTGAACAATTATGCAAGTTTAAGGATTTGTGTAAGCAATCACATTTTCTTCTTGGTTGTTTAAAGTGCAAATTAAAGTGGTTTCAGTATCATAGGCAAAAGCCAGACTAGTGTTTCAGCATGCAAACTCACCTAGCAGGAAAGAACACAAAAGTTCCAGGTACCTCTCAGCCCAGGCTCTGACTCACAGTGTATGGATTATGGTACTTCTCCTATAGGTATGGCTGCTAATTAATTTAAAGTACTATAATACAGTTAAACTCAAGAAGACAGCCATCTGTAAACCTCAGTGTAACCTCCACGTGGTTTTTTTTGTTTTTTTGGTTTTTTTTTGTGGTTTTTTTGTTTTTTTTTTTTTTTTTTTTTTTTTTTTTTTTTTTTTTGTTCTTCAGATAGTGAAGGATGTGAGATTTAAACCCCTTTGCAAGCTTACAACTTTACAAACTCTTCCTCTAACTGTGAAAACTTCCTTTTTGCAGCTTTCAGCCCTGATTTGCACCTGAGGGGAAATTGAACAAAATTATCACCATAATTTCTTGTTCTTTCATGAAGGGAAAAGAAGGGAAAGCAGGAGGAGCTGTTGTGGACTGCAGCAGCCCATGGGCTTCTCCCAGGGGCACAGGCACTGCTTTGTTTCCTTCCTGCCATTTCACTGGGTTGCCGGAGAAGCTCTGCCAGCTGCAGGGGTAGCTGTGCTCTGCCATCCCAGAGGCACTGCCGTTCCTGGATGTGTCCTGCATCCTCACTGTTGCTGCCACAACTGGCTGTGGCCTGCATCCCTAGGAGTGCCACAGGCGTTGGGAATCAGAGAGCATTTGAAGGGGCAGAACCAACCCTCTCAGTTATTGCATCTTGGAGGCCTGTTCATTGTTTGAATACTTGGGATAAAATGGGGTAGCTTCTGATCAGCCATGTTGGGATTTTTGCTTGTCAGCATTCTCTAGTTGAATAATGGATGGTTGGAAAGCTAACTCTGTTTTACAGAATGGTTTTGGTTACCCACTTGTGAGAACTTGTGAATCCATGTGAAGGAACAGAGGCTTTGTTATTAGTAAAGAAAAAATGTTAACTACAAAGATATTGTGCCTGAAATGACTAAAGATAGCTTTCTTGTTTGCCTGAGCCATTTCTATACCTTCCTTCTGTTCTCTATGTTTACCAGTAAACTCTTCAATGCAATCCTTCTTAGTCCATACAACACTTAAAATCACTGTCGTTTTTTATTACAATTGATTTGGATTCTTGGCTGTTTGAATTATTAGTGAGCAGTGATACAGACACATTTTTTGATCTGGAAGGCCTGCTCCCCAGGATTTTTGCTGGATATGTGTAGCCTCTTGTTTCATGATGTTTGATGATTCAAGCACTCTGTCCACAAGCCTGCTTTTCTTAATATCTTAACCCACCCTTTAAAGTAATCTGTAAATACCTGGGATCTGCAGATCGAAAACTACTCTAGCGCACACTCTCAAAGTGATGGAGGTTTTTCATCCCTTAGCAATTGTGGCATTAGTTCTAAATGTGCTAACAACTGCCTCGAAGTTTTGTGTGCAATAGCGTGTGGGGCAGAGTAGACTGCTTGCTGAGTTTGTGGAAAGGTAATTCAGAGCTCAAGAAAGTTATAATGCAATTTTTGAATGACTTAGAAATTAATTTGACTTACTTATGATGAAACCGTGCTTTGTTTTTGCTTGGTCTTTTTGAGAAATAGCTAGAGGATATATCCTCAGTTCCCTCACATCTTCTTTTCACAACAACAACAACAACAACAACAACAACAACAAAAAAAAAAGCTGTATAGATATTCAAAAATGTTTAGAATTACTGCAAATAGTATTTTTAAGTCTTATGTGTTTGTGAAGGTTGAAATTTCTGGCAGTGCAGCTGTGCCAGATTCCTGACTGCAGACCCTGGTGCTCTTGGAATCAGTGTCTCCAAATGGACTCTGTAATTTTCCTCAGCTGAGTCACTTCCTTACCATGAATTGCCTTAAAGAGATTATTACTTCTGCTTTGCTTTCTAGGGTTTAGCCTGCACTGCCCCCCTCCTTTTCAAAATAAGAACTCATCAGAAAACACTTTTTGTAGAAAGTTGAGTTCAGAGGATTTCAGAAAACTGGATTATTGATTGCCTTTTTTTAAAGGATTATTGAGGTTTGTGTTCCTCATCTGTTTCTAGCTGCTGATTTGAATGAGAAGCCAACAAAAAAGTATGTTGGTTTTGTTTCTAAGTAGTGTTTGAAGTTGTTTCCAACTGCCAGGAGAACATGAATGTCTAAGAGATACTTCAGGTGATAGCTATCCATAAAATCTTTGGAAGTATATGGTAATAAATCTAAGATGGTATATATAAATCTTCTTCATGACCCACATTTCTTGCTTAATTCTTGCATAAAATTAAAATTAGTCAAATCTGAAAGCTTCTGAATTTGTCAGAATAAGTCTTTACACCAGTGTAAAGTTAAGTTGTAGTTTATAGAAAATTGACTTTAATTGTCAAGAGGAAAAAATAATTATTAAATCTGTTGTATACATGTGTTGTACACACATATATGGTTTATACAGTAGATTTATTGTATATGGTTTATACAATAGATTAATGGAAGGTTGCCTCAGTTGCATTGAAGAAAATGGGTGCCAAAAGAAAAGATGACTTAATAAGTTATAAAGTATCAGACAAAATGAAGCTATAATTATGTAGCTGTGTTAGCTTGCTCTCATTAGGCCGGGTAACAACAGAAGTAAAAATGTGACATGCCCTTTTATCTGCAGTCTTGCCTATGTAAGATGATCAGTTGAGAGTTTCCAAAAACCTGCAAAAAATTCTTGAATTACAGATTCTAGTTGTAAGTGAAAAACTATATGAAGGTGGTATTAGTATTGGGAATTAATTGTGACGCTGTATGCACAGTAATCACTGTAGTGAAACATCTGGCTGCAATAATGAGATGCTGTGTTGTGAACAGGATTTCACCATGTTCCCTTGCTATGTTAGCAGGTGGTAAATTTGCTTAAGCTTGCATATTTTGTTACATTGTAGAGTACTACAGTTTGTGTGCGCACATAAGTCCATTTTCATTTAGCTTGGAAATGTTTTCTTCAAGCAGATTCTCATTCAGTCAAAGAAAGAAGATTCCACAGAGACAGGTTTATGTTCATTATTATTACTATTATTATTATTATTTATTACTTAGTTAAAACAAATATGTTTCTTAAAAAAGCACTGCTTTGTTAAATGATAGTTCAAGTTTGTCAGTTTAAAATCCTTATTACCTTGAAGTAGCCAGCTGTGACCTCTGAAATGGTTAATTTCAATCAGTGTGTAAAGGCTAAATCAGTACATAAAAGCTAAATTATGAGCAAAATCAGGATGGAAGTGAAGGTAGGGGTGTGAAGAACTGGAAATGGGAAGGAAATGTGGTAACAGGTATTACTGGATTTGAGCTAGTAGTTTGTGGGACTGGTGCTGACTGAATAAAGAGAAGTGGTGAGTGGGCAGTGTTCACCTTTTGTGACAGACAGAGCAGGGCTGCTTCTGATCTGATGCTTTCTGTGGGCTGATGACTCCCAGTGCTTGTAGACTGGTCTTCAGCATGCTTTGCCCCAAAGCAGGCTGTCTGTAGTGCTCACTTTCCTTTTACCCCCCCATTTCCCCAGCAGAAAGCTAGAGAAGCTTCTGTAAAGTGCATGTTTCGTATGATGCAGAGGAAGGGGAGTACCAAACATGGGTTGGCTGCAAGCTGATCAAGAGAGAAGACAGCACAGATTGTAGCCGAGTGCTTTGCACTCATGGTCCCGGGTGCATGGCTGGCCAGGGCTCTGCTTGGCTGGGGTACAGCTCTTTGCTGGGGCAGGCTGGGGGCTCACCCCCTTGTAGCCATCCAGGAGCCCCAGACACTCTGTCTATGGGGAAGCACAGTGTCTGTGAAAACCAGCACCAATGAAAGTGTGTGGCACAGCTGTGGCTGCACTGAAATCTGGTGGGGCAGTGGTGTGGTGCCAGGAACCAGGCTCCCTGTAGGTGCGCAGTGACTGGAGTCCCAGGGTGCTCTCTGCTGGGAGGGGATGGGCTGCACTGGGCTCTCTGTGCCAAGACAGGCGCTTGGTAAAATTGCCCCTCTTGGTTTTCAGACAGCACTCATGACAATGGCAAACACAGGCTGAGACTGCTGAGCTAGTCAAGCAATGTGGCCAGGAGAGTTCTACTGAGGATTCTGTAATAGACACAGCCCTGGAGACCTGTTTGGCAGAATGTGCCAGTAAGATAATTCTGCACATGCCACAGTCTCTTTCCACAAGGGAAAAGAACTGCTCTGAAAGAAAGACAAAAATGGGGAAGATGCCCAACCCTAGGCCATACCCTTTTTCAGAGGTATTAAAGACAGATTCCTTCAGATTTTAGAGTTAACTTAAAATTCCTTGCATCAGTAAGCGTTCTTAAATGCGCAGTAATTTGAATATCTAGGTTATTGTCAATGTAGGCATTGAACATTCTGAGTTTTTGGGGGGTTTTTTATAAGTACTTGTAAATCATATATATGGAGTATCTAGTGTGTAAACTTTTATCCACTGGTGCTGTATCTCATGCCTGTGTCCATTAATACATAGTTGGGTTTTGGGACTCTCCTCGCCACATGTTGACATTCCTTGGGGACACACAGCTGGTGTTTAATTATGTCTGATTTACGTTTGCCAAAACTCTCCCCAACAACTGCAGCAGAATTCTTCAGCCAGAACGGCTAGAAAGGCACCATGAGGTTGAAAATAATGTATATTATTATTTATTTATGTATATAGAAGCATTGTAAAGCAATGCTTCTTTACGTATACCACATAGGAGGCTTTTTAGCTGTTGTTGATTTTTTTCTGCACTGCGCTGTACAAGCTGAAGTAATGGGAATCTCCAGTGTTCTGGACTGCGTTAACAGACTGAATCCCTATTTATTATTTTTTCGTGAAGGGGAACTGTGACTTTAAAAGAAAGGGATGCTGCCCGTGACTCTGAAGCCAGGTCTCTGCCAGGGCGCAGTTTTGAATTACCGTGGCTGGGCAGCTGCCATGGCCCCCCAGCACCCACAGGCAGCCTTGTGGTCCTCTGCCTGCAGGGTCGCCGGTGCCGATCTAATTCCTCTGAGAGCCACTTCAGGGAGCGTAACTGAGAAAAAACTAATCCTGCAAAAATAAGAGGTACCGAGCAGCAAACGGGTAGAGAGGTGACAGAGCGGGGGACGCCTCTCGGTAACAGCTCGGCGCTCGGTGGGTTTATGTGGAGCGAGAAGCCCTACGGGCAGCTCGGCATGAAACATGTTGTGCTCTCTGCTCAGCGTGGCGGAGACATTCCCTGCTGGCCGCAGCTTTTTGGCCTCTGCAGTAGGAGCGATAGGAAGTCTGCCCTCACTGGTGGCAGGTGGTGATTTAAGAGCCAGCAGGGTTCATGGGAGGAAAGTGTCAGGAACACAAAACCCAGCAGGGAGTTGGGTTTGGCCTCTAAAAGGCCAGAGGTATAATTAGGCATCAGCAAGACCTCGCAGAGGGTTTGGGGAGTGCCCCAGGCGAGGTCTTTTCTATTTGAGCTTCCTCTGTCAGACTGCCAGTAGATCCTGCTTCACGCGGCTCCCCACAAGAGCGATGCTCCATGCTTTTTAGCAGGGCTGCAGCTTGTGGTTTTCCTGGCCAGGGAATGAAGACAGGATGCAAAAAGCAATCCTACCTATTTTAGATGCTTTGGTGCCACCACACCATTAACTTGTCTGTGAAACTGTACAGTACCAGGAAGTTGGCAGCTGACTGGGAAGGTAAGCGGCATTCCTCAGCTCTGTGCCTGACATCCCTGTGGGGCCGGAGAGCAGCCTTTAAAAGCTGCAGTCTTGACTCACTGTTAACTTCCAGGCTGGCGTTTTAGTACGCATGCAGTGGTCATTTTTCAGTTCCCTTCCTGCCTTTCAGCAGCCGCTCCTCAAAATTTGCAAAATGCAAGCAGTAGGCTTGGAGGAGTCAGTGTGTGGTGTCATCACAGCTCTTCCTTCCCTGCCAGCTTCCACTAAACAATCTGTTTCATTTTTTTCTGCTTCTTGTTGCATTTAGTTTGAAGTGCTGTGAACGATGTGAAGACAATTGGAGATACGTACTAAAACTAGCATTTCCTGTTGTAGTGTTATGCTATTTCACATCAATCATATTACGTGAAGGGTGTTACAGTTTCAGAGGTTCACTTGGGAACTTAAATGTACTAAAATTATAGCCTGCGTTCTTCATGACAACGAAAAAAATAACATAAATTTCACATACAGTAACAGAAAATCATATTCTTTCCATCTGATTTTACCACATTCACCAATTACAGAGTGTTTTTATGTCATACAGGACAAGTTAATATATTAGGTTTCTTAATGACAGATCTTCAAAAGAAGTTTTCTCCCCAAATGGGAAGGATTATATACAATCAGCACTTGAAGTTAGTAGTACTGTAATGCTGGAAGGCAGACCTAAGTGTCAGTAACTTCGCGAAACTCGGTCTACAATTCACTCAATGTTGTGGTTTCCAGGCTTCCAAAAAAAGGAAAATATATATTCCCTGGTATTTCCAGGTATGTGTATTTTCCTAGTCATTGCTAGGAATCAGTGAGTTATCAAAGAATTCATAAGTGCTGCTCAAGTATAGAAGTAAGTTATAAAATGCTATTTTGTGATGTTGAGATAGTAAACCAGCATTATTGTGAATCTTTCAATCACCCCCAGTTACTAAGAAAATTGAACAGGTATCTTAAAAAACTCCAATCAAACAACCAGTTCACTTAAAAAAATTAATTGGTGGTAAAGCTCTAGAGTGATACTAATGTTATTCAGAGTTCCTTTTGTACAAAGAATGTGCTACTGGCAAATAAAGTCCTGATTTATTGATGACTTTCCTTTCTATAAGACAGCTTATGGTTTTCTTGTTGTCATTATCATCAACAGAGGAAAGTTACCAGCTGAACTAATTAATTCTGCAAGATTTCATAGGAAAATAATTTTGCAGCTATTTTTTCTGACTGATATGCATATGATTTAAGCTCTGGAGGCAAGAGGCAAGGGTAAGGTATGGAAATGCAGACAGCTGCCTCTGAAAGAAACAAGCTTCAAGGAAGCTTAACATGCTGAAATCAAGGGGGTCACATAATCTCCATCCTAGGGTGCTAAAGCACTGAGTGTCACATCAGTCCAGGGTTATTAACAGCTTTTGCTTTGAGATATGGACTTAGGACTAAAGAATGTTCATGAAAAAGGGACATAAGAACTGCAGGCAATGGCAATCAATCCTGTCCAATCTCAAAATATTTATGACAGCTTTGCATCCTGCTAATAGAGAAGACATGGGAAAATTAGAAAAAGTGGATGAAGTGCAATGTTAGTTTATCAGCTCCAAATTGTGCCTTATTTTTATTATTTACTTTATCTAGTATTTCTATTCTGTTAACTAGATAATTTTCTTAGACAATGGAAATGCACTAAAGGTGGTCTGGCCTTAAAAAATGAACTGTTACAATGTGCAAAGGAAAATTATTAGTTAAAAGAAAGTTCAATACATAAACTCTGAAATAGGTGAAAAATAGCTTACTGAGCTTTACTTGATTTTAAACCCTCCCCTGTAATTTATTATTTAGAAATAGAAATGGTTTTAACAACACGGTGGATATAAAAGTTCTGTGCCTTGTGCAGTATCTCCCACTGATGGCAGCACCACCACATAGATAGCCTTTAAACACAACCATATTAAATAAATATTCCAGTTAAAAATAACTTTCCTAAGTGGCACACTACTATTTATGTAAAAGATAAAGGGGTAAGGGACAGAATTCATACATGACATTTGTGGGGGAAAGCAGAAGCTATCATGTCCTGCCTATCCTGCCTTTCTTGCTGGTGTGTCTCTTGTGGTTGCCCTTGGTCATTGGGGTAGATTGATCTTCTCCTTTTCCTGCCAGCCATGGCTGCCCCCAAGTTTTTGTGTCAGGTTACATGAACCCTAGGAAAGAGTTTGGCTGGAATTTTGCTGGTTTTGCAAAACCTGTAGAACAGTGGAAGCAGCTCTTTGACAGCATCTAGAGCAGTTTGGGGAAAGAGGATAAACAATCAGGTCCATGATTCTTTACTCCAGTTCATGCCTACAGCAGGCTAAGCACTGCTGAGCTTGAGGTGCCTCCTGACTCCCTTTCATAAAGGCACACAGACTAACTGGGAATGGCAGGGGTATAATAGATTCCAATGAATAGGATGTCTCCTATACCAGATGAGCCATTGGCCTGGGAATCAGGTTTTCC
Organism: Anomalospiza imberbis; assembly: GCF_031753505.1. Classification (NCBI taxonomy): domain Eukaryota; kingdom Metazoa; phylum Chordata; class Aves; order Passeriformes; family Viduidae; genus Anomalospiza; species Anomalospiza imberbis. Next base: position 43,821,576 of record NC_089683.1, read on the forward strand.
TTCCCTTCCTTACTCTGCCAGTGTAGTGCAAAAGCAAGCCACTTTGAACGGATCAGGAAATTTGCTCTAAAGCATTGATTATGGTTTCTTAGCTCTTTTAATAGCCTGATCAGCCTCAGTGTTGCCAAAGCCTTTGCATAGTTTCTGTAAGAACAGGTAATAGTTTGCAGCATCCCTCTAGTGCCATTCACAGGTTGTGCTAACTGCACTGTCAAGTCCTCTGCAAAGAGGGAGGCACACTGTCTGGTGCTCAGTGGTGCAATTCAGTAATTCCTGGCTGCTGCCTGCTTTTCCTGAGATGCAGTTTGCTTCCCTGATGGCAGGCCCATTGGGTAGAAAAGGCTGGAGAGATGGCTTTGTGCTTTTCTCATCCTGTGCAGTACAGTACTTCCCTCTCCCAAAATTATGTTATCTTGCACAGCAACTGGAAACCTTATAAGCAGCCAGGTGTAGTCTCGTGGGTTTTCTATTACCTCTGTTAAGTCATGTGTTGCAGCTTTTCATCAGCAAATGTTTGACAATTCTGCATCATTGCACAGGCACTGCAAGGTATCGTCTTCTACATCACAAACGCTGTACAAATGGGTCATGGCATTTAACAATTTGCAAGCATCCTCTTATTTCTCAGGCTGAGTCATCTGCTGTGCGCTGTCTTTGCTCAAACTCCTCTTACTTCCTTTTTCATCTTAAAGGCACAAAAGAGGTCCAGACAGGGAAATCTGACCAAATTTTTGGAAGGCAATGGTCATTAACAAAAATTATTGAAGTTACAGGTTACCTGGGTTTGGTAGGAAAGAAATTACAACCTGGCTGTTGATGAAGTCAGTGATGATTACTTGAGTGATTAAGAACTGCTGGGGCAGGATCTGAGGCTGCACGGGAGGGAGAATCTGAGGCTTTTGATGAATTTTTGGGGTAATGACCCTGAGGTAATGTGTGATGTGCTATATAGGTCAGAGTTAGGGTTTGGTTTCCCTCAAGAACCAACAGATCAGGATTTTAAGAAGGGCAGAGGAAGAATAGGGGAGTAGAATGGACCTGCTGCTGCTGCTAACAACCATTAAAAAAATACAAAGCCAGCTGCTCTTAGAGCAGAGCTTGATCCTTTCAGTGTCTTTAGCAGCACAGTATATATTCAGAGGAGGGGAATTCATGAGGCCCTGTGGACCTACACCATGGCATTACAAAAAAATGCAAACCTGAACAATGGGTGGCCTCAGCGGTTCCATCTGGCTCGCCATTAACAAGGTTAAAGTAAAGTGGGTTTCCTTGGCTGTGTCACACACAATTTACACTTCAGATGCTTTAACTTTGGAGCCAGACCGAAAGGAGCACCACTCTAAACGCACGCGGCAAGAGTCACCTAAGATGTGTGGTAAGCACATTTGGTATTGCTACTCTTTCAAAGATATAGAGTGGTAGCTTTTAGATCGTTTTTAAGTACTATTTCCAAGTGCAGAATTTTTTTCTAAATAATTTTTTAAAAATCCTGTCAACAGTCTAGAATTGCAGTAAAATACTGTTTACTCCAAGTAATTTACAGGCACAGTAATATTAGAGGCTGGATTCAGTAACAGCATAAATTATTAGAGGCCCTAGAAATATTTACATCAGCATTTCTGGTATGAAAACATCAAAACATCAAACTGCACTTTGAAGCTAAAAGGGATATTAATACATATAAGTGTATTCTGTTGTAAAGCATTCTTCTTTCAGAGCCACCAAAGTACTTAGATAATAGCATAGTTAAGCATGGCAGATAATAACCTTTAAAAAACTTTTGCTCTAGAGAGGCAACAGGTATGTTGGCCTGTTAACTTCTATGCCATTGAGTGTAATAAGGCATGGGAATTATCCCAGCATTTTGCAGAAATCAGGTTCTTTGTCTCAGCTTTGACACATTTAAGGGAACCCCCAAGCATTCTCTATGGTGTCCCATTCTTGAATAAAAAAAATTTGTTAATGAATGAGTTGATAAAGTTGATAGTTGAATTTTAAAGCTGTTTTGTCTCTAAGACAAGCATTTGAGCAGTTAAATCCATGGTAAAGAGCTAAGGTAATTTACAGAGTGGGGATAGAGTATTGTTGCTGCAGAGGTGTTCAAGGCATTCCTCAGAATGGAGCAAGTGTTGCCCTGGATGACCTGGCCATCTTGGCTGCCTTTGACCATGAATTGTGAGTTCAGTAGTGGAACAGAACTTAATACTGCTCCTGAAGTTAAACAACTGAACTTGCATACCGTGACACCAGTGGACATCGTGTACTCACAGTTATCCTGGCAGTGTCAGTAGTCTCACATGGGAAGGCCTTTAGCTTGTGCCATACTGAGCTTCCTCCTTAGTGAGCTGTGCAGTGCTGCTGTGATGGGACACACTTCCTCCTGAGCATGCTGCAGAAGTGTTGGCATCAGCCTCACTAGGGTTAAACAGTTGCTTTGTGCCTTCCAGGCTTTTCCAGCAGGTGAGACAGTGCTATTGATGATGGCCTCCCTTGCTTTTAATAAGGGGCTTGGTGTGGATGACCCTCTTCTTGTTTATTCCTCTTCTTACGCAGTTGTTCAGCTTTCTGACCCACCCTTATGGCCCCTCCATGCTGCCTTTTCATTTCTTTTGCAAAGACAGGAATATCCTTGAACATGACACTTGAGTTTCTGACTATTTGCATCGGTCTGTAATAGCTGTAATTGTAGCTATGATTATCGTAACATGCAGTAATTTTACAAATTTACAATACTGTATATTTGACATGCATGTCAAAATTGCCAAGTTGCCTCCTCTCAAAGGTTTCCTGCCCCCACTGAATTTGAGGTAACTACAGGCAAAATAAATTGAGCTGAGAAGTCATCTAATTGGTGACAAAGCATTGACATTCCTTTCTCCTTTCCCTTTTTAGGAGAGTCCATTAGTCTGTCCATAAGCAGCTTTTGACTCAAGCCCTACCTTAACAATAGCTTCAAAAGGAAAATAGAGAACTATTTTGGCCGAGCCGTGACAGGTGCAGTGCTTCCACACGAAACATTGCACTGGTGGGAAAATGAAGAAAGAGTAACACAGCAAGGCAGAACCTGTGAAGTGGTAGAAGGAAGATAGTCAGGCTGCAAGTACAAGCATATGTGCAGCTGCAACTTGCATGAGCATGAAGTGGGAAATACCCCAGCTATGCTCTGTGTGAGTGGAGGGACAGTTCATTAAAAAAGCATTAGTTAGCCTGAAATGGGGCTGGTTGATTTATGGGGAATATGTAAAAGAATGGTGTAAAAACCTATTTCCTTAGAGGAGGGATGTTAAGCATCTCTGTGCACTATATTTAGAGTGTATTTGACTCACAGCACACAGCTCAGCTACTTTTTGTCCGTTAAGTTCTTTTCCAGTTCATTGTCTCTAACTGAAAGGAAATTCAGCCACAGCCACACAAAACTAACTTGAACATCTGCATCTTCTGCCTGGACTTGGTGTGTGTGATTCTTTCATCCACTCTTCACATACACAGACCTGCTAGTGGAGATCAGATGGAATATTGTGATATTGACAAATTCATGAATCCAGATAGAAATCCAATATAGATTTGTGTGAAAGCCATGTGTGTGCTGTGACCAGGGATAAATCCCAGACAGTGTGCCCATTCCACATTATAGTTCCTCTGCAAGGGTGTTTGAGGACAATGGGAATTGCATTGCTTATTCTACTCCCTCCCACCTCCTGACAGTGTTTATCACACCCACAGTTGTGCCGATGCAATGATTTATGATTTTGTCTCAGAAATGGAGGTGTGATACGAAGCAAGCTAAATAAATGCTACAAACTGGGAAAAAAAAAAGTGAATTAACTGATTTTTTTCCTTTGAGAATTGGCTAGCATTTTAGTGACTGCAAGGATCATCACCGGGATCATCCTTAGCAGTTTCTGAAAGCAGTTCATATGCCTTTGGGAGAATTCTTCTTGGAAAGGGGGCTGTTTACTCAGTAATTATATTCCATTTATTTTTACATTACCCAAGGAAATGCTGTGAATGCAATGCAAAATAGTTGAGCTGGAGCCCTGGTCACTTGCTGATGGTTCTGGACAGTTTGCAGCATTGGAGTGGGATCCCTGACACTCCCTGCATTCTGCCTGGCACAGCACACTGTTGCTGGCTTGTTTTGCAGTACAGAGTATGAAAACAGAAGGGCACCCTGGGAACGGCTCCTGATGCTGCCAAGGCAGCAAGCAGCGATGGCACTCACTGTGCAAAGCTTTGCAGGAAACTGGAATGAAATCTAAGCATGGTGGCTTATTGAGAACATTCTAGTTTAGATTTTTTCATCATTTAGAAAGTGTGTGCATTCTTCATCTGATTCTCAAATTTGTGCTGCCTGCCAACAGGGAATATAAAAGACTTGTGGAGAGGATTTCAGCATTTTTGTGAAGTCCAATTAAGCTCATTTTCTGTGTAATGTTTCTGATGTAATTGAAATTACCTTTCTCAACTGGTCTGTGACTTTTTATGATAATAATTGGACAGTGGTAAAATAGCTGTAACAAAGAGAACAGTTTCAAAATCAGGAATTTTATGTATTTTGCAGGATGTGCTTGATTCCTGCACTAGTTCAGTGAATGGCCTGATCACCATATGGTTGTCCTGTGTTCTACCATAACTTTCCTGGTGTATAATCCTGAGGGGTACAGACTCAGATCTTCTAAGCTATGAGGACCTTGCTTACCTCTAAGTCAGTGGGACTTAGAAATTTAAATAATAAATATTTAAATTTAAATACATAAATGTTTGATTATACCTAACTGTATCACACAGACTGCCTATGTCTGAGAAAGAAGTTTTTATCACCAGCTTCTGAGCCTGGGAAGGATGAGACTTTTCATAAGGGAAGTTTGTGGACTGTGCTTGAAATCCAGAATCCTGGGTGGCAGACACCGTTTCCCTTCATTTTGTGGTTATGTGGAATTTTGTATTTCCAGGAATTTTGGATATTTTGAATAGAAGGGTTCTAAGGAGGAGAACCTAAGGGATCTTGATTAGGAGCAAAGTCCTTTTAGGTTTTCAAGAGTAAGGTTGGTTTAATAAACAATTGATTTGCTCCTGGAAGTATCCAGGAATATTGTAGGAAGTGACAGATTTCTAAAGGTCCAGTCCCTTGTCTTCTATGGCTAACACTGTTCAGGTGTGATTATTTCCAAGCTCACAAAAGGCATTTGGTTCCTAGACATGATGTTTAGGTGCTACCAAGAGACTCAAATGTCAAATTTAACTTGCTGTCTGCATTTTGTGTCAGCTGGGTTTTTTACTGGACAGCAGCAACTCTGTGCTCTAGTTTTTAGAGCTGAGTCCCTCAGGAATTACCAGGTTGGCTTCAGAGTTCTCCTCTTCACTTGTATGGCTCAAGCTAGTGAGCACATTTCTACTCAAAAGGTCCCCCAGTTCACCACATACCTCCCCCAGTGCGAAAGACAAGTTTGGATGCAAATCTTCCCTCCATCAGGAGGTTGCTGTAATCTTCAGATGGTTGTTCAGGCTTTTGAAGGAGGATTAGTAGGTTGTAGATAAGACACCCGGGTTTCTCATCTTCACTCTCTGGGGAACTGGTCAGGGACCAGTTGCAAGAGCATTATACCCAATGATGGAAGCAGCAGAAGATATGGGGGAGACCGTACCTGATGAGGACAGGCAGTGATGGAGGCTCTGGGATTCCATCAGGTGCAGAGGGTGAGGAGTTCAGCTACAAAGCAGCTCCTAAGACTGGTGATTTGGTTTTTCCAGTGGTGCAGCGATACAGATATCCAACACCAACACCCAGTACAATTAGTTATTGTGCTCACTAAGGGTTGTGGCACCCATGTTGCCACCCCTCAGGAGCAGCTGTGAGAAAGGACACTGCCACTGGAGGACACCGACTGGATGGGAGGGGCCCTGCTCCAGCCTGATGCTGAGGACCTGTGCTCCCTCACACTGCCTGCCAGTGAGCTCCCTTCTCCCTCAAGCACTGAGTGTTTATCCAGAATGAAAAAAAGAATAAATTTGGTTTGCTGTCTAGCTATGAGTTCAAATCTGCTGCCCTAGCTGTGATATTTTAAGGTCTTGTGACAGAAGGATACTCTAAATTTTCCCTGCAGTAGATCTGTCACTAGAATAATTAACTGCTCAATGAATAGTAAGAATTGTCTCCATAACCTTGTAGCAGTATGGTAAATAATCATTAAAGCAGGAAAAAACTGAGTTTCAGTCAGGGCTAATGAAGTCCTATGGATTTGACATGTTATATATTCCATTCCTGTCCTCTGCAGTATGTCACAGTCACCTTTCTGTGTCTTCTGATGTGCCCCAGAGCCTGGGATCTGAGGAGAGCAGACAGGCTACCAGCATAACTGAGTAATCAATCCTCTATTTCACTGGAAGACAAGATTTTCCTTCCAAATTGGAAGAACTTGTAGCCAATCCCCTTGTAACCATTCCCCAATTCCTTCCTGTGGCCTTTGCACACTTCACTGAGTGACTGCAGAGACACATGTCTTCTTCCACCCCCACCAGTGGTCTTCATTTATCACTAGCAACTTGAGGGTTTGCATTAAAATATGTTGCCCTTTCTGCCTCTGTGCACTTCCACTCTTAATGTACAGTGTTCCTGCCTTGCACAGTGAGTGCTAGTGGATAACTGGAGGGCTGTTTCAGAGTATAAATGAACTGTTAAAACACAGACATGATGCTGGCATTAATCATTCCTTTGGTTTGTGACTGCTTTCAACATTGTAAATTCGGGGCTTTCATAGTTGAAGTTGTGGCTTGGGTGTGAATTTCTGATCAAAACTACAGAAGTTGGTTGTGCTGTGTTCAGTGAGCATGTCCACTGTGTTTTCCTGTGGTAGCTTTACTCGATGTCCACCTTGTAATCTATTCTTCCCCTGCCATGATCACAACTGGGGTGCTCTTACCTGAATTGTTCTTTGCTTTCAAACATTTTATTTAAGTGTAGGGTTCCTGTTTTATCAAATCTCCTAATTCAGAGTTCATCAGTCCTGCTAGAAAAACTGATCCTTGGCCTATAAATATCCTTAATTTTGAGATCATTCTTTCTTTCTTAGGCTGAAAGGCTGAGCAAAAATGGGCAGAAGACATATCACTCCTCTAGTCTTGCCACAATTCTTTTATTTTCTTTGTGATTTATGCTGTGTTCTGCTTTCAAATGTTACATCAACCAGTAAATACAGATTTGCAGGTGGAACGAAGGAGCTTCAGCCTACATTGCTCCATGGCCTCACAGCTTATATCAGCCTGACCTCTGCAACCAGCCTTGGCTACTGCAGTGCGACTTTTCAGAATTCATACACAGTGGGAAATTTTCTGTGTTACATTATTAAAGATAACAGAAAATAAGCTCAGTGAAGTCATCAAAATTGCTCTGGATCTACACCCTTGTGACTGTGATCAGAACTAAGACCATTAAGATGCTCTGTTTCTGGGAACTAGCAATATTTAGGAAAACTTTTATTAACTTCATTGTTATAATTTTACTGCAATGATATCACTTCATCCCAACCAAGAGGATAAAGTGATCTAGTTTACCACATATAGGGAAACTATTTATGTTCCGTTATTTTTAACTGTACTCAGAATTAACAAAATTCCAAGAAATAAGTATTAAACATGTGCATGTGATTTGCCATCCTGAGGCCAAACAAGGAAAAAGGAACACCAAGTTCTCAATTAACAATAATTTTATATGCATAAATGTGCTTTTTATTCTTATGTACACAATTAAAAGTGAGAATTAATGATGAGAATAAATCCGGTTGCGAAATAGGGCAGAATAGTAAAAATGGCATTATTTTTCTTTTAATGCTCAGGGATCAGGCAGTGTGAGACAAGAATACCTGCCTCAGGTGGGAATTAAAAGCTTTAACATATAAGACTTAATCCTGTTGCAGCCAAAATCCTCTTTTCACGCTTTACTGTTGCTTCCGCATTTTAATGTGAAAGTTGCAAAATTTTTTTTTTTTTTTTTTCCCCAAGATACTGAAAGCCTCTTAAAAATGTGTTACAGAAAATGCTCGGCCCATGCATTTAGTAATAATGTCAATACATGAAGCTAGTCCATTTTGGACATCTTAAGGCGCAAGTTCAGAAAAGTGAATAAGGTGGCTGCTTCCTTTCTCAGTCAGTGCAATCAGAGTGATGTGGATTTTCCTTACCATTAAAGTGTGGCTACAGAGCATCTGAATTACTTAATTGTTCTTGTGGGTATTGAATGTGTGAACTTACAGATGCTATTTCAAGCAAAACCAAACACCATGTTTGATGCCCTTTTGTTCCACATTTGGGATAGGAAGCCCTCCATGTGATTCATGTGACGTGACTTTATCAGTGCCGTTAGCTCTGGAAAGAACCCCTATAGAGATAGCTGGCGTGGTCTCCTTATAGAGAGTGTGTCATAGAGACAGTAACCATCCCTTTGCTTCTGAAGAGTGAAATGAAAACGTGAGCTGTTGGTTAAATCCTGCAATCCTTAACATTCGTGAAGCCTGTATTCATGCAAGTCATCTAATTTGGTGTATGTAACAGGAGAATCCATTTCAAGGCTAGCATCTAAGTCAGTCCATACTCCTGTCACCAGATATTTCCGAAACTCTGTGCGTGAAACTGATTTCTATGAGGTACCTAAAGTCATACCACTCACAACTGGTATTTGGGGAGGAAGAATAGGTTATGAACTTCCAGAACAACCTTCTTCCTCCTCTTTCTCTACCACGGCTTGCTTCAGTGCTCCAGCCTACTGCCAGGATGCCATTTGCTGTTTCCTGCTGTTGTGAGTTGGCGTCACTTGTGCTTGCTGTATTTGTTGTATTTGCTGTTAATATTAGTGATGAAATAAGGAACAAAATGGAAAAGGCAATTTTTAACAACTGATTCCCTACTGCCTTTTTATCTCATCTGTGGATTAACTGATCAGTGGATGTGGAAACCCTGGAACCAGCTCTGCTGAGAGGCAGATAAGGTCAGGCATGCCTCTTAGCTCATGACCAGCACCTCACTGACCCAGAAAGAGTTGAGCCGGTTTTATGCAGCGTGCATCCTTATCCACATGGCCAGGAGGCTCAAGCCACCTCTGTGAAAGGCTTCTAGTGTTACCGAGCTAGGCTTCTGTAAACAGGGGCACGGAGCAGTGCTTTCAGACACAGGCAGCCGAGGTCTGCTCAGCTCTGGCCACCCCCGCGCCCGCCCAGCGCCGCAGCCCAGCTGGCTCTACACGCAGTGGCTACACGCAGCAGCAATGCCCAGAGCAGAGCCCGGGCAGCCTTTCCACCAGCAGGAACTGTGGAAAATACGTCCTTTTTAAAAAAATTACTGCATACAGAGCTGTTCTTGTTGAAAAACTGTGTTCTTTTATTATTCCCACAGAAATTAAAGCTTACAAGGGAAATTTGTGGTTGAGAGTATTTGTGTGTGTGGTTTCATAGTGCAAAACAATTAACAGTAGTAGACTTACTTGAAATCATCTCATGTTTGAAGTGTGTGATATATGAGTGTTTAAAACATAACTTCCTTAAACCATCACTGATTTTGTATCTGCTTTAGCTGAATGGGTTAAAGCCATTAAAAGATACACATTCTTTCCATGCTATATTGATACTATAGGAGCAAAACCATCTTTCATGTTATTTAGAAACAAAACTTCACCTTGTAAATTGTTATTTCAGGACTTTTTAGCTCTTAATATAAAGAAAACCTTTCTGTTGTAATAAATGAAAATGCATCCAAATAATTCCTCCATGAAGATGCATTTCCTAAGGATTTTTGAGTGACTTTGTGAAAAATAATTTTCCTCCATGCCTGTAAAGGGAGCTGAGTGGATGGTTGAGATGAGGTTTTGTGGAAAGGAAGAATGGAAACTACGTTGTTGAAGTTATTTTTTAAGATCTGCTTTCTCTGTAGTCCTTTCCATTTTTATGGAGAAAAAGCTGCATTTTGTGCTTTTTGAACCACCTTTCTGTTTCATTGTTGTTCTTGGTTGTAAAGAAAAGCAAAACAAACCCCCGTCATCTTGCAGTAAAATTGTATTAGCAGATTTTAAACAATTTTATTTCCTCCTGAACTTAAGCTGAATTGTATCCTGACAGGCCTGATTTATCAGGCAAATGCCTCACGTTGTTTGTCAGCTTCTTTGTTGGGGGGAAGGGGGAGGGGAAACCCGAGCAACAAAAGACCGTAACCTATTGATATTACTTCTGTGATACACTGGGGAAAATAGATTGATTTAGAACTAACCACAGAAAACTAGTCGATCTGATGAGTTTACAACAGAGCATTTTTATTTATTTATTTGTAACAAGAGTAAACATCATCAATATTCTACCCTGTGTTATTGGAAGCTTCACTGACAGTGTGGGTTTGTGTCAGTGTGATGGGGCTATCTGTAAAATGAAAGAAGGCGAGGCTGAAAAAATGGATGGTCCTTGTTTTTCTCACAAAATTGAAAGTCTTGGATCTCTGGTATGTTATCATGAGTCGTAGGAGTCACAGGATGAATAGATGGATGAGCATTTTTATTGTATTTCATCCTGTTTTTCTTTAAGAGGTTATCTTTTTTAAATTATATTTCTGTTAAATATCTCAAAAAGCTAGTAAAGCACAGGAAATTTCCTAACTGAATTTCACTGAAGAATGCCAGCCTGCAATTAACTTTCCCAGCATGTCGCCTCTGCACAGTGTTTTGCATGAATGAGAAGTTCAGGGTAGCAAATACTCACAGGACCAACACAAACCTAAATGTGGCACCAGTGTGCCATTTTCTGCATTGATAATATGCTGTTTTACAACATCCTTGATTAAAAATACTCACAGTTTTTAAATTAAACTGATTTTTTTCCCATGGATTGGTAAATGTGGGTGCTAGTGAGGTTTTCTGCCTCATTGTGAGCCTGCTTGATGGACAAGCCATAAATGCTCTGATGAAGATGGTAAATATTCCTTTCTCTAGTTTAGTTAACAAGATAATTTCACTTGACCTTAATTATTATTTCAGTAGTATTTCAGTATTCAGTACTTTTAATTCTAATATCTGTTTAGAGAGTTTTCAAAGTTAGCTGTATTCTCTCCTGCATTCAGCTGCAGCTTAAGAATTAAAGGTTGATAACTAGAATGGTGTAAACCCCAGCAATGCATGTGTGAGCAGAAACATCCCATCCATTACCCTGTCAGAGAGCACAAGCAGAGTGCACATTCCACTCATTTTATGTGTGTCTCCTTAGCTCACCAAAATGCTTTGGGTTGAAAGGAGCCTTAAAGACCATATAGTTCCGACCTCCCTTGCCATGGGCAGGGACACTTTCCACTAGACCAGGTTGCTCAGAGGCCCATCCAACCTGGCTTTTCAAGCTGCAACAAAGACAACTTGAAATCAGCAGATCCTCCACAGTCCAGAAGATCCTTTCTGAGGATCCTCCAACACCTGCTGAGGTGTTGGAGGTCTTTCTCATTTGTCCCAGGTGGTGCCTGAGCAAGCAATCTGAGCTTTTTAAAGTGTCACATCCAGGTAGTGAGAAGCATCCCTTTGCAGTATTTCCTGGCATTATTTTCAAGACAAGTCACAGAAGCCTTAAACAGTGGAAATCTTAATTATGTCTAAGACCCATTTTTCTGTTAGATCATGGATAGTTTAACTTCTCTTTACAGCCATTTACAAAATAGAATAAATTAAGTGATCTGCTGCCTGTTCTATCTGCCTTTCTTTAGGTATGTTGTGAAAGTAATGGCTGAAAAGGATAGAACATTTAGGTACGATTTTAAACATTTACTTTGTGCTTTAACTGCACAGTTGCATTCAGTGTATTGTAACAGCATCTCACATGCACACACTACCAGAATTCCATGCCATTTTTCAAGGCATTAATGTTGCAAGACGGAGTATTGTTAGCCAAGAATCATTTTTTTGTAGTCTAATGGCATTCAGAAAGGAATAACAAAAGAATTGGTGTGGGGTATATCCTGGTGAATTATTTTAGTCTTACTCTGACTTCCCCCTTATTTTAGTCTTCCTCTGTACCCCCTTCCCTCCCTTTCCTATCCCTGATAGATGTTAACCCCTTATTCCCTGTTCCCCCATCCCCAAGTCAGTCACTAGGGTAATTTTACAGTTTTTTCCTCTCAACAGATAACAGTCTGGTAGGTTACATATATTATTCTCTACTTGTCATATGTATTGGATTATCATCTAAATTATATTGCAAAACAGCTCCAGGAAGCAAGCAGTTGTGTTTTACTAGTGCTGCTTAACCCATCTGAGTTGTTACTGTTGAAAACATATTTGCAAGGCCAAGGGTATTGTTATTTTAAAAGTTTAGGGCTAGGGTGTGCTTCCTGAGTAGGAGTATCTGATTGCTGGAACAAGGGAAAAAGGCTAAAAGCTACATAGTATTATTTAGTTGTGAAATTGAGTACTTCTAATCAATTTCAGTCATCAGCTTTTTGCAATTAATACAGCATATTTTATGTTGGAATCTGTAAGCTTCTTCATGTTTCCTTTAATACGTATAGTTTTATGCAATCACAAATCCATAGTGAAGGAGAATTTAGGAGGTTTTCTTAACCTTGCTATATGCTCTCTTCTTTCTTCATTAGTAGGTATTATTGTTACAGTTTTTTGAGAGTATTGAAATACAATGCTAGACAAGTTCCTCAAGGTGTTCCTCTATTAAGATGTTCATCTTTTTTTATATTAAAAAATCACCCTGATTCACCTTCCTGTCAGTTCTATAGAGAAGAAAGGATTTCCCATTAGGATAATTGCCATCTCTTTATATTTTTGAGCCTGAAGCTAGCTGGCAAATCATGGAAGCCTACTGTGAGAAAGACAATCCTATTTTAACAAATCCTTACTTTTGTTCTTTGTAAATGCTGATTCTGTTATAATTGCACATTTAAGGGCTTTTTGTGTTTTATTCATCTCACAGTAGAATTTACATATAAACTTGTATTTAAGCTAACATACATTATTTCCATGGTGCTTCGGAAGAGAAGAGATACTTGCTGTGGTTGCAGTAATTTAGAGTTTCTGAGAGCAGAGTCAAATGAGAATTGGTCAGTTTTCATGGCAGGAGTCAGCTTGTGTATTGTTCTGTATATGTATGTAGGTGCAGAGGTGAATGTGTGAGCTCCCATGTGCACATCATGCTCTCAGCTTTCGTGATGTAGCATAAGTACACACAGCAGAGAGGAGCAAAGGGCTGAAGCATCTGGCAGGAAAGGGTTAATGCCTGGGGATGATGCCATGCTGTCATTTGTGAGCTCTGAGGTGGCTGACCACTTCCATTTTGGGATAAATCCCTTGGAAATGGAAGGAATTTCAGAGGAAGGTGTGATCTGTTCTCCTGGTAAGAGTGATTGACAAGGAATGAATTAATAGTTAAAAGAACTGAATAAATACCACCCTCCTCTGTAAGTCCAGGCACACCCCGGCTGGCACATATATACTCTAATGTGTCACTTTACCCAGATGCTTGAATTGATTGGTAATGAAAAACATCCCCAAAAAGCCAAAACAGCAGTTTAATCACAACTGCTTCTGACAGAGTTTTTCTTTTACAGTGACATTTCAGTGAAAGTTTAGATAAATGCAAGGAATTACAATATTTTGCAAATAGAATATATTGATTGAGTATATATGTAAAGGGTGAGTGGGGCTGCTTGAGTGAGAGCAGGGACCCTGACAGCAGGTTCTTTGCCAGTTGGTGAGGTGAAATGGTCCGCTGAATTGGATAACACGGAGCGTACCATGGTGACTGATTAAATTGATTTGTCCGTGGCTATTGCCTATCCTGCTACTGAGGCCCTTTGCCCTGTTTTCAAACTTTTTTCTTAACTGTTCTAAACAGATGTGATATTAAGGAAGAAATGTGCTGATGCATTCACAGCCATAAAATTCCATGTTCTGAATGAAGATAAAAAACACAATTTCCAGAATGCCTGCACACTCCTGTGCTATACTATGTTATATAATGTGTTTATCCCAGGAACAAGTACACTGCTAGAAACTGATGAAAAAGTTAATAATAAACATAATTCTCTAATATAACCTAAACTACAACCAGTACCACATCTGTGAATCCTTAGATGTATTTATTGGAAGGGAAGAAAGTAAAACACTTAAAAGATTTTTACTTCCTGCTGTTGTTTCATTTCTCTAATTGCAAGGCTTATTTCCTTACTAATTTTTCCAGAAGGTGTGTAGAAAGCTTGTGGTGGAAACACAGCTGAATGCCGGTTAGGAAGACTGAATGCTGAACATACTGTCAAGTGGGGGTCACTAATTTGAAAATACTGCAATGATTTGGCAAAAAGTAGTCAGAGGGATAGTGTTTAATAACTTGAAAATTATTTTTTTTACCATAGGAGAAAAAAGCTTGATGTTTTGGTCTTAGATCAGGATGTTTGGATTTTACAATGTACTTAGTATGTCATTTCCCTTCTTGTGCTAGGGAAATCAATACTAAGTGATAATGGGGCTGGTGCATGTTATTTTCTTTGTGATTCAAGGGAAGCTTTGTTAGACTGTGTTTGTCTTCATGGGTTAGTCTGTAGTATATGCACGCAGAGTAGTGTAAGCATTGTCTTCAAATTCCACTGAAAAATCACATCAAACTTCAGTGCAGTGGTGACATCAAAATGGAACCAGTTCACCTAAAATATGTTATTGCAGTTGTTGTAACAGTGCAGAGTTCATTGCCAAGCCAAACTGGGCTTGGTTTCTTCTTACTTGTTTTTAGGGAAGATACAACAATAAATCACAATGATTTCTGAAAGGATAATGAAGTTCTGTTCATTATTTAACTTCTTTAAATTATTGGTCAGTCTTGTAGGACATGATGACATGCAGCAAGCCATGAGCAACTTGTACTGTTTTTTCATTTGTCTGTGGAAATGAAGATATGGTTTTATCAATAGCATTTCTTTGCAAGGTAAAGCAAATTCAGTAGATGAGAATCTGGCTGTACATAAGCCTTGCTTGGATTAAACATCTTGATATTGTATAAACTAGTAGGGACACTACTAAATACGAGGTGAAATAGTCAAACGGTGCTTTGTTACTTTTCAGGCATCTGAAAATGTAACATATCTTTATGTGGGCTTGATCTGGAGCACGTTGCAGTATTTTGTTCATAGTTACAGTTCCAGTCTTTTTTTTTTTAATCCTTAAATTGACTCCACAGACCTAAGTATTTGTGAAATAATTATTTTTAATTAGTTGGTTAAGGGAATGCAAAAAGAAAAAAAAAAAACAAAAACAGGTTTAGTTCTTTCCAGTAATGTTTGGTTTTTAGAAATGAAATGTCTATGCATTCAGTGCAAGTTTTATAAAACAAAGAAACAGAAACCATACAAAAGCAGCCAAAGTTGAAAACTCAGTGGTGCACATAAGGTCACCATACCAAAGGCGTGTAATTATTTCTTTGTATCGTATGTTAGAATAATGTAATCCAATAACTGGTGTTCCTGGTGTGTGTTACAAAGGATTCAGTAAGCAATTGCTGGAGAGTTCTTCAGGACTCCCCTGGCTAACAAGGTTAAATAAAGAGGTTTTGTGGGCTTCAGCCATTTCTGAGGAGTGTGGGAGAAGCCGTGTCCGTGCGGCTGGAGGGGCGCCTCTGTATCCCTCGGCTCCCGGCAGCGCATCCCACGGAAAGCGGCACCGCGGCCACAACCGCGTGCACGTGGGCTGGGAGTTTTGAGAGGAAACACACCAACACAGATTCATGACTCTTGCCGGGGCTTTACTGAGTTTATCTGGAATCGAACCCCTAAGTGCCATTACAGACCTCGTGTCCCCACTGGCCCGAAGCCATTGCTCGCCGTGCCTGGGCTGAGCCAGAGGAGCCGAGGTGCCGGCCCTGGGGCAGAGCCGGGCCCTGGGGCAGAGCCGGGCCCTGGGGCAGAGCCGGGCCCTGGGGCAGAGCCGGGCCCTGGGGCAGAGCCAGTCCTGGCTCGTGGCGGGCACCGCGCCCTCCTCGGGCTTGCGCTTCCCTGGCTGCAAGCACCGCGTCCCTCGGGACCTGGTTCCGGGAGCGGCCGAGCCGGAGCATCCCCGCTCGGCGCGGCCGCGCTGGGACCGCGGGACGCGGGTCCCGGGGCGAGCAGGGACACCGGAGCGGCGATGGCTGGAGATCTGGTGCCCTCTAGTGGGCCCGGGCCCGGGCCCGCAGGAAACCTTCCCGCTGGACGCTGCATTGCATAACTCCATCTCTGTCTCTGTTTGGTTTTAGATGCTACAACTGTGGTGGCCTCGACCACCACGCTAAAGAATGTAGTCTACCTCCGCAGCCAAAGAAGTGCCATTACTGTCAGAGCATCATGCACATGGTGGCTAACTGCCCCCATAAAACTGTCTCGCAGCAGCCCACTAGTTCTCAGGGAAGACATGAAGCCGAACCACAGCCTTCCACTTCTGCCTTCCTGAGAGAAGGGGGAGGAACGCACGGCTTCTCGTCTCCATCGTACTCTCAGGAAGGCAGGTCGGAGATCTCGGAGCGCTCGGGCAGGTCACCACAGGAAGTGTCGTCGAGTAAGTTGTCTGCATCACCTGAAGAACCAAACAGAAAGGGGCCTTCTGTTCAAAAAAGGAAAAAAACTTAATGCATTTTTCATAATGTTCCGTTTTCTTTACCCTCTTGGGATGTCTACCTCATGCAAATACAGGGGAAATAATTCATTATCAGTAGCTGACCTGGAATTTTAACTACTGTTGAGGAACTGTGAATGTTTTGTTGTTGTTGGTTTTTTTCGTTTTTTTTGTTGTTTGTTTTTTTTTACCTTTGATAGACAAATCACTCCAAACAAAATACATATGAGCAGGGTGCATTACATTTTCCTTTCTGTGTGTCTGTGTGAGTGTGCATGCGTGTGTGTGTATGTGTACATATCTATAAATATATATTTTTCCATCAGACCATTCTCCAGATCCCACCAAACATTACTGTGAAGCAAAAGTCACAGTACCCAATGTTCCTGAACTTATTCCTAGAACCTGTTTCCAGAAGTGTTCAGAAAGCAAACAAGAAAACCCAGTTTTCTGAAATTTCACTTAGAAACAAACCAAACCTGGTAAACCACACAAAGAACTGAGATCAAGACTGTTACGTCTCTTGTGAACCAAAGGATACTTTCCTATTTCAAAGCTGCCATATGGTACTAAAGATAATAAGACATCCCCCATACCATCAATTTGAATTACTTCCTTTTTCAACTCCACAAAGTACCAAAACCCCTCCCCTCCCCATGCCAGTGCAGGGCAGTTTCATGACTCAAGAAGACTCTCATTGCCACCACCCTTTGTTGGTGAGGAGTTTAAAGCTCCAGAAAAGACAATGAATGTGTAGTTTCTGTGATGGTTTCTCAAAAGGTTTTGTTAAATTAATATGACTGTAACTGTAATTTAGATGTCTGTTGTGTAGGGGAGAATGTGTAAGTTGTTACCAAACAGATCCTTTTGAGTGGTGCCAGGATGCCATCCTAGTTAGCCATTTGTATACTGTGAACATTTAGGGTACCTTGGTGGCAGTAGTAGCCACAGCAGCAGCAATTTCTCTTGGTCCCAAGTAGTGTCCCTCAATTTGAAGGGTTTTCCCCCTTATTTCTTGTTGAAATACCATGGAGAGAACTCCCTAGGGATTTTTATTGTTCTTGTCCATTTGAGTTTTAAAGAAAACAAAATGCAAAGCTAATGAGATCCTGGGCTGAATAGTTTCCTAAGACAAAAGGTTGATGGGCATTGGAGTTGCTCAGCTATCCTCCCTCAATGATGATACGGCATGGGTGCAGACCAGCCTGAGGGAAGGGACCTGCAGATTTGCCAGAAGCCCTGGGCATCATCTACTTCTTGTGAACTGGGGGTTGCAGCTGACCAGCCTTGGTCCAGAGTGCCCTAGGACCACACGCTTCTGTGTGAAAGAGGAGGAAGATTGGTGGCCTCAGAGTGAGACTCCCTGGGCTGCGGGCCTTGCTCGGGGTTAATAGAGTTGGAGCCTATCAAAACTTCAAGTCGCTTTCCATTTGTAACTTTTGAATTACCAAGTCATACGTAAGATAACGTACTCTGACAAATCCCATTGTGGATGTAAGTTAATTAGAGAAACCTGTATAATCCTTAACATTGGCAATAAACACAGGCTGTTAAAGCTTGAAAGTGTCGGGTAGGTTTAAGCTCGGATAATCAAACTAAAGAAACAGCCTGCATGAAAGGCTACAGCGAGCCAAAGTCTTAGCATGGTAACTCCTCTGCAGCTGATGGTTACAACAGGTATGCAGCTGGCTCAGTGCGTGGCCTTTCCCCTTCCCACTTGTCCTGGCAGATGAGACTTTTACTGGTGCTGCTGCTGCTTCAGTGAACAGGTAGACATCAAACTCCTCAGTGAAGGGCACAATTTCGAGAGAATTATTTTGTGTGAATTCCTTGCCAGTGTTTGCAAGAATCTCAAGGTTTGTACTGAAGTTCTCAGTAATGCTAATGCAAAGCTTACCTTTGACGATATTGAATGTGATATATCTATAGAGAACGTCCTTGCCTTACGTAAGGATAGTAAACTTATTTAAATTATGTAGACAAATCAAAGTGGCATTGCTTAACCTTCTAGTCGGTGTAAAAACCAGGTTAAACAGCAAAGATGCAAAACTTAGGTCACTTTGAAAATTTACACCAAAGTTCCTTATAGAAATAGGCAACTGTGGATTTGAAAACTGGTCATTCCCTGTTTATATGTAAGAAGTTCAGAGCTGAGATGAGGAAATGTTTTCAACATGTGGATTTTTATTGGTGCTGTTCAAAATCACTGTGTGCACCAAAGTCAGACTGAACTGCTAAGAGCACATACCAAACCCTATCTTATTGTTGAAAGCTTAAGGTTTTATTTTTATATATTAGAATGTTATCACTGTTACATAACATACTCAGGACAAAGAACTTTGCTCAGGGAATATACCATGTAATGTTTTTTCTTTACAGAATAGTCTACAGACCTGCTTACTCAGAACAAACCAAATAGTCTTAGACCTTTTTATCTCTGTATAAGTATTATGTACTGATATTAGTAACTACCTCTGAGTTGACGTAGACCTACGTTTCTGATAATCAGATATCAGCATTTTGTATTATAAGTTCCTGTGAAATGATGAAGTGGTATTATGTGCTGGTTGCTTATGTGAGCATTTGTGTCTTTACATTCACAGGGTCTTTGTTTTCAGAGATGCTGGGCAACCACAGCTCCCACTGACTTCCGGTTGGAGTTGCTGGTGCTTGGCTTTTCTAGGAGGGGAGGGATGGGGGATGGGGGTGGAGGGGGAAGAATAAAAACACAAAAGCATCAAGCCCACTTTGTTTACATAGGTGACAATAAAATTATTCTGTTTACAGCAAAAGGCTACCTCATATCTACTGCATGAACACACCTTTGTGCTGCTGTGGCCTTAAAGGTGGCTGTTGATCTATGGTACATACTTTTTATCTGTACTAAATATGTGACTGTTAGTTCACCATTACAGACATTATGGTAAATACTTACTTAAAATGAAGCATCCATTTGAAATTTTGAGACCTTTCCAAACATTTCTTTGGAAGTTTTTATTTTTCTGTCCAAAGGATTATGGGCACTGTTCATGGGAATAAATACAGCTCCAGAAGAGATAAAAATGTACATGCCTAAGTTAAACATATAGCAGCATAAGCTGCAGCAGGTAACTACTTAGCACTGGGCTGCAGTAGGAGAAAATCTAGCTATACTCCTTCAATTGGCTGCTCCAGATAAGCAAAGAACCTTTAAAAGGAGGAGGCACAGACTGAGTTTGGGATTTTTCCTTCATGCCTAAGGACAAAATTAATATTTGGCAGCATTCGCTCAGGCTAGATTTCCCCCTATTCACCAGCCTGTCCTTGCCAGAGCACTCCACAATAAAACTCGTTTGAGTAGAAATAGTTTGAATATCTGCTCAGATGTATTTTTCTCCTAACAATAGTGGAGATAAGGTTAAACCTGAAGCAAGAATCTCCCTCCCTCCCCTTCCCCCACCCCAAAATGCTCAATGTGATTTAATTGTAAGGGACATTGTGAGATTTTTTTTACTCTTCCCCAAGGAGAGGTCACGATATTTAATTACACATTACAAAAGATAGGCCATGAGGAAGACTTGTATTTGGAGGAAGAGCCAAATAACTTTTTGCTACAGTTAATGGTAGATCTGGCATTGTAATACCATTTGCAATATTTTGCCTTTAGCCAGCTTTCAGGGAGTGCCAAATACCACATTTGGATCCTACCTCTTCCCATTGCAGGCCACCTTTTTTCAGCCATTTTATTCTGCACCAGTGTTATCTTGGAGTTCCTGCTTGGTTCCTACTAACTTAGTTTTGTTAATAGAACCCCATTAAAAAAAGTTCTTATAGATCTTGTACCATTCTTTGTAAGAAGAATTATAAAAAAACATGGGAAATTGCATGGAGTCTTAAATTTAATTTAATTAATTTATCTGTAAGAAATGTTTATCGTAAAAAATATATATGTATTCCCCTGTGCTAGATATAAAAGTAATTGGGAAGATGTGTACAGGTGCAGATGCACTGATTTTAATTTCCTAGAAGTCTTAATAAGATTTGAGTATTGTTTTAGAAACAAGCAGAGCCTTGTTAAATGCATCAATCTTATTTTGCTTAGTTTTATCAACAGCCTCTTTAAGATCCAGTGGTTGTATTATTCCTGTTATAACTTTTGACTGATAATAAGAGGTTGATCTATTAACACACACCTTTTTTTTTTTTGTATAAACCAGAGCTGTGTGTCAGCAGCTGTGGCAGTATTTTTCTGAGAATGTTGAAAAGTAGCAAGGTATTTGCTACCATTGTCATTGAACCAAATGTATGAATATCTTGACAAAGGATAATGGTTTTGACTACCTCTTGGATTACTAAGTTAAGCAACAACTGTCTGACAAACATCACCAGACTGGCTTTAACTAGTATGTGTTGCTTGTAATAATAATAACAATAACCATACTAGAGACCAAAGTGAACACTGATTTCTATATGTCTTTAATACTGTGTCTTATCTAGTGTTTTTAAATTATCTTCTGTAGTATAGATTACCTCATTGTCCATTGTGACTTGTATGTTGTTTACAAGGTGAAATAAAAGAAAAATCACTTGAATTTTATGTTGTAAGAAAAAAAGCCTTGAGTTGAAGTTTTGAAGGTCATTTCACCTGTTTACTGTCTTGAGGGACTAAAGCACTGATTGCCTTTCTACATATCATGTATTTTATATCCTCATTTCATGCCTAATGTCTTTTTTTTCCTGTCAGTCATGGATATTGTGAGGTTTAAAAGAATTACTTGATTAAAAATAAAACATAACATTGGCATTTACAGTGAGCATTTGAGATTTGCTTTATTTGCGTGGTAAAAACACACTGCATGTCACTGGGGAGTTTTCTTTTGCACCTATGCTCACTTAGTTTTGGGATATTACCTTCAGAAAAAAAAATTAGTTATATAAGTCATTGTTGGGAGGAGGGAGAAGGAAATTATTCATTCATACCTGAATCATAGTTGCAGTGCTGCAGAAATTGTACCCCAAAACCTATTCAGCTATTGAAATTGAACTGGAGGATTATAGCTTTTGGTACTTATTCTCTGTGAGAATACACTGGACATTAAAGCTATCAGACATTTAGACATTTAGGTTATTCTCTCGCCTGAAAAGATTTTGGTATTTAAGCCTCATCCCATCTTTATTACTACTTCCATAATCTGTAAGCTTGTATATATCTATTTCATGGTAATTTAAACTGAATTGAAGAGAGATTTCATTTTAGAAAGGAAAGTGCTGTCATTTTTCATTACCTGGAAATTCCTTCTCTAAATTACATATAGTGTTATTAGTGACTTGGACAGCATTAGCTCATCATTCTGTATCGAAATATTTGAGGATGCGTATATGCCAGCTTTGTTTTAACACAGGGCTCTGCATGCAGTTATTAATAGCAGTATTTAACAACCTCTGCTAATACAAGGCAGAATTTTTTTTTCCCAATTGTACAGACATCTGCATGAAGGGGTGTCTACTACTCTTCTTGTCACAGAAAACTTCCATTTACTTTCCCTCACCTCACCCCTCTAATACATGTTCTCAAAAAAGAGTGAGCTATGAAGATGTGTCCCAGTCACATGTCCAGTCACATCCAGTCATGTCCCCACTTCACTCCCAACCTGTAGCCAAATGGTTTCATCACTCTTCTGAAATGTGGAAGAGGTGACTCTCAATCCCCCTGGCTAAGATCCCACACATGTCCCACTTCTGGTGTGAGTCATGAGTGAGGCTTTCTGTGAAACACCTGACGAGTGCTCTGTGAAGAGCATGGTTCACACCAGGTGCTTACATGAGCTCCTGGCCAGCCTTACCCCAGTGTTTCAGGGTATGGGAGGGGACACCTTGGGTATGCCACCACCTAACTCCTGGAACACCCTGCAAGGTAACACAGGCAGGAAGGAGGAAGCCACCTTGGAGAGCACTGAGCAGCTCTGGCCATGTACAGGTGTGGGAAATCCTTGGAACAAGTGAAATGAAGTTTCCTCTCCAGCAGTGTCTAATGTTGACTGAGACCAAAGCAAGCACCTGGAAGAACAGCAGCACCTAATTCTTCCCACCTCATCTCCCAGACAAGCAGCCCTCCTTCCCAGAGCCACTACAAATCAGTATTTTTATCCTTTTAGCAACTGCCAGGACAGTTTAGAACTATTGTCTTCATATTATAGACAGGAAGCCTTGTCTTGTGCATTAGGTAAAGACAGATCATCAGCAGTACCTAAATCCATTGCTGCAAGCCAAGGCCCCCCTTCCTAACCTTGCAGAGAAGTGATCACTGCCACACAGCATTAAAAACAACCTTGCTCTGTGCCAACAAGAAGAAATCTTTGGGTTGAAGCTTCTAAGTTAGTCAATAGAGTAACATCAAAATCACAGAAGCCTTCTGAAATAACAATAGAAGTAGCATGTTTATTTTCTTCCCTGTTCTGTGGGTCCTGGGACGCATGATTCCGAGCTATCTCCAGCCTTTCTGTAACCCTAAGTGCCAAAACAAATGTAGCCATTTTTGAAAGAATTGCATTTTTCCTGCAATCTGTTGGGAGAACTCCCACAAGCCATTACATTTACACAAGCCATTTATTTCAAAACTACTCCTAATTTATAGTAGACTCAGCATACCTATCTCCTTCCCTCAACACCAGATGACTTTTTCCCAGTAACAAGAATATCCCAGATGCAAGTCATTTCACGTACTTTCAAGTTATTTACATAATTAGCCCTCGTACTTCCTCTGTACTTGCACAGGAAGACACTCTTTGGTGGACAGGAGGGAATTCATTCTGTGGATGAATATGTGACGTAAATTCTCCCGATATTAGTATAATTCAGGTGATGTCCCGATTAATTAATGTAAGCACCATTTCGGCAAAGTGCTCTGCTGTTTCTAGTGTTGTCTGCTGCCTGCAATGCTGTTGACCTCTAGGATGAGCAGTCCCCTCAAGAGCATGTTACTCGGCACCAGTTATTATTTTTTGCAGTCATTGGCCTGCATGATTGCCGAGTAGCTGCCATCGAGCCCCGGGCACCTTTTCAGGCTGCTGATGCTCAGTTAACATGCAGCTGGTCGATTTTTGTTTGCTGGCTGTTCAATATTTGGCCATGGGCATTACTTGCTGCACAGCTCTTAGCCTAGATATTCTAGATATTCAGGGCTAGAGCAGTTTAGTTCTGCTAAACAGTTTATAAACTAACACCGGTGGTGTTTCTAATGTTGGGCCAGCCAGGAGAAGGCAAACTAGGCAGAAAGAATGACAAGCCCTAAGCTTAGGTACCCATCCAGGTTTAGATGCTTACAACCCATTTACTTCCAAATAATCCAGGATTCCAGGCCAGGAAGTACCAGTTGTTTATCTAGTTTGACCTGCTGGACCACCCAGGCTATTAAATTCAGGGCAGTTACTAGGGCACTGAATTTTAGCACTCGGCTTTAACTGGAGCCATGTTTGCTTGGTGCTTTAAGCGTATTTTCTGATAGGGCTTCAGATCAGGCCTGAGTGCTTTTGAGGAAAAAAAAAAGAGACTCTGCTCCATGACAGCTTGTTTTAATCACCTTCTGCTAACAAGTAGTGCCTCATTTCCAGTTCCACTGGCTTCAACTTCCAGCTCTTTGTCCACTGTAGTGAAAAGTCCTGTGTGCACCTATAAGGAAATTCAGCCCTCTTTCTTTAGTTTTTAAAATAATAGACAAGACCCAGTATATATATATATATTTTATGTAGAATTGCCTCCTCCTTTATCATGATTTTAAGAAACCTGCTACTTGCCTCATTCAGAATCCTTTCACTTCTATGCTGGGATAGCATATCAGCTCTGGCTTTAAAATCAGCCTTATTGAGCTGCCAGTGCTGGTCTTCAGTGTCCTAGAAAACTGGTTCTTTTGTCTTCTTTCCCTTTTAGAAATGTGGTGGATTATCATGCACTGAGTTCTTTAAAGCAATTAGCTAAAACTGCCCCACCAAAACCAAATCAAACAAAATAATAATAATAATAATAATAAAAAGACCAACCAAACCCACTTCAGTTGGAGCATCCAAAATATTTGAGGCAATCAGACTAATCAGACATTTTGGGAAATACTGGTTGAAAGTTACTAGAATAATGTATAATAAATTACATTTGGAAGTATTTTGGGAGTTGCCTATGAAAGAAAGCAGCAATGCCATTTCTCCCCCAAGGCAGCACAGCAAGGGTGGGGGCTTGAAGCACAGCAAGTTCCTTTCCATTCAGCCCCTGTTTCTTTCATCTCTCCTTGACCTACACTGACAGCTGTGACAAAAAGTCACAGTCAAGCCTGCTGAACCGTAACTTCTCTGGAGTTTAAAGCCTGAGAGTTTCTGAAAAGCAGCTGTCTTGCATAAAGCTGCGCAGAGAGGAGCAGAGGCTGCCCCCACAGAGACCCTCTGCTCGGCTGCTGCGGTGTGGGAGAGTGAAGGGGACAGGGGGACAGGAACAAGCACCATGCCAGCAGTCCCTGAGCCCTAAGATCTGTTTGTCTGTCAGCAAAAGCCAAGGGGAATTTAAGCAAAAGAACTGCAGGAACAGACGTATGGTTTCAGCACCAGGTGATAAAAGAAAAAAAGAAAAAGAAGAAGAAAAAAAAGAAGAAAAAAAAGAAGAAAAAAAAGAAGAAAAAAAAGAAGAAAATAAAAAAAGAAAAGGAAAAAAGAAAAGGAAAAGAAAAAGAAAATAAAAGGAAAAGAAAAGAAAAGAAAAGAAGAAAAGAAAAGAAGGCAAGGTTTGCTAGCCACTCTGACCAAAGAATCTGGAAAAAATAGGATTAGTGGCAGCTCCTGGAGTTTGAGGACAGCCTATCAGGGGGCTTCAAAGAACAGCAATAGGTTCAGGTGCCCTTCCATCTGTTTCAGTAAATGCTCAATTTTCAGATGAGGGATTGGGTTTGTTTCTCCTGATGACTCATGAAGAACTGATGGCGCTGAATTTACCTGAATGATAAAAGCTACAGCCTTGTTTCCCTGCCCATATTGGGTTTGCTGGCAAGGTTTGGGGGTGTGGGGGCAGGGAGGTTACAGGGGTGTATTCTGTGAGGAGCTGCTTTAAGCTGCCCCCATGTCCGATAGAGCCAATGCCAGCCGGCTCCAAGGCAGACCTCCAAGGCTGAGCCCAGCAGTGCTGGTGGTACCTCTGGGGTAACAGATTTAAGAATGGGAAAAATACTCTTCACACCTGCATTTGGAGAAAGGAGTGAGAACATGTGAGAGAAAGGGCTCTGCAGACACCAGGGTCAGTGTAGAAGGAGGGGGAGATTCTCCAGGTCTGGTGGAGAGATTCTCCTGCAGCCCTTGGTGAAGACCATGGTGAAGCAGCTGTGCCCCTCCAGCCCATGGAAGTCCATGGGGCAGCAGGTGGATGCCCAGAGGTCATTGTGACCTCATGAGAAGCCCACACTGGAGCAGGCTTCTTCCAGGATCTGTGGCCCCATGAAGGAACCACACTGGACCACCCTGTTCCCCATGGAAGGGACCCGCACTGGAACAGTTCATGAACAGCTGCAGCCTATGGGAAGGATTCATTTCACTGGAGAAGTTTATGAAGGACTGTCTTCCATGAGAGGGACACCACTCTGGAGCAGGGGAAGAGTATGAGGAGTCCTCTCCCTGAGGAGAAAGGAGAAGCAGAGAAAACCTGTGATGAGCCTACCACAATCCACAATGTCAATTCCCCTGCACTGCTGGCAGGAAAGAGAGAGATTTTGGGAATAAAACTAAGCCCAGAAAGAAGGGGTGGGAGGGAAGAAGTTGGTTTTAGATTTTATTTCTCATTACCCTATTCTGATTTGTTTGGTAATAAATTATGCTCATTTCCCCAAGTCGAGTCTGTTTTGCCTATTACAGTGGCTGGAGATTGATCTCTCCTTGTCCTTATCTCAACCTATCAATCTTTCATTACATTCTCCCTTCCCTGTCCAGCTGAAGAGGGAGTAATAGTGCAGCTTTGGTGGGCATCTGGTATCTAGCTGGGTCAACACACCACACTGCCCAAGTCAAGACAGGCTGAGAGTATTTCACCTTGAGCCAGTACTAGTGAGAAACAGCCACCTCTGCAGAACATCCTCTGGGTGCTGCGCTCTGCTTAAGAGTCAGCACAGTCCTGCTGGATGAAGGCCATGAACCACAAAGAGGAAGGTAAAAGCTTGTTTCTAGAAATCTCACATAGCTTCCCAGAAACCGCAAGGGAGGGGCTGAAATTCCAGTTGTTTGAACAGAAAGCATCATCTCTACAGGTAGTGGTGTAAAACCTCCCTTCTTTTGTCGGCTCATGATTTCCTGCTCTTCAGCTTGACAAAGTGGCAAAGGTAGGCCTAGGGTTCTTCACAATTTTTCTGCAAGATGAATATTTTCTGAGCATTCTGGCAACTGGTAGGTTTTTGGGACTGGGAATGACAATATGCTGTTCTATTTCTGAGGCTTAGAACAGGTATTTTTCTCTACAAACAAGAAATTTTTCAAATCAACAGCACTGACAGTGTTTTCCACAGCAGGGATTAGGACTGATTTTCAGGTGAATTTTTTCAGTGAAAACAGCCCACCTGCCTCTTTTTACATGGATTTGAAGCACTACAGCAAGAAATAGACACCACAGGAGCGGGGAAGGTAATGGAAGAAATACACCAATCAGCACAGATCTTGAGCCCCTAAGTAGCACAAGGTATTTATTAGCTTGCAGCTAAGAGCTACAAGCTGTTACCAGAAAATCCTTCTCACCCTCATGAGTCACACAGGGACATGCTATACTCACTCAAAATCAAAACAAAATCATCCATTTCCTGGAACACTACTAGCACAAAGCCTAAGTGAAGTGACAGGATACAAGAAGAAAGGGCTGGTAGAAGAATAAAGAAGGTCAAGAGTCTCTTTCAATTGGTTTTCTCTCGCTGCAGAGAGACTCTGGCAGGTCCCAAGAGCCACAGGGGCTCCTGGGGTCACCCGAAGCCCCCAGCTGAGCTTCCCAGGCCCGTGCCGGCACTGCCCGGGTCCGGCCGCACTCATCACCCGGTGCCTCTTAAGTGTCCATCTAACCTATTGCTTCTGAGCCTGGCTTTGTCCCCACTGAGTCAAAGGGGGAAGGATTTGGGTCACTGTGAGCTTTTGTTGGAAAGGTTCCCTAAATTAGCTCCTCTGTTTGCGATAAAAGAAGAAAGGGGTCCATCTTTATTTTCCCCATTCACCCACTGTAATTACTCCATCTCATCCCTGTCTGCTATTCACTGGCTCTCAGCAAGGCCTTGGCAGCCAGGTCAAAGGTCAGCAGGGAGGACAAGCCCCGGCTTCCCTGAAAAGGATTGAAATGTTTTAAGTGCAGCTTCAGCAGCTTCCAGAACGTGCCAATCCCTTCTGAAAAAGTGGGCTTGGTGAAGCACACCTGCAGTGACAGGGTGAGGAGACCACAGGTCTGGAAATCCCTGCTCTTGCACTTCATTCTCTGGTCATCAATTGGTTTGCTCAGGTTCTCAGGAAAACACTTAATATACCCCAAGTCTCTTTATAGTGCATTGCTTTATTTCTCCAGATTACATAGCAAGGTACTTGCCTTGTGAAGTTTCAGATCTGCTCAGCTGCCTTGTTTGTATCTTTATTTTTAATTCAATGTGTAATTTTGCTGTTGTTGGTAGAGAGGATGTTAGACAGCTCTGTACATGTCAAGTACTAGTTCTAATATGAAATGTACAGGTAAGATCTCCCAGGCTTTAGTGAAAAAGTGCAATTACCCTGTGATTATTTGTTTGAAAAGATGCACATCAAAACATCATAAAACAAAAACTGGGGGAATTTGCGCTGTTCTGGCATCAGTGCCAAGGACCCAGCTGGAGTCGCTTCTCTACTTGAAGGTACCACACACCATAAGGTGACAACTTCTGGTACAAGCAATAAATGCAAAAAAACACAGCTGTGGGGCTGCGCTGAAAGAAGAAAATGTCTCTCTTTTAGCAGTTTCCTTTTACAGGGAAGGCTGGCTCAAAGGGATTAACAAACAGTTGTTCTCCGAGTCCAAAGAAGAGGGGAAATACCCCAAAACAACAAACCTAGTTTCCTTTAATGACACTTTTAAACAGGTCAGGTGTAGGTGAGCAAACACCCACCTCTCCAACCTTACAAGGAACCCTGGGTTGGGCCAGACAAGACCAGCAGAAAGGGTTTTATCTTTCCCCGTCCCATTCTGAAGGGATAGGGGCCGTCAGGGAAGAGAAGAGCTAGCTGGACTTTTGAATGCCTTAGGACTGCCACAGTAGCAGCTGCAAAATAGAATCTGCTGCCTACACCTGCACGGTGTACAGAATCCTAATGAGGCAGGTTTTGATGAGAAATATCCCATTTATCCGGCCATGAGGGTAGCACTCACTCTGCAAGAGCTATGCTGCAGATGCCAAAATTTTCTCTAATAACAGCTCAGTAGATGTTATCACTTTCTTTTCACAGTAAAGCCCAGAGCTGGGCTTGGATATTAATGCATTACAGCTGATGTACATATCATTCAGTCAACAGAGCTGGTAAGCAGAACAAAAGGAGAGTAAGAAAGCATATAAGAGGCTTTGATTTTCCAGTGTGAAGGGCTTGGAAGTGCCAGATGATTGTGGAAATTCTTCCAAAACATTTCCCCCTTTGGAAAAGAAGAATCATTTTTTCCTCACTGCAGGAGCCATTAAAATATTTCCCACAATATTTATATACAGCATCTCCCTTTCATTCAGATTTACTCTGTTGGGGATTTCCATTAATTTCAGCAGTCAGCACTTTTTAGTGCTTATAAATGCACTGTATAGCATGATAAATATGGTGCTGGACAAGAGCGGAACTCAGATCAGCTGCTTCAAGACACAAACAGCAGAGCGATCATTCTTTCCATGACATGATTATGCTAGTGCACAATTGATTTTTTTCTCCTTGTCTTTCCTCAGCAGGCTCTACTGAACCTATCTCCGAGAGGGAGAGAAAGCATCTCTGACAGGGAGACAAGAATCAGAATAGGAACATGTGTCTGGGCAAGCTGTGCAGGGGCAACTCACAGATCTTCCACGTATCAGCACAATTCTGTTCACCTTAGTATTTTCCCCCAAGAGTCTGTGATCACAGCTATACTTAAGCACCCCAGCCTAGAGCAATGTTGCCTCCATTGCTTACTTTGGCACCAGAAGCCAAAGCACTTTAAGCTCATCTGGCTCATCCCCAAGCCTGAAGCTTGCATACACTACCACAGCCTCTGCCAATTCCATGTCTTTCCAATTAAGTGGGGTTTTTTTTAACTTTTTGACAGCAATTGCAAAAAGCACGGGAAGTTTCTCCCCAGCAGAGGCTGCTATTTATCTGCATTCTTGTCTTCCAACACGAGCAATTTTTAAGATTTCTCCTCTGATAATCAATACAGCACAAATTCCAGGGTGCTCTAGCATACAGCTAATTTCTGACCCTGACCGACAGTCAGTCAGAGCTCATCTGCATTCATGCAGCTCATCTGCATTGGGCTGCAATGGAAGAAACACTTGTGCTGGCTGAGTGCACTCCAGAAGCAGTTCAGGGACAGGCTTGGCCACAATACAGCCTCCCAACTTCACCTTCCCTGACCCTGATGAGATAGCTGCAGCAGACAAAAGGTACCAATCCAGTTCTCTTTGCTCCTTCCGTTTTTAAGGCAACATTCAGAAAGCAATTAGTTTCCTGAGAGGTTTGTGATGAGTGGAGATACGATTTAAAAGCAGGCTCCATCCATTAAGATAGTCAATGTAAAAAGAAGCTGGTTTGAGCTGATTGCAATGAAAACAACTTGTGGACAGACTCCACTCCAACACAGTTGGATTAGCTCCAACTGTCTGATTTAAATGAATGTCACAGAAAAATTCTGTGGCGATAACCTACAAATAGATACTACCTGTGTGTTCATGTGTCATTTAGCATCAAACTAAATATGCTGAACCCAAAACATTGTTTGCTCTACAAAGAAAACCATGGTTCCCAGCCCACTAAAACAAAACATGAAAACAAACCCCACTAATTTTGTTACTGATTTGCTATCACAGGTTATTTTAAGGGCTTTTATTTGTCTGTTGTTTCTTCACCTGCAAAATTTCAGATTGCCTTTTCTAGGAAAAGGCAGCAGAGGGAGCAAACATTTGCTGCAGTGTTAAGAATCCCAGCTTCTCCAGGAATCACACATTAGAAGCATATTTTCTTGGCCTTTTACTTGTCCCACCCTCTTCAAATAGTACTACAGCTCATAGTAGTAGGTTTAAACAATTAAAGGATGTCCAAGACATACCAGGGAAGGAGTCTTTTTTCTCCCAAAAGAAACCCACAACTTCTTAACAAACTACTTTTGTTTGCTTTTTCTATATAAGTACTATGATTTCCCCTTTGACATGACATTTATGTAAGGATTTGTATTTAAACTTTCACATTCTGTAGGATGTTTTACAGCATACCCTGTGCACATAAAAAACATTTTCTATTCAATGCACTCTAAGTCAAAGAAGCAGTAATCTGTTAGGCACTTAGCCCTCCAAATATAATGATAATTTATGTCAGTACAAGTCTTTTTTTCCTGTTGCTAATTGTATAGTTTAGTGGTGAGCACATAAAAGCTACAAATGAACATAATGATGTTTCCTTTGATAACTGTCTCTATTGCCAGATGTGTTCAAAGAAGGAAATAAGGAAGGCATCAGAAAAGACACAGGGAGCCAAATAATCCCCACAATGCTTGTATGAGCTTCATTTCTCTATGGGATTTTCAGAAGAGCAATTCCAATTTTGCATCCTCACCACAAACACCTTTGTATTTTGGACAAAATTGTGTCATTCCTCCATATGCTTACAGAGATGAAATACCACCTGGAACATAAGACTAAACCTGCCTTAATTCTCAGAAGAACAAACCCCTGTGGAGGTGTAAGGTGCAGGGAGCATGCAGACTCTTTGCCTTGCACTCAAGACCACTTACCTCTCCTCAGCTGGCAGATGACAACCACAGGCACCACTGCAGCAGCTTAAGCACATCCCAGAAATGCATTTCAGTGGATTTTCCCAACCCCAGAGAACGATCTCACTCGACTCCAAGAAAACAGAGATTGCCTCTTACACACCTGTATGCTGATTTTATCCTGCTGACTCTCACTCCTCTTTTCTCACACCCAGCCAAATGAACCAGCCATCTCCACCTGGATTTCCCCGTTCCACTGGTCCTAGTACAATCCCAGTGCTGAGATACAAGCCTGTTTCCCCCATCCACCTCGCAGCTCAGTCCTGACTGTGCTTTGGCACAGGCCAATGATGTGCTTCAGGAAAGGGAAATGGTGGAAGTGTGATGGGAAAATGTCCACAAAGCAGTAATGCTGTGGTCTTAACTTGTATTTAAAAAGATGCCTCTGAAGTCCTGCCTCTGAGCAGGTTTCTTTCTCTCTCCCCTGAAAGTGACTGCATGCCTCATGCTCCACACTCATCCCAAAGCCCTTAGAGATCAGGAAAAGTCCAGTTTAGCCAGGAGCAGGTATGTTACCTGCCCTTTCTAAGACTTAAGCCAGCAACCCAGCCAAAGAACAGTGTCACTGCCAGCTTTCCTGAGCACACCTGCATAGAGAAGTAGACTAAGGAACCAGGTTGTGGACTTGACTGGAAGATGAAATTTACAGCCTTTTGAAAAGGATTCCTTCCTCTCTTGTCTGTTTGTGGACCTACGACAGCTTTTGAAAAATTAAACAACGAGGAAATGCAGAGAAAAACATACTGTTTGGTTTTCTAAGTAAGTTGTAGTCCTCATAAAGTGTCCCTGAAAGTCTAACAAAGTACTTGCAGACATGAGTCATGAAACCCTGGAAATTTTTGGCCACAAAAAGTTTTGATAGAGAAAGCTTTTCATAGAGATTTGAAGAGAAGCCCAAATACACTAAAGGATAAAAAAATTTACAAAGTAAATCTCCAAAGCGTGGTGTAAGCAGGGAAATTATTTTGAAAAATCTGCAGAAGAAGAGGCATTTAAAAGCTTAGAAGATTCATATTTCTTCACAGTATTTTGGCAGACGGTGTCTATACTATTATTAAGTTCCTTAGTTTTCTGGAACAGGATGGAGCGCTGAGTGACAGCGAACACAAGAGTGTTGATGGAATAGCACACAAGTGGATGCATGTCAAGAGACACTGCCTTTGATCTCTTCTTTGCTATGAAGGATGACAGGGAGTTGTTATCCCAAAAGCACTTTGCACAGGAAATCAGGATGTGGCTGTAACAGATATTAATCCCCCAGGAGAAAGCTAAGGAGTAATTCAAGCATGGTAAATTGCAGTGACTGAACAGTATTCAGCTACAGTAGGTGTAATACTGGAGGTTTTAGTAATACTTGCACTCATCCCTGTGCAAAGGGGTACTAATATCTACTTTATCTCTGCCTTAGGGGTCTTAAAGAGCTCTCTGGAAAAAAGAGTTCTCAAGGCTTCTAGAGGTATTTAGCAAACACACAGGCGTGACATGGCAGCGCTGTAACTTAGGTTTGGAACTTATGTGCATTAAATGCTAAGTAAATATTCTTGTGAACTAAAATCCATCTAATATTTAACCTCACTGAAAATGCTTTGTTCTACCTGTAGTCATAATAACTTTATCAACTGAAAAGCATTTTGTTCTGTTAAATGGCCCACAAAGAGCCCATCAACTTTTGCAGTGTTGTTGAGCAAGTCCACATTGCTCTCCCTACTGAAAAAACAGTACAGAGACCATATTGCAATCAATACCAAGTGATCCCACAACTTTTGCTTTGTACTGCATCTCTGCGCTCTCTAATGACTTTCATATTATCATCAGCATGCTCTCAGGAAGTTTACATGTCAGGGCTAATTAACTAGCATGGTTTGTCTTCCCTTATTAATCCCCTAAGTACTGAAAACCCATTCCCCTTAGAGCAGGAGCAGCTGTGACCAACATGGCATCAGAGATGCAAAGCCAGCATTTTACTCAGAAGCACTTACTACAACATTTCTGAGAAAATAATTAAAGTAATTGTTGTTGTAATTCCAGTAATACGGTTAAAATTAAAGGTCTTCACAATTTCACTTCCCAAAACTCCATCCAAACGATTTGTGAATGTGTATGCGATAGCCTGTCATGCAAAATGTTGCTCTAAAAATTGCTGCCTTCCGTCTGCAGAGATACTTTCCAAGTCTGTACTTTTGCAATTAGGCTCTACCTAGATGCCAAAAATTTGCTGAAGAACAAAGCCCTTGCCTTTTAATTGTATCAGTATTACTATTTTTTTTAACCAAATCAATTTGATAGATCTTTGTTTTGCTTACTAATGCATACATCAAGTAAAGTAGCCTATTTTCCATAAGATTATAATTCTGTTGTCCTATTTTCTTAGAGGGTAATAGCATAGGAAAGAAAGAAGACATTAGTATTTGCATGCCAGTTCAACACATGATATTTTTTTTTAATTTAAATACATTTAACTTGTTTGTAAAATTATTCAAAACAAGGGTTATCTAAAATACATTCATATTATTGAAAGAGTTTTGGTTGTTGAATTAACCTTTTCTAAATTTGCCATTTACTGTAATGTCCATCACGGACTAGAACCAGAGAGCTGTTTTTCAGCCTGTAGAAACATCATGTGGATCATGGGTACCATGTTTCTTTATATTAATTAAGGTCTAGTGGTTCACCAGCTCTGCCACTACACATCTGACTTCCTGAGTGCTGGGCTACAGCTGATTTTCTGAATCCTCTTTAAATGCTCAAATTAATTTTTTCCAGCTTTTGCCAGTTCCTCTGAAGCAGATTTACCTCCTGGTGTAGGAGCACACAGGCTCCTCTGCATGAGAGTTGCAGCTCAGTCAGCTCCACATGAAGTTCATTCCACAAAATTTGAGACAAACAGTTCTTTGCTATGAGAATGGGACAGAGCCTTAACTGTATCTCTAAGACAATCCTTGATAGAGCTAATGGATATCTTTTACTTCGGTCTCCCTGACACACATGGTATTCAAGATGCATTTTTATATATACAAATTCATTGAAATCACAGAATTCTCAAAAAAAAAATTGAAGTACATTTAATTTTTTTCCCCACAGGCATTCTGGTTAGCAAAGCCAACAATCTGACAGTATAGTTCACATGGGCTACTTAGGTACAGTTATGATCAACAGAAGATGGTGTTCTTATTTAAAAACGTATGTTTTATGTTTGATTTACTAATTTAAATTAGTTATACCTTGAAATGAGTGAACCATGTGTTTACAGCACATCTTCTACTCCTCTGCACCAGCCATCCTTTAACTCTGAATGATTACATGATGCTTTCCTTTACCTTCTGCAACAGCAATGAAAAGGGACACCTTATTCAATACAGAAAATCAGTTTACAGTCTGTCTTAACTTCTGTTTTCTGAGAACAACTCTATTTGAAATAAAGGGACAGAAGCAGACAGACTCTGCAAGTTGTATTTATCAAGTAATCTTATTTCCTATTAATTTTACCCATTTATCAGGAATTTAAAAGTTTTCAGTTAAAAATTTTCAGGTAATAAAATGTATTCCTTTTGGTAAACTGACATAGTTCTTCATCATTATGTGCAGTGTTACTGCTGTAGCATCCTTAGCTTTGGTGATAACTTAGTTCATGCTCCCAGGCACCAGACAAGGGTTCACAGACCTGAGCCAGGGGTGTGCAGTGGGTGCCCAGAGCTCAGCTCCTGCAGGCCCTCTCTGATTATTAAGACAAATTCTATGATAATTCAGGAGATGCAGTCTCTCCAGGCACTGCATATTAATTGATTTGGTAACAAACACAAGAAATTATTCAGGTGGAGAAGGAGATGTAGGAGCTCCTATTTTTACTTTAGACACTCTGCATCTTCTTGTTATTGCTAAACTGCACAAGTTCTACTCCACCAGCTTCGTTTTCTTCTTTAAAGGAGTTTGAACTCTAGCAGAAGTTTGGGAAAATGACATGAGGGCAAAGACATTACTCTTTGTATCTCCTCAAAAGTAAAATAGTTCCCATTTCCTCTCTTACTCTCCCAGTAGCCAAGGGGCAACCTCAGAGATATGGCCTCTGTCCCTGAGACACTGACCTAAGGATGCTCTTAGACTATTCCATCGCCTCCACGAGGAGTCACTGTGCTGCCTTTTGCACGTGTGTGGTTTAAAGATATTTTGCATCTATTTGAGTATGTCTCAGCTCTGTGTGCCATTTATAATAATGCAAAACTGTCGGAAGCACGAGACACAATGATGCAATCTTACACACTAGATTTAAATTCCCAGAAGCAGGGATGCTGACAACACAGGTCAAACCTCCAAATGCTTAACGTGTGTCTTGATATTGCATGAAGTTTTCAGGAGGGAAGAAGTGGGTTGTATAACTTGGATGCAGGCTTATTCAAAGAAGCTCTGTCAGGAAAAATTTTAAAAATAATATGGAATTATATAAACAAAAAACTCCAGACTATGACACTTCTAATTGCTAGAGAGTTGTCACCAAACATCTATTATTCTATGTATCAGTTTTGTGCAATTCAATAAATGGAGGAGTAGCTATTTTCTGTTATACTTAGTTAAAATACACTATTTGTTTCCGTGATTTTCAAGAGTTGTCAAAGCTAACTAGTACAGCTACCATCTACACGTCTCCACATAGCACAGGCAGGACTGCTACAAGTGCCTCCTATAAAAGCTTCCCAGTGCCTCCCTTTATGAGACTGGGCTTTACTAAACTTACAGCTACCCAGTTTTGGGGTTTGAACAATTGAACAACGCAGAATTTCCTGTATCAAGTGTCATTTGTGTGCCTCTTTGGGGGAAGGTTAATTCAGAACAGCTCAGTCAGTCCATGGATAAGGCTAAGGAAAATCGTGAAGCTCAATATAATACAGTTACCTAAAGAAGAAAAAGTTAAGGTTGAAAAGGCAGCATTAAGTTTAAATCCTTGGCCAAGAAAAACTAAAATTGAAGTCATTATTACAATTGTGGAGTCAAGAGTGAGACTGGGAAGCACTGAAGGGAAATAGCTTAAAAAAAAAAAAATTGAGGCAGAAGACTGAGTGTGTTTTTCACATGAGACAGACACAACAATGATGGTTGATAACAAAAACATGGCTTTGGAAACAGTTTCAAAATCTCCCACTGAAAACGCTAAGACACAGGCTTCAAAGGAACACAGGTAAATAAAACTGGGGATATTCTCCACCAAGTAAATCTAGAAATTTCTGGCTAGTCAGCAACACAATACTAAATTTATAATGGCAAAAGTCAAAGTAGAAATAAAGCAACCAAAAAGAAGCAACAAAAAACCCGCAAAAGTTTTTATTTATTTTATTTAGAAGTAAAATAAAACATGATATTTTCATCTAGAAACCACTGGCATATGCTGCAGTAAATTCAAACATGGACAGGTGGGCTTTGCTTTCAGATTCCTCCCAAATTCAGCTCCTTCCTGTTGCACTGGAGCTTTGTGCAAGCTCTGATACACCTGAGGACACGACTGTTTAAGGCAGGCGCTGGAGTTCAAGCTTATCAGCAGACGGTGCTTCAAAGACATCATCTTCAACACTTTCTTCTATGGGCTTCATCTTTGCTGAAGTTCTCAGGTAAGGAGATGTGCGGCCTGGGCCTGTCACAGGTACAAAGGAATTACCAGTTAATTTAACAACATACACCTGCTACATAGACCTATTTGTGACAAAGTGGACACAGTCTGATGATCCTGCCCTAGCTGCTTCATAAGTGAAGTTTCTTTGTTATTCTAGACATGGAACAGCCACACTGCTACGAACCAGCAATGTCTGCTGCTAACCACAGACACAGCATTCTCCCCAAGTTCAATGCAAACCCCGACTGCACGGGGTGCCACCGCTTGTTCCTCCGAGATCATTTTCTCACCATTACACTCACCCACTGACTCATCTCCATTCAACTACAGCAACATGAGTGGCTGCCCCAAGTACAAAGGGTGTGTACATCTGCACACTGGCCTGGCTGCAGGGAAGGTTCCTCAGTGCACTGGGCAAACCGTGGATGGGCATATCATCAAAGCCACAACTTTAAAGCATAAACTCATAGAACATGCAGAGTTGGAAGGAACTCATCAGGCTCAAGTCCAGCTCCTGGCCCTGCACAGGACACCCCAAGAGTCACACCATGTGCCTGAATTGTCCAGATGCTTAGACACAACACTATTTAACTCTGCCAAGTGTGGTGCTGTGACCACTTCCCTGGGGAGCCTACCGAACCATGCCCTGGGTGAAGAGCATTATCTGAAAAACTGACCTAAATCTCCTCTGACATGTCTTCGTAAGTTTTATGCAGCATGATAATGTAAAACTTATACAAGATTTATATCCCCATAAACAACCACAGAGAAAACAAGATTTACGGGCAAAGGCCACATAACTTTCAACTGACAGTGATTTCACTGCCACAAAACTACCTTTTAGAAAGGCAGCAACTTGTCTGCCAGAGCAGAGCTCACCCACAGCTATCAGTGTCAAGACATAAAATGGAGTATTTGTGCAAGTTTCCACTGCAAATTACCTCTGTTGCAGTTAAATTTTCAGTATGAGGGTCAAACCAGAGAACTCCTTTGACATCAGCTGAACCATTCTGTTTTCCATTGTTTATTCTGAAATTGAATCTACACATGGACATGTATTTTTCTCAGTACCCTCTTGTAGACTTAGACCACTGCAACAGTATGAGGTTGCAAACAGCTAGTATATGATGACCAAAAACATTATGGAAATCTTTGAAACCCCATTTGAGAAGAAAACAACAAGAGATAAATGCCATGTTAACAGACTGTTTGCATACAAGCTAAAAATTTAAATATTCTTGAAAAAAATACTGATAGCTGTAACACACTCTTATTTTTAAAAAACATTTATCAGATATAAAGTGCTGTGTTAAGGAAGTCCACTTATGAGGAAAGACTCATTTTCACTGTATGTGTTACACACAGAGAACAATATACAGGCACAGGCAGCACCAGCAAGTTAGAATACGAATGCATTTTTAAGTCACATTCACAAAGACACTGTTTGGAATTGGCATTTCAGAACTTTTTATGTTAAAAATGTATTAGTATTTTCTTCTGAGATTCAAAAACTACTTAAACTGCCACAATACAGGGTTACTCAAGCACATTTTTAGATACTGAAATTATTAAACATTTCTTTCCACAAAGCTATGTTTTATGGCCTAAGGAAAGGATAACTAGATCAATTAATTGGCTTATGTGCCCCACCCAAAGTCTGTGGGTACATTTGGATATAAGTGGCTTTTCTGTGAGATACCCAAAGTTAAAATGATGCCTGAAAATGCTGAGTTACAATTCCAGCTTCTTTTTTAGATCTTTGTTTCAGTGTAGTTTATTGTAATTTTTAAAATGGTTTTCTTCTCTTTAAAACCACTTAATTCTCTCCAGAAAACAGAAGTAAGCAGTCATAAGTTTGTACAACAGGATCCAATAAAAAGTCTAATTCACTCAGCCTGTTTGTTTCAAAGACATGCTCTTATTTGCTCCAAACACAAAATTTTGTCTACTGATGCCATTATTGAGTGTTGGACAGATGTTCAAGTGACTGAATCAGACCTTCCTTTCACTACATTTTGTTACCCTTTCTTGAGGGCCTAAGCCAAAATACATATTAAAATTCCTGTGAAATCCAATCCTGCTTTTAACCACAAGCAGGGACCATATAATTTGATAATACCACTAAAAGCATTAACAAACCAAAACCTTTTTACATTCCTGCTCAGCTTAGAAGTTAAGAAACACAGATGCATAGACCAGCAAATCTGAGATATCTAAAACAAGTACCACAGAAAAAGACTGTATCTCTAATAAATACGTGAATGGCTGTCAAACAGAATTACAGAATAGAAACTAATACCAAAATATTATTTAAAGGACTGAAACTCAGGTGAAACTAGGCTTGTGATCAGGTTGAACTATTTTTGCTTAACTCAAATTTTGGAAAAAGACATACCTCTATTTCACTTTCTAATGAATTACATACAGATGGACCACGGATGTCAAGCACAAGTGTCACATGATAAACAAACCCCACTTTAATACCTTTTTGAGGATGCCTGCTGAGTTAATGTGATGTTATCAACAGAAAACATCATGCTGCAAACGACTCACTCCGTAAGCATTATAGAACTCTTGTTGGTTATTTCCTTAATATAAAAGCAAACAGTTAGTTGGGTTTCTTAATTAATTAAATTAAAAACATACTTTTATTAGTAATTGTAGTTTGGGACATTCTAATTAGTAATTTTAACCTTTATTACTAAATATTTTAAAAGGCAAAAGGATTAATATTAATTTCTTGAGAAAATGAGTCAAAGCTTATCATTTATAGCACTGAAAAAAGTGTAATTTTAAAAGATGGGATTATAAAAAATATAAACACTCATTTTTTCAAGAATATAGCAATTAGGAGAAGAAAACTTATTTGCATTATAGTGGTCAAAATTTATATTTGTAGTGGGAGGCTTTTGTCCACATAACAATCACCTAGCAATGACAAAAATAGTATTCCTGTAGAGTGCCCATACATGTAAGTTCCCTTCAATTCATTTTTTATTCTAATTTTTTTAAAAAAAGTTTGACATTTCCATATGTTTCTCACAAAATCTTTTGAGGATTTTGGGATGTGTTTGTTTGTTCTTAAGAAACAAATGTATGCCTGTAGAAGGAGGATCCAAGGAACAGCACTGGAACTATAAGCCTCAGCATGTGCCTTATATGAAATCTTAAAAAAAACAGACAAAAAATGCCCCAGCTGTTGCACTGAGAGGACCCAGCAGAAGATTTTTAAAACATAGCAGTGGCAAGGTAAATGGAAGGTTTTTTTTTTTCCACTTTTCCCTGTGATCTGAAAAAAAGTGCATACATGGCCAAAATCAACACTGAATATAGATCTTTAAGCAGAGCTCACCTTGGTAGCAACCCTATTTTTGCAATGACAGTACCCAGGAATAACTAACAAGCTATCTTGGCAAAAACAAAGGTTGAAGCATTACAGTTCAAGGAGATGAACAAACCTTCCACTGAAATCAGAAATTTCACAATCAAAATACAAGTAAGAAATAAATAACAATACTTCCCGAGTTGTGTGTTGCACTGGTATAGGGGCAATCCCTCTGCCTCTCCAAAAGTAAGGGAAAGCATTGGACTTGGGAGGCTGCTGCCTCAGCTGGGCAGAGGAAATTCAGAAAATAAGACACATAAACCCCTCTCTCTTGGGTAAAGCACACCCTGTATACCAAAAAAAAAGGTACACAAAGGAAAAGTACAACAGAGAAAAGTGTATTTATCAAGTATGTGCTAAGCACAAGTGCATCTTGGAGATTTATATAATTACAGCTGAACTTGTCATGCATTTCAAGTACTTTCTCCCAAAGCTGAAATACTGGTGCAAGAGTTTTGCTGTTAAGCCTGAAAGAGACATTTTAACTCTAACTAATTGCACAAACACAGTTTTACAATTTCTGAGTGTGCAAATTCACCCAAAGGCTCTTTTTGCAAAGGAGTGGCTTCAATTTCATGGAACTTTGCCGTGTGGAACAGGTGAAAAGCCACTCAAGGGTTTTAAGATCAGAGAACAGACCAACACAGAAGACTTCGTGGCAGGAATCTCTACAGGCTGCCTGATCAAGAAGAGCAAGTAGAAGAGAGCCTTCTTTCAACAGCTGGTTCACAGGCCTTGGTGCTCGTGGGGCATTTTAATCACTCTGGTATCTGGTGGAAAGGCAACAGGGCTGGGAGCAGGCAGTCCAGGAGATCTCTGGAATGTAGCCGACAATTCCTTTGCGCAAGTGATCGATGAGTCAACTAGGGAAGGCGCTCTGCTGGATCTGTCACTGATGAACAAGGAAGAACTCATCAGGGAGTGAAGGCTGCTGGTAATCTTGGCTGCCGTGTCCAGGAGCTGGTGGAGTTTAAGATACTGAGTGGTGTGCAAGACAAACAGAAGAATTACAACCTTACAGGACAGGGGACTGTGGCTTGCTCAGGGTTTTACTTGGCAGGAACTCATAGGACAAGGCCTGCAAAAGGACCTAAGGACAGATGGTTATCTTTGAGGACACCTTCCTCAAAATACAAGGACAGTCCATTCCAGTGCACAAAAAGCTGAGCAAGTATGGCAGAAGGCTGGCATAGATGAACAGGAAAGTTCTGACAGATCTCAAACACAAAGTTTAAGTGGGGATGAGCTCCTTGGAGGGAACACAGAACCATGGCCCAAGCATGTGGTGATGAAATGAGGGAAGCCAAACCTCACCTAGACC
Organism: Anomalospiza imberbis; assembly: GCF_031753505.1. Classification (NCBI taxonomy): domain Eukaryota; kingdom Metazoa; phylum Chordata; class Aves; order Passeriformes; family Viduidae; genus Anomalospiza; species Anomalospiza imberbis. Next base: position 43,863,475 of record NC_089683.1, read on the forward strand.
TGGATCTAGTGAAGAGCAACAAGAAAGGCATCTACAAATAAATCAGCAACAAAAGAAAGAGCAGGGTAACCGTGAGGCAAGAGTTCAGTGATGCACAGGACACAGGAACATGAAAAAGCCTGAGATATTCAAGAACTTTTTTGTTATGAGTTTTTTCTTTAGAGGTTTGTCCTGAGGCCTGCTAGGACTCTGCATCCAGTGGTAGAGACAGAGTGTGATGCTTGACTGACAGGAAACCCGGACTGAGTTAGGAACACCTCAAGTCCACAGGGTGAACACAAGATTGTGGAAGCACATGGGCTGCATCCAAGGGTGCCAAGCATTGGCTGATACAATTGCAAGGCCCACTCTGTCATCTTGGAAAGGTGATTGTAGTCAGGGGACACAAATGGAAATACCAACATCACATCCATTTTAATGAAGGGGAAGATGGAACACCCAAGCCTAGTAGTCTAAATTCATTTCCCAGGAAGATTATGGAACTTGTCTTCCTGGAAGCCATGTACAAGCACACAAGGGGTGGGAAGGTGACTGGGAAAGCCATCATGGATGCTGATTGCATCTGACCACTCTTTGGTGGTGAGATGACAGCCTTTGTGTATGAATGGAGTACAGTGGATGTTGTTTACATGGATGGTAGCACAGCCCTCCACAATCTGCCACTGAGTCTTTCCAGACAAATGGGAAACAGACTGGATAGATGGGCTACAGCTTCAATGGAAAATGTGCTGTACTGCCAAGTTCACAGGGTGGTCCACAGCAGTACAAAATCCAGCTGTCAGGTGGTTAGTTACCAGCAGTGTTCTCAAGGGCCAAGGCCTATAAAATTCAAGATATGAATGACCTGGTTGATGGGATGGAATGCACTACTGCCAAATTCACAGACAAGAGCCAGGTAGTGAGGGAAGCTGCTGACAGGCCAAAGGGTAGGGCAGTGAGTCTGGAGAAGCCATTGGAAAAAGAGAAAAGAACTGATAAAAACTACAAGTTCATGAAAGTTCATAAATCCTTAAACCGGGACATGACACACCTCCACAGCATTACAGCCTAGGCCCCAGCTGGTTGGAAAGCAGCCTTGCAGAAACAATCCTGGGCGTCCTGGTGGACACAAAATAGAACTTGAGTCAGCAGAGTGCCCCTGCAGTGAAGTGTGCCATCGACGTATTGGGCCACATTAGCAGCATATATTGAGCCACATAAGCAAGAGCACAGCCAGCAGGTCACTGAAAGAGATTAATCCCCTCAATTGTGAGACGGGATCTGGAGTGCTGCATCAGTATTGTGCCTCCCTGAACAAGAAAGACATGGACATAGTGGAGCAAGAGCAGTGGAGGTGCAACCCAAATGGCCAGAGGCTGGAGCAGTGATGGAAAGGCTGCAGCAGCTGGGTGTGTTCAGCCTTAGGAACAGAAGGCTCCCAGGGGATCTGACTCTTGTCTTTGGCTACCTAATGGAAGGCAACACAGAAGAGAGAGCCAGACTCTTCTCAGAGGCATGCACTAAAGAAAGAAGGAAAACCAGCAGGAGTTGCAATAGGGAAAATTTTTCATCGTGAAGGTGGTAAAGTCCCTGGAGCAGGTTGCCCAGGGAGGCTGGAAAATCTTCCAGCTTGGAAATATTCAATGCTTGGTTGGACATGGCCCTGCTCTAGCTGATATTGCTTTGGACATGAAGCTGGACCTGATAATGTAGAGAGGTCTCTTACTACCTCAACTACCTCTGAATGTCCTTGCAGGGAATGGAGGAGAAAAATAAAACAATGCTGGAATTTTCATCAAACTATATCTCAGGTGTCACCCTTGATCTTCTATTAGAGTGAAGCACTAGTAGGGCTTTTTCTTTCATCTATCTGGGCATGCAGACTACACCAATGTTAAGGAGTAAAATCAGATAGGCCCTCCAGGTCTGAAGGTGTTACTGGATGAGAACTGTGAGGAACACAACGGAAAACAGATAATTAAACAGAAAGATGCAAATATTTGGAAATATTTCCTCTTCTTAGCAGAGAATTTAACTATAATAAGTAACATATAACAAATAACAATAACAGTGTTTTTTTTTTTCCTCATATATTTGAATTCTAATCACTAAAAAAGAATATTTCAAAAATCAAAAGAAGTAATCCTATACGATCCTTTTAAATGCTGTTAAACTAACAGCTTATGCCAAATGCAAAAATTGAGCATCCTCTGGGGCTTTTTTATTGAAACACTGCTTTCAGAATTCAGGCTAATGTTGACCTTTAGATTCAGATGATCTAAAAACAAATGACAGCAAAAGCCTAGAAAGAATAATTTAGAATGTTTCCATAGAGGAATAAATTAAAAGAATAGAAGTAAAAAGGTCAGACATGGTTTCTTCTTTCACTTTATCTGTTCTCTACTACTCCTGTCATACAAAGCACAGCAGAGGAGACCCTGACAGGATACTTGGTGACTTTCCAGGTGACATCAAAATATCGGTTGTATACCACATTCCTCCAGACCCTGCCAATACAAACTATCTCAGGAGGAAAAGTAGGACACCAGGTTGCTGAGGGAAAATGTTTTGTTCGGGTTTTTAGTTTCTACAAGCACCAGTGACGGACCAAAGGACAAACTACTGTGACCGGCACTGTATCTTCAGTTTTGCCCCATTACTATAAACATTCCATATTATGCCTAAACATAAACATTATGCCAAAGATTATTACTACACATGTTTGGGTGTTTTGCCAGTATGTACATGAGGTATCTGCATTTAAAACACAAACTCTCATGCATCTAATGACTGCCCTATAGTTAAGTCCCTTCATTTTGGCCAATACAGCAGCACCCAAAAAGCTACAGTCTGCTCCCAGAGAGGCCAACAGGAGCTCTGCAGTGGTCTCTAATGGTCAACCTGAGCTGTGTTCAAAACTGGCACAAACTCTTCTGAGCACTCACGAAGAGAGGATGCAGAGGAAGTCCCACGAAGAAACATCTGCAAGCCATCCTCGCTGTCACTGGTGCTGGCCATGCTGTTCCTCATCTGCATCACGGAGAGCTGAGAGCAAAGGCTGGGCTGCCGGTCAATCTTCTTTGAAGCCTAAAAAATAAAAAATGAATACTTAAGAAAAGACATCAAGCAAATTAAAATAAAAATGGAAAATTACTACTTCCCTTTTAATAGATGCTCTGGTCTCAGCCATGATTATACCAGAAAATTGTTATAGGAGAAGATTCTAGGCAGTGTAAATCAATTTAAATGACAATAGAAAATGACAGTAATATACTGGAATTGGAACATTGACAAGTATGAAACTGCACATTAATTATTCAATCTCAAATTGCTTTTGTACTGAAATTTCCATGTATTTTCTTACAGAAGCTTGGGGCTTATTATCTGGTAATTCATTATTTAAATATGATGCTCTGCAATTAAATGTAGTCTTTATGATGAGGCTGGTCCTCCTTGCTAAACAAAACAGCATGCTACACACAGAAGCAATTTATACCTTAACAGAAGCAAGTTCATTTTCCTGGCTTTTCATTTCATCATGTTAGAAAAGTGGCAAATATCATTCCTTCCCAGTAGATGACCATTTGGCTCTTGATTCTACTGCAGACTAAGTGCATCAGGTGAACATTATCCTCTCCCTGTCAATCGGTCTGAGGAGCTTCCATTTTGCTTTGAGTAGCCTTCCTGAGAAGCCTTTATACTATAACATTTATATAAAGCCATACATTGTACCTTGTAAGGTACTACTGCAAGTCAGAATGCTATTTTAGCTGTATGTGAAAGGTAGCAATCAATGACAAAACTATAATGGATAACTCCATTTCACCAAACTTTACAAGTCAGGAACTAGTATCCTATTTCACACAGAAAGGAATGACTATTTTCCCAACACTAGTGAAAGTCTCCTTAGGTAGGAGAAAATCACAAGTTTCCTTACAAAATAAATTATACTTTAATAAAATATAATATACTTTAAAAAATAAATATACTTGTAAAATAAACATACTTTAAAATATAAATATACTTATTTTAATAAATATATTTTTCTGTTTTCCAACAAAAAATTATTGGGTAGTTTTACCTTATTACCATATTGAATATGAATAATCAATACTCAATTTATTTCCGTAGTCCCCTATGTACAGAAGTTAACCCAAACATTTTTTGATGAGATTGACACCAATTTAAAGACATCAAAGACATCAAAGTTTTAAAGACATCAAATATAATGTTTATACTTGAAAATGAAGCTTGTGAGAGGTAATATGTACATAGAGCACTGACAATGGGAAAATTAAGAATTTATTTAACAGTTCTCATGTCAAGTTATGCAGGAAGAGCTCATGCAACAGGATTTTTATTTTAGGAAGAATAAAAAGATACTACAAATTTCCCAAATGCTCATTCAATTTTTAAAACATACATTTTTAAAACTTACCAGCTATGTAATAAACCAGCTACTATAATCTTAAATTTATGTGACTATTGCAACAACAAACAAGGACTCAGTACAAACTGAAGTTAGTGTGCAGATGTTAAGTCAAAAGAGAGGCAAAATTTGTTGAATTTTTTAATTGTTCAAACTTTTGATAAGGAATAAGTAAGGAGACAAAATGAAACTAAAGCAAGATAGTTCATATATCCATGAGTACACCCAGACCACTTAATGCTTTATATATTTATAAATATATAAATTATATTTTAATTATATTCATTTATATTTTATATGTATTTTCTGATTCCTTCCACTAATTGCATCATATCAACGTTTGCTTTTTTTTTTTTTTTTTTGCACTTGCAACCCTCAAAGACATGTTGAAATTATTCTTCCTAGCAATCAGTACTACATAATAGTTTGCCTTCAGTAAGAAATTTTTTTAAAGAAAAAAACTCTGAAGCTTCTTTTTACCAAGGCACTAACTTGTTAGTGAGAAAGGATATCCAGGGAGAAGCACCTTTTTAGCTACTGGCCATCATGTCTAATAGTTAGGCAGAAATATTTCCACAAGCTGATCAGTTCTGAATCTCAGTTACTCATCTTTCTTGTACGTTACTGTACTAGCTTTAACAAATGTTGCTTCTGACAGAAATGTTGCACTGACTCACACCTTGGCACTAAAACGCCACAAGTGTGCATTCATTAGCTGATGGCAGCAGGTTAAAATAAGGTGCTTTAAGAGCATTCAAAACTGAAGTAAAAACACATTTGTATGTAGGATGAAAATTCCCAAACAAAACTTGAAGTTGCTTACCTTGTCATTTAAGGTTGGGTCATTCAATGAATAAAGTTTATTTGTAATATCTTTGCCAATAAGGTACTTAAAGATCTCATAAAGAAATGGCTCAGACTCCAGAAAGTAAGTCAGCCGTTCCCTGGACCAGCACAGGAACTTGCAGTTATCATCTGCAATAATGGTGACCTGAAAGAAAATAAAACGCTCAGAATAAGTACATTTAAAAATGTTTTAAGATGAGCACACTTAAACATGCTTTAGAAGAAGTGATACCATTTTATTTGTGATTCCAGTTAAAATAACTCTTAAAGCCATAAAGCTTGTTGGTATCCCTTTGTTATGAATGTGATATTTACAAATGTAAGAATTCTCAGCAATATATTATCATTGTATTTTTAATTGATATGTGTAGCCAGTTTGTTTTACAGAAAACCTGGGGGACAATAACAGGGGAAAATATGTCATGAGTTCCCAAACCATAAAAGCATTTATGTAAGAGGAAATTTATATATTAAGTCAGTCCTATAGTGATGACAAGCATTTGCAGTAGGCCCATATGTAGCTTGGTTTTATTTTACATCACTGTCACCAAATAGGAGCAACTGGTATCACCTAAAGGTCTCCATCAAAGAGTTTTAGTTTTTAGATTAAAAAAAATATTTCCATCTTCCTCTCATAACTGTCAGCCCTGCTGATCCCACAAGTACAACCTTGTAGCAGTTGAGCCAAGGCTCTGTTTGCTCAGTTATTGATAAGCCAATTATGGGTAGTCACAGGGGATCTCTCATCTCATGGGAGGATGGACTTGCCAGGTTTCATCCCCCTGTGCCAGCAGAGGGCAATGCCACACCAAAACCCACACTGGTCATACCCAGGGGCCAGTTTTGCAAGGGGAAGTCAGGCATCTATGAATAAATCAAAATCAGGTGCTCTCTGCTTTTACAAGATAACATTACATCCCGAAAAAAAAATTAAAAATCTATTAAGTCCTAGAAGCAATGAAATACTGTCATATATCCATGGATTTTTAACCTCACGGACTGTAATATATACAGCCTGTGGGCACAGGCTGAGGAAGTATTCTCCAGCATTGCCAGCAGATGGGGTCCTTAAGACCGGATCTGTGTGCTCTTGCAAGGCTGCTGGTATTCACAGGGCAGTAACAAGCAGAACCCACGAACGAAGGATGTACACTGCTCCAGATTACAATAACTTCTAAGGCAGGCAGAAGCTGAGGCATGACCCTTCTCCCCTGGGAGGGACCGATTCCTATCCAGCTGCTTCCAAGAGAAAGGGGCTGTGCCAAGAGGGCAGCCGGGCTGTGGGAGGCCTCGCAGCGCATCTGGACAAGTCTCTCCCCCTGGCGCCAAGGCCAGCGTTTGACTGGAACATATGGCATCAATCACTGATTTTAGAGTCTGCACTGCTCTGCCTCCCTCCCCTTCTGCCACGGTATCAGTGTGGATGTAACAGTCAGTCACAGTCTGGTCATTATTATACACACCTAGCTAAGGAACATCAAGCAAGAGGTAGCAAAACAGCCATTTCTATGGGAAAAAAAAACACCCTTCTCTAAAAGTATTCCACCTCCCCAAACTATAATAAAATATATTTAATATACCAGTATAGTTACACTGCTAGAGAAATATGCCCTTATTGTTCCCCATATGAATATTTTTATTCAAAATACTGAGATAATTTTCAGCTTATGTTTCTTTAACAAATTGTAAAATGACAGAAGTATTAATACACTTTTATAAATACCAACTTCTAATTACCAGTGCCAGAACTTCTAGACTTTCATTATTACAGTAGCTCTTTTTCCCTTTTTATTGAACCAGTCATGAGACCTGTTCATATCATCTTTTTCCATCAAAACTGCCTCTTAAATTACTTGTCCTGAACAATCTCTTAACACAAAAACTTGGAAACAGTAAAAGAGAACAAAATAGCAAAAGCCAGACTGCTCAATACACACCTACAATAATACTGTTTTGCAGCATTTAAAAATTATTCTTGATATGGTCCATCTTCAAACACCTATACTAGAATGATAGCAAAATTATGCAAGTCAAACAGTTCACTGTTGATCAAATTTATACTCTATTTTTTTAATGGTCTCACCAGCTCATGTTCAGTGACATTTAAAACAAAATGTACCTGGAATTTCTCACCCCGGTTCATCTGCGTCGACCGGAATTCAGGAGAATCTATAAAGGCACAGGGGTAAATATTATGCAGAAAATGCCCTCGATAAGACACCTTCATTCTGGAAATAAAAATGTATGAAACAATATTTTAAAATCATGGAGGCTGATTAATTTAATCAAAAATTGGGTAGGACTACTGACAATGGTAAAGCAGTAGGTAACAGGAATAAATACATTCATCTTCTGGAACATCACTCCCAGAGCTACCCTGTTTTCTGCCTAACTGATTCCAAGCAGAACAGGCTGCCAGACAAATAGAGAATTGATGAACGTGGCATGTATCCACAAAACATTGTTATTCAATATGAGAAAGGTCATGTTACACAGCCAGACCAGAATCAGGCTTCCCTTAGGTAAGTAGCTTTGTGGTAGTGAGTAAGAAAAGCAATGAAGCCTGACATTGCTGTTGCTGTCAACAGAAACTGGTTAAAATATTGGCCAGAATTTAGCATGAGTTTCAAGATTACAGCTTGGCCTTGGCATATACTTTACCCTTTCTCACCTGGATTCTGTCTGCCTCTGGGCAGTGCACCTGCCCCGCTCTGCTGCATGTTCAGGTGCAATGAATCAATTCCAAAGGCCTGCTGTTTTAAAGCCTACTGGAGAGATACTTTTTCCCTTATGTACCACGTTTTTTAACCTCAAAACCTGAGAATGGACTGAGGGGAAAACCAGGATATCTAAGGCTCAAACAAATCTCTTGCTTATTTTGCAAGACACTGCCTTTGGTATTACACAAATAAAATTCCCACTAAAATCCATGCAGCTGCACATGTAAGAGGATACACAATATGTTCCCAGTAAGAGATATCACTGTCACCTGAAAATGATGTCACAAAATAGACTGTAAGTATAGACTATTTGACTAGAGACCATAACACACTACAAACAATTGCAAACTCAATTATTTTCTAATTTATTCAGCCATGACACAAAGCATATGACTGTCCCCAAGCTTTTATAGAACCTACTTCCCCTTCAGCAGGATGCTTAGCCTATCATCAACTGATGTTTTATCTTCTGCTGCATAGGCTTGACCTGTCTTCAAAGTCTGAATGTTGCAGAATTGTCCAGTTAGTCTTTGGAAGAGCTCTGGAGGCACATGGAGAGGTTCAAACATTCTCTTGTAGAGGCTGCTAAGCTCCTTCTCTATCTTGATCTAGATTGGAAAAACAAGAGACATCAATAAACACAGAGGCATTAGTTAAAAACGGGTAAAACTGCACACATGCTTTAGCTTGAGGGACATCTTTGGCTTCAGTATGCTTAAGGAAGGAAAGAAGTGGTAAATGTGTGATGTCTATACACAAACACTGCCTATGATAGGGTGACCAAAACCTTATCTAAAATTAGCCAGGATGGCACACTGGTGCTTTAGAGTGCTGTTCCATCCAAGTGGCACATTAAATCACATACAAGGAGCCCTCTGAGATGTCTGTTGATGCAGTAGTGAATAGGAAGGACTTGGGCAAGAATTATGCAGAGAAAAAAAAAAAAGAGGTTGTCTTTCACACTACATGCACACATCACTGTGGCTATCCCTCAGGCTCTCCTGGGAGCCCCTCTCAACCCTGAGCTTCTTGGCTTACTTGCAGTAGGAAAGCAAGTCCTGAAAAACAAACCAATTATATTGAAACCACATGTGATGAGGGAGGGAAAAAAAAAACCCCAAAAACATTGCCATCTGAACATCCCACATCTAAGAGCCCACCCAAACTCAGGCAGCAGCAATGAGGGAAAGGATTTTGGCTGAAATCCTAAGCCTGGAAGTCTTCCCTGAATGAAGGAAGCAGGGGATGAGACAATATTACAGCCTTCCTGAAAGCAGAGGCAGCCTGAATAAAGCCTGCATATTTGCCATGAGGAAGATAAATTAGAACAGTAAGCATCAGATAATGAAAAAAATATATGCATAGAAGAGAGAATAAGGAAAAACAACCAAGAAAGAATGGCAGAAAAGAAGAGAAAGAGCTAAGTTTCTGACTCATGTTCAACTCTTCCCCCAGGACCTGCAGGTCCTTTTCTACAAAGCTGCTTTCCAGCTGGTCAGTCCATGGCATGTGCTGATGCATGGTTTATTCCTCCCCTGGTGTAGTACTCCACACTTTCTGTTGAACTCCACGGGGTTCCTGTTGGTCCATTTCTCCATCCTGCTGAGAACCCTCAGGATGGTTTCCCAACCTTCTGGCCTATCAGCCACTCCTCACAGTTTAGTGTCATCAGGGCTTACATATGCCCCACCACCCAGACCATGAATGAAGATGTCAAACAGCACTGGGACTAGCACTGGCCCCAGGGTTACACACCACACACTAACATATGTGTAGTGCACAGCTCCAACTGGACTTCTTACCTCTGATTACGTGCCATTCAGCCAGATTTCAATCCATCTCACTGTGTCCTCATCCAGGCCACACTTCAACAGATTCTCTATCAGGATTTTATACAAGACACTGGTGAAAACCCTACCAAAATTAAGGTTGAGGATATTAACCATTCTCAGCTATCTGGCCAGTCATTTAATTGTGGAAGGTTATCATAGAATGGCTTGGGCTGGAAGGGACCTTAAAGATCATCCAGTCCCAACCCCTCTGCCATGGGCAGGGACATCCTCCATGAGACCAGGTAGCATCAGATCTTCAACCTAACCTTGAACGCTTCTAGGGATTGCACACGTACAGTTTCTCTGGGCAATCTGTTCCAGTGCCTCACCCCCCTCACAGTAAAGAATTCCTTCCTAATATTTAATCTAAACTTACTCTCAATTTGAAACCATTCCCTCCTGTCCTGTTACTACATGCCCACATAAAATGTCCCTCTCCATCCTTCCTTATAATTTTCCTTCCAGTACTGGAAGGCCACAATCTGGCCACCTCAAAGCCTTTTCTCTTCCAGGCTGAACAACCCCAATTCTCCCAGCCTTTCCTCATAGAAAACTTCTACCTCTGTGCTCAGGACCTCAAGCACTCCAGGTGGGATCTCATCAGAGCAGTCACTTCCCTTACCCTGCTGGCCACACTGCTTTTGATGCAGCTCAGGATGCAACCGGGTTTCTGTGGCTGTGAGTGCATATTGCCAGGTCAAGTCCAGCCTCTCATCCACACCCAAGCCCTTCTCTGTTGGGCTGCTCTCAATCTGTCCATCCCTCAGTCTGTGTTGATACTAGGGGAAGTCCCAACCAGGTGCAGCACCTTGCACTTGGTCATGTTACATTTAATGAGATTTTCACTGGCCCACTTCTCAAGCTTTTCCAAGTCCCTCTGGATGGTGTCCCGTCCTTCAGGTGTGTCAAACAACTCAGCTTGGTGCCATCTGTAAACTTGTTGAGGGTGCACTCAATCCCTCTGTCTATGTCATTAATGAAGACAGTAAATAGCACTGGTCCCAGTACAGACCCAAACAGGACATCACTTATTGCTGATGTCCATCAGGACTCTGAACCTTTGACTATTACCCTCTGGAGGTGATCATTCAATCAGTTTCTTTTTCATCTACTATCAGGCTGGTTAAGCAGGACTTCCCCTTGGGTAAATCCTTGCTGACCACTCCTGATTACATTCTTGTGCTTCATGTGCATAGAAATGTTTTCCAGGACTATCTATTCCTTCTTTTCAGAGATCGCGTTGAGGCTGACCAGGCTGCAGGTCCCTGGGTTCTCCTTCTTGCCCTTTTTGAGGAAAGGAGTGGCATTTGCTTCCTCTGTTCCTCACTCACTTTTCTCAGTCACCACCATTATTTCCAAGATTATCAGGAATGGCCTTGCAGCGACATCCGCTCTTGTGGCTGAGTGACATCAGGGCTCGTGGACTTATTATGTCCAGTGCATCATGTGACCTAAAGTTACACTGGTTTCACACCGAATCACCTACTAGTTAAATATTCCACAAGCAACTACACTCATATGAAATCCAGGTTTTGAATTTCCTATATGTTCCTCATGCCACAGTCATTAATCCCTCAGAGGACATCTACACAGACAAAACAAGGATTAAAAACAAACACACAACAGAATTTGTATTATGTTAAGGGTTGTCCTGAGCTGTTTGATTTCAAAATATGTTCCATATACCCACAAAGCTAGATGACTGTTTTACCATCATGTTCTCCAGGAACTTCCATTTTAAAAGCTGTACCAATTTAATTTGCACCTCTTTTTACACATGACCACTGCAAATTAAAGAAATACATTTCCATCTGAAAAAGCAATTTACGTAGCTCCCAAGACTCCTGAATCCAAAACCAGGCACACAGCCATGAGGGCAAATTTTGGCCCTGGAGTGTTAATCCAATCCCTTAACTGGCACATGGTTCATGTTTCATGATCTTCCTCTAGTGTGTAATACTTTGAGGGAAAAGCAGGTGTAGCCACTTTCTTAAAGACCGATCAGATTGCAGGCTGTAGCTGTGCTTTAGATGGGCTCCCTTATAACAGACCATTCCCCCTTCCCAAGCACAGCTGACTGCTCCTCCAGTCATGCTTGTGGGTCATATTCCAAACAAGCCATATGGGTAGGTGTAATGTTTTCTTCAGCAGGGGTTGAAAAATTCTGGGATGCTGCCAGAACTCCGAGTCAGAATGATTAGACTCAGCTTCCACTCCGACTAAAAAAGCCAAATTTGTAAAGCTCCAAGGAATCAAAACCACTGAAATAATCTTCTGGTGAGAAAAGAAACTCGCTGTGATTTTTGCATGCTCCATTTAATAAAATAAATATTTAACAACTGAACATATCAATTATTCATTTTGTAATATGACTAACTTGTAATTACTCTGCCATTCCTTTCTTTCCTTGGAAAGATCTTTTGTGAGAATTACCAAAACTGATCGAGATGAGCAATACAGCTCATAGCTGCAGGGAGAAAATCTCATTCAAAAATTAGTTCCTAAGAGTTTTAATTTTTTTTCCCCCTAGTCTTTGTCCTCCTGTAGGAAAAACATTTAGAACAGCCTTGGTGTGCATAACAAACATGTTAGACAGCTAAAAAGACATTCATGACTATCAGGCATCACTTCAAGTATGCTTGTTGATCATAGTTTGCAGCAAAGATTCATACTTTTTTAAATAATTACTGAAAATATTATGTATTACAGCAATTAAAATAATATAATATTTTCCATGCAATGTTCATAAACACTGTTAATTTTTCAATGGAAAGAAGACTATTGAAATTAAGCATTAATATGCAAAGAAACAGTACTACCTGGCTAGTCTATCAGATCTAATTTTTGGCTAAGCTTTTAAGTTGCTCAGGTCACACAGCACAGCTGATGGTAATCTTTGGGTGAATCTGTGTTCCATATTGGAGGAACACTGCTGTAGGTAGAACCTCTTCCTTTCTTAACACATGTACTCAATTTATCAACTTCTTGTAGACAGATGCAATTATACCTTTAGCCTCCTTTTATATGCTGTGGTTGCCTGCCAGAGTGTGAGCAGTGCAGAGTTTATGGGAATGCCAATCACCTTGGTCCTGCTGTGGTTACCCTGACACTGGGTAAAGGCTACAGAAAGAGAAAGCAAAGACAAAGGCAGGTGCTCCAGGCCTCCCCCTCTTAGATGCAATTTTTTACCAACCTTGGTGACTCAGTTTATCAGTCAAATTTCATATTCTCACAAAATTCCTTCTTTTTGTATCCACCCACAGAGTACTTCAATCACTTCTACCACTTAACCTAACTCCTACAAATAATTCTGCTAACAAATTTACTAGAGGATTTAGTGAAAATAGCTGCCTCTTCAATAGGTTGAAATCTATACCATAATGCACAAAGCACCCCAATCTATGCCAACACAGCTTTTAGTAGACAACTGTAATTACAAAAGAATGTATTTCCTTCATTCAGTATTGATTTACACGTTATAGGGTGATTGATTTTTTCTTTTTTACTCAAGCCCAAACCAGCACATCATCCTCCCAAGATGCTTTTTCACTCACCAATAACCCTTTATTTAGATTTTTGGAAAGGGCTGGACAGGTACAAACTCAAGGACCATTACCTATGTTTAAGGATGCTACAATTCCCTTTTAAAATACAGGTAAGATGAAAGGCTTGGTTTCCTAGGGAAATGGGTTTCTAGCAGCTGAGCATTCCTGCCTCTTGCAGTAATTTCTGACTTTGGTGGCCATTCCTGTCCCATCTGACAGAAGATTACAAGCTTCAAGATTAAAAAGGCTTAATTGGTGGGGGGTTGAAGGGCAGGAGAACATGTTAATTTGGCTGAGGGAAAAGACTGCAAATGAGTTCACCCCATAGCAGAAACCAGAGCACCTGCATGGGATATTTAACTGTGGACACCCACAGAGTAGGCAGAGCCTGACCTCACTGGCTCTCCCTTACCACAAGTGCTATTTTGTGTGTGTGCTGGACAGCATGGCCATGGCTACCTAGCAGAAATACAATGCAGTTTTATCAATTGAATAGGCTGAAAAAATAGCATTAGTAATTAAATTTAGTAACTAAAGAGGAAGTTATCCTTTAAGTAGCAAGATGACCCTTCAAGAGCAATTTGAACTAGAAATATTTACTACACACCTACAGTTGTCTAGAAACAGATCAGTCTAGTTAGTTTTAAGCTACTTCCTAGGCAAGACAGAAGTCAAGCTTCATGCTGCCTTGCCAGCTAATTTCTTAGCTGCTTTCTTGCACAGGCAGTGTTGAATTGGTGAAGAGTTTTTTTTGGTTGTTTTTTTTTTTTTTTTTTTTTTTTTTTTTTTTTTTTTTTTTTTGGTACAAGTTGCTGCACACTTTCAGAGTGTGTCCAGAGTGTGATTTTGGGCCAAACACAAAAGTGTTTTGCTGAAAATGTGTACTAATCCATTGGTTTGCCCAGAAAACATGGGCAAAACCTCCTTTACTTGCATCTTACTCGAGTGCTTGTGAAATTTAGCTGTTATACATACCGGTCTTCTTTTATACACCAGGTATATGAAATGCAGGAGGTTGACAACCAAAAACACAGAATTCCAGATCATTATATCCAAGGCACAACGATATAGTGTAGCCCAAATGATGAATAATGCACATCCTGTAAAAAATTAGAAAAAGAGGAGTAAGTTAAATTTCACTAAATAATAAACACTCCTAGAAAACCATCAAGAATGTGTCCACTGAGTAGAATTAGACTGAAAAGTAATATATTCTACAAACTTTAATACAGTTAAGCTCTCTGGATGAAGGCATGCAACAACAGCTAATCACTGCAATGCTGCAAACAGGCACTGAGGACAGGTTGGCAGACTGCAGCCCTATTACATGGGACTGCAATACTGAAATCAGAGTAATTCAGATCAGGATGGGGCAAGCAGAAAGGTGCAGTCCATGATGATTTGTTACTGAAATGAAGTAGAAAAGGTATGGGGGAAAATGAGGCAGCTCACAAAAATTTGTGTTGCATTAATTAGACAAAAAAAGGCCTAGAAATTAACGTTCACATCTAATTAGCAAGGAAGAGTTGCATAAAAACTTCCTAACATCATATGCAGATATTTTTGAAAATTAAAAGAAGCTATTATTGCTGATGTGACAAGGTCACATCGGGAACCTGAATTCTCCTGTGTAACATTAAAGACAAAATTTCCAAATGCTTAATCTTTTTTTAGTTGCCTTACTTTGAATAATGACACTTGCTTTAAAAGACAAGGCATTGTGTATGAATAGGAGTCCATTTTCAGCCTACAAAGACAATATTTATCAAATGATAGATTATGTATTACTGAGTGTCTCCCAGATAACTGTGAGCCTATCATCCAACAGAGATGGCTGGAGACATCATAGTTATATTTTCCCTTAAGCTTCCTTCAAAGACAAAAAGGAGACAGTGTTAAATGAGTGCTCTTACCCCCTTCTCCCAGAAGATGACATTGACTTAATGAACTCAGTACTGTCTAGTCTGTCTGGGTTGTTAACTGATGAGGCAGAACTTACATATGGATTAGAAAAACCAAAATATAGTGACTCTTGATCTGCTTATTAGTTAGACTGCAAGGCACGGGAGGTCTGGATGTATTGAAGAGCAGCAATATTGCAGAGCAGCACAGGTGGGAGAGGGTCAAAGCAAAGGGAACGGGTCCCTAGGAACCAGGCCTCATTACTTGTTCTGCCCACTGAGTAAATCTGCTCCCTGCTGCAACCTCAGCTTGCAAAGCTCTGATTCCCTGTCTGCTCATACAAGACCTACAGATCAAAATGGCAGGCTCAGCAAGTGCAGAGCTCCTCTTGCTTTTAAAGCCAAGATAAAAAGTCTTGCATTGCTCAGACCCTTGGTCACCAGTGCAGTGTGCAGTGTGTCTGACATCTTCATAGGTTTGAAATTGCAAATTGCAGTTGTAGGAAGTTGTAAGAGCCAAGGGTTATATAATCTTTCTAGAAAAGGTATATCAAGGTCAAAACAGATCCAGTCTTAGACCAAAACTACCTTCATCAGAGCACAATGGCCATTAACAGAGGCAGTAATTTCACCATAAGCTGCAGGGACCAGCTCCATAATGGTCAAACCCAGCCATTTGTGTCACATTTCTGTCTCCAGAATAATTCTCCTACCTATGGTGAGCAGGGCTCGCAGAAGAATCATATGAAGATTCAAAGTAGTTGGAATAACCAGTCCAACTGCAAAGCAAATGTTTGCCACGTGGAAAACAAGATGATGAATCTCTTTCCAGTTTTCACATGCAGTCTCATTGAGAGGATCAAGGGTGGAATTTTTAAAGTCTGGAACAAAACCTAGTGGAGTAACAGTGAGTGGGCTCATTGCTGTAGTATTCATCTTGGAGACTCCTGCAAGGAGAGGAAAACAATTCACTATGCATT
This sequence comes from Anomalospiza imberbis, assembly GCF_031753505.1. Taxonomy (NCBI): domain Eukaryota; kingdom Metazoa; phylum Chordata; class Aves; order Passeriformes; family Viduidae; genus Anomalospiza; species Anomalospiza imberbis. Next base: position 43,879,707 of record NC_089683.1, read on the forward strand.
AAACTGAAACACAGTAGACAAACATATGGGTTTTAGGGTTATTTTCTCTCTTCCCAAGACATACTTTCCATTATCATTAATGAAAAAAAAGCTTTAAAAGGGTAAGCTAGGTCTACAGATCCATAGTACTTTCCTATCTCTTTCACCTAAATCATAGCTACCAAAACAGAGAGGCTGCTAAGTCTGCTGCCAGGCTTTTGGGGAAATCATTTGGTCTGCACAGTTTGAACAAGCTTGCAAGACTCCTGTCTGTGTGTGGGACTACTGGAGAAATTGAGACAGCTAAAGACTATTTCTAATCTAAATATACATGAGATGTTTTTGTTGTTGTAATAATAAATATAGCATATATACCTTTTGCCTCAGTTAAATGGAAAAAATTTGTCTGTGGGCAAATCCCAATACAAAACAAAAAGGTACTATAAAAAACAACCTACAGGGAGAAAGTGGAAGATTTCAAGACACTGTCTTTAGAATATTAAAAGCTGGTCTCTCTGGGTAACTGCAGTCAGTGTTACAAGCTCTACAGAAGGTCTTCTGAACCCAGAGCAGGTCTCAGCTGAAGGAGCACGACTGCTCCTAGACATGTCTGCTGTCAAACACAGGAGAAGCTTGCTTCCAGCAATGCATGTATGGTCTCTCACTGCCACAGCAGTAGAAATTATATGGAGGTGGGCCTGAGTCTCATTAATGAACTATATGCACTTCATCACTGAGCCAACAAGCTCCATAACATACAATGCAGCGGGATTTCCATTCAATTAAATTCTGTAGAGACAGGGCATGTCCCTGATGTGTGTCATCACTAACTGCCATGTAATTTATCTGCTCAGCAGACAATTTTGGGTCACAGTTAATACACTCTTTCCTGCAGACTTGAATATATTCTGAAGCATCTCTGTTAACTGAGAGTGTTTCTTGGCCTGTGAAATAAATTTGAGTTGCTTCATCCCTTCCTTTTATTATTTTCTTGTGAATGACCTGTGTACAGGGCATAAGCAAGCTGTACAATTTTCAAAATTAATCAGTGCTTTAGACTCCTTCTGAAAGCAGTAGGAAGAAAAAAATCCTCAACCCTCTCTTATGGTTCATCTCCTATGCCCAGAGCCCGGCACAGCTAAGGGATGCTACAGAATGTGCAGAGGCATCCTGCAAGATCAAACATTAGCACAGATGTAGTCTATCTATATCTGGATTGAAATGATTATCAAGGAAAAAAATTATCTCATCCTAAACATCTAATCCAAAATACAGAATTCACTTATTTCTTAAGATATCACTTTCCTCTTTTCATTCCTATATTAGTTATTCACAAAGATTAACTAAAATGTGGGGGTTTGTCATAAACTCTACACTTATCTGCTAGCAAACATCAGGACTATCTAAATACACTCCTACTTTCTTTCAGCTCTTTCACATAAGTTCATCAAGAGAGTGATTAGAGCAGTTTCACTGTCCTGACAAAGCCTCTCACACAGTGAGCCAAAGCCTGAGCCCATGTGAGGCTGCAGGACTGGCATTTTAACAGGCTCATAAACAGGAGGGAATTGCTAACTGGATAACTATGTGTGTGCTCATCTTACACACAGCTCATCTGGTGCTCCTGTTGTTTCCAAACAATAAAAACTCCTTACACTAGAAAAGCAGGATCTCTAGATCTTAAAAAAAAAAAAAAACAAAAATCAGCTGAGTTTCCACCTATATTCAGCCTTTCACTGCCCAGTCATGTGCCCGTTAAATGCACCACTTAAAATGCCAACAGACAAGTAGAGACAGCCAAACACACACACAGATATAGGCATAAGTCCTTCAAATCAACACCAAAAGAGGCTGCAAGAAATAGTTTCAGCTACATCTGATCACAGATCAAAGCAGCCTTCCAGATGCTTGATATTTTTTATTAGCAAAATTTTGTACTGTTCCACTGTGGGAATAGAGGCTACCTCACCCTTTTGGCTCAGCTCTAGAGCATCACACATTGGAAGACTGGAAACCCAATGAACTAAATTAAATATACAGCATCCACAATCTCATTCTCCTCACAGCCCAGCCAAAACACTGCTCTTCACAGACACTGATGCAACAAATCACCAGCCATAAACTGAAATAATGGGAAGGAGTTTCTCCAAGTGTTGATCAAGAAGGAGTTTCTCCAAGTGTTGATCAAGCAATTTAAAATCCACAGTCGTAAGAGGACATTTAACGCTTTTGAAGGTCAGTCTTATCTACTAGATTGCCTAAATTAGAACCCAGGAACCTAAATCTGCCCACCTCCAGTTTTTTATAAGCTTTGTCTTTACTATCTCAAAGTCTTTATATATATACCTTTAAACTTCACTTACTACTCACAAACAATAATTGCAGCTCCACTAACATGGAAATAGCAGAAACGAGAACTTCATCATGGTGGCATTAAAAAGCTGACAGAAATAGATTGATGCTATCTGCAAAATGACACAAGGACAGACTTAGACACAGGCTCGGAATTTCAACTAAGGAGACTGCTTTGAGGATCAGGAGAAAAGGCAGACAGGCAGAGCTACAAGCTGTGACCTGAAGTGTTTGTCTGCAGGTAAGACCAGAAAGACAAATATCCAAAATGTCAAAAAACAACATCACTTATTTTTAGGTCAATTCTTTAGTCCTAGCACCTACTATTGCCAAATAATACTGAAGAATGAAGGAAAAGTCAGCAGTTCCGCAAAAGAGCAAGCAATTATAATTTTTCACTTTATGTGACCTCAGCCAAAAATTAATTTGGAAGTACAGATTCAGGCCTTTAAAACATTAATTATGTCTACTAAGGATTAATATAGCACAAGACTATTTAGTCATATGCTTAAGTCTTCAATGCAAAGACACATAGTAAGATCAGGAGTTAAACAACAAGCATAGTAAAATAATTTTGGAAAGTTGGGGTAAAATAGCATCCACTGAAATGAAAGCTTTATGGGGCAGAAGACAAATCATTAAAAGAGCATTTTTTAATATCCAGTATATAGCCATCATATGGGATTTAGATTTACCAAACAAAGAATTTGAAAATTCAGATGACTGAGAACTCAAGACGATTTGTTGTGCAAACAGGAGGGGAAAAAAGAGGATATATAAAAAAAAGAAAAACTCACAGACTCTTTAATATTGAGCCTAACAGAAATTTTTGTAGTTTAATTTTTTTTTTTTTGTGCATGAACTTGATAGAAAGTTAAGGTAATAGATGGTGATCTTAGATCAGAAAATACAAATTCTCAGAATATAAATGAGGTGAGCTTACTCCAGGATTTTGCTATATGCAACAACAGCTTTACACAAGAGACCAAACTTCTGAAAGGCATTTCCAAAATATTTGGAAATGATAGTCTACAAAGTAGACTATCAGAAAGATAGTCTACAAGTGTTCAGACACCAAAATGGCTTTGAAAAAAGCATGAATTTTATGGATACCTAAACAGCATTTACAGAAGACAGACATAGCAGAAAACTGCAAAGCATTTGGTTCTACTATAAGAACCAGTCAGCCAAGCTGATACGGGACAGTGCTGAGTGTCCCACTCGTGTCATTACCCACTTTACTGAGATTATTCATATCCCACAGCTTTACTGCTCAACATTATTCAAGTGAGCTTCTTAAATCTTTACTTGAGTATGTTTCTATAACTTTACAGTCAATGCAATTAAAAAAAAATTAATTATACCTGCAGAACTTTAAATTACTTTTCTATGGACTTGCAGCACAGAAGCTGCCTAGAGATTTTAGGAAAGTAATTCTTCCGTGAAGACAAACTACTCGAGGTAGCATAGCTGAGTTAATTACAGTTTAAGTTACCAATTTCCTCTTTTACAATGCAGTAGGAACGACTAGGAAAGTGGTATAAGAAAGTATGCTCAGTATGCTCCTTGCAGCAAGTCACATTGAATTAAATGCGCCAGTAACTACAGAAATTTGTTACTCTCTTTAGTCACTTTAATCAAGAACAAATTTAACAACACGTTCATTCTTCATAGTCAACGAAGTAGCCACACAGCGAGGAAACCTTCTCCCGCCGCAGCGCAGGGCTCGCTCTCCGCTCCGCTAACAGCGCTCACCGATGCGCCGAGCGCCCCAGCCCAGCGGCGCGACCGCGGCTGCCAGCCCGCAGCCCCGCTCTGCGCTCCGCACCTTCATTTTCGCCCACGACGTGCGAACGCCAAACCCAAAAACAATCATGTAAAATAATTTTTAGAAATCGAAAAGAGTAGAGCAACTGGTCCTTTTTCCCCCAAAAGGACCACTTCGAAAGCTGCAACCCGTCCCTCCTCTCCGCGGGCAGGACAAGAGGCAGAGAACCCGGTCCCGGCTGCGCCCGCAGCCAGGCACGGAGAGCCACCGAAGGCAACGAGGGACCAGGGACGGGACCGCTTGTTCTCCCCGCTGGCCGGGCGGCTGCACAGCGGAGCCTGGCGCCCACCCCTCCTGCCGCCGCCGGTGGAGCGGCACCCCCGGCCCCGGGACCCGCCGCCGCTGGCTCCCGCCGCCGCCCCCCACCCGCGGGGCCGCCGGCGCACGGGAGGAGCGCCCCTCACCTGCCCCGCGTCCTGGGAAAGTTTCCGGGCCGCCCGGACGGGACGACAACAGCCCGAGGCTACCGCTCGTCACCGCTGGCAATCCCGCGGCGGGCACGGAGCCGCGGCTGTGACTAAAATAGGCAGAGGAGCCGCGGGAGCTGCGGGCGGCGCCAGCGGGGCCGGCACCGAGCGGCCGCAGCGCGCAGGCGCCTCCGCCGGGCCGAGGGCTGCGGGCGGGCCGGGATGGGCGGGAGCGGCCGCGGCCCCCGCGCCCCTGAGAGCATCACTCTGGGCCCCCCCCCGGACCGGGGCCTGTGGCTACCGGGCAGCGCTCAACCGAGGCGCCTGAAGCAGGTGGGGAGGGCCACCGCGCAGAGGTGCAGCCCCGCCGCGCAGCCAGAGCCCCGCGCCCGGGCGGCCTGCCCAGCTGTTGTGTGGTTAAAATTAGAAGAGCTGAATTCTCCCCTAAACCTGTGGCAAGCAGCATTGCCCCTACATGGTGTGTCAAGGAGCTTCAACAGCTTTTATAAAACTGCTCTTCTCCACTCGGCACCTGCTGTGGTTGCTTGGTCACGAGTGTGCTGTTTAAGAAATGTCACCAAGGTTGCTCGTGTGGCAGTTTGACAGCGCCTAGAAACGGCGTGCTTCCAAAGCGGGACGTGACTGTCCCCGCATGTTGGCATCGGCTCTGCCCATGTCCTGTCCAGCCCCTGCCGGCTCTACCAGTCTTACAGGACAGGCGAAACAGTCACCGAGCGTGCCCTCATCCCCAGGAGGCTGACAAGTAGCATTCAGTGATGAAAGGCATTCCAGCCCATCTCAAAACCTGACGGTCAGTAGTAAATGAGGACTGCCAAGGCAGAAAAACCTTTCAATACATTCTGATGAGCTATCTACAAAGTGGGGCTTTCAGCAGCCAAGAGCATATGGTCAGCATTATTCTTAAATATTTTTGGAAAGCATACAGGATCCCAACTTGTTTTTGAAGTAACAATTTATACACGTACACATTAACATGTGTCCAAGGAGGCCCTGCTTTTGTCACAGCTGTTCTTGGTTTTGCACCTCGGACAAGAGATCAGGATCTCTTCAGGAAAGCGTGCCATGTGAGCAGGGATCTTATAAATCCTGCTGCCTCGTGTAAGATCTGATTTGCAAAAATATATTGTGAAATAATTATGAGGGACTTGATTTGGCACTATGTTTCCTCTGACTGGCCAGCCATTTTTATCTATGTACCTTCTCTTTCCTGAGTTATGCAGAGTAAGTGAGCTGGAAAAAGGGTAGGGAGAATGAGTCAGGATACATGGCTACAGGAATGGTCACGAGTGATAGCATCTAGCGTGTGTTTGAGATTGATAGTATTCAGCTACATTTGCTGGAGCAAAGCCAAGTAGCTTCCAAAAGCTGCACATAGCAGCCCATCAGAGAGTTCCTACCCCAATCCGAACTGACGTGTAAGCATTTTCTAGCATGTTACTGAACATTATGTGTTGGAGAAGCACAGTTTATTCTACTGGTTGTGTCTTCTATAAAGTCTTTGTACCTCTCTCTTGTTACCCTCTAGGTCTTCTCTAATTTTGGGGGAAGCCTTGGTGGTAAACAGCATGTGCTTAGCCCAGTGTAAAAAAAAGAATAAAAATGTTAGAAAAGTTTGGCAACAAACTAATAACATTTGCAGCCATGTGACAGTATAGAGCTTTGTCCTGATTGCAGCTAGTCTCTTGGGATCTTCATATTTAGTATATATTTATGATTAAATGCTATTTTCCCCTCTTCAGCAGAGCAGTAAAAACCAAGACTACCTGGAGATGGTGGCATTTACCAGTACAGCTGTCAGCAGGAAGAGGGAAATGGGAGAGGAGCTGAGAGATGCCCCTATATCCTGTCTCTCCAGGAGGACCATTATCAGGTGGAACACATAGACATGGCTCTGACAGACGCTGGTCTTGGGCTGTGGTGTGCACCAGTGCATGGAAGAAAAACTATCTCTAATAGAATCACTGGCATTAATTTTATCTAATAGATTAATGGCCTTTAGTTTTACAGATAATATTAGATAACATTACCTATACTTATACAGATAACAAACATTCTCTAAGTCAAATGTACTAAGTAGAATTTATCCCCTTAAAATAAAGTCAGGTAATGTAGGAAAGTGGGCTGGTTTAATTAAATTAAAGTCCTACTACTAAATCACTATAAAGATTTTAACCTGTCTTTGTCAACAAGCTGCAGGTCTGCTAATATAAATTAATCTGACAGAGGCAAGAAATAAAAACTGTTTGCATTGACACAGAATGAGGAATTGGCTTTGGTTTTTGGAGATTTGTGTTGAATTGATGTATTTCGTTAGCAGAGACAGGTTTACTGGTGTTACAGCTGTTCATTGATGCAGCTTTCTTCCCTTTCTTCTGCTATTAGATTCTTGATAGCTTAAGTACTTTCTCCAATCATGCAGTTATTTTTCACAGTAATAGTCCACAGTAGAAAATGTCTACATGGGTGCTGCAAATTCCTCAGTCTTGTTCGTTATCTCCAGCAACCAGCTTTGTGATCCTCAACAGTATACTTTAATCTCTTGGTGCCTGCCTTTTCCTCTGTATTCCAGGGAAAATATCATCCTGCTGATAATGTAGGAAGGTGTTGGACTTCAGAAGAAGACAGGCAGGAGTTCAGAGGCACAGCTGTGACCTGAACCTCCCTCTCCTGTCTCTCAGTTTAGCTTAGATGAACTTATAGGAAAACTTTACTAAGAGGATGAGGAAGAAATTTTTTGTGAATCTGCAAGCACTGTGCCTCTTCCAAATGAGAGCCCAATGTCACAGCCTTTTTTAGGCAAAGTTTTCACTAAAGAGAACAAATGCTTTGTATTCAGGATCCCAGATGTGCCACGCTGACAGGGCTATTTTCAGACAATGGCAAGATCTATGAAATGTTTCCATTTATAGTTTTGGGAAGCGTACTCAGCATCTACTCTAAACTAATCTTTAAAAGTTCCTCCATAGGGTCTGTAAGTGGGCTCCTTTAGAAAGTAATTCATCCTGTGTGTATTTGACAACTGTCTGGAGTGGGATGAAATACACCAGCAAATCCCATCCCGCTTGCTGAAACTTTGTGCCGTATAACTGAAAAATCACACACATTTTCTGCAGAAAATTTATTTATATGGGTTTTGCCTGAAAGCATCCTCAAGAATTATGTTTTATTGGAAGGAAGTTTGTATGGAAGACATTGTGAATGACAAATACTCTCTCAGCTTTTCAGTACTCTGAAGGTTTATTTAATAGGAGTATGTGCATTCCAGTGCATGTTTACCTCAGCCCCACTGACAGGCACTTTCTGATGTACAGTCAGGCAATTCTTCCTGCAAGACCTGCAGGAAGGGTGTCTCCTGTTAATACAAGGAGGACTATCTTTTTGTTTGAATCCAAGGTATAAAACACCACATCCCAGGGCTTCCAGATATCTGACCAATAGTATAGTAACTGATTGTTGCCAGCTTAGAGCCAGGAGCCAACATTTTTCTAAAATAATCATTCAAAGTATTCAAAGTTTAACAGATGGTTGATGTAGATGTTTAGCTAAAGGGTCCTGATCCTGAGGCATAAGGACAGAGTAAAAATGCTTGCCATTAAAGTTATGTAAACTGTGTGCAGTAAACAATTTATTCAATCACACCGAACAATTATCCCTGTTCCCAAATTATGCATGAGCAGCTCCCCGCTGACACTTTTTTTTGTATGTTCATTATTTGAAATTGCTCAGTGAACAACTTCTATGAAATGCTTGCAAGTGATTTTTCTGGGACTTGATAGAAGGGCCTGCTATGCTTGCTCTAGCTCTACCTAAATCACATGATTCCCCCCCCCCAAAAAAAATAGGGGAGATGATATAAAACGGGTTGGATCTTCTAAAGCAGAGCCATGGCATGCTTGTCACTGCCCTGCCAGGGCAGCTCGCTAACAGCATTGGGGAATAATGGAAACCCGTCCCAGGGGGTTTGCTCCTTTCTGCAAATAGAGGAATACCAAATATGGACTCTGACCACATTGCTTGTCTGGAACTCAAATAGTTATTGACACATTGCTCTCTGTAAACGTGAGGCAGCTCTTACTTTGCACAAAATTGGAAGACAAATAATAGAGCCATGCTTTTGCATTGCATCTGTCCCCTCCCTGGGGGACAGCCCATTTTTAGTGGTCCCCACTACAGCAGATTTGGCCGCACTGGGTGAACTGGCTGTGATTTTTCTGTTCCCTTTTTGGACAACTTCCACACACAAATAAAGTTCAAAACAATCATGGAGAGATGTCTGCGCTAAATGTAGTAAATGCAGTTCAGCTGCAGCTCTCAACATTGTCTCTGCAGAGATTCCTACGAATTTGTGTGAGTTTGTGTCTGTATAGACCAAAGGAATGACAGATATCATCAGAGTACAAATGTATGCATGCTTTTGGGTGTTGCTACAGGGACAGTTAATGCTTTGCAGCAGTATTAGTCCTTTTTTAGCTGTGCATTTTAATATTTACTGTGGCTATTTTTAAGAAGCAAAGGCTAGGATTGAACCTTCAGGGTGTTGCATATTTGCATCACTATCAACCATTTTCTAGGAATTTTAGAAATTATTGATAAAGATTTAGAATTTTATATAAAGATATGAAAAATAACTAAATATCAAGTGCTTAACATCTTTGGACAGATAGGCAGAACTGAAAAATAAAATCAGAAAACTTAAGTTAAAAACTTGAGCAATGAGGACAAAAAAGTAGGGGGAGGCTGAACATGAGTGTAAGGAATTACTTTAACAAGTGACAGAGAAAGCATACATGATTTGATAGTGAAGACACTTCACAGTGAGGGGAAAGAAAAGATAAACATTGCTCAGAAGAACTTAGAAGTGGAAAGAGATAACTTTTTAAAAATTTAATAAACTGTGTGGCATATTGTAAAGGACTGTAAACGTGTGCTGAGTTAGAGCATGACACAACTGCTCCTTGCTACCCTGATCTTTAACAATAAAGGCAAACACAAATTTTTTAAAATGTATTTTCTTCTAATTCCAATGAATAAATAAGACCAGTCTTCTGAATTATGTTTTTTATAATTCTTTGTTCCAAAAAGAAAAAAACAACTAACAAACCCCTATTATACAGGGTTAAAAGCAGGGATACAGACTGCAATAAACTTATGTGTATATGTGACTATTGCTTTTGCATGTCACTGAAGTACATAGACCACTGCAAAAAGCACTTTTGGAACTAAAATGGCAATCAATATAGTTAACAAAAAGATAATTTGATTTTACAGTTTGTAAAATCAAAACCAATATAAAAAAAGTTTTATGTAGCAAAATTTATTGTATTTTTTTCCAACAAATACTTACCCATTAATTCTTTAAAAAACAAACATATTTCTTGTAAGAACACTGTATTTTTGAAAAGCTGCAATTAAACAATAAAATGGAGACCAGTGATTGAGCAGAGTTTTGGATATCTGACTGTTTTTAAGAAGCACTTCATTCCCCTCACTAGTGAGACCTGCTTGAAAGTATCATTTGAGAGGACTCAACTTTTCTGTAAATGAAAACAGGACAGTTTTGCTTCATATTCAAAATATTCAATATATTTTATCTTTTAGTAAAATAGAATAGCTGGATTCCATAAAAGCTTTAAAGATTTCAGTGTGAGAGAGTTAGATGATGACCAAAACACAGCAGCAAGGAATTCCTGCACAAGGAACTGCTGATACCCATCCTTGGGTATCCTGGCAGATGTGAACTGGCTTTTCTCACTTTTGCTATGGATTAAGTTGTTTTTCGTTTACCCAGTGTAAGAGAGCACATATGGGAAGATACAGAGTGATATCTAATATGCTTTAAACTCATCCCAAATCTTATCTGCCAATATCCCACCCCTATAGCCATGTCCTGTGGTTGGACACAGGAAGTCCAAGTGCAGCATTGGGTATCTAGATTGTCCTGCATTCTTCCTAAAACCCACACAGGGAAGTATTAAAGAGATATGTGTGCTTCATCCCCACTGAGCCCAGACTCCTGCAGGATGCTTGGGATCACCCCACAGAATCCTTGCCTGGGGACAGGAACCTGCTTACCTCCTTTCACAGACCTTTGATGTTTGCCTATGAGGTGCAGTTTCTGTAGAAGGGGATGGTGCTGCCCACTTCTATACAATTGCATGGTTAGAGCATTTATCCATTAGATGGGATTTTCGCCTCAGTGTCTTTCTTGGTCTAATCTCCCTTTTACTCACAGAAAATTATTACTATTATATTACTAGTAGATGCAATGAAAAGTATGGGATTCACTGCTGAAATAGTTATTTATCACCATTATTTTATTGCAGTTGATTATTTACATGACTTTGATGTCTTAGGTCTTGGTCATCTACCTTTTAGCACCATTTGTCTTCAAAACCCCACTCATGTAGTGAAATAGTCCTGTTCCTACAATACACCACTGATCCCTCAAATTAGGAGCTGCAGTTCAACTGACAACTAGAAAAATACTGCCTGTGAATCCACAGCAGAAGAATAACTGCTATAAAATCCTTCTGCTCTCACAAGGTTTTGGGAAAGTCCTATCTCTTTTTTTTTTTTTTTTTTTCCAGAGCAAGGTTTCAACACTTGTAGCTTGCAGAAAGATGGTTTGGGTCCAAACCCTTTGCTGGCAGAACACTCTGCCAAGTGACCCCCTAGGACGGCATTGCTAGCCATGGTTTGGGACACGACCCCGAATCAAGAGCTAAGTGATGACATGCTTGTGCTGCCTTTCTCCTACACACTCCTGCTGATGAAGCTCCACCTACATGGTTTGATTCATCAGCATGAGGTGGCTTGATTTGCATGTCAAGTTCAATACATCTTTTGATTCCCACAGAAGCAGAATTACAGAAAGTAGAAACTGATGGGATAAAAAATGTAAAAGAAAGGGAAGTTAATCTGAATTAGACAAACAGAAAGAAAGGGTGTTTTTCCTTACAAAACCTGAACCTTTTATATTTTAATGCATATTAATGTAAATAAGGTAAGCATTTTCAAGAGGGTTTAACAAATCAGTTTAATATGGTATTTATTTTGTTGTATAGTAAAAAAATCTGTTATGCAGTAACAGCTAGGGAGGAAAAATATGCATTCAGTTATTCAGTAATAGAAAGAAAAATATTACTCTGAGCATGTCTGAATTCAACAAATAGATATTAATTTTTTCCTTTCCTATTTAAATAGTTTTCTTCTATATAAAGAGCTGCAGATTTGTTTCACTTTTTGCAAACACATGGTTTGCAATATCAGCTCATATGAGCAACACAATATTGTGTTTTAATACTTCATGTACATTGAGACCAAATATATCTTATATTTATCATTCACAAAAAGCAAAATCTGTAGAGCACTTTTTTTCCCTGAAAATGTAGCATCAACATATTATTTAATTACGACAAGCATATGTCTTTTTTGTGGTATGGCAAATCTGTGCAATATCATCCAAGCATGTATTCAGCTTCCCCAGTTTAATCCTAGGGTAGGTCATATCTCTATATGTATAATTTGCTTTGTTGCAAGGAAAATAGTTCCTGAAAACATAGATCCTGGATAGCCCCTCCTCAGCCACAAAGCCTAGACTCTGTTATGACAGGCAACTGAATAAAATAACCTGTTTCTTTAAGCACTTAAAATTTGCCTTGCATAGTGTATTAGCTACAACAGTACATTGGGATGCATCCTCTCAGGTTATTCCCTGGTTTCTGCAGCTTTGAGTGTAGTTTGCATGATGGAACCTGTTACTTACACTACAATACTTACACTATTAGTAGTTAAAAAAATACTACATAATGAAAGAATTTCAAGGTCAGTCCCATGCTCCTAAGTAGGCAAGACTTGCTTTGAAGCTCTAACTACATATTGCTGCACCCAACAAACTAATTTGCCAGAAGTCCAATTTGAAATAAATCTCTATCGGATAAAATTTGTATGAAATTTTGTTGTCTCTTCCACTACTCCTCCTCCCCCTCTGTTTTGGACTGTCCTAGGCCATACAGTTTCTTTATGCAGCAAATTTGAACCCTTCTGCAGGGAAATTCCAACATGATGTCCATATAATTCTAAAAACTTAGGAAAAATCAATTGATGAATGACCACATCATCATGTGCACAGGTTCTGCCACTCTTACCTACAGCAGCATAGAAATGTAGACATAAATCCACAGGTTATGGAACTAGTAAAAATGTCAAATGTGAGTAAAGGGGAATCACTACAGGATCAAGAAAAGGATTCATTGATAGCACCATGGACTCAAGTATCCACTTGTTTAAACCAATTATGAAGGAATCTGTTCACTTCATTAACAGTTATTTCTGAGTTGTAACACAGGCATGAATTGGATGATGCTCAAGTCAAAACTTCATCTAGCTCCAAATGTTTATTAACCTATAAATAATCATAGAATCATAGAATGGTCAGGGTTAGAAGGGACCTTTAAAGGCCATCTAGCCCAACCCCCTTGAATTAGTGGGAATATCTTCAAATAGATCAAGTTGCCCAGAGCTCCATCCAATTTGAATGTTCCCAAGGACCAGGCATCCACCCTCTCTCCGGGCAGCCTCTTTCAGTGTTTCATCACACTCATAATAATAATAAAATTCCTCCTTATATCTAAATACATCCTTGAATTTAAAGCCATTACCCCTTGTCCTATCCCAAGAGGCTCTGCTATAAGAAGTCTGTCCTCATCTTTCTTGCAGGCCCCTTTAAGTACTGAAAGGCTGCAATATAATGTCACCTGGAGCCTTCTCTTCTCCAGGCTGAACGACCCCAACTCTCTAATGCCTGGGTGTTTATGATCGCACAAAACTTGTCAAATTTTGCTGTCATCATTCTGGGCATGTCTTCATTTAGGGCACTTCATTTTGTCCTCCCAAAACACTGGTATATGAATCGCATACGGGAGCATATTTCACTGTATGTTTTAGAAGTACTGCCCAGAATAAAATAAAAGCAGAGGTAGAGAGAACTTCTGTCTTGCTTCCAGCCCTTTTGAGTGTACTTATATTATTTTAGATATCTATTTTACAGCTGAATTTTACAGCTGAAGTATTCTGCTAGTCATGTCTCAAACAGATGCTGGAAAACTAGAACCAATTTTTTAAAAATGACTCAAAGCCCGGAAAGCACAGTAGCAGCACCTAAACAAGATTAGCTAAGAGTATGTTCAGATATTGACTCAGACATGTCCTGGTAGAGATTTCTGACAGTAACCAATTCCAGCAGAGAAAAGCATCACAGAGGATTGTGTTTGGGAAGTGTGTGACAGAAACCAAGGCATACAACAGTCACAAAAAAGAAAAAAATATCAAAATATGTCATGAAGCACCCATCATTCCCCAGTATCTTTCTAAGCACTATGCTACAGCTTAAATAGAATACATAAGCTTGATATAGAAATGGGGTGAGTAAGACTCCTTGGTCTTATTTTAAGGTGAAGATGATCAAGCTAATTAACTTCAGTAGGGTCAGAATTTAGTGAAGACAAGTTTTCTTGAATAAATAGGCCAAATATTCAAGAAAACCAAGAAGAACATTAACAAATAATTTATATTACACCTAAGACTAGAATAAGATCTCTTATGCATTTAAAATATTTTTATGTTTGTAGACTGTTATACAGATCCTTACAACATGCTGCCAGCCTCTGGCACTTTGTGCCTTAGTTATCATCTGAACAGGTCATTAAAAGCCATCAGTGAACCGTTTGCATTTTTTTCCAATTCTCTTTCAGTCAAGACAAAGTAGCTCTGTGACTCAGGGACTTCATGCATTAAGCAGTACATACAGAATACATTGCCTGGAAGGGTTATGGGAATGATTTGGGGGTTATCACATTGCATGCTAGGGTATTTATGTTTGGCTGGTTTTCCTCTCTGAGGAAGCATCATAAAGCTAAAAGCAATACTTGTACAATCTTATCTGCTCTACACTAAATGTTCTTCAAACAGGTTTCACATCACTCCTAATAGCTTTTTTATACATACTGCATGATTATCCTTCAAGTGTAAGATTGTATCATCATTTTAGGTCCTCCAGAAACAACTCACAAGATCTAAACTTATATGTATACCCACACATAGAGAAGCACACAGGGGTCGTCCTATCAAACAAGCCAGCAATTTTAAAATATTAAAAATATTATCTACTTCCAGACATATCAAGCAGCAATCCATTCTCATAAAATAGTAATGCTTCTTACTTTTTGATTACTGGCAGGCATCAGGCAGAGCAGCAGGAAGGTGAGTTAGCAAAGACATTTGGACACTTCTCTTCAAAGGCACAGTGACCCTGAGGGCTGAAACCAAATCCTTCCTACTGAGGTGCAATCTGAGGTTCCCTTATGTCATTAAAACACCACAGAATTAGGGAGAGACTATATTTTAAATCAAGAATTTCATAGGCACAGAAAAGTGACTCTGGAAGCTAAACAAGAATGTGTCGGTTAAAAATTGTATTTATTGCTGCAGCTGTTTAGTCTCTTCCTGACAAACATAGCTAAAAGGAACATTATACAACAAAATCCAATGGTTTGGCAGTAGATTGATTAATATTATTTATTGTACATGTCACGAAGGGCACTTACACTGCAGAAGCCCAGGTTCTATAGCATCACATTCTATCAGAAATGCTACACAACCATTTCCCTAAGCTGTATTTGCAGCAGTTACAGCTGTTTTATTTTTCTAATGCCAGCAATTACACTTATGTTTTTTTTCATGTAATACCTCTTAAGGACAGTCGGAGAGAAACCAATTACTCATGGGACAGAATTTGTTGTTTTGGTTTTTTTGGGTTTTTAACAATTTTGCTGTGCATTTCAAAATCTTTCATTTCTTTAAGAAACAAACCCAATGTGATCGTTCCTTAGCCTTTTTTCGGCAACATTATTCATGTAAATAGAGAGAATGTTCACATGGCATAAAAAAGAACATTATAAGCCAGTTGCTATATTTTGAAGACAACTTACTTGTTTTCATTGACTATTCTGACTATACTTCATTGTGACAAAAATTTTTGAGGAAAATATAATTACAAATACCATGGGCTTGCTTTAAAAAAAAACAAAACAAACAACAAAACAACACACCACCACAGAGGTCACCACAATTGCAGTAAGACCTCAGACTGTTATGATTTGTTCTCCTCCAAAACAAAAAAGCTGAAGATCAACAGGAGTATCAACAGAAAGTAAACATATTGCACAGTCAAAATGCAGAAACCAACTGCTGGCTTGAGATAGAGAATTCAACCTACTCCAGTTAACATAAATGGCACTTGTCAGTCAAATTTGGCTTCATCTGCTTTTGTCTCTCTGCTCTTCTGCTTTGCCACCTTCCATTTCCCTTCACCGTTTTGAGGAATGGCTGCAGCAGAATTTTCCTTCCTAGGAAGGTGCGAGGAAGGAGCCGCAGTTTGTAAGCCCCGCGGGCTTGCGCCGGGGGGAGCCTCGCTGGAGGTGGTGGGAGTGGTGCGAGGGCTGCACCGTAGGGGTCTCCGGCAGTGCCACGTGGTAGAAGTTGGGCAAGCGGATGTCGTACCTAAAGCCTTGCCCCACGTGCACCCTGTCGTTCAGAGCGTACAGTTTTTCAGCGATGTCGCTCCCAATCAGAATGGAGAACAGGCGGGAGATGAAGCGGTGTTTAGCGAACAGCAGGTAGAGCTTCTTTCTCCTCCAGGCCACGTACCGACAATCCGTTTCTGCCGTAAGTGTTACCTGAGAAGAGAGAATTGAACAGCCAGGCGACAAGGTGGTGGTGCTGCTGCTGCTGCCCTTGCTCAGAAGGCACCCCCTCTCCCAGCAGAACCTGTCTACTGCAATTAGAGCCTTTTAACCGAGCCAGAGAGCTCTGGGAGGTTACTGTATGCAAAAGACAAATCAGAAAGGTGACTGGATATGGACTAAGTGATCACATCTAGTTACCGCAATGACAATATGCCTGTGCCCATATGGCATGCCTTGTTCAGTGCCACATGGGTGCCCCGGTTCAGCCCTGCACTCCCCGCTCTACTCTTGGCAGCCTCAGCTGAAAAGGCAGGTCTAAAGAAAGCTCTCAACAAATGCCATTTGTCCTCGTGACAGCAGACATCAGATCCAACACAGACAGGAGCCAGCGTGTCAGGCAAGTGACAGCAGCGGGAGGGCTCACAGAGCGCAGGGGCAGCTGCTGCTGACACCGTGTCCCTTGCTGTAACCCGTGCCAAGCTGTGTCCCAGGCACGTCTTCCCCTGGCTCATCTCCCATTGGGAAACCTCTTCAGCACCAGCTTCTTCCCACCCCGAGGAAACCTGACTTCTCAGGGCTGAATATCAGCGCAGCCAAAGAATGCAAACACAGCCTACCTCCCAGACTAACTTTAAGAAAACCCCTGTTTGTTGTAACAAGACACACACAGCAAGACCAGCCCAACAGATAAAGAGAACTTCCCAAACTAATGGGATGCCACTTGTTTGCATAGTATCACAAATGAAACCCACAAGTGAATAAATTTCTTTCTAAATCAAGCAATACTTGAACAGTTTCCTGTAGCACTAAAAAAAAAAAAAAAGGGAACCTTTTAACTTTTACCTGAAAAATTCCTTCCTCTGTGGGCCTCAGTGAATCCCATTCAGGAGAGTCCAGAAATTGAAGAGGAAAAATATAATGCAGAAACTCCCCATCAACTGTCACTCTGATCCTACCAAGATAAGATGTGTTAATTTGTTAGCACTACCAGCAATGACTACTACAAGAATGTGCTATTCCTGTCTGAGGAATTTAAATATAACTTTGAACGCATGAAAAAGCAATCAATGGCCAACATTATCCTAATTATATTTTTTGAACCCAACTTGCTCAGGCCAGTTGAAGGAGAATACAAGACAATCATGCAACTGAAAGGGAAACCTTTCCAGGCCTTATTCAAACCACATTATTCTCTCTGTGGTAGGCCTGTGTAGTGATGCGCAAGCCTTGCCATTAAAAGGCCATCATGCACTGGAAAGGTGAAAGACCAATGCTCATAACAGCATTTATCTGCTTCTCCTGAAAACCATGGGATTTATTTCTAGTTTTGGCAAATACACATTTTAGAGAGAACAAAGTGGCAAAAACTGGGAGTGGGAAGCAGGAGTGCCCCATGGCAGGTGTCAGGTAGACCTCTCTCCATGTTTATCAGGAATTACATGGCCACAGGACTATGTCTGGAGCCAGAAGAACAGCCTGGCGTTATGGGATCTCTGTTTAAATGCTGTGGCCTTCTGAAGATGCCAAAGAAAAACTTAATTTCCTTGCTACTTTTTAAATAACATAAAAAATTTGAAGGCACACAAGCAGCCCTGTACCACATGGTGAAGGGCAGCAGGAACTCTGGGTGATCACCAACTGGCTGGGCATGTAGAAGGATGGATACTTCTCCTAGAGAGCTCCCAAGAGTGTTGTGAACCAGGGTGTCACTACGGAAAATTGCCCACAATCCATATTGTTCACTGCAGGTAGTCCTAAATCAACTGAGTGTCAAGCTGCCTACAGGTTCCATCTATCCATGCAGCAGGCTATCAAAAAGCACCCACCAAGTGTTCCATCAAGGACAGTCCACGTCTATCACCTCTGGGTGTCCAACCTACTCTTGTGGTGGTCTGGGACTGCATCCTGCTTTGCATACAGTACAAAAGCTAGTGTTTCCCTCCAGGAAAGCATCAGCAAGGCTGCCAGAAGGCTCTCCTGGAAGCAGGGAGTACAACCAGGTGGATTTACTGCCTCAGAGTCTAACAAAGGGCCACAGTATACAGTAACTGTAGACCCGGGTCTGCAAGTCTTGATAAGGCTCAACTACATCCTCTTGTAATGAAAGGGCACTTTTAATTCTTTTTCTCTTCCTTATCGATACCCTTCTCCCACGCCCTTGAAAGCAACCAAATACAATCTATATCAAAGTCAAGATCTCCATTAAACAGGGTTTATCTCAGTATATTCAGTTTTATAACTAACATTTTGTCCCATTTCAGATGATATTAGTAAAGAAAAATAGGACAGATGCTATGCTCATCAGTTAGGCAGTAGATAGAAAGCAAGCCATAACCTGAACACTGAAAATCCACATTTATTCCCTTTATCTGCCTAACCTGTTAAATGATATGATACAGAAGCCTGCAAAAGAATGACTTCAAATTTTTTCTTTATGCTATTACAGATTCTGTGCTTAGTGGTTTTATGCTAGTACTACCCTACACAAGTGTATTTAACCTATAAATTTTTATATTACTTGCATTAATATTTAATCTGTTGTTCTGGAAAATAAACAAACAATACACAAACCAGGCTTTATCCTTTTTTTTTCTTTCATTTTCAATAAGGAGAGGAAAATAAAGATATTTGCAGAAAACCTGAACAAAGCAACACCAACCTGCCTGACACAAGCAAGGACAGTTTGTCAATAGGTGTTTTGCCCTGCATGGCATAACAATGCTCCTTCTCCAGGGTAATCACTTCTGCATCACAGCACAAGACGATCTTCCTGTACACAGTCAAGGAAATTCCCAGAGGCTGGAAGAGAGCACTGTAGAGTTCCTGGAATTCTCTGTCAAAGGCAACACTCCGGACTTGGTAGGTAACGTAAACGAACTGGACGAAGCATATAGCGAACAGTACAAAATTCCAGGAGAATATGTCAGCAGCACATACATCCAGCCAAGCCCAAACAGAAGAGCAGAGAAAGCCCAGTCCAAGCAAGCTGAAGACGTAGAGGAGCCCAAAGAATCCACTTCCACCCATGAAGCCCACAACAAAGAAAATACTGGCTAGGTGGTAGATAGATCCCTCTGCCTCTTGCTTCCAGGTCGTACACAGAGGATGTGCATATATCAAACTTTCCCAAAAACTTGCATTTTCTCCCATGGCTGGAATAATTATTTGATTCAGCTGAATCTTGAAAATTTTTATTTATGAGATGCAAATAGTTTTGGTTTTCCTTTGGTTTTCCATTCTTGCAAACTCTGCTCAATGGTCACATAACATCAGGGTCTCTTTTGGTAGTAAAGTTGCACTTAGGATTTCCAGCATCTAAGCAGCTAACGTTCTCAGTGCTGTTTCTCATCAGTTCATGCATTGTTTTGACTTTGGTCATGTCATCTGTAGCTTCATCTGATCTGGACAAGTGAAGAAGAGATGAATTACTTATAAAATTATTTTCATCAAGTAATTTTATCAAAGTTTAATTGCCTAAAACCACAGACTACATTACGATCCAATTACCCTTGAAGCCCTGTGATTCCAGGATCAAACTTTAATATTCACTCAGCTGAAGATCATGTTTTCTGTATCTGTGATCTGAGTAGTAACCACTGAACTGCCACTGAATCCATGTAAAGCTGTGTGTTGCATTCACAACATCCTGTGACAAGCCTTTGTACAGCCTCACTGCTGACAAGATAGTTGGATTTGTTGGTCCAGACCCTGCTCCCTGACATTTTTAAATGTCCTACCCAGCTCTTTAACAAAAAGAGACAGCGAACTCTTCTTCCTTGTTCACCTCCTCCATCTCTCTGGATTTCGATCAAATCATTCTCATTATTGGGTTGAGCATTCTCTCAACTCTCTGCTCTCTGTTCCTGGGGACAACAAACTCCATCTCCAAACACCACAACAAGGGAAACCCAAGTGTCACAGGGGATGGTCTTTTCTGCTCCAAGGATAACAGGCAAAAAAAACCCCTGTCATAAATAAAGAAGAATAAAAAGCTTAAAGGTATCTTGATACAGATTATGTTATTCGAACATGAAGTAAGTTGTCCTGCAAAATACGACTCAAGGGACATTTACAAAGCAATTTTTTAACATTCGAAGTTCTACATAATAGAATTTCATGCCATGGACCACATCATTTTATCGTTCAACACTCTAAAGTGTGAAACATGCTATTCATTTTCATATGGTGATGTATTCCTAAGAGTTTTCAAAGGAAAACACACAACCAAGAAGTATGAAAGAAACTCCAAAATAAATCTAAAAACAAAAAAATCAAAACAAGCTTTCTATATCTGTCTTTTAAAATAAAAATACATACTTCAATCTGAGAATATACATGATAGAAATTGCAAAGCCAGAATATATTAGTGGTGTAATCAGTACTGATACCTTCCAAAGCCTTATTGTCTGGTTCTTTTCCTGGTAGAACAGCATGGAGACTAAGAACTATCTTGTTATCAAAATTATCAGATTCTCTAGAATATCAAAGTAGTTTGGTTTTTTTTCCCCTCACTAGAGCCACAGAAGTCAATACTTTAAAAGCACTGCTGTTGCAGTGAAGCATCCAACATCATTCATCAGGGCTTTCAGTGGTGCTTCTTTTACAGCAACAGGTCTAAGAAATTAATAAAGAAAATTTGTATTGTATTTCCTAGTCACCACAGCATCACTTCTTTGACGTTTATTCAAACCCCAACATTAATTCTATGACTGAATAACACTGGTGCCAAATAAAGACATAAAATCCCACACAACTGAGCAGCAGAGCTCAGAAGAACAAGTTAGGAGGAGACTCTCACTCTCTGGGACTGGTGATAGGAAAGTCACTGGCCCATAAAAATACCACAGCTAAAGAGCACAGAATCTCTCCAAATTCCAATGCTCAAAGTCCTCCTGCAGTGTAAGAACAGCATTAAAAGAATAAGGCAGTTTGCAACTAAAACCTTTGCAGATTGTTTCTTTATCCAAGTACTCTCCTCTGGTACAGGATTCCCCTCAGATGTAGGATTTGTCCCTTGGAGACTGGGAGATAGAAGCTGCATTAGTTATAAAGAAGTTATTTAGCTATGGTAACGGTCATGAGGAATTTTAGGTGGTGCTTCTGTGATCAAGGGGTAAGATTTTTGAATCAAAAGAAAATAAAACTGGAGCATGCAGTTTCCAGACCTTGTGTTCTGAATCCAGTCAGTATTTCCATTACACAGTCAGAAATCAGTAGCAGAAGTTTTTTGTTTGATTGATTGTTTGTTTAAAACAGAATCGCTGATAATAGTGATTTTGGATTATTGTCAGTACTTCTGCTCTGCTGCCAGCATTTTGCTCTAAGCAGTTTTACTGAAGACCCTAATTTCTAAATGAAAACAATAAAAATCCGTGTTTTTAAGGGAACCATGACTGGGGAGATACACTGGAAACTGTATGCATGCCACAAACAAAACCATGGTGGAGCAGTAATTTGCTTTACATTACCAACATCTTTTCATCATGTAAGGTCACACATTGCAATAATTTGACACAACATAATAGTAATTTCACAGAATGTATGTACAATTTTTAATTCACGTATTGCTTTCTCAGTCTGCCCACACTACAGCTCACAGCATTTCTGTAAAGCATCTCTTATGACAAGATGGGCCAAATAATTTGGAAAGAACAGCATACCACTAGGACATGGATATAGGCTCATCATACACAAAGTCCTGAGAAAACTGTTCTGCATTTGTTCATTTTCAGAATGGGACCTGTCTTCCAAAACCACTGTGTGGAAAATTCCCACTTATTCCATTAGTTCTACACCATGAGAACTTTTACTGTGCTGCAGCATCTCCCAGACTGGAGAGGGCCTCTCTCCTTCCAGGCAAGAGGAAGGGCAAAGGAGGGAGGCCAGTGCTAGCCCAAAGCACAGCCTTACTAACACAACACTTTCCTGAGCTACACAAGGTGTGCAGGCAAAACTAAACCCTCTGGAAATACTGACAAAACCCACTCCTAAATGGGACTGATTTCTCAGGGCTATGGTGAAGAGCAGGCATGCTTGCTACCAGCGAACTGCAGTTGGAAAGAGAGGATACAGCTCTTCTCAAATAAGAAATCCTTCTAATATTTGGGAGCTAAATATCATTGGCAATTGTAAATAGAGCACAGGCAATAATAGTAAAAGGCTTAAGTATAGTAAAATTTCCAATTTTGAAGGGTATTTAATGCTAGATGAGGCCTTTCACATTTTTCTTTATAGTTCCTGCAAGTCCAAAATTTAAACTCTTGAAAGTTTCAGAACAGTCACTCTAATTAAACCATTCATCTACTGCAAGTGAGGTTGTGGGGGAGAAAAATCCCCCTAACCAAAAAACCAAACAGCTGTGATACCAACTGAGTCATCCTTCACAGCAGACAACATTACCATTTTTAAGCACCTGGAGTGGACACCATCCTGTCACTGAGGTGCTTTGTCCTTCTGCTTTGTTTGATGTCATGTTTCGATTGCCCTGGCTGTGGTGAACAGCTATTGCTGCAAGTTCATCTGATGGTGATGAGCCAGCAAGCAGGAAAGTGCATTTAAAACATGTGCCTTGGCTGATAAGGCTGAAGAACTGTGCCTTCCCAAGCAAACACTGAGTACTTTCTACTGCATCCCCTGCCCATGGAGAAGGAGCACTATGCACGGCACACTCCCTGCCACAGGACTGCCGTAATCAGAATGACACACGTGGACATCTGTAGGCTGCCAAAAGCTGAGCTTCATTCAAAATGAGTCCTCCCAGCTCGGGAAGGAGATGTGCCCTGCCAACACAGCCTGAATTACTGACATGCTTCAGAGTGTCTTGCCCCACCACACATCCCACCTTTTCCAGCAGGAGCAGATGAAGTGATGTGAAAAATCAGCGCAGGCTAGAGATGTGAGCAATATACAGTGGCATGGACTCCTTTAAAATAAACAGCAGTGCTGAGAGGACAAAGTTGCCATCAGAAAGTGTTGAAATCACAGAGTTTGCTGGAGTTTCAAAGCAGAAAATGGAGTATTTCACTTATATGCTACCAAATATCTGCTGGCAACTTAAAATTTCATATAAACAGTACACTGAACCAGTCAAAACAGAAAGAATTTGCATTGTACAAATGCACTTTACAACCTTCCCCCTCCTCAAATGGGTGTTTCCTCCCTAGACTGCAGTGTTCAGACACAGAATTACCTATTATGTACATTTTTAATTTGCTCGAGAGCCATGTACTTTACACCATTTTTGTCACTGATGATTCAAATTCAACTCTGAGAAGCTCTGAGTGTTAGTTACTGTGTCTGGATCACAGTAATTCCTGTAAAAAAGAAACACTAAAAGCCCTGAGGCCACCAGCAGTTCTCTCTTTGGTATTTTTTAATTAAATCAACAATAAAGCTATTCAGAGTTTGAATAGTCCATTCTTTATTTGCCTTACCCCAAGCACTCTGAAAGCACTTTCACATTATACATGTGGACAGGCTATAGAGCTGTACATGCTAATCATATAACCAGCCTGGGTGAATTGTTTGCCACTGGTTTGGAAGCAAAAGGAAAGATTTTCCTTTACAACATATGCAAGTCTTAGCACAAAATGAGATTATGATGGATTTAGCACATTACAGTGTGTAAGTTTACACATCAGCTAGGAGTCATAGCCTGGCTCAACACTCCAGCAACTCCACCAGGGGCAAGACAGTCCCTCCAGGCAGGGGGGGGTCCTCCTGGCCTAGACACCCCCCATTTCCAGAAGGATGAGCTCCAAGCACCTGCTCTAGGCTCACAAATTACATCTGGTCTAACATCATTTACATTATAAAAAGAAATTGCTCCTTAATTTCATCAAGTAGTTTCACACGCAGTGTAAAGGTTGAGATCCCCCTTCCTTCCACTGCCCCTACATCCCTGGTATTCCCTCTGTGGACCCTACTGACACCTATGGCTCCCAATCCCTGTTTATGCTGCATACTTTCCCCAGGCTACTTTCCTTCTGCAGAGGGGCTAGACACCCCAGGGACCAGGAGAACCAAACTCTTAATTGCAATGCAGTGTCTAACTCAGGGCACAAAGGAGCTGTGCATCTACAGAGAGCTATGGCTATGTGCCTCTAGGCAAGTGTGGGAACGTAAACCAGCTATTTTCAGTGATCAACTGTCCCTGGACCCACTTCAGGCTGAGAACATGCATGCAGCAATAAGGACAGTAACTAACAACACAAGCTACATTACCTTAAACTTCTTGAGACTATATCCTAGAGAAAGCTGTAATTACAATACTGGAAAACACAAGGTTTCCCCAACAAAATGCAGCCTGCAGGGAGGTGGAAGGAAGGTGAGGAAGAAAAGGACTATCCAATCTAAAAGACAACAGTATCAAGACAATCAGTCACTATCAAACTAGAAATATTCAGATTTCAAAGACACACAAGCATACATAGCAAAGGCAATTATTTAGTAGGATGGCTTTAAAGATTTCCTTTGCTAGTAATTAAAGAAGTTAAGATGCTGTCTGGTCCCTAAAATAAATCTGGGTATACTATTATTTAAAAAATTATGTACTATGATTCTGTTTTTTATGCTACAGGTAATCACATTAGATGATTGCAACAATGTCTTCTGGACTTTTGTCTTGAGTTACTTGATATAAAAAAGTTGTATATACCTAGAAAGTTTTGGAGCTGGTCTTCCCAGAGAAATCCAGAAGCCTGTCTCAGATACCAACTGAGAGCTACTTTAGACAACAGAAAACACTGAAGACAGGTATATCTCTGAAATTATTCCTCCTGTATACCTTATAGATGAAATCTTCATCTGTGTGGAGCCAGCATCCCTTCCTGAGAATGTGTTCAAAGAAAGGGATGTGAATGCTTTACTGTGGAGCCTGTCTGCAACCCGAACAACCAAACCTCAGGATCCCACTCCCTGGGTGGGCAGAGGAAGAGGGACTGCAGTGCAGTTCTGTGTCCCTTCTGCACAACATCACAGCTGCAACAAGAAGGGCAGCAAGTGACCCACCCACACAAATCAAAATGAGTCACTGGGAGCACCATCATGGGAAGAGAGAAGCTGGATTAGCACTCCCTTGGGCTGAGGCAGGCATTCCGTGTCCCATTCATGTCTCATCGCTGCCTCACCCACTGGATCAGTGCTCTGAGTGGAGGCTGTCACATGGAAAGTAAAGTGCCTCAGGCCTTAGGAAGAGCAGTCAGACCACACTTCCGAGTCCTTCCAGTACCCGCCTGGGCTGCAATTCCCAAACTGGACCCGCCACACCGAGATCATCCATGTGATGTGATACCTCCCCAGACAGTAATCCTTCTGGGAATGCTCAGAGCTGCAAAACAAGCAGCTGGGACATGTCCAGCCACCAGTGGTGCTTCACTGCCTTCAGGGCAGCTCTGAGACACGACCACCAGCCAAGCAGGACTTTCCAGGACCAAAGCCCTGCTCTGGTCAGGCAGAATTTAGGCTACCATGCTTAAGGTTGTTCAACCAAGCAGCCCCTTCAGCCAGCTGCTGCCCAACCCTGGAGACACCCCAATGCCACCTCTACACTGAAGTCAACACTCCACACAAAGAACCCACCAAATTTCTAATCACTATATGCAGTGCTCCTAATGAGCCTTAAACCCGAGTTTAAGGCTCATTAGGAGCACTGCACACAGTGAAGCTGGTATTATTTAATCTTTAATTATTTAAAGATCAGCTAACTATACACAACTTCCAGTACTTCAACAATTCCTCATTTTTCACTGTAAAATATACAATGCAGCTCTCCGTGTTTGTAAAGCCAATGTTGAAAATGCTGTCTATTTTATCATCTAGACAGTGGCTGAAATAAAAAAAAATACATATTCCTTTCAAATTGAATTAGAATTAATGAACCATAAGTAGATGTGATAGTCCCACCAAATTAAGAATTATAACTAATTTTTTTAAAGTTCTTTTGCTCATAGAAAGATGAATACGGAATGATAGACTTTTTTTTAAGATCACCAGCACTTGAATAAATTTGAGCAAGGCTCTTGAATACTGAACAGCATTACCAAAAAACAATTAAGGGGGTCTGTTTTCTTATATTTTAGAATAAAATTTGAAAGAAAATACAACTTCAAGCTTCTCTCCAGTTCAACTTTTAAATTAATAGTGGAGAAAGCAGCCACAAGGCACGTTTCAAAAGTGCTTTAAAAGTGGGTTAATGAACTACAGCTGAACTCTGCAGAATTCTGCTTAATTGAGTTTGTATGGTGCAGTAGTGCCTTTCAATGGGAATGTATTGCCATGAAACCAACCACCTGACATGAACTTTATTTCCCAAAAAAGAGGCTTGGTTCACCATGCCTGCAACTGGCTTACAGAGATGTGTCATGAGCCATGAGTCTAAACACATAAACACAGGCTGTCTGTCATCATCTGGACACACTGACCAGAGCTCTTCTGCGCAAAGTAGGAGAACACACTAAAAGTGTGGAGAAAAATCTCCTCTCTAAAGAACCCAGACACTTAATAAAAAGATCAAACATAGCTTCAGTTAACAACACTTTTTTGGAATCCTTAATAAACTGTCTGGTCTCAACTTTTGTCATAAAAGCTTTAAGATATCTGTGAAGACAAAGTTTGTATCAGGAGCCACAACTGACAAACCACAGTTACCATTTTCTTCTGTTTCACTAGAGGATTTGCAGTGTACTTACTATTTTGCAGGCAAGGCATTACTTTATAAGTTGACATTTTAAGCTACTTTATTATTTGACACCACACAGAACTTTGTGGAAAGCCTGTACGGGACCAGTTCTGCAGAAGTCGAAACAATCCCTTGTTTTGGTGTGGTCAGTGAAGACATTTTAATCGTATGTGTACAAACATATTCCCATTAAACAACAAAGTTAGCAAGAAGCCCTAGCTCTGGAACCCGGGTTTCATCAATGACATCTGTAACACTATCAGGTAGTCTGTGATTCAGTATTACTAGAGATCTACTACATAAAATATTTGTCCATGAAGTGACTGACAGTCTAAAGACAGTCTAAATATGAAGATTTATAGAACAGATTAAGAAAATGTGATAATATATTAGAGTTTGGAAGAATGTGTTTGGCAAAAACAAATAGTAGCTGGGGAAGGGAAGTACTTTGTGTCACTCGTTCTATCTTCGGAAAGGAGCAACTGCAAATGCGATTTCAGGGTTCATCTGCTCTTACCATTAGTTGATGGAGAGGGAGAAGAACCAAATAACGCCAGCCTACGAGGCAAACCCCCAGCCGGAGGAAGAAATGCCCGGATCCCGAGGTGGTTTTGTGACAGTAGAGATAACTCCTCGAGCCAGCTCTTCCGTCAATGAGCGGCAGCACCCGGGCATAATCAGAAACCCCGCTGTCCTAAGGGACAAACCCTAACCTGAGACACACAAGGAAGGGTCCCACTTCAGACAGAGCCCTGGCGAGGAGCAGCGCTGGGCACCGTGTCGCGCTCCTCTCTAGAGGGGACACGGCAGAGCTCTCCAACTTCCAGGCAGGGCTGACTCGGGAGCTCCGGTTACCCCCGCCGGGCACGCAGGGAGGGAGGGCTTCCCTCCCGGGACAGTGACCCCTTGTAACCCTGCTCAGGACGCTCCCGAATCCTCGGGGCGGGCAGCCCTCCCGGGACCGCCGCTCCCGCCGCCGCCCCTGCCCCGGCGCGGGTGTCCCGGAGCGTGGCGGGGCCGGAGGCGTCCCCGGCTCTGCTCGCCCCCGGCCCCGGGCAGAGCGGGCGGCGCTCCGAGCGCTGCCTGGCTGGACAGCGCCGGCGGGGGGCGGGCGGAGGCAGCGCCGAGGCTTCTGCCCGCCCCGGCTCGGTCCGGCTCGGCCCCCGCCCTGCCCGCGCCCCTTACCTGCCCCGCGCCCCGGGAAAGTTTCCGGGCCGCCCGGACGGGAGGGACTCGGGCCGTCGCTCGTCGCCGCTGGCGGCCCCGCGTCCCGCGGCGGGCACGGAGCCGTGGCTGTGACTAAAATAGGCAGAGGAGCCGCGGGAGCTGCGGGCGGCGCCAGCGGGGCCGGCACCGAGCGGCTGCAGCGCGCAGGCGCCTCCGCCGGGCCCGGGGCTGCGAGCGCGGGGCAGCCCCGGGGGAGCCCCGGGGAGCGTGGCCGGGCCGGGGGAGCCGCGGCGGCGGCAGCCGCCGCCCGTCCCTCAGAGCCCTCCTGCGACGGCGGCCGCGCTCCGCCGGTCCGGCCCCGCTCCCCGGGGCTCCCGCCCCGCCGGTGGGCGCCAAAGCCGTCGGGGGAGGGGGTGAGGGGGGAGGCCGGGCCGCCGGCAGCGGAGAGCCCTCGGGGACGGCAGAACCCTGGACTTGGGCACCCCAAAACCCGCTGCGGGCGCAGCCCATGTGCCGGGCTGGACGGGCACGAAAAACCTGCTGCTCCTGGCACGGCTGTCTGGGGTTAAACTGTCTGCAATTGCTGGTTTGGAACAAATGAAATTACAATTCTCTTCTCATTCACCTACTCACCCCAGCGAGGTGTTTTTTCAGAAGGGAGATGGATGCCTTCATCACCAGGCTGGCGCACCTTTCACACCCGGTTTTCAGTTCGTTTCGGAGGAAGCAAATGCCTCCCCAAGAGCACAGAGGTGTCGGTGCTTGAGCCTTTCAGTGTGCTAGCTACGCACTTGTTCTGGTCACTACTTTGTGTCTCGGGGAGAGAGAGTTTATTGACGGGGGCGGAGGAGGAGGCAGATTTCCAAGTTGTTAAGACAGAAAAACCCACAGCCTATTAAATGCGCAATTCCTGTTACTACAGAAGCTATTTGTCAGTAACTGGAGCATAAGCAATAACATGTTCTAAGTAGCAAGAGCGGACGGAGCAGCCTCTGTGTGTGCCGGTGGCCAGCTGAGGTCCCACGGCAGGCTGGCACGCTCGTCGTGCAGCAAGGCAAAGCAGGGCAGGGCACTGACGGCACCTTCTCCAGAGGTTAAACGACAGAGCAACCTGTCCTGCTCTAGGTAAAGGGATCAACACTTCTGAGAACTTGCTTTCCCAAGGGGGTTCTTTATTTTCAAAGATTTTTTAGCTCCATGTTTGCCAGGGAATAAGATATATACATTTTTGGAATAATTGATCCTCTTAAAACTTGAGAAAGCAAGGAGCCAGAGCACTGTAAGCTATCCTGAGTTACATATATTCAAATCTTTGTTATCTGATAGCAGTACTTATTTTTGTATTTATTATTTCTGGGGAAAAAAGTATTTTAATATATCAATTAGAGTACTTACTAAGGTTCTTGTAGTTAATGAAACATTTAAAGGGGTTTGTGGTGTAGCTCCAATACTTACTTTCTAGGCATGCTTTTTCACAACTAGTTTAATTTTAGCAGTATAAATTGAGAGACTTCTATACTGGCAAAACTGAAGCAATACTGATTCATTGTTTTTTCCCGTTTTGTTCTTTATACTTGGGTGGAGTTGAAAGCACTTATTCAGATTTATACCCAGTTGCATTGGGCATAAATTTGCTCATTATATTTACTCTTCACTGGAATGATAACAAAGGGATGAGGAAATACATAATAAAAAAAAGAAGCTTAAAGTGTTTTATTCAATCTGTGTATCTACTGAGATTACATTATTCCAGTAAACCATCAATTAAATTATGTTCCCTCTAATCACCATAAAAGAAGCAAGGAAATACTGATGGCATATCTGTAAGGTACTTTTTGAGTTGTACTTAGGCCATCATAATCTTTCACAGATATATAGATCACCAAGGAACAAGAACCACTGTCATATTTTTGATTTTAAATCAGTCAACTCCGTGTCAATATTATCTAGTGCTGTAAGACTGAGACTACAAATGACCTTCTCAATCTAGCCTTGGATATCAAACCTGGATGAGAGACCCAAGGCAATAATTAGATGGCAAAGCTGCCATGTGGTACAAAGAGACTAGCTCTGCCCAGTGTGCTTTGAACCAACCACTTGAGTCATCAGACTACGCTGGTATTTTTTAAACTGCTGGTTGTACTTATATAAAAAGTCTATTTCTAAAAGGTCAGATAATCTAGTTAGTGTAAAGCCAAATTATAACCAATATTATTCTTTGCAGCAGTATGGCAAGATATAAAGGTCATAATTAGAGGGTCTGCCTCTAAATCTTTACAAGGGAGCCTGTGGTAAGACTCAGAAATCCAGTATTGGACTCAAGAAGCTGTAGGAGACTTTGTGGCCCTGGATCAAGAGAGAGGCTCAGCTGTGGCAAATGCTCTGCACAGAGGGTGGGAAGGCAGCTAGCCAAAGGGGCCTCAAGGGCCAGCTGGGAGCACATAGCAGAAAGGGCAAGATTAGTTCCAGTTGTGCTGGACAGGAACCTGAACACTTGAACAGGCATCTTTGGGCCAGTCCCACTGCTTAGCCGTGAGACTGGGCATCGTGAGCTTCTGCTGTTTGTAAATAGCTCCCTCTTCTCACACCTGCTATTGGATTTTTGGACCTGAGACATAGCAATACCTGGACATGATTCATCCTATGAGAAGCCTGGCAGCTCTATAAAACATGCAGGAAGCCTTGCTGTTTGTTGGCTTCTCTGCTGCCCTGTCTCCAGATGCCTCTTAGACTGTTGCTGCAGCCAAGGCAGGATTACCCAAGCAGGCATCCAAAAGTGCCCCCTTAGAGCTGGCGCCAGACCTTCCCTTGGGTGTGCTGGCAACTTCCCCCAGAGAGAGGGAAAAGAAAGTTCAGTCTATGATTTCACTGCCTAGAAAACAGGCCCATCTATTTTCTCAGCAAGTGCTTTAAGGAGGGTCTGACTTTACAGCATCAGATGGCTGCCTTCTGCATTATCTCTGAAGTAAAGTAATGGTGTTCCCTACATCATGCTGTCCTCCAAGAGGAGAAGTTATCAATAACTGTTTTATGGGAAGATTTTTTTCTATTTTCTTAGACTTTTTAAATGTTTAATACATCTCTACTGCATTTTTCTTTCCCCACATTGTCCTTGGTCAATAAAAATAAGTTATGAAGAATGGGGACATGGTAGCAGGTGGCATGATGAATTACTTCTTTAAAAAGCGATGTTCTTTTCCACTATGGATGTAATGTTCTTCCCAGTTAGTCGTAAGAGGGCTCTTCTGTAGGAGCTCTTAGTCATTTTGGAAAGAGAATTAAACTCTTTGTGTACTTTGAAAAGGTTTTAGCAGACTTATGTATAGTTAAGTTCTAATGAAAATCCTCCCTTTATTTGTGAGTAATGAATAAATAGAATCAGGTTTGTATTTTTATAGTGAGCTAGTTTTTGTTGCTAACACTTACAAGCAACACATCATCAAGTTGTGTCATAACACAATGTAATACTGTAATTCCAATCATATCCAGCCTGCAGAAGTGAGCAAAACTCAAACTGGAAACCTTTTTTAAAATGTCGTTCAACTAACAGCTTTCCCTTCCAGGTAAAGATAAAAAAGTTTTAATTTACAGTTTAAATGTAGGGGAAAGGCACTTTTTTTTTTTTTTTTTTAACACATCAGAAAATAAAATGCTAAATAGTACATTTAAGTTTTTATCTTTCCACATGTAAAGGCTCTCAGATAATAGACCTGGAATTGAGTATCTCAGTACCTTCAGCTTAAGTGTGGAGTTAAGGTGGAGAGCCTTAGCTGCTCCTTCACCCAGTTTTCCATAAGGAAGAGTCTGGGGGACATAGCTCACTGTCCAAATGGCCTCATGCCTTGAAGCAGCCTGACCTGAGATTTCTCCTTCTGGAAACTGGCTCTTCCTACCCTGAGCTCATTTCAAACACTACCATCTATAAGAGGTGGAAGAAGTACCCTGTGTAGAATTTAGCTCTAACAATCCCCATCAGTGCCTGCTGCTGGAGGCGGTGTTTAAATTCACTTAGTGAGTGCTTTTTTGTGTTTAGGTTTGTAAATGGCCTTTTCTGGTTTCTGT
This sequence comes from Anomalospiza imberbis, assembly GCF_031753505.1. Taxonomy (NCBI): domain Eukaryota; kingdom Metazoa; phylum Chordata; class Aves; order Passeriformes; family Viduidae; genus Anomalospiza; species Anomalospiza imberbis. The sequence continues at coordinate 43,911,945 of NC_089683.1, forward strand.
ATGTGGCCAGAGTCACTCTGCTCAGGGCACTTTCCACGGCCCTTGCTGGGCTGGACCACAGCAGAACCAGGGTTTAGCTCAGAGCCTTCTTCAGAGCTTCAGAGCTTCTTTATCAGAGCCTTCTTCTCTTGCCCTCAAAAATTAGAACCTTGCAAAAATTTCATCTGATGTCAAATGCAGGAGCAAGAGAAGGCTCTAAAAATTCTCTGGGACAAAAAGAAGGGTGCAAAAACCAGGGGTGTGTTTAAAGCCCAGTGTTCAGAGCACTCAGTGTGGGAAAGACTTGCATTTTTTCAAGATTGTCTCCACTTTGCAGCTAATATATTTTAATGCCAAGTTATAGAATCAAGTTAGGAAGCTAGCACTAAAGCTGGACTGTGTGCCAAAGCCACTGCCCCATGGCATCCCTGCCTCATTCAGGGACATCCCACAGACACTGGCTATGTCCAGGTTAGGGTTAGGGTGTGCAGAAGCTGGCAAATAGGGCACAGTAAGTGCTTGTATGGTGAAAAAGGGATTTAGATTTGAATTGTTCTAGACCTCCAGCTGCTTGGATGGTTGCTTTAACCATGAGTCTGTTGGGGATGTGGCTAAATCATGGCTCTGTGAGACGAGCTGCTTCACTGGGCTGATGTTTGTTGGCATCGCTGCAGAGCTGCAGTTTAGTTATCCCCCGAGTAAGGTGTCTGCTCAGGAGTGAGAATGTAAAGTTAAAAATACAGAGTGTAAACCTAAAAGCTGTTCAAAGCATTATGTAACTGTGGAAGATGTCAACTGTGAAAGTGAAAAAGTTATATTATAGTCAGGCAAATAAAGCAGGTACTTTCCATCACAAATGTTTAAAGACTTCAGGAGTGGAGATTATTTCTGTTTCTGATACTCTCTGTTGCTGAAGTTCTGAGCTGTCATCAACCTCCTACTAGATGTTGCTGGAAAAAGGAAGGAAACCTTTAATTCCCAGCCTAAGCTTGCATGTCAAATATTTCAGTAGTTACGTAAAGTTTTCAATAGTTGTTAGATTTACACCTTATATTTTTAACTCTACACTCTCACTGTTCATTTTGCTTTTTCACCTTCTTCTGGCTCACCCTTAATCTGTTCCCAGAAGCCTTCTGCCTCAGTCTTTACCAGTCAACCTACTTTCACAAGCCCTGTCATTAACAATAGATAAAAACTTTTAAATAAATTATTATCTTTACTTCGAAAGATCCAGATGACCAGATGTGCTAATGCAAGAGATCTGTTTGCCTGAGGGAGCCTGTGTTCTTGTTCAAACCAAGTTTGGACTAGCTTAGAGTCACACCACTTTCAGCTGACACACACACAAATGTCGTTTACCTCTTGTTTCATCCACTGTAGCACTGTGTTCTGAAGGTGCATCTACAAATACGTGTTAGATTAATTGCAGGTGGAAAGTCTGGGTAACATCAGTCACTGAGCCCTAGCAGTGAACTGAACCAAGGTGAGCCTTAGTGGGCAGGCTTGTCATGAAAGCTTATGAAGTTTAAGAAATGCCACTCAAATATTTATCAAAAAGCCTCCTCTTCAAACCAAAATTTTTATCTTGAAGTATTCAAAGAGAGAAAAATCATGTAGCATACCAAGCTCCATGTAGGTACAGAACAGTGACATGGCACATGGAGAATTCTGCCCATATCTGGACCCATTGAAGTGCAATGAAAAATCATTGCAAATATCTGTTCTTGCATGTGCTTGCACTAGTTTAGTTGTAGACTTACCTGCCAAGGGGTTATCAGTAATACTGAGATGTGGGGCTGAATTCCACCACAAATTCCATATTTCTGATCTGAATGGTTGAACTCAATAATCTTGAAGGTCTTTTCCAACCTAAATATTCCAATGGTTCTGTGAATCGTGGTCATCAATACAAAGAAGACTCCAACCCTGTAAACAGGCTCCCCACATGATTAACTATCTCCATCATGATCACGGTTCTTACATTCTGCTTCAGACACAAAGCTTTGCCGAGAGCCACAGATAGCAAGGATGCAGTTATATTTAATTCAAAGGTATAAAAATAGGAAGTGAGCATTCACTTCATTATGTTTCTAATTAATTATAAAATGTGTATCATCAAAATAAATATTCTTGAAATTGCTTCCTAATGAATCACTTACACAATGTGCCTACTCAGTTGTGTCAATGATTAATTGCATTCTTGCCTCCTTCCTGGAATACAAATGCTTTTATTAAAGCAATCCAACGTCAGTAAGACAACAGACTCATTCTTATGGTCATTCATTTGGTTGTGGATTGATAGAGTATTCCTTTCAGTGTCTTTAGTGCGCATCTGAACAGCTGCAAGTGGCTGTGACATAAATGAAAGTTCATGTCACCTTAAGCAGAATGAGATGAAAGACAGTCTATTCATCCAGTTTCAGCTTATCAGTGCACAGTCATTAAATACTAATATTATCTGGAGCACTGTGATAAATACAGAGCGTACCGTGCCAGCTGTGGGTGTCATCAGATGAGAGCCTTTTTAAAACATTCTGATGCACAGAGGTGAATTATTCCAGATTATTAAACATTTCATTAGTTCTCAGCTTCAAGATACGGCTTTAAAAGAGGCCAGTCTCACAGAAAAAATCATTATCACGGAATGCAATACTTACAAATTGGTATTTGTGAAGTTCAGTGACTGCCGCTATGAAAGAGCCTCAGAAACCTTTGTGTAGGTGAGTGACATCGTTCTGCAAGGCTGAAAAGCAGTTGCTTATTTGCATAATGGCATTCACATCATTGTTGAAAGATTAGGATTCATTTAATGAAAGTGGTCATGGGCAAAGAAAAATGCTTTTGTACTGAATTTAAATAAGCCACTCTTGAGCTTAGGTATTCCTTTTTGGCTTCCTAGCACAAGTCACATGGAAAACCTTGACTGCCAGCTGTCTTTGACACTGATGGGCTTCATGTCAGTGAAGATAGGTAATAATGTTTTTTCTTATGCCCAGCTACTTAGATGTCAGTAAGCAGGTTACTTTTATCTAGTAAGTCAACATCTGCAATTACATGGAAAGAAAGGAGCACTGGAGAATTCATTTAGCACAGTCTGTCTTGCACAGTGCAAAGTAACCAATTTACAATGACAGGAAATGAGGAAGGGTGGTATTAACTAGGAATGCACCACATGTGGCTGTGGTGTGCAATACTTTCAAGGTATATGGTTTAGCTAAAATTGATGAAAGTTGATGAAGAAAAATCAAAATACAATTAGGTGAATTTGAAGAATACCCATACATAAAGAATCCATATTTTATGTACTCTCTGTATTAAAAACATTTGATTCAAGTGAAATTTTAGTAAAATATGCTCAGAGTTACCTTGTACATAGGCTGCAGCAAAACAAAATCAGTAACTTACAGAAGAAGAAAGCAAAGGTTTTTAAAAGATGGGTATTTTGTAAATGCTTTGGATGACAAAGAAAAGGCAGAGTGCCTGAACCACAGCTGACTGCATTTGATAGTGCTTTTTTTCTTCAAAGTCCAACAATTACATGTAGGGAAAATGACATTTAAAAGAAAAAAATACAGCAGAGAAGAACACAATTTCCTTCACCTATTAACATTCTTCTTTCTTGGTTCAATCCTGCCTTTGTTTTTTACACCTTCCTCTCACTGAATTTAGTTAGCAGCCCTCTGGATGACCCCTCTCCAAATCCATTACAGAAAAGGAGACTCTTGCTGAGTTCAGGGGAGTTTAGGGGTAGTTCTGGACGAGGAAGGATTTGGGTTAGGTCCTACTGTTGAAAATCACAGGGGGCAGAACCATGTCCTGTTTGCACTGACTTTGTCCCTTTCAGCAGTGAGGTCCCGTAGCCTGGCCAGCCCGGACAAGGCAGGCTCTCACCATGGAGGTGGCAGGACAGTGGTGCCTCCCAGGACTGTGCATGGTCGGGAGCAAGTCCTGCAGCATGTGTGGCAGGCAGGGAGGGAAGAAAAAGCCAAGTAAAGGCTCTGTCCTTGCAGTCTGCTGGGCTTATCCTGTCTGGGCAGAGCTGCAGCTGGTACTTCCACACTGCATATGGAGCCATGAGAGGGAGGGGAGAGGTGCTGAAAGCAGGGGAGCAGCCTTCTCCTGGTGCCACGCCCTGACTTGGTACCATCTCCCCAGTTTGCTTGGGCAGAGAAGCCCTTGCAAGAGCTACTTGGCTATTTCTGGCTAAATCTGTTTTCCCCTGATACTGCCAGGAAGTGCCTGGCTAGCCAGGCTCATTAGCATGAAGTAGCATCTGTGACCAGCTTCCTGACACATGGGTTCTCTTGTGCCTTCCTCATTTATTCAGGTACAGATGAAGAAAGATACAAGCACTGGGGAGCCAGCCCATTGTCTGTGTGGTGTGGCATCAGGACAGCTGCTGTTTCCTCAGAAAAACTCACCGGGGCTTCCATGGCACCAGAGAGCATCTGGCTCCTGGACCATTCCCACAGATCCCTGCCTCCTCCTCACCTCCAGATGCTCGCCCAGACTCTGCCCATATGCAGGACCAGACTGACCACGGGAAGCAGCCAGAGAAGAAGCAATTACTGGGTTAATGGTCTCTGTTGTGACTACAGAAGCAGATTTCTGTGCCGTGGAAATCAGCAGGAAGGTACAAGTGCAACAGGATATGATAATTAGTGAGTACTGGTATGTCAAGGCTTGGGGACTTCTTTTCCCCAAACAGGAAGGTGCTGCTTTTCTCACTGCCAGCATGTCCATGAAGCACCTCTGCTAGCAGTGTATTAGCTGTACAAATATATTACCAGGACAGCACAGTGGGAGAGAAAATGGATGCATTAAGGGAGGATGGAGCTCAGAATATATATACTCATATCAGGCACGCATACACAGCATTAGATAAGAAAATGGATAACAATTGAAATTCAATTAGGGACTTCATGGCTTATTTTTTCTGGAAAGTGTCATCCACTTCAGCATATTCCTTTATCTTGTTCTCCCTTAATAAGGATATTGTCTTTCAATTGAGTTAACTCTTCTTGTTGCTTATTTACTTTAAAAGAGGATCTCAATTACTCTTTTCATGATCTGTTGTCAAACATGTTTGCCTGCACTTATTTACAGCAACTGAGAATTTTTTTTCTTTAGTCTTTTCTGGTGTTATCTTTACAATTTGCAGTGTATGCTTTGGCTAAACACATTCAGCTAAAAGAGTAACACAGACAGATCTAATTGCAGACATATATGCTAAAATGTAGCTTTATTGGGATTGCTCTCAAAAATGATCTGTTCAGAAGTATTTATGAAAGTGGCAACTGACATGTGTTCCTGAAGGCTGGAAATCTGGGAAGGTCATTCTGCTTACTAATGTGGATTGTCTGCCATAATGCCAACAGACTGTGTATCACTGCACACATAAAATTAATAAATGCTGCTAAAACCTGCACTGTGCTTTTCTGCTACATGCACAGAAAACTATATCTGTAAGAGTATCTGGGCATGGATGACATGCTCAAATACTATAGTGATTGGCTGCATATAGAAATCAAAGGGGAATAAAGAAAAAAATACTGTGCTATTATTTTTTTTCCAGCTTCAGAGCTTTACTTTCTGAAGTAAACATGTGTGGACAGATACACATCAGAGATTTATCCATGCTAATTTTCAAATCAGAGCCCTCTGAGCATGCTAATTTACGGTGCTACGCTATTTCTGTCCAACAGCTGTAAAGCAGACGTACCTGGTTTAGTGCGAAGCCAGCTCAGAGCTGCCTGTGCTTGCTTAGTCCTGCAGGCACATAGATGCACTACAAATCATGTCCAGCAGTTTTCAAGAAGCAAGATGGAACCTAGGAGGTTAATATTTTACTCTTTTTTTGTTATTATTTGCACTGGTTACAAAGTATTACACAGGAAAAAATAAGAAGTAGAAACACAATTTGCTATACTGCATTATACCAAATGGTCTGTGGAGTAAAGCAACAACAAACTAAAAAACAACCTCGAGAGACTGATATGGTGGCAGAGCTCCAAAATATTTCCCAGTGTGCTGATCAGCTCATGTTTATCATTAAACAATATTGTAGCACTAACTGTAATACACTGAATAACACAAGATTCAACTTGAACAGAGTGAGAATCTCATCCTGCTGCAAATTGCTAGGAAGGGAAGAGAAAGGAAGGGAAGAGCAAACTAATGTGAAAAACATGCAAAGCACAAACATTAGGCTGGATTTAGAGAGCTGCAAGTTATTTTACGAGCATTATAAACTGGATATTTTGTCATTTAAATGAAAATTTTGAGATCTCAGCTAGCTTACATTATAACCCAAGCATCAGCATTAAAACAAAGATCAATAAGCAGTTGAAAACATTTGCAGATAATCTAGTCTCAGTCTTTACCCTCATGTGCAGGCCAAGTGCTGCAGCCCAGTGATTATCAGGAAGCAGCTCCTCTGTTCAGCTCCATAGCCTGCAGCTCCTGCCTGGGGAGCAGCTGATTCTCCTGCTAACGCACCCTGTAAGCTTCCTGCTCCTCTTTGTCAGAGGAGGCTCAAATTAAGGAGCATCCAGAAATAACGGGATCACCTAGTACATTAGAATTCATCCTGATCTTTTTTACAGAGATAATTTATTGCCTCATTCATGAGCTTCGATATCCCTTCCTATACTAGTGGAAAACAAGCAGAAGAACTTCAATTGTGGTTGCCAAGCCTTCTTTGGAGTCTTGCTGACTTCTTGATGTGGGTGATTTCCTCTGGAAATGAGTTCAGGATAATAAGTCATGTGGAAAATCATCTGTTTTCTCAGTGATAGATTCCCTGCCTTGTCATTTCACCAAGGAAATTTTCTTGGCTGGAATAACAGCAATCCTTTTTGCTAGAGAATAATTGTTATAGCTTTTATAGATGAGCATCACCTTCTCAGACCTTCAGTTCTTTGAAAATGTCAACAACAATTGAATAAGAAAAAGCTAGCTGTGCTGTCTACTGTAATCTCCAAAAGGCTTTCAGCAAGGTCTTTCACCAGAAGCTTTTAAGGAAGCAAAGCAGCTGTGGGGCAAAAGGAAAAGTTCATGTGTGAATAAATAATTTATGAGAAGAAAGAAACCAAAGAGTGGGAGGAAGTGGTCATTCTTCATGATGAAGTGAGATTGTAAGGGACGTCCTGCAAAGAAATTCTTACTGGCATTTGTGCTTTTCAACACTGTCATTCAGGACATGGAAGCTGGGTGAGGAGAAGGATTTGCTGAGAATATGAAGTTAACAATTTATTCTGGACAGCAAAGATGATTATGCAGACTTGCAGAAGGAACCTACTAGATTGAGTGGGCAATAAAATGACAGATGAAATTTGATGCAGACAAATACGAAGGTGGGGGAAAACCAAAACCAATCCTGTTTTCAAATATAAAAAGATGGGTTGACTGCTTCCCTCAACAGCAAAAGCTCATGATAGATAATGCCACAAAAACTATTCATGCTTGTTATCAGTATGCAATTTAAGGAAAAGCAAGTATTAACAACTGACAGAAAATAAAGAGAAAATTTGACATCATCATCATGCCACTTCATATGTCCTTGATTTCTCATTCCTTCTATTCTGCATGCTGTTCTGATCTTTCTTCCTCAAAAAGGTGTAGAGATGCTGAAAATGTTTCAGAAAAGAGCAACAAGGATGATCAAAAGTATGAAACTGCTTTTGTATGAAGAACAACAAGAGGAAGGGAGCAAAACAGTCTAAAAAAGAGTCAATGAAATAGCACGGAAGGGAGCCAGCTCAGAAGTTAATGCAGTCATGAAAAGCATGGAAAGAGAGGATCAACAGAACACTCCTGGCAGAGGAATGAGGCACTGGCAGATGGAAGTAGTAGGAAACAGGTTCAGCTGACAGCACCAGACGTTACTCCACCTTCAGGGTGTCCCTGGGCTGTGAGCTCCTGCTCACAGACATGGATGTTCGAAGTTTGCATGTACTCAAGGGGCACAGGACAAATTTATGGAAAAGAGCTTTTCTAAGGATTACAGCATGTTGTCAGTTGCAGTCACTGCTGGAGACAAGGCACCACCTTAAGAACTTTTCTGGTCTTATGTTGCAATCAGCAGCTTTAAATGTTGAAAAAAACAAAAAAGAAAAACAGATTTTTTTTTTTTTTTTTTTTTTTTTTTGCTTAGGAGGAGTGATTCCTGGTCTGAAATTTGGAAACAGAAACCTACAGGGAAAAGACAAATGCTGTTTGACCCTTAACATTTGAGCCTGCTGTTGCACCCTTCCAACTTACTTTCCTTCCTCGTCTGTACCAGATGTGAGCACTCATGGGGAATCCCTTATTTGAGTAAAAGCCATTTTTGTGGCCACTGTGGTCCCTGAACTTGTTTCCACCACTTGACTGTAGTACAATGCAATGTTACTAAAAGCATTCAGTTTTTCAATAAAGGTGGGATTCCTTTGGCCAAAGCCACATTAAACATGACACTGAATCAGCATGGGAGCTATAAAAATATCCCTATCATTTCAGCACTCCTGCCCAGCTCAGTGCACAGTGCTGCCTATCCTTAAGAAATTAGCCAAGAAAATACAATTGTGTAAAAACTACTGAGCATGATTTTAAGCTGCACAGGAAAACAGATAGCATGATGAATTGGAGTAAAGCCATGCTTTTACTTAGAACTAAAAGCAACCTAAGGCTAACCATGAGTTGGTTAGACTAAGTGGCAGGCTGTGTTTAACGTTGTGTTTTAGCTGCCATTTGTTAGCCCACTACATTTCCTTTGTGAAGGAGAAGCTTCGGTCTGATCAATTCCTTTGCTGCTAATGATGGACAAGGGATTCTAGAAAGCATCCCCAGGGTACAGAGAGCCCTGCTGGGCTGTCTGCCTTCCTCCCAGAGTTTTCCCGTGGAAGGGTATAGTATAATTCTTTGGTTTTAGCAGTTGATTTACATCTCTTGCTGTCTCTCATTTGTTATTCCTACTCCCCACGCCTGAGACTGTCATACTTTGTCCTTGGCGTAACGGGTTTCAGTGAGTGTATATGAAGTCATGAAGAGGATTATTAGCTTCTAAATTATGACAAGTGAGAGCAAATGAAGACTTAAAGCAAAGATATCAGTTCTCTGAGAAAAATACTAGAATGAAATTAAATCAGATAAGAAATTACAGAAATTTGGAATAGGAGATAGAGACAAAATTGTTTATAATTAGCTCATTGTTTTAGGATTTTTTTTTTCTGTACAGACTACATGTACTTTGCACTATTTATTAAATAAACTAATTACTGCTTCTTTGGGATCACTGTTGTATATACCATGCTGGAAAACCTAGCATGCTGCCTGGGGAGCTGCCTTCACCCATGTTACACCTGGGACAGGGCAGGTGTCCACTCTGGTACCATATCCCAGGTGTGTTTTCATGCAAGGGTTTGTGTGTCAGGCTTGTAAGACAATGTTTAGGTATGGGCTAAACTCAGAACCTGCATTTGCAAAAGATGACATTTGAGAAATTTGTGCATTTAAATCTGCATGCTTATATGACAGAATTGGAAATAACCCAAGATTTCCAGTCTATCTAAGCATTGCACCTGGGGGGTCTGCCGAGACAAAGCTTGGTGCCCAAATGCCTTTTGTGGATCTTTTGTACATCAAAGCAGGTGTAGAGTACACAAGACTTTTAACCAGGTGCAGGATGAGATCTCTACTTCTGATCCAGTGAAATATATTTTCTTTATTCAACAGATGAATGCAGAAAACATGAGTTCAAAAACTCAAGGCAGTTATCACTTGGAAGCCAATATACAGCAGCTTCAGTTTTCAGGTCTTCAAAGCATTCATAGGTGGTTTGTACTGAAAAATGGGTATATGAAATAAACTCTGACAGCAGAGGCAGCATCTGAATAGTTGAACTAAGCTGCCAATCTTTGAAGTAACTCCTAAACCACCATGAAGTCCATACTCACACCAGTAACCAGAAAGCTTTGCCCTACAAAGCTTCAGATGCTGAGACCTTGCCCTTGAAAAGAGTTAAGTTAGCATCCCACCATAATTCATTGTCATCTCAGGATAAAAAACATTTGAAAATAACAAAATGCCACCTGGTAAAGACTCTATTAATATTTGTAGTTGCTGGACGGTTTCTATTTTTGAAGCCAAGTGAGTGAGTAGAGTGTAACTTCTGTATTTGTGGCAGCACAGTAGTACCAAGACATATTTAAACACTTGGACTGTAAAGTTATGAGTAATCTCCTTAGAACAGGGATATTGGTGTCAGAGATGTAACTGGGCATCCTCTTTCAAGCCCTGCTCTGGCAAAGAAGGTAAAAATAACTAAGTTTTTTTTGGAGGGCAGCTAATTCTTGGGTGACTCAAGACTTTTCTTCAAAAGTGTATCAGTCTTACTATCCATGTTGTGGACATAAAGTGCACTTACATGAGCTTAGATAAGGCTCCCATTACGGTCCCGATGTAAGAAGGTTGTTCAGTTTGGGATGCCCAAGGGTTGTCTGTGATGTCTCAGCAGGGCTGGCACATATTTCCAAGGCCTGGGAAACTGTCCCCTTTGGGAGAGCCCCTGGAGGCTGAGGCAATGCTCAGGAGCATCTCAAGTGCCATCAGACATGTGTGGGCAACTGAACTGCTCCACTGGTGACACACCATTGATCAGGCACTTTTTAATAATCACACATGAGCTCATCTAACACAAGGGCTATGCCAGACTTAATAGGTTACTTTTCTAAAGATCTTTTAAAGATGTGTATTTGTGGAGTTTTTTGTTGTTTTCTCTTTTTTTTTTCTTAATTTTTTTTGTGCATCACAGAACTATAAAGCACACACGCTTGCTAGCTGAATTACATTTTAACAGGGTTCCCTAGCAGACTTCATGAAGTCTCCATTCTCTGATTTGTTTATCCATAATCCTACCTTTTACTATTCCCATTCCCCGTTCTATTTATGAAAGAAAGTGTGCTGAAAACACTCTGGAGAAGTGTAAATCATTGTAGCTTGCTTGAATTGAATGAAGTTAGAAGAATTTTTATTAGGGAAGGATTTTGCCTTTTCATCTTCAGTTGTCATGGGTTTCTCCAGCTATCTCTGCGGTAAAACCCAAGGGGTACAAACTTATATGATGAAACGGTATTGTGTAGTTCGTTCAGATGGTTATGATTTATCTGTTCATTATAAATCACAGATTTCTGTTCAGAATTGATTAGGTTTAAAGATTTTGAGAAAAAAACAACTTTGTGATATTTTGATTAATTCTGCTGTGATATGAAAGTCCTCATGTGTCTTCCATAGAACAGACTCCCATATTAGATGAAATAAAAACTTGGAGGGCAGTAATGGATATGTGGTCCAAGAGTAACTGTACTGAAGTGGAAAAATATTCTTTGTGCAACAGAGGCATCATAGCCTTTAAGACATCATTTTTTTGGGTACGTAAAATTGAAGAAAACTTTTCCCTTTCAGCATGCTGGAATCTTGTCAGGAATTATGAAGCACAATTTTTCTTTTTCTGGTTTTAACACATTGCTAAAGAAATGGAATTTTTTGCTTTTGACAGAGACAATAGCTAATAATTCACTGTGCATGAAAATAATACCAAGATTGGACAAATCTGCAAAAAACATTGTTAACAGAGCTGACAATTGCCATTCATCTTAACTTTTTTTTTTTTTGCAGCTGGCAAACGAAAAGATATTTTCCATTTCCCTCTGAAGTTGTGTCTATGAGATTCATTGTAACACTATGATAAGTGGGCAAGAAGAAACTAAAAATGGGATGGTATAATCTGAATTGTCCGAAGGGCTTAAGACAAGCTAAGTAAGTTCCTCATAATTTTGTGCTGAACATCTTTAAACTGAGCTCAGTGCACACGTGGCTCCCAGTAAAGTTACTGGGAAACACAGCATGACAATAACAGCATCCCATTGTCCATTTTACTGCTGGAACCATTCCTGCCTTTCCCTGCACGTTCATGGCACATGCAGCATCCTCAGTGTTCCTGCCAGGAAAGGCAGCCCTTGCTTGATGAGGCTGGGTGGCCACTGTTGGGAAGCGAAGGTGAGGCTCCCAGGCCTGGATGATGCCTGGGCACGGCGGGGCTCAGCTGCTGCAGGGGACCACAGAGCCCTGGGGAGGCTGGTGGCTCCTGCGCCGCTGCTGCTGTGTCGCTGTGAGCCAGGCTTCGTTTCCTGAAAAATGGAAACTTTGAAGGAGGCTGAAACCCACAGCTCACTACTGTTTCAGTCTTGTCCTCGAGGATCAAAGCTTTCCCTGCTGCCTCTGTCTGAGACTGTGATAGAAAGAAAGCAAAGCACGCAGAAAGGGGAAAAGGAGAAAGACCATTCACTGGGCAGAACCATTTGAAGAGGAGACTTACAATGGGGCAAAATCTTGTACCTAAATATGAATTTAGGAATACTAAAATGTAACTGCTGCAAATCTAACGGAGGACACATGGGGAAGTCTCTTGATCCAGGAGAACTGTCACTGCAGTTAAAATAATAAGCAAGAGGTCATTGATTTTGAATCGAGGCTGAGAAATAATCCCCCAAGTGCTGTTTTGAACTGGCAAGAATTTGGCAGGAGGCACTGATTAATGCTATTATGCTCTAGCTCCTGTTGAGGGCTTATATGTTTTAAGCAACAATTTGGCAGAAAAAACAGAGGAGCAGCAGCAGACAGGTTCTTTGATGAAACCTTATAAAAGTAAAGGTGGAACCACACCAAAAATCTCTCCCAGGCATAAATGCTTTAGAAACAGCATGGGAGTTTTATGGCAATGTAGGATTATTTAGAGCATGAAGGACAGTGAACAACAATTTGCTCAAACAGGACTCCATATTTTAGGACTACACAGTGATGTGCTCATGACACATTCAGTGAAGTGTTGGAAAAGAGTCTCACAAAACCTTGGCAAAATCAAGTCAATTAATTTTCAAATTTCCTTCCTTTTGTGATAGATGTGCTTAATTTTTTTTCCTGGACAAATGACAATTTTTCTGCAATTAAATAAGAATTTTAGGACATGCATTTCAGTGAGGAAAAAAACCAAACAGCAAGACATCGAACCCATTATATATGAGCTTGACCAGAAAACTGAAAACCACATTTTGCACAAATAGCAGAGGTGGTAAATGGAAGTGAAAAGGCCGAGACCGCTGGCATCAATGTCAGTATCTACAGCAGAGTCAGTTAAATTAGAAGAGAGAAGAAAAAAGAATGAAAGGATCTCAGGTTAATTGCCAGTTGTCAAACCAGATTGAAATTAAATGTGAGTAGAGCAAAGGATGTGTAGGTATTTAAAAGCATTTCTAGTAACAAGCTGGCACCAGAAGCTTGTTTTGTTTTGATCAGAAAGCAAAGAGCTCAGGAAACTCTTTGATAACCACTGCATGAATCCAAGTAGTAAGGGAGAAGTAGCAATGAGCAGGTCCATACATATTCCTTTGCATAAAACCATCTCTGACCATTTTACCTGTGTCTGTCTCTCTTTCAAAACACTCTGCTGCTTAACCTTCCTCTGGGCCAGCAAAGTCACCTCAGATCATCACAGGAGATGAAGACACACAAGGACTGAGTACAGAAGTGCATTCCCTTGGTTGAAAAATCCCAGCAGTGGTAGGGTGCAACATTCGGAAAAAATGTGATCTTAGTCTTTATAATCTTATTCCTCTTTATACCTTAAATGGCTTCAGACTGCAAGAGCTGGAAAGGGTTTAAGAATGAAGGAAAATATTTCCTTTTTACAACCATTTCCTCACTTTTCTCCCACCATCTTTCTAGTGTGAACACTCTTCAGGATGTGCCATGGAGACCTGAGAACCGTGATGTTTGGAGGTTTTTTTCCCTTCAATTTCAACAGTAAATTGTACATAAAAGTGATTTGCTCCATTTTAGAGGGGGTTGTCCATACTTTTGTGGTAAGGTTCAGATATCCCAGGACTTGAAGTGAGCAGATGCAGCAGGGTCTCAGGCTGCCACTTCTCTGATGGTGAGCCTCCCCCAGGAGCAGGGCTGAGAGGGAGATGTTGTTAGGAATGCCTGCAGGGTGAGCTTCTGGCTTGGAGCCAGGTGGGGACCTTCCTGGGGATAGGGCACAGCTCCCTGGCCTCATCCCTTTGCCTCGTCCCTAACATGTGTTCTCACCCACCCGGTCACTGAGGGTGATTGTGATAATTAATGACCAGCAGTTCCCAGATTGTTCAAAGACTCAGTTAAATATAGGCACAAAATTAGCAGTGGCAGAACTACCTTAGTGAGGTATACTGAAATATCTCAACAGGTATTTGAGGGCTCTTTCATACCATCTATGCTGCAGATTCACAATTACACTAGTGTGAAAATTTCCCTGTTGTTTTTGGATCTGATCTGAAAGTTCATTGCCAAAATGGGAAGATTCACACAGATTGTTATGCTTTGGATGAGGACTGCCTTCTGCTGCCAGTCATTCTTCAGCTTCCAGTACCAAAAATCTTGTGTTGGGGGGGATGGTGTTTCACTTTGAGGAATCCCCAAACTCCTCCGTTATGTTGGATTTTGTTTGATTTAGACCTTGCTGGCTGTGTTTTCCTGAAACGAGAATAGGGAAATGCCAGACATACTCTTTGTGTGTCTGCAGGAGATGCTGTAATGAAAACAGCAGGGAATTTGCAGGAGGAGAAGCCCACATTGTCCTGGGGGCCTGTGTCTCTGAGACAATTACTGGGACAAGTGGCTGCTGTAGAGGTGAAATCACCATCAGGGCTGAAAGGTCTGCAAGCTGCCCATCTTCCAGTGTGGAAAGCATGCACAGGCAACATCTCTTCATTAGCAATTTCAAGGAATGAGATGGAGGAGATGCACAAGAGGTGGCAGCAGTCTGTGGGGACAGCTTGCCCTGGTGAAATAATGAGGGAAAGGAAAAAACAACAGAAGCTAAACCACAGCTAGTTCCAGCTAGAGGAGCTGATTAAACAGACCAGGAGGAAGTTCAGAGCAGCAGTATGTCTTGGGCATTACTTGTTTGTTAAGTAAGGACATCCAATTATCACAGAAGCAACTGGAGAGAAGGTTTTTCAGAGCCACAACTTATGTTCCAAAAGTGTTTCTTTAAAAATCAACAGCTGGAGTTTGCAACAGATGGTGAAAGCACAGTAAAAGCAGGGATTACAACCAGAGGGCAAAATGGGAATTTTAATGCTAGTACCAAAGATTCCTGATGGGAGAGATTCAGTCGCCTGTGGATAATAAGCATGCTGTTGCAGTCCCTGCTGCATCCCAGAACTAAGATTTCAGTGAAACAGTCCTTAGGAGGGCCACGTTTGTGGCAACCATATGTCACCCAAGGAGAACAGCTAGTCTTCAGAAACTGGCTCAAGGGATTTCTGAATTGCTAAAAAGTGATCTGGAACAAAGATGAGAGAAAATGAAGCAAAACCCCAAGGAAAGGTCTCTCTCTGCATATGTGTTAGCTGGCAGCTTGTTTGTTTTGCCGTAAGCTTTGTAGACATTCTCACAAGCTAAAGCTCCAGATAATTCAAAGAGTAGACAAAGTTAAAAAGCAAGAAGGTAGAAGAATGAAAAATGATCAGATGTAATGTGATTAGGAAAGATGAGAACACCTTTTGGAGCTCAAAGGTAAAGAAAATTAGGTATTTCTGTAACATGCAAAACTGTAGAGAGAATGGGATGGGAGAATGAGAAGGACAAAGCTTGTTGCTGTAACATATGGGCTCAGAGTCAATAGGAGGATCTATGTCTGATAGGCTTTAGGTTTATAAGTCTAAAGCTGTCATTCAGAAAACTCTGTCAATTCATTGCTTCCCTCCAAAAATATCTCTCATGCAGGCCAGAAATCTCTCTTGGTAGCTGGAGGTCTCTGCTGTACCAAAGGCCCGACCTGAGCAGGACTTCTCCTCTGCATTGAATGACAGGCCAGGCTGTTTCCTGCCAGCTTCACGCTTTACAGGACAGCAGGACAGCTGAAACAAATGAGCCAGTGGTAGAATTTTGGTAAGCCCTGTAGAAACTGGGGCTCCCCAGTCTTCCTTGCCTTGGCTGCTCTTGCTGGTCCAAGGGGTCTCCTTGCTTATGGCATCTCCCTTATCCATAGGTCTGTGTGGGTCTTGGGTTGGCAAGCCAGGGAGATCAGCTCCATGCTTCTCTAGCAGGGAGGAAAACCCCTGGGAAGCTGGCTTCTAGGCTAAACTCTCTTCATCAAAATCTGTGCTGGAGATAAAGATGACATGTTCTCCCAAAAGGCTTGTGCAGCTTTTGAGGGCTTGACAGAAGAGTAATTAGCTTCCCTAGATGTCTGCTGTCATCCTGAACAGTGGAGAAAACCCACAAACGAGATGAGCAGGCTAGAAAACTTGGAAAAAACCAGGTTTGACTGCAGATGTTTCAAGGAAGAGAAAGGTAGCCTCTGTAATTTGGCAGAATTCAGGTCCTCTGCTGAGGCAGGGCCTGAGGTGGTCCTGGAGACTTCAAATTCCAAATTTACTTCCCGACTTCCTATGTAAGCCCATTTTTCTCTACAGACAAGACCCAGGTCACAGAATCAAGCATCCAGAATCACTTAGGTTAGAAAAGACCTCTAACCTTTGACCGTTCACTATCTTGTCAACTGAGCCAGCACTGAGTCGAGCTATTCCTTGAACACCTCCAGGGATAGTGACTTCAAGACTCCCCTGGGCAGTCCATTCTAATGCGTAACAACCCTTTCTGTGGAGAAATTATTTCCCATGTCCAATTTGAACCTCCCCTGGCACAGACTGAGCTAACAACCTCTGAATTGTTCCATGGCAGCCAGGCAAAAATGATTAACACCAGACTTCTTTCTTGAACCTTAATTCAGGAGAGGCATCTCCCACTAATCGGATCCTAACAGCGAACAAGTATCAAAAATAATGAAAGCAATCCAAAATCTCCAATGAAATGTTCTTAGTAACTGTCTAACTCATTAGTAAGAAGCAATTTTGTAAATTTGGTACTCCTCCCCCTCATTTGACTTCCTCTGGCAATCACAGTGGTCCTGGAAGGCTCCACCAGGCAGGAAGAATGGGCAGCAGGCCCATGGCAGCAAAGTATTTAATGACTGGGTTGTTGTGCGAGTGACTGTCATCTGTGAGAGGAGGATGTTTTCCAGTTTGTCCTTGGCAGCTGAAGCTTTGCTGAAGGATAACCACATTGCAAAGACAGGGAATTTCAAGAACTGCTTTTGCTTTTAGGCATTTTGAGTGATGTGTGCTCTTATGAAGTTCAGATTTGGATCTGTACTTCCTTGAAGCTCAAGGAGGGCTGAGCATCTCTAATTATGAAAACTAATCCCTTTAATTTCAAATAACAGCTGGAGGCTTGTTTACATACAGTCAACCATAGAGGTTTCTCAAGACCTTCAATTTACAGGCAGTGATCATCTATGGTTATTTTACTGTTATGTGAAGTTTTTCTAGTTCAGTGTTGAAAAAAGCAGCTTTGGGCTGACCTAATTGTAGCCTTTCACAGGTAGGAAGCCTACAAGAAAGATGGAGAGAGACTTTTTACAAGGGCATGTAGTGACAGGACAAAGGGGAATGGCTTCAAACCAAAAGAGGGTAGGTTTAGATTAGATATTAGGAATAAACTTTTCACTCTCACAAGGTGGTGAGGCATGGAAACAGGTCATCCAGAGATGCTCTGAATGCCTCATTCTTTAAGTGTTCAAGACCATGTTGGATGGGATACTGAGCACCCTGGTCTAGTGGAAGGTGTCCCTGCCAAGAGCAGGTGGTTGGAACTAGATTATCTTTAAGGTCCCTTCCAATCAGAACCATTCTATGATTCTACCTGTGTCTACTCAGTGACACAAAATGAAAGGTAACCCTTTCAGGAGCTGAAGCTTGTGTCCCCTGTGAATGGTCTTACATCTACAGCTTTATAGCCCTTATGATGAAAGCATGGTTTTAATGCTGAGAAGCTTTAAACTAAACCAAAAAGCAGTTTCAGAGGCAGAATGTTAATTATGGACACTAAATATATGAAGTATGAAGTATTTAACAGCTTGGCCCAGCTTCTGAAAGAAATATCTGCACACACCTACATCAAAAAGCTTGTTCTACTACAGCAGAGCTTCCTCTGAAACAGCAGTAATACCAGAAAACAACATATTTTGTTGTTTTGAAATGACACTGTTTCATTTGAAACAATCAGAAGACAATAAGTATTGTTTATCTGCTTCCGTTACTGTTCTAAAGGAAACTGAAGAGTGAAATGCCCAAGCCCTTTATTCAGTTTCTTCCTCAGGAAGGAAACAACATTCCAAGTCACAGCATTTTGTCACTTGGTGCCACAATGACATGCTCTTGTTGCACACCAGAAATGGCCTAAAATAATAAATCAGTATGGATAACAGTTTTTCACCAGCTAAGCACTCCCCAAACTTCTAAAACTTTGCCTAAACTGGTGTAAAACTAACTAATGAATAAACTCCTCTGTTATTTAGTATGTTCATGGTTGTTCAGTAACTACTAGGTGGCAAACAAACTATTTTTTTCTGCTGCTCTTTTCTTCTGACACTTTCAATGTCCCACAGCAGAATATATTTGACGACATCACTGAAATGCAATGTATCTTCAGGTTCATCTGTTCTGCTGAGGAGATGTCAGAGGTTATATAAAGCTCTTCACAGAGAAAGAAAAGCAGCATAAAAATCATGGTGCTAGGAACTAAATGAAATTATTACCTCCTATTAGTTCAGGTGCTACTGCTGAACTTCTCCTTTTCTGATTATTTCCCCACTACTTTAAGAGTGAGGCTAAGATAAAAATTACAGATAATATTTTGGGCCTAGTAATGCCCTGTATAGGCTATAGAGAAGTATCAAAATTACTGCTTAGTTAGCACTATCAGATACCTACCTAGGACACATTTTGCTTAAAACAGCATGTTCCCCCCCCTCCCCTAAAGGGCTTCAAGAATAGTAGCTCCTTCCTTTTTGCATACAGAAGGCCTGGGAGGCATTGAAAGTAGTGCACAAACACAAGTAATAATTTTCAGAGCAGCATGTGGCCAGCTGGTAATGTCACATTTGCAGGGATGTCATCCATCCACTGACCCCAGCTGCCATGCTGCATCAACTGTGGGAGCTGGAAATGTTTAGTGGTCACCCCACACTGACTCTTGCTATTCAGACTTTCAGCATTAAACTTCCACTGCAATGGGTAAGGGCATGAGCACCAAGTTTGTTCCTTGCCTCTCTTACTCCTGGTAACAAGGCAGAGGGATGTCTTCAGAAAAGAGATTCTCACTAATACATTATTGGTTAGCTTTGGTTTTAAATGTTGAATTTTCAGTTATTCTTATGGAAAATCAGAAGAATCAGTCAAATCACAGTTCTTATAGTCCAGAATTTCAGTAAATTTCTGTGCCAGTAGCTAGTCCAGCCTCTACTGAAGGACTCCATCACTAGGATTGCCCTCCCTTGAATACACTGAGGATATGAGCTTATTCAGAATTTTGTATTAATGGATAATGTTATCTTGAGGAAACACTATAGTTATCTTCAGGGACATGAGAATTGGAAGGCTACCCCACATCACTTTTCTGCAAGACCAAGCTAAAAAAACCATGAGCAATCATGAGCAATGTTTTTTTTTTTTTTTTTTCTCCCGGCATGCCATATCTGAAGGCAGAAGTAATTAACACAAGGAAAAATGATCAAAGTTGCCAAACCTGGCTGTTCAAATCAGTAGGACCTATCCATATTCTGAGAGGTCTGGACAAAGAGACAATTACACAAAAGTGGTCTACTAAAGATTTTCGAAGTAGAAGAGCTTGGCAGAAAATTGTGTGGTTGTTTATTAGTCTGACTTCCAAGGCCCTCTCTTGGCCTTCCCCCTAAATCCTACTCAGCTTGGAAAACCCCTTTTACAGGAGAGAGTGTCAGGAAGTCTATAAGCAGATCTTTAGGCAATCCTGAGGGGCAACCTCAGGCTAAAAATAAATAAATGACCTGGCAACATTGATCTTTGAAAGCTGCTGCTTGCCATACTGAATCCAGAAGTACTGCTGCTCATGTTTCTGCCTTCCTACAGACAGATGGCAAAGTAGAGCCAAGTCAAGAAAATCCTGGTCCAGAAGCTCTAGGTGCCAGGGACAGGTATCTATCTCCAAACTCTGTCTTGAGCACCCTTTATTCTTACATACCCACAGGCTAGCTGCCCTCTTCCATCCCTAGGCTATAGAGTGCAGCTCCCAGCTGAAATCAGTACCTACATACACATATATAGATATATCTATATATCTATCTTTTTTTGCAGCTACCAAAATGTAAATGCACTCCAATGCAAAGGAATTCAAATCTCTCTGTAAAGAATATCAGCTTTTAAAAATACTTCTGACCTTTCTCACATAAATCAACTCAAATGCAAATGTACATTCATGGGAGGAAAGACAACTAAGATATCTTTATATCAGTTGTGAAGACTAATAGGAGAATTATGTAAAAAGTTCATTTATTTCCACATAAACCCAGATTTTTCTTAATGTAACATAAGCCTGTTACAGGGTTTTTGTGGGGGGTCAGATCTTGGCGCAAAACATCAGTATTTATTTTTCTAAGGTGGTTTTGAAAAAGCAGATATTTGGGAGGTTACCTTGCCCAGCTTGTGAATTTTGCTTCACATACTGGAAACAGACACCATAAAACACAATAGTATCTTCATAAAATAGCATTTCCATTATAGAGAAAATAACCTTGAAACAAGACTAACAGAAATTTCATTATGTTTTATACAGCAGGAATGGTTTGGCTCCAGGTCTATTTAATCAAAACCCCGAAGGTTGAAATCCCACTATATTACAAGAGCATTACTCGCTCAGACTTAATTACAGATTCCAGTCGGAATATGACCCTGTCTGCCTCAAAAGCAGCAACTCAGATAACAGGACAGCTTTGCAACATCATTTTTCTGGCACCTGAATCCTGAAGTTGGCACGGCTGATTAAGATCAAATAAATGTTGACATGATGACCTTGTTACAGAAACACAATGCCTTTCCAATACTTACCCCAGCATGCCTCAATAGATACTCTGCAACATTTACTTTGTGAGTGGTGTCTCCAGCAAGTAGCTCCACTTTCAGTACTACTGATTGCCACTCAGAGAAATGTTTGTTTCCGAAGTCCCCAGATTATGGGTCATCTGTCATGACACTGAATCATTCAGGGAACTCAGCTTCAACAGAAGGCTTCAGGAGGAAAAATGAGTTACTTTTAACCTGTGCCAGAACTTTTGTGCTTGAGCAACTGGAGAACAAGGAAAAGCATTTTTAGGAACAGACCTAGAGGTGACTGAGCTGGCTGTACTCAGGCATTTGCAATTCAATGCACCGACACAGTTCAGCTCTATTTCTTGAATGTCTGAGGACGATGTTTCCACACACCCTATCCTGCAAAGCTCTGTGTCAGAGGTGAACTGGGTACTGCCCTCTTGACAGAAACTATAAATTCAATAGAAGGCTACATGCCACAACTATGAATATTTCAAATGGAGATGGCACAGCTTTATATGCTTTGTTTCTGCCATGTGGGAAAGCTGTTGAAAATTTCTAGATGATCAAAGAAAGTAGTTCATATACCTCTGGGAAAAGGGGCTGAATCTGCTGAATCTGTACCCCATTTTCACAGCCTGGAAGGAAGAAAAAATCAACCCTCCCTCAACTCTCTATTCTGATTGTTTAATTTAATGCTGTGTTCAGCATTGAAGTTTACAGAGTATCTGTAAAGAACTCTAATGCCTGTGGATCCCAAATAAACCCCAGATCACATACAGGTTTTAGGTGTGGTATTTCATATGAAAGCAGGTATAATTTTTTATTTTCTCCTAAAGTCAAATTAGCCATACATAATAAGCATGATCATTCCTGGACTCCAGAGAGAATCAAAAAAAGTCCATATCATGAGGGAAACACAGAGTGACTCTGGTACAAATTTATTTTTATTTTTGCTGCTCTTTAGAGCACCTTCCTCTCTTTTAAATACCATTCCCTCCTCTTCCTGCACCAAGATATTGTTTGTTTAGAGATAAAACTCCTGAGTCCAAAGTTAAAATACAGTCCTTAGGGTCTAAGTATGAATGTAATGACAAGCATGATTCTGTAAGATTACATCAGTTCATCCACAAATGAGAAACACTGATGTCTTCTCGAGGGGCAGCAAGACTAATAATAGTTGATAGAATACTTTTTCCTCTGCAAAATAAAACTGTAATTCCTGCAGTGCATCAGAGATTAAACAGGAGGCAAACACTCACATCTACTTTACAGCCCTACAGCCTAGATGGGAAAAATGGCAGTTCAAATAATGTGCCTGCGTCAAATCATAGGGGAGTCTGACTATGAGCTCTTCCTGTTTTGCAGCCAAAACCAGGTTATATATGCATGTTCAGATTTTGCCTTGTTAGAGAATGTCCTGTGAGAAGCATCAGAAAAAAACTGAACCTGAAAAATCTGGACACAGCTGTGCCTTTGGGTTGGGGTGGGTTTTTTTATTTTGTGTTATATTTTGTTCATTTATTTAAATCAGTGCCTGGTCTACTCTTCAGAAACAGATAAAGAAATAATTTCACATGGATTGTTGGAGAGTATCTGTACAGCTTGACTGAGATTACAGTGAGAATCTAAGATTTCATCAAGTTTTTCAGCCTCCAGTCTTCCCTTCTGTGCGGAAATAAACGGCAGAAGAGAACACTGGTGACATTTTGAAGTCTCTTTGGAAAGAAAGAACAATTTAGCAAAATCATTATTATAGACTGTAACGCATTTATGAACAGAATGTAATATAAGCTTTTAATAATATTTGACATAACTGCATTACTGTCTCTTCAGTTTTTCATGGTTATCACTGAACACCTTCAGTTTACATTCTTAAATAAATTACTGTGTAAATAAAATATGCTCAGAGATCTTGTATGTGAACAGTACTTACATTTAATTACAAATGATCTGGATATGTTTATAGGTGAAATACATTAAAATTGTTTACAGGAAATAAGCTCAAATAGCACTAATTTTGAAATCTACATTTTCACAACAGTACTGAGAGTAGCTCAGCTATTTTTTTGAACATGCTTTTCAAAATGGAGTTTGGAATGCAGTAGAAAAAGAATCAAATAAATGCCAAAAAGGGGGAAGCACAGAAGATCAAAACTCCATAGCAGGTTGGATCAATAAAATATTAAACTGCAGTTCTTAAATGTAAGTACTACACCAAGTAGTAGTGTGGCTGTTCTTAAATGTTAAAGCCCTTGTTTTCTAAAGGAGACAGTAATAAGCATTTTTCCTATTCAATCCACTCAAGATTTAGACATCGTGCTACAAAAGCGAACATATCTGACACTTCTTCTATAACTTTAGCAGTTGGCTTTCCTGCTCCATGCCCAGCCTTGGTGTCAACATGGATGAGAAGTGGATTGGTTTGTTTACTGCTTCGGCCCACAATGTACTGCAGGGTAGCAATGAACTTCAGAGAATGCAGAGGGACCACACGGTCATCGTGGTCTGCTGTGAGAAGTAGTGTGGAGGGGTACTGGATGCCATCTTCTTCTGGTAGTTTGACATTGTGAAGTGGAGAGTACCTGAGAAAAACACACAAATGTTTCCATATCTTCTTTCTCAAGACCCAACAAGAAGGTCCTTTCTTACTGAAACCATCACAGTGGCATTTGCTAGCACTCAGAATAGAACAGCTCTCAGTTACATTAATCAGAATTGTGCTAATGGCAACTGACACGCAGTATTGGCCACAGATCTCTGGCTCTGAGATGTGAAGCACGTACATTTCTTTATTTTCAAGAGAGATGTATGTGTACATCTCACAGGAATGTCCAAACTATCAGGAAAAGCCAGCAGGGAAACTGCAGCAAAATCTGTCAAGTCCATAGCAGGATCCATCTTGCTGGAAACAGGAAAATTGAGACTCTCAACAGAAGCTGAGAAATTAATTAAGATCTTATTACAGTCTAGTGCCATTCAATTCCTACAAATAAATCCAAACCACACTGTATAATAGAATTCACAATGGTGACTGTCTCTCCCTCATGGTAAAAAATACAATTTATGTAGCGGTCCACTTGAGAATATTGTGTTGTAATAGCCTAAAAGAGTCATTATTCAGAAAGAAAACCTTATGAATTGTTAAAGGCTGCTAGGAGAACAAGGTCTTTGAAAACAAGACTGCTTGATTCAACAGGGCTTTGAAAATAGTCTTTGATTCAAAACTGACTTGTAAGGAAATGCTGAACTCCCCAAATTCAGTGTGGGAAAGGATGAAGTAATCACTAGAATAGATATTGATCATGACAACCAGAAACTGTTGAGCAGACTACGCGTTTTAACGACCACAGAAAGTATTTAAAGGCACTTACTTGCGCAGCCATTCAAACTGCTCCTTACAGTCGGAGCAACCATAGTCAGTGGTCCAAGCATGGCCGATGGTGTACTTGTGGAATTTGAGCATGTCCATCACTCCCACTTGGGCAATAGCACAACCAAACAGGTCAGGGCGCTGATTAGCACAGGCAGCTTCAGCAGGAAAACAATTCCATTAGTATTCAGATCTTAAAGAATTAAGTTCAACAGTAAAAGCCTCACTACCAACTTGCACTGGGAGTAGGCTGTCAGTGAATATGAAGTCAAATAGACTTTCAAGCAAATACACAAATGGATAAAAAACATAACTCTGAAAAATGGTATGTTCAAAAGAACTTAAGAGCCATTTCTGTGCTCTTCAGACACCAAACGTCGTTCTATGAAAACTGCCTTTCAAACCACCATATTGGGACTGAAGGAGAAATAAACTTTTAAGGCATGTGAGATTTTGAACTACTGCACTGAAGGTACCTAAACGATTTGCTGTTTAAACTTTTAATACTAATCTCAAGAAAGAAAAGGGCATTACGGATCAAAAGCCCTCCATTTACTGATGAAAATTGTCTTCCAGAATTACTATGTAAACCCGTAAGAAAAGAGTTTTGATAAAAGCAGACTGTTACAAAACAGTGGAATAACTTCAAATTAACAAAGTGAATTGCTGCTGTATTTTCTTGTTTTACCTTTACAAGTTCTTACAACTGGAAAGGATAATTTCTTTAAGAATAATGCTTGCCTCATATATTTTAAAAACAACTGCAGTAGGCCCATCAAGCTCAGTGTTCAATGTATAAGAGTGGCAACTGGGAGATCTCTCCTTTAAATTATTATCTGATGAACTAGTTATTTCAGTTTTCTCTGAGTTGGAGTTATCTTCAGCCATCCTATAAAAAAGTCATCAAAACACATATCCTCTGTAAATACAGCTGTTTCCTCTCTTACTGTTTATTCATCCAGTGTTCATCATATCTTGTAAGTTCTTCAATTCCAATTACTGTTTCTTGATTCAAACCTTTTCCCTGGTGATTTTACAAATTCCCCTGCCTTTTTTGAATTTTAAGAAATAAGAGCACTGAAATTATAACTACTACAATAGATCCCAGAATCCCTTAATTAATTCAGAACTATTCGCTGTGCATCCACATGTAGGTATAATCATTCCCAAATTCTTATCTTGTTTTTGTCCACTGTGAAAATGGATTGATTATTGCCACACTTTGCCTCCTGCTAACCATGACATTGCTATGACATGACTTTGCTTCCAGCTCAGCAAGGACTTTCTTTCACAGCTTTTGAAAATCCAAGAACAGCTCCTCACCTAGATCACTGTTACAAGCCCCATATGCAGCCTGACTCCTTCAGATAGCTCTAATACATTTGAAAGCTGTAACTTCAGCCTGCAGGATTCTTTCTTTTATGTCAGCTATTATTTATTGGTTTCAACTAGCTTGCCCGTTAGAGAAGTCAGGTTTACTCAGCTGCAGCTTGTGGATCACCATGAACCATTTAAAACTTGGCATTTCACTTGCCCCCTTCTGTTCCTCAGACATTCAGGCTTAGTAGCCTGCAATTTCATATCAGAGTTCACTTAGGATCCTGCATGTGCACCATCTGGTCCTAGCAACACGCTACTTTTCCTTGGATTGATTCATTCCAAAACCTTTCCTGCTGATGCTTCAACTGGAGCTCCCCAGATTATTCCCCATGAAGACAGACTGGTGCAGGGAACCCCCAACCCTCTCCTCAGGAAGGAACATCAATACAAACAGACCATTTAGTTGTTCTGATTTGCAATTAATTTTCTTTAATGCTCCTTTTACATCTCACTAACCTGCAAGTTGCACAGATCATCTGGCCAGCTTCCTGCCTCTGATGTGCATAGAAAAATGTCATTGCTAATCTTAATACTGGAAGCAATTTTCTCATCAGTCTCCTGTGGTCTGTCTGTCCCTGCCAAGAGTTTACACTATACCCTATTTTCTTCACTTAAACATGATTTTTACTTTCTGAAAAATGAAATTTTACTTCTGGTCATCTCTGATATGCAACTATGCTAACTTTTCCTTATTTATCAATCATTTCCATAAGGTATATATGAAAGAGATGCTATGTAAAAGATCTCTAGGTTTTAACATAAAGATCAGATCCCTCCTCTTCAAGTTATCTTCTTTTATGAACATAAATGGTATTGTGGTAGGAACAAAAGTCAAAACAACTACCATAACCTTTTGTTTTAATATTTTTTATTTCGGAGTGTCTCTTGAAGCACTGTCTGTTGCTCAGGATTTTGGAAGAAATTGCTCCTTGCTAGCTCCTTAAGTACTTACTTCAGTGAGAAATCACCTATGGAGACTCATCCATGCACACTGTACCTTTTCAATTAGCCATAATAATTATATACATTAATAAAATGTAATCTGGAACAACAATTTGTTTGTGAATTTTATGCCCCTACACATAACTTTGAGCTTTATCATTCAGTACGAAAGTAAGCCTTCAAAATGTCGGAACTGCTTTTGTCTAGGCAAACGTGAGAGGTCAAACACTGCATTTGCACAGAGGTTTTCAGCTCACAGCTGTGCTGCTCTGCTCAGCTTGGGGATCACACTGCAGGACAAGGAAGTCTTGTTTTGCAGTTGAATGAGGCAAGATGAGCTCAGGACTCTGCAGTCCTCAGAGTCACCTCCTGCTAGTCTGACTGAAAGGAAGCACTATTTTGGAAGAGTGACAATACTCTTCCTTGTCAGCTTTTTCTTCAGTAAATAAGAACAAAGAAAATCTGGCAGTGGGTCCTTGAACCTACAGGATGAGTTATGATCTCTAATGTTGCATCAGCAACTACTGCAAAATTTAATTTTGCTTTGATAAAAAAGACCTTATAAGAATTTCCTGAATTCACCTAATTCTACTCAGTCAAGGAAAATCCCTATCTGGTTCATCAAGAGTATGGAAATCCTGCTTGACTGTAATCTACCAGTAAATTCAAGGGAAGGATTCTAACAAGATTTTTTAGAGCAGGGAGGTCTAGATTCCTAACACCCGTCTCCTACCGGAATGATGTACTTCCTGCAGTTGTCACTTGCTTCCCCTTATTGACACAAGGAGCCCAGCTGAATAGTTCAGCCAGTAACCCAGGGGGTTTTCTTACTGAAGCTGGGTAGGATGAATCTCATCCTGACTGAAGCTGAAGTCCACATAATGATAAAGAAGTATTTTCAGAATAAATGCAATATATTCAAAGTTTAATTGCATTTCCAACTATATATTTAGGCCCAACATAAAACTGACCTGTGCAATGCTTGCATTCCAAATGGAGTACAAACCCTTTAATCCTTTATCATATTTACCCATTTCTATTTTAAATGCAGAAACACCTTCTGCCACTTGTTATTGAGAAGCATATAAGCAAAACCTAAAATACAGCTTTACAAGTACTTGTTACTTGATCTTTAAAACAATTGTTTTTTAAAAATAATATTGCAGGTCTAGCCAAGATGGCGTAGACCAAAGATCTGTATAATTCCAAATCCTTTTTCTCATGCTGGATGCCAATTCACTGAAAAGTAGAATAGAATCCATAGAGTCAGTATAGAGCAGCAGATAAATTCAAAAAGAAGAGTAAGCAGAGTGGGCCTAGGAAAACTGCTTGTTTTCTATAATTCAGCGGTTTATGAACCTGTGGTGCCTTTTTTACCTCCTTTTCACAGAAGTAGCTCTAATCTATCGTATGTCACCTTTCATGCTGCTTAAAAAAGGCAAACAGACCCTTATACTATTACTTTGTGTCTCCTTTTCCTTTCAAAATTACACAAAAAATCACCTTCTTTTTTTCTTCTGTTACTTTCAGATGCCTTCAGAGAGGGATCTTATCAGAAATATATTTTGTAACTCTTAGACTGCTCAGAATGAGATCTTTCTGTGACAAGACTTCTGTTTAAGAGGAGGCTATTAATTTCCTTGAATTTAAGAATATAGCAGTGAATTTTAAGTGAACATGACGCATTTGTGACAGACCACACACAGTTTCCCAGTGCTACATGAATTAATAGCTCAGTGGTAACTTTGTAATGGTTAACCTGAAAAAAGAAAGATTAAACACCCCTCCCCTCCCCAAGTTTTTTAAACCATTCTTACCTTCTGTGTGATTCTACCACAGGGTTAGCTCTTACCACACAAGACTGTGTGGCTTTTAACAGTTAGCCTTTGCCAGAGACTGCACAATTCCAATGCCCTATGCAAACAGCAAATGAAGTACTACTGTACATATTTAACACCTGGTATACATTAATGCACTGACATACTGGCAACTTTTGACAGGCAGATCTCATCAATTTTTGTCTGGTTACTTTCATAAGCCCAGCACCAAATCTGGGAAATAGACAAGCAGTTCTTACCAACTAAGAGGCCCCCATTTGAGCCTCCGTTAATAGTCAGCTTCTTTGGGGATGTGTAGCCTTCCTTGATGAGGTATTTGGCAGCACACTGAAAGTCATCAAAGCAATTTTGTTTGTTGGCCAAGATACCACCTAGCACGGAAACAAAACAAATCAATTGATACCATAAAATCCTTTTGATACCATCTCTTCAGAAAAACATGTGTAAAAATACCTGGGAACAATTCCAGTTTCATGAATATTTTAATAATTGACGCAGCCCAGAAAAACAGCAAAAATGAAAGATTCTGTCAACACAGAGAGGCTATAAGATGGTTCTGTCAATAACTCTGATGCTTTCAGAAACTCTGAATAATACATACCTATACTGTGGAGTAAGTGCCAGGTAATGCTCCTAACCAGTGAAAGGAAAGCTAAACGCTTTGCACAGCAAAATATATACACAAAACGTCCACATACAACACACTTGAGGTTTGAGCTAATGGGACTTTAACATCCTTAAACTCAGTGACAGTTTCTTAAGGCAATAAAGATTCAGCTTATAAAATAGGCTATGTAAAATAAGCACTTCTAATTTCCTGGATATATAATATGTGGCTGGTAATTTACTCTTTTTTTCTATTAGTTGTTTCCAAACCAGATGATATAAAGCTATGGTCAAAAAGGGACTTCAGAGTTGCATCTTGCTTTGAAATTTTATTAATTAACTTTCAATATGAAAATGCTTAAGATACTGCCGTCATGTTGAATGAAATTCCAAATGTCATCAGATGTATAAGGGAACAAATAATGACAGAACATGATGGTTCTGATGACATCATTGATAAGATCTCCAGGTCTGAAAAAAAAAATTGCAGGGTGGGATAAGGAAGGAAAAGGATGCTTTTTCCCTACAATCTTTCAATTATTTTAATAGAAAAGTATCAGCTTAGAGAACACATAGTTGTTCAAATCTTGGTTGTTTGGCAAGAAACTAAAACTAGATCCTCCTCAAATGTTATCACACCTAAAGACCATGGTAATCTCAGGCAATTAAATGCTAGTAAGAAATGGGAACTAGGAAGAAAATCCTTGCATTCCTGTAGCAAAGGCAGTGGCCCAGCCAGGCAAGCAGGGCTTATAGGATGCAGAAATTAAGTCCAGTTTCTTCTACTTTCTTTAAAAACTGGATGTTTATTGCAAGCTGATTGCCTAAGGTTCCCCCTATGATCCAGGAACCTCCAGGACAATTACTTTTACCCTAAATTAAGTGAGACGAGCTACAGTCTGGAGGTGTCTCTTTATCTCCATTCTCTATCAAGTGATCCTAGACAACCAGTTCACAATGGTTGCTTTGTTTCTATGGCACAGAAGTTTAGCAAGACAGGTCTGACATTTAGTCATAAAGATCTTGTAGAACTGAAACCAGTAAATTTGCAATTTTTTGTGGTTTTAACAAATACACATAATTCTTGTATTAACAAGACTGTTGAAGAGAGACATACTGGGATGACAAAAAAGTCTTCAAGCAGGTGGTAATAAAGGAGAAATAAATCTTACTCTTTGCTCAAAACACCAGGCTGGTGTAAGGTCAGAATCCTAATAAAATTAAACCTAAGTGAAAAAAACTTCTGTAACTGCTTCTGGAATTAAAAAAGAACAGATACATATTTTATTTCAAACTGCAATAAAAGACTTGGGTCAAAATCAAGCAGGAAATAGGTGGATCAAAGAAGCATTATCATATTAAGATAAATTTTATTAAAATCTACTGCAAATCAATCTGCAAATTAAAATTAATGAAGGCTATTTCATCTTTAGCAATAATATCCTGTATCTGCAAGCAAATACAGCTTCTATTTATGAAACTATTACATAATTAACTCAATTGTGAGGAAATGACCCAGACAAGTTACCATAGATGAAATACTAAAATCAAGATGCAATGATCTGGAAATACCATTTTGTCTGATAAAAAGATATTATGGATTACTGCCATGGCAAATTGCTAGATCATAAGCACCACTGTTTTGGTACATTTGCCTTGCTGACAACATTCCCAGCAACTTATGCACCAGATTCTTGGAATATGAGTAAAGTGTCATGATTAAATAAGGGTAAGTATGTTCCTGAGATAAGAAGGACTTTTTCAAGCTTTTTCCCCTGGTGGGGGAATGTGGACAGTTGTCAACAATAAGGCAAGTAGACAAAAACAATTAAATTATTAAGACAAGAACTTGATGGGAAAAACATGGACAGAAATACATCAAAAGTGTTAAGAAAAAAGGAAAAGAGATTGACAGAGCTTTTCAGTGTTTGACTGAGTTTCCCTGTGGCATGACAGTCAGCTTAAACAAAACCTAGAAGGTCAAATGGTTGCCTACAAGTTGGATACCCCAAGAGTTTGGAGGGGATGATGTGAATGCACTTCTGGAGCTGACGGTTTTCATATGAACTTCAATCACAGAATCACAGAACCATTCAGGTTGGAAAAGACCTTTAAGATTATCAAGTTCAGCTGTTAACTCAGCACTGTCATGCCCCTAAGACACATCTATGTGTCTTTTAAATATCTCCAGGGATGGTGACTCAACCACTTCCAGGGGCAGCCTGTTCCAGTGCTTGAAAATCCTTTTGTTGAACACATTTTTTCAGTCACATTCATCAAATATTAAAAAAAAGTCTATTCATTAATTATGCAAAAAAAATATAGAAAAGTTTATACTCTGAACTCAAGAGTTCACACCTTCCATAACATTCTGCAATTTTTTTTTTTTTTGTGTGTGTGTGATACCAAGAGAGCCTAAATAGTCAGTTTTGTTGTCTTGGGGATTTACAATTGGGCACCTGCAATAATGAAAGAGATATGTGAAAGCAAGACAGGTCTTTTGCAATAGACAGACATTTTTTAAAGATCAGTTCAATATAATTAGATGCATTTTCCAGTGTTTAAGTCCAGGGAACTTGATATTGCTTAAAAAAACCACGATTTTCTTGGAAAATACTTTGTACAAAACTGTTTTTAAGTAGGCTGCAAAAATGAAAATAATCTAATGAAAACTATCAGATTAACACTGGACAATGTACAGATCGAACATGTTAGTAAGGAAAAAGATCTACTTTTTGCAGAATAAGTAGAATGCAAAAGGAGATGTGAGCACAGGAGAAGGAGTGAAAAGAAAATGTTGCAATTTTCATTGCTAAGCCTGCAGTTTTGTTCCTGTGCTTTGACTGACTTACCTTTGTGCCAGGTCTCCCCATATTCACCCCCGCCCCTGATGTTCGCCACTGCTAGAACACCTCCCATGTGTCGCACAAAAATAAGCCTTGACACACTGAAAAAGCAAACAGATAAGAGGATTATTTTTATTTTCCAATTTTTATACACCTACCACTTCTGCAAAAATGCTTTGAGGGAAAGATCTCTCCCAAAATCAATGCTGAAATTGTGAATTAAGTCCCTCTTGATAGCGAACCTGAGTAGTTAGGCCTTTTTTGATGGTTATCCATGGAAATGAAACTCCCAGCAGCTTTAGGAGAGGAAGGAACCAGTGCTGGTCTGTTCTTCCTCCTTTAGTTCTGCTCTTTGGAGGAGAGTGGCCAGTGGTTTGGCCTAACAGATGACCACTCAGAATGTGTCACCATTTACAAAAATTATCTTCAAAGCCATTAGTCTGCAGATTAGAGTTATGCAGTACCACTGGACCTCCATAGCTTTACGAATTGTTCCTCCTTCATGGGACCTCCACTTCTTCAGAGAGGAAAGGAAGATTTAGCCCAAAGGAAGAAATCAAAGAATTAAGACTTAAGATCAGCACTTGGTCTTTGTTTATGAGCAGGTATTTTCAACCCAACTTCTGCTTAATATACTTCTTTTGGACCTTTGCAATACTCTGTTTGCAAATAAAAATTCTGCATCTACCATTCTTTTGTGCCATGGTCAGCAGTCACATCAGCAGGTGGCCAATCTCATTCTTATTCAGTTTTCTCTCATATTGCTAAATACAAAACAAATAGTTTAACATAAAATTACAGGTTCTGCCTCCCCTACTATCTCCTGAACCTGTCTAAGAGCCAAAATAGCATATTTTTTTAAAAATGCCAAATGGCAAAAGCATCAAAGATATTACTATCTTTTCTTTTTCAAATGGACTGAAGTAATTAAAATTATATTTAACAAGTAAAAAATATTAATTGTTGATCTGCAGTTGACACAGTAGCTTAATATAGCAGAAGCTGCAGAAGGCCAACCACATATATGCTAAGGAGACAAGTAAAATATTAAAATTTAACCTCAACAAGTCTTTTTTCCCCTCTAGTATGTTTAAATTTCTTATTTGAATTTTTTGCTCATCCAGAAACCACTGGATGCAGAAAATAAATTTGTTCAATCACAAGGGCAAGGATCAGGTCTTTTTACCTTTAAGTCCTACTAATCAGAAATGGCTTGAAAAATGGTAGTCTTACAGCATGTCTCATGTGGACGTAGTATCCCAACACGTGAAGTTTTCATACCTCCCAAAGAAATTACCTATGTACTGGCACATGTTCTTGAGAGTATGTATCAAGGAGTAAGGAAACGAAAAGAAAAGCACAAGGATAACTGGTATAAGATTTCTGTATTTACTTAACCATCAAAGGAAAACCTTCCATCTAGGCTGGTTATCTGGCCCATCAGATGGCTCAGGAGCCATGAATTATCTCAGCTTCTGTAAAATGAATTCTTAAGACCATCACTGTGAATTACATTTCCTTTAGACTGCTGTGACATGATGATCAAATTCAAGATTGATATTCTATAAGCACATTGTACAAAGGTCAGAGAGTATTACTCTGTCAAACTCCAGGACTCTTAATTTCAACAGGATGCTACACAGCTAATGTGGAGTAACCTAACAGAAGGTTGCTTTATGAGACTGGCTTCTTAATTTTTGGTACATAATTTTTGGTACAAACCCTCCCAAAATATTCTGCACTTCTTTTCCCTGTCTGCCTCAAACTTTGGATCTCTTGGTCCAAAGTTCTTTGATTCCCTAATAATCAGAAGTAGCAAGTAACAATTAGAAGTAAGATAAGAGCTTGCTTCCCAAACATGCTGCCTGAGAATACTTTAAAAAATAAGATATTCCACAACAGAATCCATCCTCCTCCAACTACTGAAAGAAACTGTGCCTGTCTGAAGGATCATGGTGAGTCAGGACCCCAACTTGACCAATGTTTTGAATATTTGTAACAGACTTTCTCAAAGCTTTTCTCTTGAACTTTAAAGTAAAGTTCAAGGAACCAGGTTTTACAAGTATAGAATCCAAACTCATTACTTTTTTAAAAAGTGAAAATTCCAAGTAATCAGACAGCACAAAGCTCAAATTTTACACACAGCCCTATTATTGCCTCCTGTGTTTTCCAGGTGGACTCTTGCTTCCAGATTTGATTTCAAGTCAGCTTGGCGTCTGAGTCACAGCAAACTGCCCAGCCAACCTGCATGGCTATGAAATGTCTCATTCTGCAAAACAAAGTCTGGCTCCCTGCTCTTTCCAACAGTCTCTGTAGCCTTTTGCTCATTGTCCCTGTTCTTCCTTCTCTCCTGGAAGTAGGGTAAAGGAAAAGGCAACAGGATCAAGATGGAGTCAGTGGAAGGATCAGAAGATAGTTCCTGCTGTGGAGAGTTCCTTCCAGACCTGCTAATCACTCTTAAGGAGCATAAAACAAAAAATAATAAATCGGGTATTGTTTTTTACAGTAGAGAACAATGTGAGGAGCTGTGCTTCACAGAGCAAGAGCATTTCTCCAGAATTACTGATCTGTTGTGAGGTGTTAGAGTTGACAGAAAAATGCAGGCTAGTGCACGGGTGACGGGGAAGAAGTCCTGAGTCACTGGACTTGGTTGCTTTTTAGGCTTTTGTGGAGCTGAAGAGAGCAGTAACAGAAAAAGCAAAAGGCATAATCCTCCACTCTGCACTGAGGGCTGCTCTGTTGCCTGACCTTTCTCCAGTCTCACAGGCTCTCTTCCCTGCACCACCTCTTTGCTTAAAGGCTGGGAACAACGTGGCAGTGATATGCAATTTCACAGTCTACTGCACAACCAGCTGTATTTCAGGATGACTTAGAAATTGCTCCTCCTGTACCCACGCAGGCACACACAGAACAGTGATGGGAAACATGTTGGTTCCTACAGTGTAGTTAGCCAAATCTGAGGCATTAGTGGTGCGTTTGTGATGGCATTTCCCCAGCAGCTCCGACAAGCCATTGGTATCAGCTCCATCAGCCTTCACTTGCACTTGCTATGTGGGCTGTATAATTAATGACAGTGCTCTAGCAAGCACCATCTCAAAATGCCACTAAATGAAGTTCCCCAGTCCAGAGAAGCATCTGAAAGATGCATGCTTGCATTCAAAAATAAACTACTACTGTAACGGACTTAATGACTTTGGCCTATCATTCTTGCAGTTATTTCTGGATCCTGTAATATGTTGGTTTGTTTCTATTGCTTTCAGTGAAAAAGATTTTTTTTTCATTTTTGATGTGAAAAGGAACACCAGTTTGTGAATTAAGCAGAAATAAGTTCCCCAAACCAGAGAGATGGCTCATGCCAATGGGTGTGAAATACCAGTAATAAAATACTGTACAGGCTGGAAGACATACAAGACAGAATTTAACCAGTGGAAAGGAGAAGATGGAATGCTTTGTGGAAAGTTCTAAGAGTCTTAAGTTTAAGTAAAAAAGCCTAGGAGTATTTAGCCAGGAATTTTTTGGTTTTTTTTAAAGGTAAGCTGGCTCTTACTGGTTACATTTCCATGGCTAAATTGCAGCTCAGAATTGGGTGAGTGATGTGGCAAGCCTCAGCCTTGGCCATCCTGTGGCTGCTTTCTAGCACTCATACCTGTGGTCATAAAAAAAAAACCAAAAAAAAACAAACAAAAAAAACACCACCCAAACCAAAAAAAAAAAAAAAAAAAAAAAGCCCCACCAAATTGTGGTGTTGGGCTGTGGAACTCCCTGTGGAGTAGCACTATATACTGGAGTATATAGTAACAGGGATGGAACAAAACATTAGTGGAATCTGCCAGGTAAAGGGTGAACTGGACATCCTGCCTTTCTGACATAAACTCCCTCTTAAAATTTCCTTTCCTTGATATTGCCTGCCTACTTTTGGAACACATTCCCTCACCAAGTACTCAATTCTCAGGTTATCAGTCATAAACATGTATTTGAAGGTGTTGGCTTTTCTTTTTTTTTTTCTTTTAGAAAGAGAAAACTGAGAAATCATATTTTGATACTACAGGGAGAGAGTAAGGAGGGAGGTGTGGCCAATTATGTTTTATTTACATTGTCAGTGGGATAATATATTTTGATCTGGAGGTCACTGATAGTTCT
Organism: Anomalospiza imberbis; assembly: GCF_031753505.1. NCBI lineage: Eukaryota > Metazoa > Chordata > Aves > Passeriformes > Viduidae > Anomalospiza > Anomalospiza imberbis. Next base: position 43,948,036 of record NC_089683.1, read on the forward strand.
CTGTGCATTTACTTTTAAGGGACTCTTACAGATTCGTATTCTTAATTTATGAACTGTATAATGAAGGTTTCATAGGGTTCAGGAAAATATAGGTCACTGCTCCTAACTCCCATCTTTCTCTCTTCTAAATGTCAGCTTCACCCTTTTGCTGCTGTTTGCTGGACTCCTACGAGAATCAATTTTTAGCTTGCCAAAATGGCAGAAAACCACCCACTCTGTTTTGCTGGGATAGTTTTCTGTCATTCTTGTGAGGTAAATCAGCTTAGCAAAGCACCAGGGCCAATGGATGGGAGGTGGAAGCAGGGACTGTGAAATACCTTCTCCTTCTGCCAGCAACCAGCTCTTCAGTATGCGAAATTTTACCTTAAATCAATAGATATGTAATATTTATTTTACATTCTTTAAAAATGAAAACATGGTAAGTTTTATCACAGTTTTCAGCATCTACCATAAACCGTAATAAATAAGTAGTTGAGCCTAAGTAGAAAAGAATTTTAAAATTATGCTAGTTATATAATTATGTCTCTCAAGAACCACAGGAAATTAGAAGTGTAGCTTTATGAGGCAGATAAAAAGCTTACAAATAATCACAGAGCACAAGATGGGAGGTCCATTGTTAGACAAGGTATTTGCTAAAAAGGACAAGAAACAGTAAATGCTATTCAGAAAAACAATCACAGCAAACAAGAAAGGCAAGCACTATAAAGGATTTCTTGAAATGTGCAACTTTAAAGCAAGACTGGTAGGTAACAATCTAAACTTAATCGGATTGTTTCATAATAGATTATTTTTCTGTGGTGAGTTGCTCCTCTGCTTCCTGAAAAACTGCTCTCTATTCAGCCCTTTCCATTTCTGCCTTCCTCTGCCTCACCTAGGAGCATTTCTTAGGTATTCAAGCACTTCTTCTTGGCAAGTCTATTCAAATTGCCTTGCTTAAGAAATAAGCCTTTTCTTTAAAGAGATCATCTATGCAAAAAAGCTCATGGCTTTTGAGAGCTACAAAGCCTGTTATGAACACAACATTTTTGGTTTTCAATGCGTTGCTTTGCATTTGTGAGGACAGTATTATTTGCGTCTCAAGACACAATCCTCCTTCCTGATCATATGGGACACAGAAGGATTTTGTTTCCAATGTAATCTCAAAAGTATAATATGAAAATGCAGCCAAATTTAAATTATTTACATTAATTTAGTCAAACATTTGATTTTCTATAATATTTAGACATAGGTATTTGTTTAACTTGGAAAAAAGAAAATTTCCTATGATATTAGTTCAGCAACGGGCTCAAATATTTCCTTTAATATATTTGTCCATGTTTTTCTATTGAACTCAGTGACAGAGCAAGAAGAGGTTAAGGTGTAATCCTAAGGGCAGGGTGACTGTTGTAAACATCAGGAGAGCAGAGCACTTCTCTGCTCCAGCATAATTCTTCTGTGAGCCTCAAATTCAAAACTAACAAAGCAGACAAACGATGCCTGGGCAGTCCTTATGGCCCCCATCTTGCTTCTTAGGAATCTGAAATGCATCCTGTCAGATTCATGGTCCACCCCGCCCACAGTCTGTGACAGCTGTTAATACCAGATACTTCAGAAGAAGTTGTGAATCACCCTGCTTACCTGTAGCTCGGTGTAATTGATATGTTGAAGCCTCCATATCCATACAAGAAGGCGGGATGAGAACCATCTAATTTAATTCCTTTCTTGTGAATAATAAACATTGGGATCTTAGTGCCATCTTTGCTAGGGTAGAAAACCTAAGACAAGAGAAAAAGAAATACGAAATGCACTTAGTGCTGTAACTCTCCACAAGTGCTGTTACCAAGAATCAGAGCTGACCCTTTCTATGGGGTCTGATCGGTAAAACCTTCTGAGCAACTTGCACCAATTGCCCAGGTCAGGTTCAGTAATGGGCACCACCTGCTTGGTTGCTTAGCAGCTCTGGAAAACGTATCAAAATGAGACAATACAAAGGGTATGATGGCATCACCTTTAGGTAGCTTATCCATCAATTCTACACACAAGAGGGTTTAAGAAAATGTTACAAGAAGAATACACTTCTCTGCAAGGGAAGACTGTCAAAACACAAGGGCTGCATGGTCCATCACATGTGAAAGGAGCTGGCACAGAGAACAAACAGAACTAAAACCAGATCTCCTGCACAGATGAATTCACCGAGACAAGTCTGTATCCAGCAAAAGTGGACTAAGCATTGCCCAGTCTTTCAGGTTGTCTCAGGGACACTTCAACCTTGTCAGGGTGGCAACACAAGCCACAACAGAAACTTTTGTAGCACTTTGGTGCATTTTCAGACATTACTAGGCAACTAGAACCAGGAGACCCAACCTTGCAGAATCCCCAGTCCACCAAGTAAGACAACTGAACTGCCCACTGGCTTTCTTCCTGAAAGGAAACCAGCTCTCAAAACACCAAGTATCCACATAGCACGTGCTTTCATACATCTTTCTGTTGCTGCCACAGCACTGTGTGAAGTTAAAAGCTGAACTCCATGTATACAAACTAGACTGTGATTGCTTAACACAGTTCTCACATCTTCTTGTTTTGATGCATGTCTCTGCCTGCATAATCTAATTTAGGACCCACTGTGTGATATTTTGCCAATCAAAAAAACATGTGGCTGTGAATGTAGTTTATTGCTTTTCCTAAAATTCTGGCTGATTCCTTCTCACTGCCTTGCTTTAACATTGTTGTAACTTTGAATCTAATTAGAACAAAAATGTAGTAAATTAAGAATGACACATTATTATAATTTAGTTGCATGTTTACAATCTCTGCTTTTAAAGGAAATAGTCCTACCATGATTTGTAAAGCACATGATCAACAAGTTCTATTTTTACAACACTTGAACCTCATCAGTAATATGAACCTATGCAAAACATTTATTCCGAGCATTGCCTGTAATGTGAAACACGTAAATCCACATGGCTGAAAACCATTATTTAGTTTAATCATGGCGAAGGAAATGTGAGAAATTTCAAATGAAATCACATCTACCTCCACAGGCTTTACCAAAACCTCTAGACATATTACAGATAAAAATTAAGTATTTCACAGTGCCCACAGTAGATGAAAAACAAAACAAAACAAAACCAAAAGCCTAAGGATGATTCTACACAGATAAAATCACTGTTTCCATCTGCCATAATTGTATCTTAACTGACAAAGTGCTTGTCAGAACAGCAGAGTATAATGGATTTTAACTTTGAATAGTTACTTGAACACTATAAAGGAATAAAATAACTGATGAACAGGAGAACTGCTGAGGCCGATGATGAGGAGTTTCAGAGACTCTTCCCTAAAACGTCATCTGTCAACTCCAGCTGTTGCTGGAAATTCTCAGGAAGCAAGCACCTGGCCTTTACACATTTCTAGAAACTTACTGCCATTGGCCAGTCCTTTCCTGATGATTAAAGTATGCCACTAATTTTACTGCTGGTTTCTGAATGAGGACTTTATCTTTTATATAACAACTCCATGAAAACTGACTTCTGTAGGGCTTTTATTGTCATCAGCTAAGATAAAATAACATACCACTAAATTAAATCTCAACAGAAAAAAAAGACGCACGTCAAGCTGCATGTCATTGCTTAAATTTGCAATTTAAGGGTTTTCAGTCCTATCTTTGCTAAAATGATTATTACCTCTCCCTCCAAGAACACATGAGAGATGGGGCAGAAATCAATTCAGTGAGACACTAAGATATGTGAAGCCATTTAAACTTCTCCAAATAGACTATTTTCAACAACTGATTCAATCTCACCTTTAAATTAGCTGTTATCTCTGAAGCAAGTCCAATGGTTTATTCATGTAACCAATAAAAGGATGTGCTTCTATCTCAAAGATCAAGGTAAACTGCAAAGGGCAAGCCCTAAAAAGCATTTCCCAAGACGGCGTTTCATGCTTAACTTTAGATGCTGTCAGCTTTTACAGCGGTAAATGCTCATAAAAGGGTACTACCTTTTCCTGCTTTATCACAGATAGGAGAGATCCACTTGTGCCAGTCACATTACATTACTCGTTCATATATTTTCCAATAAGGTCTTAAGCCACTAAAGTCAGCATATGTAAGAAGAGGATAAGTTAGGAAAATGAATTTGAAGGGAAAAGGATGGAGAAAAACACTTCAGAAATATTATTATGAATGCTGAAACTCACCATTCAAGGCGAGACATGCTAAAAATAAGTATCTTCAGCCTTCAGGAATGCTAGAGCAATGCTGTGTGGTTGACAGGGCACTCCTGCTGCGTGCAACCCTTGGTGCTATTCTAGGACTATCATACTGGAGCAGTAAAGCAGCCCTGGAATAGTCCTAACTTTATGTCCCTGTGTCTCACATTAATGTCCCTGTGTCACATGGCAGTGGGGTCTCAGTGCCAAAATCACCTTCAATTCTGACAGCAGAGCCTGAAGTATACATTTATAGCCTCTAGTCTACTTATTGTGATGGAAGGTGAAAGCAACACTTTGCACAGCTACTCACTGCTACAAATTACATGAAAATTAAGCTACATAAGCAAAATAGAGCCCAATCTTAATCATTCTTCTGTAGTGCATACATATGTATTTATAGAGTGGTGCGTTACTTTCTTTTGATTTTTTAACTTAGCATTTGAAACCAATTTACACTCCATTTTCACCAGAAAAAGTCAATGGATGTTTAGTCAAAGACAGTTTACAGAGTAAGTTTTACAAGTAAATACAGTTAATAGCTCTGTAGTCTGGCTTGTAAATTTACTTAGGGGTGAAACAAGATAAAAAAGTTCAGTACATTCATTCCTGGGGAGGTCTTTGACCTGCTCATTATCATCTGCTTTAAATGTGCAAGTATTTATGTTAGGTAAATCTTCACTTGGGGAAGAGGGGAACTATCAGCTAGCATTGTGGACACAGACCTAAATTCAGAAAGGCTCTATATTTAACCATCTGTGCCTCTGCAATGACAAGAAACATCCTCTCCATCTCAAGTCACCAGGAGGCAAAACAAAGTATTTTAGAAAACCAAAAGGTGTGAAAAACAGGCTGCAGAAGAAGTTTTTCTTTCATTTATCTACAGAGATAACATAGCCAGACATTGATACTTACACACAGAACTAAAAATAATTTTGGCAATCATCAATATGCACTTCTCTTGTAAACCAGTACCTTAAAGAAAGTGATACAATCATCTCAATAAATAAATAAAACTAATCTGTATGCATACTCACATTGTGCCATGTAACTAAAAATACCTAAAATTACTGACATTGAATAGAAACTTCAATTTTTAAAAATTAAAAACTTCAGCAACTTCTGAGTATTTAGTTTTACTTTTTCTCCCTTTCAGAACTATTTTATCTATTTATATAATGAAGATATTAAAAGATGCATGTAATTATAATTGTTTGGGTAAGAAAAGTGCACCTGAAATCATCTTGCTTTTAGAAAACCTGAAATCCTTCTACACAAAAACCAGCCCCAAACCTTTACACATTTAAAATTAACCTTCTAAGGTAAGCTTCAACACAGGTTTTGAAATGCTGCTGTAAAACACAAATCCAAAATTATCTTGTCCATATGGATCTAATGTATAAATTTTTTGAACTGTGAACAATATCTGAATGCTCAAAAATCTTTTATCATTTGCCTGACTTGCTCATTAATGGCAAAGCATTAAAATCCAGTTAAAAAGTGATTAGTTTGTCTTGTCAAGAAAGAGTTATGCTCTGTAGATAAAACATGAATTGTACACACGAGAAGAAACTTTAGTTTCTGAGACTTGAAAACACCCCCTAAGTCACAATAGGCTCATTATTCTTAGGAAGCCAGTAGTTATTCTAATAATATCTCTCCCAAATTCTCTTTCAAGACTAGGTATTACATACCAGAAATAGCAATTGTTTCCATGTCTATGTGTGCTTGATCAAAACCAGGTAAGAATCACACTTGTCATTAGACTGACATCCATTGTGTGAAATGCCACAAAAATTTTACAAAGAGCAACTAAAACAGCATATAAATCAAGCTGGAATGCTACTTATTAAGAATTTATGTTCAATAATTTAGCTTTATTAACATCAAAACAATGCCTTCAAAATAGTTTTTTCCAATGTCCCCTATATAGTTTTTCTGAGACAATCCCTTTTCATTTGGAACAAACACAGGACTTAGCAGTTTTGTGGGAGTTAGCAATTTTTTCTACTTCTAGGTAAGAGCAGCTGCCCTCACACTGCTGCAGCCACCACAAAGTTACAGACAGCACCGGGGAGGCAAAACACTGTTCAGTCCCAGAAAGCCCTGGCACAGGGGCTACAGGGAATGACTACATGGAACTGAGTTTCAAACATCCAGTTTCACATAAAGTATTCCCCTTGTTAAGTGAAGATTTCTCATCACACTTACACCAACATTTGAGTTATGAGATTTGGGGAAGAAAAGTATAAGGAATTCATAGTAAATCACATAACGTTGCCCACATTTTGCCAAATGTCACAAATGATTTGTTAAATAGTCACTGTTTTAAAAATCCCACACCAGCATCTTTGAAAGGTGACTGGAACAGTAAACTTAAAGGAATAGTCCCTAGAGAAAGTCTTTCTTCACAGATGGTGGCATCAAAGTTTTCAAACCTATATTTAGGTACAGAGATAACAGTGTCAGAACAATGCCACACAGCAACATCTCCCACTGACAAGTCCTAACACTCAGTGCTTCAGGAACGCAAGTCACAAAGACCCTACCCTCACACAAGCAAGTCTGAACATATAGTGCTGGCATCCTCTCTTGAGATGTCAGGGCAAAAAAAACTCACTGATTCAAACAGAATCATGTGCTACCTTCCACACCACCTGTCCATTCTCTCCCTCATCACCTCTGACCTTACAAAACAGACACTAGTTTGGGGTTAAAGACTATAGGACATCACAAGCAAAACTCCCCATTTATTGCAGCAGTGGCATGGACCCAAGTATAAGATCTGCAATGGCCCCATAGGCAGCTCTGGCAGCCAGCCAATGGCCACACGTAAGAGCAGCTCTTACTAAATAATAGTTTTTGTGTTCTTATATAGAACATGAATCTGAAGTCAGGAAAAATAGTCATGAATCAGAAGTCAGGAGAACTGTTACCACTACAGAGCAAATCCACAGGATCTGAGGTTTCCTTTCTTCAGAGGGGAATCCTCATCAATCTTCTTTAAGCCTCTTAAATTAGCTTCAAAGCAATTCTGTGTGGGTTGCAAAGCTTGCTTAACACTGAGCTGGAGAGGGGCCAAAATAACTCAGCACAGCAAAAATTCATGCAGGTAAAACCCAGAAAGGACACCCACCACAGACATTTGCAAAAGCACTATGAAAATAATCAAGAAACCGCTCAGAAGAAATTGTTTCACCAGCCACCCACCCACTGGCACAAAAAGCAGACTCATGCTGACAGAGGCAAAGTGCCAGGAGATGGTCTTTTAGAGGAAATGTCTCCTTGTTACTAGGTTCAGCTGCCTAACTGCAGGGAGGTATCTCACAGGGTGATGGGAGGATGTAGGGGAAGACAAGGAAAAAAATACAGATGAAAGATGAGAAACCCTGCAAGACTGGCACGGCAGAAACTGCTTTTAAATCACTCTTTTCTAGGTAAGTTAAAAGATATCATCCCGCTTACATAAAGCCTTAGTGGGAAATGGGATCCAGTGAGACCCCCATACACCCTCTACTTCTGCAACCAGAGAGGCTTCTTGACTCTTCTGTTTATCCTTTGCCCCTTTCAGTACAATCTCAGAGCTTCCTGCAGCAGAATAATTAGAATCTGCCAAGTACAGTTATTGCTTTTCTTTCATCAGTTTGCCTTGAAGTGTAGAGACAGACAGATATGAGACAGATAAATTTACCTTTTCATTTAAATATACAGTGTCCTGTTAAACAGAAGAATGTCCCAGGGGCCTTTGTAAGTTACAGTCTCTTTTCTGAATTACCTCTGTGTTTATGCATTTAGGAAATGTACTACAGTGAAGTAGTATAGCATGAGACAAGCAAAGGGATGGCTTGATGGAAGTAGCACACCATTATGAATAAAATCACAAATAACAGCTGCTGGCTAGTCCATTTTCTTTCATTAAATCAAGCTCTACTTCACTGAGTAAACTGCTCTGGCAAGAGGCAACTCACTGCAGCAGTGTGTGGGCATTAGAAAATAAACACTACTCATTTTTACCAAGCTGGAAATCAGTTTAAATTGTAATGAGAAACCCTCTAAGAGCAAAAATATAGAAGCAACTTAGCATGGGGTAAGCAAGAGGAAAAACGTACTTTTTGCAAGCTACTTCACAATAACTATTCTTATTTATGGTTTCATGATGTGCTAGATGCACACACCTAATCTGACATGCTGAGAGATGAGAGAGATACATTCACTCAAACTAGCTAGTAAATAGCTAACTAATTAAAATTAACATTTACTAGTAACTAGCTAATTCATCTTTCCTGGTTTTGACTCCATCTTGCTTCACACTTTCTTGGTCATCTCAACATAGCCTCACTGCTGAATGTTTTACAAGCTTCAGGAAAATGACACAACTACTGTTGGATTTTCTCCCTAATGTAGGGGCATCTACACAGTTCAGGATCCTCAAATTTCACCTGTAAGCTCATATCCAAAAATTCTTGCACAGAGAAAATTCAATCTTGACAATGGGGGTGTCAAATGTCAGCTTATGTCAAAGCCTCAAGAGGATCTATGCATTCGCTTACATGGCCAAGAAGTTTTGTTCGTGACTTTCAAAGGCCAGGCAACTTCAGAGGGCTCTGCTCTGCGCTCTCTTCTTTAGAGAATCATACCATGTTTATAGATGTCAAGTTGGGTACCCAAAATCAGAAGTGCTATAGATCACTAAACACCTACAAAACCTGCATGAGGCTAATAGAATATTAAAAAATTCATTAATGCTTTTTGCTTTGAAAGAAAAGAGAGATCTTCTAAACCAGACAGTGCATGTTTCAAAATCAGTTCCAAATCACTTTCCTGTGAATGTTTATTTCAAAGTACTTACTGAAATAATAGGTCATTAAAAGTACTGTGATGCAGTTCCATATGCATTTTCCCACTCAAATTATAGCTAAATATAATTAAATTTCTGAGATACACTTTAAATTCAAGTTACTCATTTGTGCCCTTACATGACTAAAAAACCACCAAAATGGTAGCAGAAGGGGAAAAAAATCCCTTGAGAATGGTCAAGGTAAAACTAAAGTCCTGTAAAATATCTATGGTGCTATCTTAGAAAAAAAAATTCTAAGGTTCAGATGCTATTGATTTCAACAGTTTCCTCTGGAGATAGTGCTATTGTTTTCAGATTTGTAGTAGTCATTTGTACAATGAAGAAAAATCACTCAGTGAATAGCCAGAAGCAGAAGAGAAGTATGAGTTTTCATTGATTGTTGTAACAATGCTTAGGGAAAAAATTATTCCAAGTCTAATATAAAGCAACCCAGCAAAAAATTCAACTGATAGTGCAGTTTCGAGACAGATGTCAAAATTAAGACTTTGAAGGGACTTCATATCAGGAACACTAAGGAGTGTACTGGAGCACCCTTGTAATACTCTTGGAACAGGGCAGAGAAAAACAAGTAACAAAAGAGGAACATTTTTTTTAAGCCCTAAGACTAAGGACAGTTTGCAGCTATCTTTCCTTTCTTAGGCAAAACATAAACAAGACAGCCAAAGCTAATAAATTTGTATCATAATCCAAAACTAATAATCAACTATCAATAAATCAACAGATCAAATTTCTAATGACACCAGATCAACTAGAATGAGAGCTATCAGTTCAAAAACCACCAGTAAGCAGAAGGAAAAAGTCAGGGATGTCCTTACTGGTAAAACACAACTCTGATATTTCAGGCATTATGCTTTGAAGCTTTTCTGCATCCAGACTATTTTTAGCTGTTAGCAGGAATCTCTGTACACTAGTTCTTTCAAAAATAATTGACAAATTGGATGAAGAGCAAGCAATTCAGGGAGTTGTCAGGGAGAATTTATGTAGCAATTTTTCCCTGTCTGTGAGAATAGAAGCTGGAACTAAGGAAATAATCTCTTCCTTTATATCATTCATCTACACAGTTGAAACACTAGTTACTGTGAATAATACTAGTTCTTAGAGGCTCCCCATATCCCATAAATCTCCTGTGAGATGACTCAAGGACAGAGCAGAAATAATTAATCTAAGGGAAGATAATATTTAACAGTACCTCTGAGCAGTGTTGATAAAATCAAATCAACTGCTAAATGAAGATGCAAACTAGCTTACCATTAATAAAATTGCCACTGATGAATTTGTACTGCATCATAAGCAGACAAAAGCCCAAAGAAGATGAGTGATTTAAATATTTTTGGGTAGAAAGTGAACTGAAAAAGAACTATCTTTATTTTCCTTCAAAAAAATTTCTTTTAGAATGCACCAAGATTTTGTGATTTTTAAGTTTTTACTACTTCAGTTCTTATACTGAGGACAAATAAGAGAGGTTTGCAGAACAATTCCACTCATGTGTTCCACTTACACAATTTTGCAACTTTGCATCTCTGGATATTTTTCAAAGCACTTTATGTTTAGCTTGTCTTTTCAGCAGTGAACCCAATTTAAGAAAAAACCCGCCAAATCTGTTGACAAAGCACTGACTAAGCTTTTTAAGCTCTGCCTTACTGCTCCTAGTGCATTTTTTCTCTGTTTTTTTTATAAATGGAGTAAATGGAGACTATGCCCTTCAAAGTGGTCAGCAACACCAGCATATTACTAAGAGGTGTGATTGTGCCATCGAACACTGAATAGAAGTTCTCCAAAATCTCCTCACTGCTATTTAGCAAAAATTATTTTCTCGGTATAAACTGAACTGCTCATAATATTATGTGATCATCCTGATTAATATGCATCCTTTTCTAAGGTAATCATGCTCACAGTGAATGCAAGAGTTGTAACTTTAGGTTACAAGAGTTGCTATAATTTGCTTACCTTTTCCCCTTTCAATAGCAGTCTGCTCCAAGTAGTGGCCACACATACTCAATCATTTTTCAGAGATTTTCATCTTTCATATGTCTGTGTAAGATCTCGCCAACATCTGAAATTGTTGTTTTCCACTCTCAACTCTGTTAATCTGCTTTCTGCCATGATGATGAATATTAATTAACAACAAGAAAAACCCTAATCCACCAAGCAGTTTTGACCCTGGATTAACAGCAAGTATAATTTTATTGGGCTGCAGTGATTACGTGTGTATTTATATTATATATCAAGAGTTTATCTGTATTTTTTAGCAGTTCTAATTTGGATTTGTCTCCTTTAGGTATTTAATGCATAGCTATCATTATCAATCTTCCAAATGTAATTTATTTCTCTGTTCTTCAAGCTTTGGTTGGTAAGGGCCCTACGATGGTCTGCATTTCCATGCTGTCCAGCACACTGTTGAATGTGGCCCATGATTAAGACTCTTAAGTCCTGCAATAACCAAGCAAATAAAGGAGCAACAACCTTCTAATTTATTCTCTGCCAGCTGCCCTACCTCCTTAAACCTCTTTGTAATAGTTGCCTGCGAAGCCTAATAAATAACTGCATAAACTAGTTATGAATTTGTGTGTGCCTGGAGGCCTGCAACTCTGAAACACAAACCTCTCAGCTCTGCCGCCAGAGCCACTGCTATTCTGAAAACACTCCAGTTCCCCAGTTGCCTACAGGGACACTATTCAGAAGGAAAGATGCATCCACTGTAAAGTATTTAAATGGGAGCATGGAGCTGTGGTGAAGCTTAATTGCTAACAGGAAACACGGAGACACTGCAGAAAAGAGGGGACAAGGGAGTCCTTTTTGAAAGGAGTAACACAGAGAAGCCATAACTACCTGAAATAGTAAAATGCAATCCAGCAAGGCCAGAAATATAACATACTGTATAACCTGACAGATACAATCACATAAAGAACAGTGAACAACTCACTAAAAAGTAATTTCAAAAAGTATCTTGAAGATGTAGACGTGCCAAACTGAACTTGAATGATGAATTGTTGGGCAAACCCTACATGAGGTCATATAAACCAAAGTCTCACCCACACTGTGTTATCAACCCCTCCTGTTGTATTCACATTTGCAAAGCTGGAGTGCTGTGTTCAGCTGAAACCATGGCATACCAGATGCTGAGCATCTAAACAGATTCCAGGAAGAGGATGCAGAGTGATAGGAGGCCAGGACATAGAATCCACTAGAGAAACTGAACAGAGTGCATATTTTTCTTTTGTTTTGATTGTTTTTAGTCTAAAGGGAAATAAAATTGAGGGATACACTGTGTCAGTCTTTAAATAGGCAGAAATTGGCTGTAACCTGAAGAGAACCAATTGCCTTCCATGTCAGCGAGGGACACAAAGCAACACATTTCAAACTCAAGAAGGGAATTCAGGCAAGACCTTTAGATAGTGTCCACCTGTTCCCTGCAAAAGCTTTTTAACAGCAAACTCAGTGAAAACCTGGGACAGATTGACTAGGGAGTGTGAAGGTTTTTAAACACAAGGCAGACAGAAATCCGACAGGATTGGTCCAGGCAGAAGTGACCTGCCATAGTGCCCACGACAGCTCAGTCATGCCCATGTCACCACCACACCCAAACACATTCAGGCATGGTAGTTTCTTCTTTTTCCCAGTCTTTTTGCCCCTTGTTTATTACAGCAGCTCTGCTACAGGCTTTTCTGTTCACAGCTGCAGGCAGCTGTTGGGCAGTAGAAGAGAAGTTGGTTTCTCTCTTCTTGCAGGAAAAGCCAGTATCCTACCTCCTGGGACGTCATTAGATAAGATGAGCTACTGAGATTGTTCTTACACAGATTTTATTGATTTCAAGAAGAGAAGCTTCAAAAGCAGAAGTGAAGAAGACAGATTCTAAAACAGAAAAAGTACTTCCCTTCTCACAGACTTTTGCCTTTCATAAAACCATGAAACTGAGAAATGTGAAGGCCATCCAGGGAGTTTACATACCTAACAAAATCTACAGGAACAGCTGGTGAGAACAGAGATCTATTCAAAAATCTACCACTTGCATTATGGGTCTGTATTAGTTAAACTTGAGAAATGGTTTAAAAATTTAAGTATTAAACATTTACATGTTAAAACCAAAGAAAACATTTTTAAAATTTGCCCATATGTATAACACAGATGTGCAAACACCTATTAACATTTTATTTTGAAGTAATATGAGCTTCACTAACAAATAAATTACTATAATTGCTACTGTTCTGGAAATGTGTTTGGATTTAAACACTGTCCTGTGGAACAGACAGATACATACACGGGTATGTAACTCTTACTAAGAATAAATCCCCTTCCTAGGAAACCTAAAGACTATTAAATGCACCCACATAACACAGCTAGCACAGTACTGAAAAATACAACCAGAGAAGTCTGGTTTTCCTGGAGGCCTAGTAAAGGCAGCCAGTGTGACTCCCTGCTAGGTCAGTGGCTCGAATGCTGGCCTACACCAGTGATGACTGACAACTGCAATCATCTAATGATCTTTTGCCAGCTGAATAAAACTCATGATTGTGGTCCCAGAGCAATCTGTCCTCAATACAGCATTATCATCACAATTAAACCCCACCCCACCAGCCAGGCTCCATGAGGCAAAATGATGGGTGGGCAGATGGATAGAAATATTCCCATTCTGCAGAGGAGCATTCTCATTCTGAACAATGCTGGCATGCCAAAGTTTGACATTTATCTTCTTAGTGAGAAAAGGGGCAGCTATCACTTTTTTTTTCAGTAGAGGACTATGCTGAAATTTCCCCTTTTTATGACTACTTGGTTTAAGCAAGAATTAAACAGTTACAAGGAGGCTTTTGAGCATTTTTTCCTGTGGAACCATTCTGCGTTTGATCCCCTACCACAGATGGTACTGGCCATTCGATCTGCACTATACAATACACACAAACACTATAATGATCAAAAGACTCTGTGCTGTCAGCCTTTATTACTATTAGACATATCAAGAGGGGGGCTTTTTATTGATGCTGAAGTGCTCTGAACTATTTGTGTAAGATTTTAATAACCTTCTTGATTAGGTTTTCAACACACATCTGAAAACTCAACTCTGAGGATCAGCAAACCACTGCCATTAGAACAACAAACCATATCCCCAGAGCAACACCTCATCAATGTGAAGCCATGGACAAATTTCATCCTGAATGTTTCTGCTCCTCTAGAATGAAGTTAATAATATTCACTACCTTTGAGAAATAACACTGATAAGCCTACACAAAGAGGAGAAGAAAAGCTGGAAGTAGATTTCCACTGAGGAACATTAAATAGAATTCTTACTTACCCTGTAAGAGAGTTAACAAAAATAGCAATGTGTTCATGCTTAATTAGTGGAGGTGAGTTCAATCAGAGGAGTGAATATGAGAGTTGGAGGAAAAATAGAAGGGAAGAAATTCTTCAGTGACTTTTTAGAAAGAAGACAAACCTCAAGTACTTTTAGTACAACATTATAATTTTAGTATCTCTATATCAGCAAAGAATCTACCTACTGAGGTTCCTGAAGACCTCAACATATGTGTTCATTTAAGGTGTCTGAGTGAATGACTTTGTAAATATTTTTGATGGCAAAAGGTATTTTCCCATTTACTGCAAAAATCAAAACTATTTTTTATTTACAATCAACAATGCAATCATTTAAGACATGTGAGGCAATCCTTTAAGCTCCACTACAATTCCTTAAGCTCTTATTTAAAACTCCTGGGTGCAAAGAGGAATTCAATTCACTACACTATGTTTAATGATTACAGGTCTGTTTCAGTCTGTGCTATTTTGCCTTGTGTTTTAAGGAATTCTGAGAGAGCGTAGAATGCAGCTTGGGATTAAGTAAGCCAACTAATATCTCCCTTCGCTAGAAAAAAGGAAAACAAACCACTGCAAGTTCAAACCAAAATTCTACTGAGTAAGGCACAAGAATAGTATTTCATAATGAGCTTTAGTTAAACTACTAAGCAATCACTTATCTTGTTTGCTTGAAACAAATGAACATTTCTATAAAGTCTAGAGCATTAATGGTCTACAGATGCTTCCATTTTAAGAAGCTCTCAAACTCCCTGTACACTCAACAGAAAAATAAACAATTTATTACTAAAAGCTTGGAACTACAGAACGTCAAAACCTATATGACAATACAAATGAACACAGAGGGTATTTAAAAAAAATATTTTAGTATTATTTCCCACATTGTGTGGTCAGTAGTGTGCTAATTCTTCCTAAGAGAAGTTTTGCACTCCCCCGCATCCCAAACCATAATTTCCATTGTTCTGCATTCTGCTGAACAAAAGCTCCAAATTCCTAAACCATGCATCAATCCCCAGTGATATATAAGAAGAGGATAGAGAAAATCCAGACATTTAGACCTTAAAATAGGATTTGAACTGGACTGGTGAAGAAAGCAATGCAAAGTCTATCACTTCATCCTCTTATTTGGAATAGAGAGATGTGGTTCCTACTCCAGATATCTAAGGAATATCTGAATTGCATTGGCTGGGGGCTACTTAAATTATAATGGATATAGAGCCAACTGCTATTCTGCTACTCAGTCATATGGATTTCAAAGTTCAAGAGCATTTAAGGTCATCATAAGAAATCCATCTCTTGATACTCTATCTAGATGTAAAGTCCTTGATTCTGACAATTTCCTCCCTTAAAAAGGAATGTAATGTGGCTGTGAATATTTAACATATTTAATATAGAATCTCTTTGCTTTCAAGAACTACAAGGGTCTTTAAACTAGAGCACTACATTTTCAGTGTTTCAGTGTTTCTTCACTGACCTCCAATTAGAAGAGGTAATGGCAGACTAATGTGGTGTTTGTAGCAATCCAAGGGTGTAAGATACTATATTTCACAGGCAACCTGCCAAGAGTGTCACAGTTGTCACTGTGATTTTGTTGATGTCCTCCAGAGTGAGACTGGTGCCTTGGTGCCAAAGCACTAGGTGAGATAAGAGCCAAAGCCTTCAACCTCCTTCCTGGGAGCTCTGAAAGAAGTGGCTCAAAGCTTGTTTCTCCCCTGCAAGAGAGCAGGTGTCTGCCATACTGTGGCAAGCACTAAAACTGTGGTGTTTGTCAAATTCCTTCTTCCCCCCTATATTTCACAGAATCACAAAATAGGCTTAGTTGGAAGGGACCCACAAACATCGAGTGCAACTCTTAGCCCTGCAGAGGACCATCCCCAAGAGTCACACCATGTGCCTGAAAGTATTGTCCAAATGCTTCTTGAACTCATTTTCTTCCTTACTGCAATACAAAACCTCAAGGAAATAATAAAACAGAAACAAACAACAATAAGCAACTTGTTTTCCCCAAGCATTAATTCTATCCTCCCATCCCATGAGATCAAGGCAGGATTCAAACCCCAAATACTGTGAGAAGAAAGGAAGTTCAACTCTTCAAAAATCAACCCCTTTTTGATTGTGATGAATTCTTAGGAGAGATGAAAATTATGCCAAAATTAATACTCCTCTGTAGAAAAGGGGAAAATTGTTTGTTCAGAATCAGTTGCAAGTACATGCCTTCAGATCTCTGGTATGAGAGTGCTTTGTCTCAGCAGATAGATTCAAAGCTACTGAACTTTTCTCCCACTTACAATGATAGATTAATATAGAAAGTTGCACTCGAGTTCTGGTGAATTTGGGCTGCCGCTGTGTAACACCTTCTTCAGCAAAACAGACAGTGGGATTGAGAGTATCCTCAGCAAGTTTGCTGACACCAAGCTGTGCAGTGCAGTGCAGTGGACATGCTGGAGGGAAGGGATGTCAACTAGAGGGACCATGGCAGGCTTGAGAGGTGGGACTGTGTGAACCTCATGAAGTTCAACAAGGCCAAGTACAAACTCCTGCACTTGGATTGACACAATCCCAAGCACAACCACAGGCTGGATGGAAGTGGACTGAGAGCAGCCCTGCGGAGAAATACTTGGAGGTGTTGGTTGACCAGACACCCAATGTGTCCCAGCCCATGTGCACTCACAGCTCAGAAAGCCAACTGTGTCCAGGGCTGCATCCAAAGAAGCATGGCCAGCAGGTCACCACTCTGATGAGGCCCCACGTGGAGCACTGTATCGAGCTATGGGGTGCCCAACATATGCAGGACACTGGCATGTCAGAGCAGTTCCGGAGGGGACACATGAAGATGGTCAGAGGGCTGGAGCACCCCTCCTATGAAGACAGGCTGAGAAAGTTGGGGTTGTTCAGCCTGGAGAAGGCTCTAGGGTAGCCTAATTGTGGCTTTCCAGTATCTAAGAGGGGTCTATAAAAGAACTGGAGAGGAACTTTTTACAAGGGCATATTGCAATAGAAAAAAAAGGGAATTGGTTTAAACTGCAGGAGGGAAGGTCTGGATGATAGATTATGAATTAATTCTTTACTGTGAGGGTCATGAGACACTGGAACAGGTTGATCAGAGATGATGTGGATGTATGATCCTTGGAAGTGTTCAAGGCCAGGATGAGCAAGCTGGTCTAGTGGAAGATGTTTCTGCCCACGGCAGTGGGGTTGAAACTAGACGGTCTTTGAAATACCTTCCAACTCAAACCATTCTTTGATTCTATGATATATATGTGAGTAAGGGGAAGAAAATTATGTTAAGACCATCTCTGTAACTACACTGAAAAATCAGAGATAATTATAATATCAGCTCTTGCATTGCTTAGCAGGCTGAGCTTACTACAGTTTTCAGAGGACACTGCTTTCCTCTGTTATTTTTATATTAATGAGGGAATCTAATGCTCATGGAATGATACCACCAGCAACAGCAAGATCCAGGAATAGCATGGGCAGGTGCTGGGCACAAGTTTCTCTGCCAATCAATCTCAAGCCTGACTCATCTTCTCTCAGTGTTGTATTTTCCTGAAGCAGAGATTAATCACTGTGCCAAACTGTATGGTGTAAAGTTCCACTTGGAATGAGAATGACTGTAGACAAATTTTCCCTAGCAATGCCTCATAACTTGAAATCAGTACTGCAATGACTTAGTGATGGGAGTGAAAGACTAAGCAAGAAAAGAATAAAATTCTCATGAAAATTACTTCACCTGCAAAAGTAATTTATGCAAAAGAAAGGTGGAAATTCATCCCAACCCAAAGAGAAATATCTTTTTTAAGACCTGTGCTTCTTGCATCTGTGCCGCAATATTTAAACAGCAGCTGCTTTTTAAATCAAACTAAGTTGTAAATCCAAGCTGTGTTATGAATTTCACCTTTTGCAAGAGCTAATCCAAAGTGCATCTGTCAATAGCAACATCTATTTTTGGTTCATCTCGAAGTATTTTAAGTACTGGAGGGTATTCAAAGAATGGTAAAAGGAGTCAATCAACATTTTTATTGTTGCAATTTTAACACTTAAAAGCCTACACATCAACCTTAAAGTAGGTGTGCTGTGAGCCACACCAGAAGACTCTTTATCCATGATTAAGTATCACTGTGAGGTGCTAACATGGAGAGGCATTTAAGAACATAGTTGGCAACTTTACAGAGATAAAATACTTTTTTTTAAATAAAATGCTTTTATTTAAAGCAACAGTTGAGTTATTAACACAGTGCAAGGCAAGTGCTTAGGGGCAAGTGCTGTTTTTAAGTTCCTGTAAAAGTGTTTTTTACATTCTGTAAAGCCCATCCCAGGATATTTCCTGAAAAAGTCTGTCATTGTGATAGACGGAAGTACGCAGGGAAGACAAACCAAATTTCAAAAAGCACTTGTCAGAGAAAGAGTAATGAAACCAACTTAACGTATTATTTAACAAAAGCAGCCAGGAAAAAATTTTAATGTGTGGCAACCATTTAAAACAGTTTGACTTTTTCATGAAGGTCACAGAGTCTTTCAAGATAAGGGCATAAGTACAAGCTACAGCACAATAAATTAGACTGTACTTGCAGGGTGTCACATGGAGCCAGTAACTTACAAACATGCTCCCACCCTGGTGCAAAAGTCATGTGTGTTGAAACAGCTCTCCCTTCAGTGCAAGTTGGCTAATTTGTTCTTAGTTTGGGCTGTCAAGGTGTAAGATCTTAACATTAGGTACAAAAAAAGCAGGAGCTCTACCACAAATTTCCTTAGTGTAGTAAACTTTATCACTAGTCTACCCTTGCACTTTACAACATACACCAAATACTGCAGATTGGATTTGAAAGACCAAAAGAGGCACTGTGGCAATTTTCTGATTGCCATTAATTCAGGTTTCATATACAAGAGAATGCTTACATTTCAGTTCAAATCTTGATCCTGTTATATTTAAAGACTGTTGAAGAACAATTCAATACAGTTTCATATATGCCACACAGCAAAGCTGGGAAGATTGCTAGTATTAGAAGGTATTTTTTCAGGTATATGAGAATAAAGAAAGCCTTTCATTAAGGACATGGATTAGGACAGTCAGCAACATTATCCTTTATTACTTAGTAATTCTGATGGAAATTAAAATTATTAAATAGATTCTGCAGCATTGTTCATTCTCCTATAATAATCAGGGTTTGCCTACTTTCAGTATATTTCTTGCATTCTTATTTTTGATTTTTTTCACAATTCCCTTCAATGTTGGCTGTGTTTTGAAATGGCTAAGTATTCACTTAGGTTGACAGCCTTTCATACCTTGCTTTCATACCCTTCCGTCCCCTTTCCCTCCTCCAAGAAGAAGCATTTTCAAGGCTCTAAGTGGGACCACACAAATGGAAACAAAGACTAGTTCATCTGACCTATGCAGCACTGACAGGCTCAGTTACTACAAACTTGAGCAGGCAGTCACAGCCCTGGCCTTGACAAACAGCCTTTTTCACAGCTCAGCTGAGATTTCTCCATGGAGCTGAATGAAAGACATCAAAAACTTAATTTCCAAGAGGTTGCCATACTGAGATCATACTGAGATCAAGCTGGATGACTGGTGAGCCAAGAGTGCTCTTTATAAGCACTGATCCCAGTGTACCTACACAGGTCACATTCCCCTAGAGCTGGAAGTGAGCAGAAGCCGAATAAGGAGAAAACCAGGAACACTGATACTGACTTCCACCAAGTTACAGCCTAGCAGTGATTCTCTGCCAGTGCTTTACAAAGAGAAGGTTTCCAAGGGCATAGCAACAGCATGCTTTCTCCTTGAAATTATTTGTATTACTGTTCTACTTTACCTTAGTTTAGCATGTAATTGATTTAAGTGTAAAACGAGATCTTATTTTTCCAGACATTTATTTTATAATATTAGATACACTAGAAAAATACATTATTTCTAATTTACAGCAACCTCGTCTATACTCTTTTTAATTACATGGGTATTTGTGTTTCATTATTATCCTTCTGGGTGTGATGGCAGCATTACAATTGTACCAAGCTCTTTCCTAAAGAGAATGCAGTTTTCTTTTTCTTATCCAGCTCACTCTGCCCTAAAGTTATCCTGAGGAAGTCCCTTAATGAATGTGAGTGAAGCAGCAGAAATGCATTCTCTGTGAGAACATTTCCAGGAAATTATTCTCTACTACCCTCTTATTTCTGTCTGGAGATGCAGAGACAAACAGACGGGGCTGTTTACAACCACCTCATGTACACATACTACTGTCTTTACGCTTTTAGACAATGTGCCTTTGCACATTGGCAAAATTAAAAATAAGATATTAAGAGAAGTATCTAATCTCTTTTCGAAGACTCCAAGCCATGCTGTCACATCGCTTTGTGTTGCTTACCTTCTACATAATTTCACCTTTTTGCAGGCTAAGCTTATTTAGTTCCACTTATGGCACCAGATTTTGTTATGCCTTTGTCTGTAGAAAGAAAAAGCCTCTATTCCATTCTTACTCTTAGTCAGAAGATGAAAATACCCTACATATAAGAAAATGAATCCACCCTCCAATATTTATTCTATAAATTGCAGGTCTTAAATATGCTAAACATCTCAATATAATGACTGTTTTTCTAGACCCCTAATGATTTTATTTGAGTCACCATCCTTGGATGTTTTTAAAAGACAAAAAAGATGAGCACTCAGTGGCACACTTAGTGATGGACTTGGCAATATTAGGTTTCCAGTTGGATTTGCTATTAAAAGGTCTTTTTCAACCTAAATGATTCTGTGATTTCAACGAATTTCCATGAACTCTCTACAAGTACCATACTGTCTTAAAAGTCCTGACCAGGGCATAGTAGTTTATCAGGGTCTTACCAAAGCTGTGTTTAGTGGAAATGTATATTTTATATAACCTTTTCAGTAACAATACTTGTTATGAGGTCAAAGCAATTGTCTGTGAAGAACCCTGTATTCTCCTGAACCTGTTCCATATAATCTGTAGCTTACACTGTTTTCCACTGAAGTAATTTCTCTTAACTTTATAAATCTTAAATTTATCTAATTCTTATACACCTTCACTATGTGCAATAGGCACCTCCAAAGGAGTCTCCATGCTACTACACTGAGACACTTGTCTGAGCCTTTAGAGCACCTACAATAGTATTCAGTTCAAAATCAAAGCATAGTTCTAAAGCAAGCCCCCTCACCAATAGCTAAGTCCAGTTGTCTTGAGCTCTTGCATAGGTGATTAGAGCAAGACAGCAGGGTTCATGTTCATTACCTGAATTGTCTGGTAAACTGAAGGATCAAATCCTTTAACAGTCACTTCTCGGAAAACTCTTGGCTCCAGTTCCTCTTTGGTCAGATCACAGTGATATATAATACCTAAAATACAGAATAAAATGCAAGCTTGTCAGCTTAGTATATATCCATCACTAAAAAGATGTCAGATTAGGCACTATGATGAAGTCATGAATGGGGAAGGTAACTCAGCAGGGTGAAAATCAGTAGTTCTGGACACATTTTTTCATTTATTACACAATTTAACACTTACATATATGCATTTCATCTAGGGAGGGTGCAAAGGCTTTTGTGCAGAAAGAGTAATTCTCACCACTCACACAAAGCCAGGAGGCTTAAGCAAAACAGGGGAAAAAAAACATTCACATAAAGTTAGAAAGGACTTATTGAGAACAATAATGTTAGAAGAAAGATATGTAAAGTCAAATTTAAAACACTCCATTTTACATCCATCAGACTGAAAATAAATATATCAGGAATTTCACTCAGGTCAACCATTTTCTCCTTATGATAAAATATTTGAAATTAAAATTCAAATGGCCTAGATAACAGAAGGAGCAAAACATCCGCTTGAAATTGTGGCAGACTAGCACAGATTACCTATGGAACTGAACAAAATCTGGTCTTGAGTAGCTTCTTTTGCATCTTGATCCTGCAGGTTTGAAGACATCTGCACTTGAGTTGTACATATGATTTCCAAAGGATTGTGCCCATGAAAAAACTTATGTCTATAAATAGTACAGAACTTCTAGGTTGCAGCAGAGGCCAAATCACAGGGAATACAGCTATCTAGACACTACACAAATGTGTAATTAGCCAAGAATAAATTTGCATTTAAACTATTAAATGTATTTCCTGTCATTCAACCCTAATAACATTTGAGTATGTGTCATACAATGTGACTACCATGTTTGCACACTGGCTAACATACTAAAAAATCCTAATATTCATGCCTGTATTACAGATACATAGGATACATAAACTAACTTGAGTGTTAATTATTCTTTGTTTTTCTCCTTTACAACAACCTGCAAAATTTGGAACATATATTAGGGAAAAGAACACTAAAAGGTATGGCAGTAAGCACTCTACTGGGATCCTCAATGTAATAAAATTAAATAAAATTAAATAAAATTAAATAAAATTAATAAGGTGGACAGGACTTGTTTGAAATCCTGCTGTATTGTGTGTATTGTAGGTACATTCAGGAAATAGAAGTAATTACTACAGAGGTTATAACAAAAAAAAAATCATACAGACTAAAACATGAAATAATAAGGAAACTTATCTGATACCAGGGAATTGCCTCTTTAAGTTGGTTTTATAGACTGGAAAATCAGGAAGACAGAGATTGGTAAACAAATGCAGATGTAAACTAACACTTCTAGGAACTGCTGATAAAGCCTTTTTCCATAACAGTGAATTAACAGGGGACCAAAAGTAGGACTAATCTAGTCTGGATTTTTTTTTTTTTTTAATTTCTCACAAAATGACTAGTAAGCCTAATAAGGCTGATAGGCACAAACCAGCATTAAGGCACCAATTCCCTTAAAGATCAGGATCCAGAAAATGATGTGGAAGTGCAGTGTAAAGCCCTTCAGGCAGCAACAGCAGAGCAGCTGTTTGACACACAGGCAGCTGCCCAAGCTGGGCAATGTACTGGCAAACACTGCACACAGAGCAGGCAGAATTGCCACATCTTAGCAAACCACGATAAAGAATAAGCACGGTTACAGACTACATATCCAGAGCAAATCAACCTAATGTTACACTAATATGCAATTCAACCCCTGCTACTGCATCTCTTGTTCTGTTGTATTTTTAGTGTCACAGCAGTTCATATAAAAAACCATTGTAATATTTTAAACTGTTTTGCCAGGTACTAAATAAATGTAAAACATCAGAGTGGTCACCTAAGCATCTGACCAGAGTGGACAGCAGGGATAACCATATTTTTCAAGGAATACCAGAAATTATTTTATGGTCTCAGCATATATGGGTTTTGAACTGCTTTATTCATTACTTCATATATATGGTTATTATTACTTTTGTTGTAGGTATTAAACACGAGTATGTTAATTTGTTTCTCATTAGAAAAAAAAGAACAGTCCAACCTAATACAAGTCCAAATTATACTGATTTCCAATAGTAAAGTATGAATATCTAGGTTAACCAAGGATCAGCCCCCTACCTTTTGTATGATTACTCCTCTGATGAGGTGAATGGAGGTTGCACACAAACTAAAATAAACCTACCTAAAAACTACCTCTCTGCTCTGCTTTCCTCATTCTTTCCTTATCATCATTCAGTCTACCTTCATTTCTCACCTTCCCTTTTTCTTCCAGACTCCAGGTCACTCTGCCCCAGTTAACAGAGCTATGCCATAGTGAATTCTTTGTAGATGCTAAAGGAAATGAATGAAAAGGAGGAAAATAATCTGCCTAAGCAACCAGCAGGCAGTGAGCGCAGCTATTGCTGGCCAGATGGAAGGCCACAGGCTAAAACAGATCTGGGCTCTTCCCATACACATTTTTAGCAGCTGCAGAGACTCTACTGGCTCAGCTGAGATGAATGGTGCAGGACTGCAAAACTGGCAAATTCTGGCCCACAATGTGGGCAAGTCAACTATGAACCATCAGGCTGAACGAAGTTAGAGATAAATGCAAGAGTGTCCTCAAGCCACTCTCCAGCTGCAATGGCTGCAACAATCTGAATGCTGTTTAAAAGAGGAACTGAAAATATATCATTTTTCTGTTTATGTAAACAGTAAGACAATAGACAACTCATCACACTTCTTATCTGCTAAGATAGAAACCTAATTTTGATAATTTGACATGATTCTTTCTAGCAAAACCAGCAAACTTAACTAAAGTATTTTACAGCCATTTTGCAATGTAATGTTACTGGGCTCTAACTGAAACAAGCAAAAACATAGGTCAGATGTTATAATAACATTTTTATCCTCTTACGATACAAAACCTTGGAAGAAGATAAAGATGCTGAAACCTATCTGCTCCTTCATATTTGAATCTTGTGTTGTATTAGATATTGATTGTTTGGGCCAGACAGAAACAACAACAACAACAACAACAACAACAACAACAACAACAACAACAACAAAAAAGAGTGAACAGTAAATACATTTTCTTGTCATATACTAGATTGACAATTGTGTAGAAAGTCCCTTCCTATGCAAAATCCTACAAGATTTACTTTTTTGTCACACCTGTATTATGTGATCTTTTGGACAGCTCCAGACTTGCAGGACTGTACAAAGAATATTCCTATAGCGATCCAACACCTAGTACTGTAAGGACAGATAGTAAGGATGCTCAAATAAGGCTATGCATAAACAAATCATAAAACTGTCAGAGAACAATTTCTGCGACTTTTATTGATGTTCTTTAAAACTGTAGTTAAAAATCACATTAAACACATTAACAATTATCTTTTACTGAGGCTTTCACCTTCTGTCTTGCTGTATGAAGCAAGAACTGTGAGAATGCTACAATTTTATCTCCAGTACAAGTCAGTCTTGAGTCTTAATGCAGGTGTCTCAAATACTAGCAGGCACATTATTTAGGCTTGATGGATCAAAGGATACATTTTTATGTGCACAATCACTGCTAACATGGGTGGAAGCAGTTTTATACCAATATACCAAATAACTACTAAACTACAAAAAATGAGGAAGACACTGTTCTCAGGAAAAGGAACAATAACATGAGACAAAAAAATCTTACCTGGAGATAAAAAGGAAGTAAACTGGTAGAATATTTCAGTGTCCTTCTTTTGGCCACTATATCCCACAATACTACCAACTTCTAGGGGAAAAGTCTTGAGATGTGCACCAGTGGCTAGGTCATGAAGCTGCAGGATATTCTTCACATCATGCAGGTAGCACAAAACCAGGAAATTGGACCTCACACAAGCAACCCATTCTGCACAGCATGGAAAAGAGAAACAAAGCCACAGAAAACACAACTAAAAAACATGAGAAAGAAAACAATCAGACATACTCTGATCCTAAAATTCTTTCGCATACCTAAATGCATGCAGCAAAATTTCTGACACGCACTGCCTTTAACTCTTAAATCTTTGTAAATGAACCCAAAATAAAGTCTGACATTCTTTGGAAATGCATTAACCATGCTGCTTAAAGTTAATTTATGCAGACACAGGAATAAAGAATTGCTTAATCAATATGCTTATGCATTTAGGATATTTATAGATCAATATTGCTCTTAAATATCACATATTTCAATGCATAACTCAAGCAGAACATTTATCTTTGCCAGCAATAGTTATGGAAAGTAATGAAAATCAAAACAATCATTATGATTTATACTCAAACTAAACTCGTAAGGAAAAAAGACATGGTCCTGTATTGCACATTGAGGTACAGAACCTAGATGTTACTATTTGTCTTGGTTCTATTGCTGAAGTAATCAGGAGACCATTCTTGCAAGCATGCCCTACTAGGTGTAAGAAAAGGGCTATTCTGGAGTGATATTCTCATCATGCTATTAAAAAAAGCCCATGAGCTTATTCAAGATGCTAATGTTGCTAAACAGCATTCTTGAGACTGTAAGGTAATAGCAGCAGGATGCAGCACAGTGAACTCAATCCAGCAAAAGGATCCAGGAACAAACCCCTCTGCGGAGGTTCACTGCCTTTATGTCTCTCCTGGCAGTCCTAGTTCTAGTCCTGCCATGTCTGTGCAGCTGTGCAGGAATGAGAGCTTCTGCTTTACAGAACTCTTCCCATCCTGAGTTTGTTCCTTGGAATAATTACTAGACATATGTGAACCTTTATTTCGTGGCATGCCAATTTTTCAACTGGACTTAAAAAAATTAAAACCAATTAAAATAAAATATCTGGGTTGGTAATTTCTAAAAGTCTCTGTGGTTCTACTGACTACCTCACTTTAATCTCCATCTCTATAGCCTGTACAGTGTAGAAACTCTTTGGAGCTCCAGTTCACCCACGATATATAATGTAACATATTCTCTTCTGTCTCCTGTGTCATTGGCTTTAGATCTCTAGTGACAAGTCTGTTTATTTACTCATACAGACAGGAGAAAGATTAAAACATCTTAATCTTGCTCAATATTTCTGTCATTTAAGAAATTATTTTGCAACAAAAGTATTTTAACTTCTCATTAATTCACAAATTGAATACAAGTAAGACAAAATACAAGCAAAGTTAAAAATCAAAGAAAGTACCCTGAAGGAGGTAATATAAGACATTTTTATGTGTTTATAAGACTAGATGAGGAGGTGATTCTTATTATCTTCCAGCTACATATACACAACTTCTTCTCTGACAATGCAGACTGGAAATCTAAATCATGGGCAAAACACCAGTG
Organism: Anomalospiza imberbis; assembly: GCF_031753505.1. Taxonomy (NCBI): domain Eukaryota; kingdom Metazoa; phylum Chordata; class Aves; order Passeriformes; family Viduidae; genus Anomalospiza; species Anomalospiza imberbis. The sequence goes on from NC_089683.1 coordinate 43,975,016, forward strand.
TTGGAAATTTTTTTTATCTGCTGGAAGCAAAGAATGAGGAGATAAACCAAATGAGCAAGAAATTTTAGGTAGGACAGACAGGGCTACACTGTAATGCCAAAGCAGCACTGTGAGATGGAGAGTCTAATGTGACAACATTAGAGGAAAAAATACCACAGCATAAGCATATAAAAATTGATGGAATTTCAATTTTATGCCATTTTATGTTATTCACATCTTAACAGCTCTTTCTAGTTTTCTCAAAGTCTTATGAAACCAAATAATTTGAATTCACAGTTGTAAAGAAGACAGTCCTATAAATGCATCTTTGCATATTCAAATTCCAGAATAAAAGTTCCGAGTTGTATGTTGTGCCCCTTTCATCAAGGGTAACAAGTTTTTGGAATTGAAGGTCAAAACCTGTTATTTTGAAAGCATCATATATATGTTGTCATATAGAGTTCAGGTCTGTCATGACCCCTAGAACTCAATGACCTTCAAATCCTTTTAGCTTGTTTCTGAAGGACCAGTGAAATGCAATACTTGTCTTTCTAGACATGTGAAATCATGTTTCATAAACACCTAAATAAAGCTTTACTACTCCCCTCTTCCCAAACACTACCATTCTTTTTTTTTTTTTACTCTCAAACTTTCCAACTCCCTCATGAACTTGTAGTCTAAATTTGGGAATTTTCTAACCAAAGCCCCAGAGTACATGAACTGAAATTTTAGCCATGACCTGAAATAATAAGGTATAGCATAACATAACACTGTTTATAAATTAGTAATCGATGTGTAATTTTAACTCTAGGGTGGCTAAAATTTCTTAAGTGAGGCTGGAGAACATAATAAATGTTTTAAGTTAATAGTTCTATTCAATGACATATTTTGAAATATAGTCACTCTTGGCTGTATACACAAGGAGAGTATGTAGTAATTTAAAATATTTTTTACATTGTCACTGCACTAATTTTCCAGCATTTTTACATGGTTTATGAAATTCATACAAAATACAAATTTAAAAGTTAGCATCCCAACAGCAACACAGCTTTTTTGCATGCAGAATTATTGCCTCTGCAATGAGTAGGAGATCACATGAGATCCACTGGTATTCTTAGCAACATCTATAATTAAAATGTCCAGTTTTACTCTCAAAATTTCTTGAAAAAAAGTGTCATAAAATGGATTATAAACACTCTCAGATCAACTTCAAATGTATATAATATATAGCTATATAATATATAGCTATATATATATATAAAGCTATATAATATATAGCTTTGCCTCAACAAAAATGGGATTTTTATTTTAAAATTATGTTGTGGTGATGCTTTAATTCCTCACTAATTATTTGATTAAACAGTTCAGTTTAATGTTTTTTTTTTCTTTAAGAGCTGATGTTCATTATTACTTTGACTTATATATTTATGAAGAGGTATTACTCTTTTTATTATAAAAGATTCAATTGCTCAGGAGAAAGGCTGCTGGCTTATGTGGGGATTTCTGCTACTAAGGAACTTGCCTAGGAAGCAGCAATATCAACTCTCCATCACCTCTTTGTTGTACAAATTAAATGCTCTCAGGTGGAGATAACAGATGAGAAGCCAATGCAAAATATTTTTAAAACATTCCATGAAATTTAGGAACACAGCTTCTGTGAACAGTACCTGTATTATAACTGGGTTTGGTGCATTGCTAACTGCCTCCAAAACTTACAGTAATGGCAGCTACAAAGAAATGCAAAAATCAAAACAGAGCAAAACATTCAAGCAGACTTGAAAGACCAGAAGTAAAAGAAGACACTAAGAACCAACACTTATATACACGGCAAGCTAAAACAATGCTGAATTATTAACAAGAGCTATTTTTTGACTGCAAGCTTTAAGTTGAGTCTCTGTTATTTCCATGCTCAGCACTGAGAACCACAGATACTGTTGGGTGTGTTGCATTATCAGCCAACCTTTTGGTTTTGCTCGTGCAGTGCAGGATGCATCCTGCATGCCTCTGTATTTCCTAGGAACTTTTAAGACTGTGTGATTTCAAATCTCCTGTCTAAGCCTGACACCATTGCTGCAGGCACCCTTTATAGACAAATGGGGAGAAGAAATAAGCATCTTTAGAGTGCAAATGAACCATTTCTTTTGGATACCCCATTCTGGGATACTATGAATTGCCTGCTGAGCACTTTCACACACACCAGTGATGTTTTTTTAAAAAGCTAACTATCCAAAACCTCACCAATTTATTTTCAGTTAATACCAATGAACAGAGCAGTTACTCTCCTGGATGTATCTAAATTTATCAACCTACCTACTTCCAACATCCATCAGGCACAGGATTTATATTACTACACAATAAACACTAAGAGGTTGCCTTCTCCAACCTGAGCATCTTGCTTCAGGCATCAGAGAAGAGATGAACACACTTGGAGGCAGTACCTTCCTAAGTACTGAAAGCAGGTGTGAAGAGTTATCCTTGGTACTGGCCAGTTTTCTCTGAAGAGTACAGTGACCACTTTGGTGACTACAATACCTTACACACAATTCTTCAATAGCTAAATTTGGGCTAGAGGAGATACAATTCTTAACAAGGCCTAGAAAACTGAGCTCAACTGTGTCTAGTACTTCTAGTTCAACCTTCAAAAAAATCATACACTGCTACTTTCCAAAAACATTTTTTTATTTTGACAGCTGTCATTAGCCACAAAGCTGCTAATGTGGCACCTGCAATGTTGCTATGAACAACTTTTTGAAATAGTTTCAGCGAAAAAAGGGGTTGGGTCCTGACACTAAACATCTACGCCACTAACCTTAATAACTTAAAACAGTTTTGACCTTTCTTTTCTGCAGCACTAACTACAGCATGTGAAGTGTCTGAATGTACAAACACGCTTTGACAGATGCAGGCTGAAATGCTGATGGAGAACACACCCCGCTAGAAAAGCCAAGCAGCCATAGAGCATCAGCAGTTACTTGATGTACCCTGTGCTTATGCATCCACTCAACGTGTGTATTGTTGAGTGAGAATAATTAATGTATTTCAATGGACAGCCAAAGCTGTAGCTGCAAGACGGACCTGGAAGGTCATGGTGGCTTTTTTTGGTCATCACAGACAGTGACCATAAACTTCAGTGTCTCTGCAGATTAACAGGAACCAACGCTGATCTCAACTACAATGAGCTCTAACCATCACTCAAGGCTACTTATGGGTAGCTTTGCAGTTAAAGCATGAGCAAATTACAGAATAAAACATGAATAATTCTGAAACAAGTGAGTAAATGCTGACAAGCCCTCACAATATAAAGCATGTACCTTCTCACTGAAACCCTATCCTCAGTGGCAGCCTGCCATGTTAAAGTTAACGGGAAAGCTTCAACCAGTTCAAGAAGTCAAGGATTTGGTGCTCCTTCCAGACTTTCCCTCCTGGCTTCACTACAGTGCCAAACCACAAATTTCAGCTGCAGTAACTCACCTCCCCATCTCTCACATATTTATGAATTAGTTAGCAGGTTAAAGGTATAAAGAAAAATACTATTTTCCACTTGGGAATTGTAGCTGAGGGAAGGGAAGTATTTTACATGTGCAGATGTGTACAAGGTACAGGGAGCACCGCCAGCGTTGCCTGTGCTTGTTAAATGGCCAACTGAGATTCAAAGAACTGTTCAAGATCCTCTCATCTACAACACATTCAGGAATATGACTTATTCCTCAGCCCTCCTTACTCAGGACATCTATTCTCCTTTTCATTGCCACAAGGAAAAGGCTGGATACTAACTGCTGCTCTCCAGTTGCCCTGCTCTACCAGTACTGAGCACTTTGGGTGCAATGGAGGGTGTAACAGTTCTCAAAATAAATAATTTCACCTTCTAAACCCAGCAGGCTTATCCTGTGCCTTAGAACTAGGGTTGCAGGTCTGTTATGGTCAGTCCGCATTTATGGTGTCATAGCTGCCTTTCAATTCAGCACACTTCTTGCAGCTATGTGGTCATTTAAAGTACAAGTTCAATGTTAGATGTGAATATCCCCTGTGGTTTTACTTCAGACTCCCTGAAAATTAAAACTAACACTTTATAAACAAACTCCAAAGGGTAGGAAATTAGTCTCATCACACTACAATATGCTCTGAGGCGTCCTCTTCAATTTCCTTTTAAAATAGCTGTCATTTATTTCTTCCCCTCAGCTCACAGAGTAGAGATCTAAATTTACCTCATCTCTGTGTAAAATCCCTGCTGACAGTTGTAAAATGAAGTGCATGTACAGCCTCACTGCAGGGATATGCTTGATTTTTCCCTTTATTTCTCAAATTATCTCACTTATAAACAGTTCTTGAAAAAGAAAGGGTCAAAGCCAATAGATAAGTCTATCTTAAAGAATAGGTTGAGGAAACCAAGTGACATTCATCCCATCATGTAGGCATGTGTGTTTATTTCTTGATTAGATTGTATTAGCTGCAGCATCTTTCTAAGAATACAATGATACTTTGTGGAACATTTCTTTATGCCAGTGATGGACACTGGTAGAGATTCTTAATTCTAAATCCTGATTATTATTTGTAAACAAATCTATTTCTGTAACTGCAGCTTTTATGAAATTGAATCTAAGTTACGACACAGAAATGAACAGGCTAAGTCTTCCAGGTAGGTCATACCAGAGTAGGATCCACACATCCCAGTGAAACACATTTGCGACCTAGGGTACCACTAACTATAATGCTTGTGAAGAAATCCTAATACAGCTAAATTACATCTTGTTAAAGTCACTCCCACACGTAAGTAAAAGGCAGTAATACCCATTTACCCTCTGAATCACTGCTGTCTTAGCTTTTGCAGAAGCAGCTTCATTACACTGTCATCTCTTTATCACCCAAATCAAATTCACTTGACTCCAAGGTTTTCAAGAATGAATTATTAACTGTCATCACTATAACTATGTCTTCCTTAACAAAGCTTGTAATGTTTAAAAGAGCCTGATATGGAGACTGGCTTGCTTGCTGGCTACATCAAGTGAAGGAGTGAAGTTTTTTATTTATTCAGGACTACAACTTCCTGAACATGATAAAACTCATGTCTTGGTGCAAAGGATACAACACTAATCTGCAAGTATCTGTAATAAAGAAGCAACTGATGAATTTAAATTTACTTTTCTGTAAGATCTACTACAGATTTATTAAGATCTACTTAAAACTCATCTTCTAATGGGGACTCTTTCATTTGTTCAATCCAATTTCTTTACATACGACTCCAAAAAGCTATAGAGGGAAGGAGACATATGATTCTGTTCTGGCTTCACATTCAGCTACAGTAAAAGATTAATGACACACAACATATTCCTCAAAGTCACCCTGATGGTTTTATATGACAGATTATGTTTGCTTTCAAGTGTTTAAGAGCTGAATGTCTGTTGGGTTTACAGTCTAAAGGCCAATGTCCTCAGCAAACCCATTCATCTCAGCTTTCAGTTTTTTAGTGCAGTTCTTGTTAAGTCGGTACTGTCAAGGCTGTCATGTATAAGCCATTAAATGAATGTTGCATGCATTAATTCTTTTTTGTTTGTGCACGAACATGAACTCATCACGACTTTGCCTTTGGAATTAAACGAAAATGGAGTTGAGCTAAATACCACAGTGTAGGGAAGAGCAGACCTGGCATTTATCTTACTGGGAAGGAATAGATAATCAGTGCTTACAGAGCCACTGGTCAAAGCTCCTTTGGCTGCCTAGACCACTTTCCATGTAAATCCACACATGATAACCACATTTCATGTCAGTCACAGGTTTCTGTCCCATTCTGTTTATACACTCACCACGTCCAAGTCAATTTTTCAATTTGGTCCCACTTTATAAACTGCTGTCCCTCATAACTTAAGCATAGCTTAACATTGCCTGTGTATTTGCACATTACCAAAATTAAGAGTTGGAAGCAATTTTTCACTTACATGTATTACTAATTCTCTGCTTAGGACTCGAAACATATTTCATTTAAGATGCAGGTTGCTCCCAATTAAAATAGTTCCCAATCTTAAGAAAAGATTTGTGCCTCACCAAGCTCTAATTTGCTACATTTCCATTCACTAAAATTCTCTCAATATTCTAGATCCCAGTCATTTGCAACATCACTACAATTCTGGATAAGTTTAGAATCAACATTTATGTCACACGGGGGACACCTAGGCTGTGGCAGAAATCACACAGGGCACATTGTGAACTGCAGACAAAAATAAAGATTTTTTTTTAAGTGACAAAAGCCTTAAGATGACTTTGAAATAGTACTAAAATAGGTTTGTCTTAGTGAGGAAAGAGAGAAGTTACTGTATATGCACATATGAAATCAGATGCACAAAGAGAATTCTACTCATTCTACAAAGCAGCTCTTCACTGCTGGGAAAGTAGGAAGGAATTTGTATAAAAATTGATTAATAAAAAATTCAGAGTATTTTTGAATAACTAATTATACTAGTCAGATAATTAGTACCTTGTACATAATTGTACCCCGTACTGCATGGAGAGCAAACAACACTAAGCATCTGTCAAAAAACAGCTCAGAAGAGGGTCTTCTGTATTATCTGAAACTAATTCTAAGCTTTCATAGAACTTTCTGCAAAATGATGGGATTAAAAAATACACCTTTATTTTAATTATATAAAAACCAAATATTTATGTTTTGAACATGCTTCTATACTTTAAGAATTCCATGCCCTTACACTTTCCTGAGGCTTTTTTTTTTTCAAGTACTGTTCAATCCTCTTATTCTAGGAACAAAAGAAATCTTGTCTCAAATTCTGACCAATTCTGGTCAAAGCATGCTGCAGTACTGCCAGATTTGCCCTTTCCCTTCTTTCTGCTTACAAAGTCCCTCTTGTTGTAATCCCTGACTGTCTAGTAAACATTTATTTCACTGACATGAAGCAGGAAAATACTTTCCCCTCATTTCCTACAAACTCAGAATTGAAACAAGGACAGATGAAGCAACTTTACTAGGGCCACACAGGATGTCAGAGAGAGAAAGAGATATTCTGAATCACTTGTATCTCAGCAAGTCTTTTAATTGCAAATCCTAAACAAAGTTTAAACCCAGGAAAAAAGCAAGAAGGTCTGTAAAAGATAATTCAACAGACTAATTACTGAATTAATTTGGAAAAAGCAGAACCTAATGTCTTTAACCTGAAATGGTACTCTTACCTAGAACATCTTTCTCATGTTCAGGGACGAGAACTTTCCATTTGGATTCCTCTGGATCACTGAAGTCAATGTTGATTAACCGATAATTTGGAGAATGGCGGTTTGTCTTGAAAGTGAACACTGTTCCTTCATTGGTGACATACTCGTACTCAGCCTCAAAGTTATCTATCAGCTTCACCCATTGAAGAATTCCTGCAAGATCAAACAGAATGTCAATTCCTCAAACAAAACCTTTCAACGCCTGGGGGCAAGGCCTTTCTGACAGTTGCTGTAGGCTCTTTGTTGAACAATGCTGGTGACCAGTACAGTTATGGAAAGGCCAGAATGTGTACCAGGTATTAAGAACTTCCAAAGACTGCTCCAGATCAATAGGCTGCAATGGAAAAATGCCAGTTCACAGACATGTTAAGATGATTGGTTTGGGGGAATTTCTAGCAAAATAGTGCCAGAATTATGGCTCATGTTTCACCAGCTTTCCTAAGGGGCTTCTGGAGAGCTCAGATGCTTGCCACAGCAATGCTCCTACCACAGGGGCTGCTGTGAAGCCAACGCCACCAAGCTCATCAGGCTCTTGTCAAGGGAGCTCATAAGCGCCCCCTTCTAAAGACTTAGAATGAAAGGATGCAGCTGAATGGAAAGACTGCACAAAGCTTTCAAGTGCAATTTTATTTTTAACAGCTTTTCTAAAACTACTATTTAATTATAAAGAAATGTTTGCAAATTTTAGTTCCTGCAAAAAATTTTACTTTGAATGGAAAGTTTTCCATCCTCCTTAAAAGCCCAGAACTTCCCACAGAACAGAAATGATGGTATTGGAATGAGTACAATAAACTTCAATGAGAAATTTCTCTTTCAACTCAGAAACAACATTCCTGAAATGCTGTTCTGCAGAAATTTGTCACCAGCAAAGGACAACTACAGTAAGCAAATGTTGATGTGACAGCCTGGTCAGAGAGCCAGAAAACTAGATAAGTTTTCCCAGAATCAGTTTGTGAGACATTAGGGAGTTGAAGATAAACAATGATAGCTTGTTATTATAAACAACCTGTGGGTGTTGTTTTCCTACTCTCTGTTTTCCTGTTTTTCTCAAAGATTGTTTATAAGAAAGGTGTTTTATTAATTAGCCAATCAGGTGAAATGTATTGATTAATTGACCAACCTGGTCTGTCTGTATCGGAACATTGTATAAAAGAGAGAATTTTGAAGTAAAGCGCAATGCTGTGCAAACCAGCCTTCTGGTGAGTCTGTGTCATTTCTTACTCAACAGCGACAAGCAAAAACGTCTGGGTTTCTGAAGAAAGAAACTGCATTTTGCCTATCAATCTCCTAGAATATCACACTCAGTAAAAGAAGCGGACTTCTCTCAAAAAATGAATTGCCTCAGTTTCAGACTGTGGTAAAGAGTGGGTAGTATTGACTCAACCTGAAGATGGAATTTTAAGACTCCACTGCCTTTTATTCACATTTTCCTGTTTTACAATAGGTTGAGAGGCTAGTAGAAAGAAAAAGTAGCAAGGCTAGATAAGATATGTGATATACTTGTTATATGTATCATCCAAACTTACTATTGCAAGCATCATAAATAAGCTATGCCAAAAAAGCAGAATCCTTATTGATATGTGAAACTAAAGCTCTTATATCTTAAAATAACATTTAGTGCACTGTCTGCCCCTTTCCTAAAGCTACAAGTTGGGTCTTTGCTTTTAAGTATAAACAAATAAACTGTTCATAAATCTGTTTGTGAAATTCTATAATGCAATGTTTGTATCAATAAAAAAGCATTTCAGCTTATTTTATAATATTAAAAACTGAGCAAAATAATGCAAGTAGATCATAGCCAAGCTGTAATTACTGTAAATTTAAAAAAAGAAAAGAATAATTGAGGAAGCAGTAAGATGACTAAGGTCATTTTAAACCCATTAGATGTAATAACAGAGTATAGTCAGGCCTGGTACATTCATAAAGTTTGTATCTCTTAATTGCCATTTTGAAGAAGAAAAGAAAAGCTCCCTGTCTCTTCATGCAGAGTGATTAAATTCCACTTTGTGTACTGCTGTAGTAAGAACTTTCCACACAATCCAGTCAATTTAGTATCCTGAGTGAATACACTGCCCCTGAAACTTGATTTTTCCTGAGATTCAAAGTTTTGCCCAAGAGATTTCATGTTGAAGAAAAATCCTGCTAAGTCACTCCAATTGCTGTGAGTTCCACAGATAAAACCTGCTCTGATGCCCAGTGAAAACAAAGCAAATCCATTCTACAGCAAACCCTAATAAACAACATGAAACCATTTCAAGACCCCAAGTCACATGGCATTTTAGTAAATAAAAACTTTAACTGCAGAGTAACACCATAACAATACTGGTATCTGACAGAATGAAACCATCATACTGAAGTACAAGACTTCATAAAAAGAAATTGCCAGACTGTTGAAAAAACACACTTTTTTACTGGCAAATGTGCACAATAGCTGTAATCTCCATGAGTGCAACAGAACTTGGATTCCATGAAGAAAAAGGACAATAATGTGGCACTAGGGATTTACATTGCTTCCTTGCAACTCATTCATCCACTCCCAAATGAGCAGCTAGTAAAAAAGTGAGAGGGTTGGTGTTCTGCAGGGGTACACTTAGTTGTTATTATACAAAAACAAGAGCATTCATCTTATTAAAGTGGCTTTTATGCAGTCCTTAGAAGACAAATATTGCAGATGAATTACCTCTAAACCACTGTCTTACTGAAGCAGTTAAATATGAGAACATCTAATCCAGGATCAGAGGCAGGAACGAGGCAACTACAGGCAGCCCTTACATCAGACACATCATTGCTGCACAGAGGATGTGCTGCAGTTCTCCAGTGAGAGGAACAAATCCTTTGCAATGACACGGCTATCAGCCATAAGAGGATGCTTCTTTTTGCTTGGTTGCAGGTGACCTGGTTGTGGCTGTGACTGAAAGGGATATTCTAGCATTGCTTCAGATCCTCCTGCTTAGCCTTCTCTGTTGGGCTAGAAATAACAACCTAGTGACAAACACAGGCAGTTCACTGGGCACTTACACGGCTGAAAAGTGATGGGGACAGACACCATTTCTCCCCAGGTCATGCCTGTGGAAACACAAAGAAGGGACAGGCCCATACAGTTCACTAGCATGGCACTGCCTCCATATCAAGCACTCTCTGACCTTGCCTCTCAGCAACAAAAAGAACAGTATGTCTGTAAGTTATGACCTCAATAAGTACTTGAAAAACAAGGTGAAGGATAGACATTGAGTCCATTCTTCATAAAAAGGAGAAAAAAGAGTTGAAGAACTGGATCTTGATAAGGCATTTACAGGTTTAACCAGCAGCCCTGAGAACATGTGTCTTTGTGAAGAATCACTGAGAAGTGGCATTTGGATAGTCTAAGGCTACTCTTAACACCTGAAATGCTGAAGACTTCCATTTAATCCACATAAGCACACAATGAGACAGATTTATTATATAGAGAAAAAGCATGACAGTTTCCTGTATGCTGCTGCTATACCCTAATCCTTTCCCCTGCCAGTCCTTCTATTAAAATACATCACTGAAAAGATACAAATGGTTTTGCCTATATGTTTTATACCAATCAGTTGTTCATCATCACATAACTGCATTACAATAGGAACTGCAGGTAGAATTCAGTGGACAATAAAGCCATACTACACAACAGAAATTCATAATCCTGCAGAGCTAGGCTTCTGCAAAAGAATAAAGCAATATTCAGTGTACAGACAGAATTTTTAAACAAAGTTTTTGGATCCATAGACGATCAAAAGAGAAATTGTTTCAGTAAGCATCACAAAATATGCCCTCAATCTTCTACTGGCCTCTGAACATAGTAGAATATTCCACAGTCTGCTGAGAGCTCTGGGTGATGAAGCAGGTCTGTGAATGACAACTACAGGAGAAGGAAAAGCTAATTTGAACAAATTGGTAAGAGCATGAATTATGACAAGGTCTTGTTACCAACCCTCTTTAGACAGAAAGGATAGAGCGGCTGAGAGTCACTGTTAATCACTTCACTAAATGTTCTTGATATTTCCATATTTCATGTTTCATGGAAAGGCCAAACAATCAATTAATGGCAAATAACCTGTGTACTGGAGAGACAGGGTTTAATTGTAGGATTATGTGACACAGGGGAAAAAAAGTTTTCAAAAGGCAAACACTTGCATTTGGTGTTTTTCATGTGCTCTAACAGTCAAAATTACCAGGTGAAGATATAAATGCTCGTCTCCATAAATTCCATTCTGTCTTGTCATTTTTTGCAAGACAGCTTTTCCACAAATGGGGCAGTGCTGAGAAAGCTCAGGAAATGAACCAGGAGGCTTGGGTCGTAACAACAGGACAGGTTTTCTAACCCAAAGAATGACGCCACATTTTATTACAGTACACACATTAAGTAAATAAACTTCTACCTACAGAAAGATAATGATTTTTTAACTCCTGTATTTTCATAGAATCACAGAATGATTTGGGTTGGAAGGGAGCTTAAAAGCCATCTAGTTCCAACCACCCTGCCATGGGGATAGGGTCATTTCACTAGACCAGGTGCTCAAAGCCCTGTCCAAGCCAGATTTGAATACCTCCAGGGATGGGGCACCCACAACCTCTCTGGGCAACCTCTTATGGTGTTGCACAGTACTAATCCACACTAGGTTTTACATTCAATAGAAGACAGAATCTCATGGTACACAGCATACATCAGACTGGAAGAGACTGTTTCAGGGCCCCTGTGGCATGTTCATAACATATTCTGGGAACTGAATGGCAGAGTCCTTCACTCAGACATCTACTTCCACATCAGAATCTAATTTCTTCTTGAATCATGTAATATTCAGCTTGCTCTCAAGCCCCTGCTCTGAGCGAGGCAGCTAGGGAAAAGAACTCAGAGTTTTTTCCTTCTTTTTTCTTCAAAGCCACAAATATTTAATTGTCTCACTCTGATCTCCAAAGGCAAAAGAGATTTTCAACCTATTTGGACTGTCTTTAAAAGCAAGATCTCTCTGTATCTTGGGACCTGACTTCATTTATAAACATCTGAGGGCGGAAATCCTGTAAAGGAGATATTAAGATGCTCTTAAAATGAATGCAACTTCTGTATTTGTATTGAGAGGATACGACTCATTTTGCAGATGATGGATAACAGCTACTCAATGATCATGGAAAGTTAATGTATTTGCCATCTAAAACACAAATAAATGGAAGGAAGCAATCTTCATCCCTTTGAGTTAAAAAGTTCAGATGTGTCAAGATATTTTCAAAGATTAATCCACAGGACAAAAATCAAGCACTTTTATGAAAAGACATTTCTCAATCAGTTTCAAGGCTCCAATTTTACTTCCACTGGAATAATCACTCAAAAGACAGGAGAAGAGAATATATATGATTCATTTTGAGAGCGTTATAGCTCATGCCCTCAGAGAGCAGAACACAGCAACAGAAAAGCAGGCATCAAAGCTAATCTCTCTCCCTCACACTATACTTTCTCTAATATAAAACGATGAAAGCACAAATACCTCATCTAAAAAATAACTTCATTAGGAATACTATTTACCCTGGTGGTGTTCAAAGCCATCCTGAATAAGGCGTCGAGTAACCTGGTCTAAAGGGAGGTGCCCCTGTCCAGGGCAGGTAGGGTTGGGACTGGATGATCTTTAAGGTCCATGCCAACCCCTCAACATTCTATGATTCTGTGATTTATAAATGTAATGTCCAGTCAGAGAGCAGCAGCATGGAGGTGTCCTTGCTCAAATTAACAGCAAGCTATTTAATTTCATAGAATAGCTTGCATTTGAAAGGACCTTTAAAAGTCATTTAGGCCAATCCCCTTGCAATGAGCAGAGACATCTTCAACTTGATCCAGTTGCTCAAACCCCCATCCCACCTGAATTTAAATGTTTTCAGGAATAGGGCATCCATCACCTCTCTGTGATGTGGCAACCTGTTCAAATGTTTTAACACATTTATTGTAAAAATCTTCTTCCCCTGTCTAATTTAAACATACCCTTTTTTTAGTTTAAAGCCATTACTGTTTTTCATATGGGAACAAGCCCTGCTAAAAGTTTGTTTCCCACCCTTCTTACAGACTCCCTTGAAGTTGTGAGGCAGCAGCAAGGTCTCCCTGAAGCCTTCTCTTCTCCAGGCTGAACAACCACAGCTCTTTCAGCCTTTCCCCACAGGAGATGTGCTCCAGTCTTCTGAACTTCATCATGGTCCTCCTCTAGGCCTGCTCAAACAGGTCAATGTCCTCTCTGTGCTGGGGTCCCCAGAGCTGGATGCAGTGTTCCAGATGAGGTCTCATGAGAGCATGGCAGAGGCACAGAATCCCCTCCCTCATCCTGCTGCCCATGCTGCTTTGGATGTAGCCTAGGATACAATTGGCTATCTGGGCTGTGAGTGCACATTGCCGGGTCATGTCCAGCCTCGTATCCACCAATACAAAGTCCTTCTCAGACCCAGCAGGGCTGCTGTCAATCCCTTCATCCTGCAGCTTGCATTGAAAAAGGGGGTTACCCCAACACAGGTGCAGCACCTTGCACTTGACCTGGTGGAACTTTATGAGGTTCCCATGGGTCCATTCCTTGAGCTTGTCCAGGTCCATCTATATGGTATCCCGTCATTCAGGTGTGAAGCACCACTCAGCTTGCTGATATCTGCAGACTTGCTGAAGGTGCACTCGATCCCACTGGCTATTTAGCACCGCTCCCAGTACGGGACCCCTGAGTATGTATGGTCACATTACACCACAGACACTCATCACCCCTGTCCACTGGGACCCTGAGCTGCTGACCACTACCCCTGGAATGTGATCATCCACCAAAACCTCATCCACCCATCAAATTCATATCTCTCCAGTTTAGAGAGATGGATATGGTAGGGGATCACGTCAAAGGTCTCACAGAAATTCAAATAGGTGACAGCCCATAGTGCTTTTTTGTCACTAATTTTATTTAATTTTATTGCTAATAATTTGCCTCCAAAAATGAATGTATATGAAGTATAAATTTATGTATAATAAATAAAAAAATACAGTGAAAGCAAAACTTTGAAACTGACATTTAAGGGATATGAAATATTTTTCTTGAACACTCTATTGTGGATCCTTCCACATATTTTTCAAGATAACTAATTTTTTTCTCCCCATTTGTTAGGATACAACAGCCTTGTTTTGATATTAATTTTTGAAACTTTTTTAAGTTACTTCAATCATAGAAAAATTTTTTAAAACATGGAAGAGTATTCTCCCTCTCATCACATTCCACTTTATAGCTGATGTCTACTGTCGCCTCACTGTCTCTTGTTCATTTTCATTACAAAGTTTTTGATCTACTGTTTCAGTCTACATTACACATACTGACTCATCCCTTTAATGTTACTGTATATAGCACTGTTCATTGCTTATTTATTTATTAAGAGAGCCTGCTAAATTGCAAGACTAAACTAAAACACAAAAGGCCAAACAAACCTATTTTCAACACTGATGTGGATAAACATTACCTTTTTCCACCTGCCCTCAAGTCACATACATGCTTTTTTAGTATGGGGAAAAAAAAGAACAACATTCTAAACAAAGAAACAACACCAAAAAAATCTGACTCATAGCCTTGCTCTTAAATTCTTTCTTGCAACCTTTCCCTGCCAGTCTAATACAAAGCAATTCCAGCTGACAATGACTAAGCAACCAGCAAGCTGTGAACTTCTGTGTTTGCTCCATTTTTATCACGTTTTAAAGACAGTGGCTCTCAAGTATTTTTCACCAGCTCCTATTCCCCTACATGTGTCCTTCCACCACCTCACACTGTTCCCACCAGACACAAACCACCAACCTTCAAGCAGCCCAGTACCCAAGCATAAGAGCCCCTATCACTGTTCTCTCCCTAAAAAGCCCCTGTACCTCCTATTTAAAACAAATCTGCATTTAGCTTCCTTTCCAATCCAACAACTCAACTGCGCTTTCCAATTAGCCAACCCTCTAAGCTTTTTGCATTCCAGAAATCACTGCAGCTTTTCATAAGGCTATGTTTCTACACACACAAAGGTTACAGGAAGAGCCACCTCTTCTCTACCCCATGCTGGTTTATATCCCTTTTTTTCCCCTCTGCTCTCATGCTTCAGGTCCCCCAGGAAGAGTAAAGTGGGGCTCTGCCCAGAGCTCTGAGTCAGTTCTGATCTCAATCATTAAACAGTTCTACAGTGTTCACAAGAGAATCCTGACTTCTTCATTAGCCTTCCCAGCTGCTACCACAATACAAAATAAAGAAAAAGGTCAATACTAAGGACAACTTCAACAAGACCAATAGGCAATGTCCTGCTGGTCTATGTTCATAGCCAAGGGTGATTAAACAGCTTTCATTTATTTCTTGCTGCACAACAGATTGGTGCTAAATTCCTTCTTCACAGCACCAAATCACCAAATTCAAAAGAGTAAACAGTAAAGGCTGACAATCTAATAAAAAAGAAACAATCTCACTTTTCAAGAAAAGGGAAAGACAAAATTATTACCAGGCACAGAAGCATGAAGAGACATGCTACATAAAAAAACACCACTGTTTTTGTGGTTTGGTTGGGGTTTAGGGTTTTTTTGGTTGGTTAGGTTTTTGGGTATTTTTGGTAAAGTGTACAACAAGGTTTACTAATAAATAATTGCTTGATTACTGTGTATCCAGCTGTTTGGCTACTATGAGGCATTTTCAGGTATACGGAGAACAGTTAAGCAAAGTGATTCATGAGAAGTTTTCTTGTTTGACTGGTTCAACAAACAAGCAAACCTGAGCGCTGTCTGTCTTGTCAAGATTGATAAAATACCTACTGAAAATTGTGCCTTACAGTGCTCAGCTACTGGGTAAATATGTGTTTTTTTAAGAAATACTTAGCATTAGATCACTTTTAAATGCTTGTTAGAGGAGCCAAGAGTTAAAAAGCCTATGAGCAGCTTCACAAGATAAGTACGGAAATCTGGAGTACTGAATGAGGGAATAACCTTCTGGTCATGAACCCACAGTGCCGTCCTTCCTGACCCAACAGGCACTGCACTCCTGCTACTGATTCATAAGGCAAAAGTAAACCTTATCAGCTGGCTGACAGAGTAGTCAAATCTGGACAAGAATCCCATAATTTTGTCCCTGACCTTTCTAAACCTCACCCCACAAGGAGCTAGAGTAGCAAGCACAAAGGGAAGAGCTCCCAAATCCACAGTTACTTGAACCAGTAGAGCAAGGGAGTTACCCCAAAAGTGTAAAGAGCTGTCTTATTACAGGGGGTCTTCTCACAGCACTGTCTTGCCACAATACTGTGAATTATGACCTCAGGTCTTGAGAAATAGAGTATTTGTAAAACACTGATATGAGATAAAAATATTTTTTAAAGTGTGTTTGGTTAAGTTAGTTGTAAACAAAGTTCCAATTGGTAAACCTGGTCATTTCTAACACAAAGAGTTTTGTCACAAAAATTATGCTGTGAACTGGGTTAATCGGATGGGATTCACAAAACGCCTGTGGTAGTAGGGGAGTAAGGGAAACAATATCTCCCCAAATCTCTCATCTTTTCAGACTAATTTAAAATCCCCATTAAAATGAAGCTATTTGTCATAGGATACTTACCACAGTGATTTTCTATTATAAAAAGGAGCATTCTTGGCACAAGTAGCTCACAATGGCCTGCTTAAAAACCTAGCAAACAACCTAAACATTTGAAGAGGAATATGACTCAGTCTGTATACAGTAGAAACCCTGTGAAGGGGGGAAGGAAAGCATGAAGAACATTTTAGCTAATCTGTAAGGCAGAAAAGATGCTCAGATGCTCCCTGTACTGTTCATTGAAAGAAACAGAAACACTGCTGTGTAGATTATCTTCTGAGGAAAACAATCTGACAAGGAATGTCACAGGAGACTGCACAGCAAATTCAATTAATCTATAGCTGTTGACAAAAACATCATGACATATAGTAAAGGGGGAAGATCTATTGACACACCTTAATTTTCAGACGCAGAAATAGACAAGTTAAATCCTTTTAAGTCTCCTGAACATTTAGAAATAGTCTACTCTCATTTATTAGATGTGATCTCCATTCAGAGACTAAGATGATTTTCCACTCAACATAGGACAACTTAACATCCACTGACTCACAGCCTGAGAAATACATGAACAATCAATGAATGCATAGGACACAACTCCTTCAGTACAACAGAACTAATATAATGTTCTCTCTTCCAGAAAGTCACTGATGACATCATTATCACCTCACTTATTATTTAATGGCTGTATATGCAAAAGGAAGCAATAACTCATGCTGTGCAGGAAGGTAATGAAATTAATTAACTCAAGATTACTAAAGCAAAAATTAAGTGGCAAATATTGGACAAGCCATATTTCATAAAAATAGAACTTATGAGAAAGCTAAACCAGAAGTTTCCTCTTCTTCAAAGCAATTTACTTTAGATTGTTAGCAAAATCATTCTGTTCCATTTCTTGATGATTTTTGTGGAACAATCTGGATCTTCCCTTTCAGTTTCTTGGATTGAAAAGGTGCAAATTTACTTTTTTATTTGTATTGTCTAGACAGACAGCAAAAATGGGACAGGCACATAATTGAGCATAAATATGGAAGAAGTTCACAATTTAAGAAGGCAAAAAGGGTTTTACAGCTTTGTTTTTTTGACTGAATGAGCTTATCTGGTTGGATTAATCTTTTCGAAACAGCCACAAACTGTTGAATTTAATTTGAAATTTAAAAAGTAAATATTGTCTTGCTATAAAAACATGCTATATATAAGTAACAGTAAAAACTGAAGATCACACATTCCTTTCACCTACTGGGGAAAGAAATATCTGAGCTTCTGTAAGCTTGTTATGGGCTATATTGTGTTGCTTGATGATTCCCACAGTAGCTGACTCATCCCTGAATTCACAGCCATCTTCCAAGTTCTACCAGGAAGATATTTATTAAGCATTTTTTATTTCCACACATTAAACAAACTGTTTAATTTTGCACTCCTGTTTCTTCTTTCTTTTCCCAAGATGGATATCCCCCTTTTCAATCTGCTTCCCCACTCTACCCTGCAAATTTAAGCAAAATAATTCTACCAGCTACGGTGCTCTTTGAGGGAAAAGGCCTTTTTTTGTCTCTCAGACAGACAAAATGAACTTTATTCTGAGCAATAAGGTCTCCTAACATATAGGCAGAAGTATTTTTAAAAAATTGTGCCACCTTTCTAACCTACAGTAAATTAGAAACAAAGCCCACAAATCAGCTAGCCAACCTTAATTCTAACAACCCTTAAGTACAGTGCATTTACTCTTTCTAAACTACGATCTTACAATACAAATAAATTCAGAAGTATGAGAAATTTGTTGACAGCAGACATGAAATAGTTAATGAGTATATAATTTCATATGTCCAGCTGTGTACAGAAGTAGACTAGTTCGGCTAAATCAAACAAGTCTCCAAAAATTAAAATAATGAAAAACTAATCAATAAAGTCTATACATGAAAGAGAAGACTTAAATTTTTATTTGATCATATAAAATTTGCCACATACCAACCTTTATATACCCAGTGCAATATTGCCAGATTGCATGAAGTTTTCAAAATCTTTTTCTTCAGTCTCAGTGAAATAAGAAAATTATAAAAACAATCACTATTCCTAAACAAGCTGTACAATATTCTATCAAAAGTATCCAAACTATGAACCACTTCATAGAAACAAAAATGGCTTTCACTGAATCCAAGAGCCTCAACCTAGAAACCATAATATTGCTATCCAGTACAAGAAGAGCCAGTAACAGGTAACTAGACTATAAAATACCTATACAGGAATAGTTTATTATTGTGATTCCTTCACAATTGAGGGAAGTCCTGACCTTTGTTTTGCTCCATCCAGACAAGGGAAGTCAGGTCTGCCAGCCAGGATGCTGCTGCAGAATGACACAGTCCGTACATTGAGCACAGGAGCTTCTACGACCATAGTGTGGCTTTAGTCCATAAATACACACATGAGCGTTTATCTTGACCTGCTGCTCAAACAGCACTTAAATTCTGATGCATCTCATAAAAATTAAACAGTATAAAGGACACTTCGATAACCAGCCTCTGTGGGATTTTCAAGGACAGGTCCAAACACTGGAAGTGATATAAGGAACACGGATATAAGGGGTTTATTACAGAAGGAAGGATAAAAAAGAAGAGGGAGACAGAACAATCTAAGTACAAAATTACTACAAGATTTTTTGTAATACCAGTTGTGTTCCTTCAGTTCTGAGGTACGTTCCATGTATTAGGTCCTTTCCCTCGATTACTAGTTCTGTTACTTTTTTTCTCTTTGTTAAAAAACCATAGTCCTGTCTCTTAACAGAAGTTTTCCTCAGTCAATTAATTTCAACAATCCAGGAAACTGTTTAGTCAGTATCACTTTAATAAAGTGTTAAAAAAAAGTAACTAAGAATTCAGTGGTCATTTTCAGCTTTCCGTTGCAAAATCAGACTTATTTGCACCTGTCTTCAGCAAGCATCTCCAAGATGCAAAAGCATTTTGACTGAAATAAGCAGAGCCACTCCAATGTTATTTCACTTCTTCTTTATGGTTACTAAATTGAAGCTTCACTGTAAAATCACTCTGTCCTTAAAACAGCATCTATATCAGATGTGTTATCTGCTAGATCTTAGACTAGCTACAATATCATCCATTTTCTTTCATTTTTCAGTTTCCCTCATTCCCCCTTTGCCAGTCAGTACAATTTCTGAAGTAACTAACACTCACTCACATAGTCCTGAAAATAGTTATTTTTTTCTGACAGCTTCTTCACAAACATCTGTGTCTTAATCAGTTTATTTTCTCTCTCCCCTCAACTTTGTACTTTTTTCAGATTTCCTGCTTTAATTTTTTCCAGTTGTTTTCAGTTTTGAGGTATTTCTCTTTTCTTTTTCTCCCTTTAATCTTAGAAGCATGTGAGCTACAAGCCCCTTTTTGCAATCAGCAAAGAGGTCCAAATCTGTCCAGAGAGATACTTGTATTTCACATGGACTGAATCATCCTGAGGGAGCACAGGAGAGCAGGAGCCTCAGCTAACTGTCTAAACAGGTACATTCAGTCCATTATCTTATCACACCTACAGTCTGGAGGTTGTTCTCACTTTGCCTCCAACACAGAATTTGGCAGCAAGCAGAGTCCTTCATTACAGCACAAGGTAAGAAAATGTATTAATAATCTCATCCACTTTGGATCTCAAAGCAGTCAACGATGTAACAGCTGTTGGATGAACATGGCTTAGACTAATTTAGCCTTGTTATTACATACCCAACTCAGCCAAGAGCCCATTCAAGGAGATGGATTTATGAATTTAAAACCAAACAGAATAACTCCACTTGTCCACCCTGTGGGTCCTTTAAATCATACACTTCCCCATCAGCCAACATTACTTGCCTACAATATTGCAATGCATTACAATGCATTTCCCCATTTATTTAACCATCTTCCCTGTTGACCTTATTTCAACTCTGAGAGCACACTTGTCTAACACACTATGAATTGATCTATGACCTACAGACAGCACTTCTGAGAAAAATCAGAAGAAAAAACAGGTTGTTTAAGGAGCTCTCTAGAAATGTAGCTATGCTTACAACTGTTCCTTCTAATCCACAAATGGGTCCTGAAACTTCATCATCTCAGGTCACCACAACCTCCCAGTGATTACAAAGCCCTGCTGAACATCATAATGATCCAAATAAACACATGTACAGGAAGGGTGCATCTTAAAAGTCCTCTGAAGTGAGTACAACACACAGACAGAGTCTTGCATGCAACAAAGAGACGCAAGTCTCTGAACACTGGAAACAGCGGAACCTAGTGGTGTATGGGTTTGTATAAAGTCATTTGACATTCTAACTTAATATAATTAAGATTCAGCATAAAGAGAGTGTCATCCAAGAATTCACATAGGAGAGAGATGTTATGAATATCAAAGTTGGAAGACAAATCATTGACTTTCACATCTCTGAGAATCCACAGGGGAGAGAACTTTGACTGAAAGTGGCTAAAGTCTAAGGTGAGAAAAATTTCTTCTGAAGCATTCTCCACATCTCAGGAATCCACCAGGGTGTCCATTTGAGTGAGTCTTCAAGGTATAAAAAGATTAAATTTATGCCACAAGCTTACGGTCTCACGTCTGCTTGGCCAACTGACTTTCCACACATTCTTGTGAGGAAAGACCACTGCGACTCCTGCTTTTCCATCACCACTGATCACATTTGGGAGCTAACGCTCCCAAAAGCAAAGTGGGATTAAGCATCTCTTATTTCCCCAGAAAGCAAATAAGGAAGAGGAGACATTCATCCATACACATCCAAGAGGAAAATCAATGATTTGGCAGCAATTCTAGGTTACCCCATTTTGTACTATTGCTGCACTGCTGTCCACTGGATTAAGCAAGGCAAAAGGATCCTTGCAGGTTAGACAACCCAGTAAGCAGAGCTCTAAACCAGAAAAAACAGGAGAAAGTGATTCCTCCACAAGTAAGGAAGATGTGGATGGGGTAGGCAAGCCAAAGGCCTGGGTGGTAAGAATGAAAGAGACACAGCAATTCACAAAACAGAGCTGAAGTGGAATCTCTCCAAGCATAGGCATGTGAAGAAGGAAATGCCTGCAGAACAGCCTCATGGAGAAAGCTCTCAAAACTGTACTGAGGATTCAGCACACTTGGGTGCCTGCCTGAACCATCTCTACACTGATGCACACAACATGGGAACAAACAGGAGGAGTTAGAAGTCTGTGTGCACTTTCTGGACTATGACCTCAATGGGATAATGGAGACATGGTGGGATAGCTCACAGGAATCCTGTGCTACCATGGATAGGTAAAGGTTGTTTAGTAAGGATAGGCTGGCAAGGTGAGGAGGTGAGTTGTCTTTTATGTGAAAGAGCAGCTGGAAATTGTGGAGTTCTGCCTTGGGAACGTTCAGGAGATGGTAAATAGCTCATAGGTTAAGATTAACAGGCAGATCAGTATGGGTACTACTGTAGTGGTATCTACTGCTATGTGCTATAGAGCACATAGTAGTAGTCTACTGTATGTAGTACATGCTATGGACTTCCTAATTAGGAAGAAGTAGATGATGCCTTCTTCAGACAACTGGAAGAAGATTCATGTCCACAGGCCATACTCCTTACACTGGAAATTCTAGCCATTCTGATGCCTTCTGTATGGAAGGACAATTTAATCTAGGGCTCAAGCAATCTAGAATTCTACAGTGCCTTGATGATAAATTCCCAAGGTGATCATAAAGCCAAAGAAAGAAAGGTGCCCTGCCTGACCTGGCATGTATAAATAATGAAGAATTGGGTGTGCATGTAGAAGTTGCTGGCAGCCTTGGCTGAAGTTTGGTTGTAGACAAGTCAGTAGTAGTGTCCCCTCCTTAGCCTGAAATATTCTGTTAATAAACAAGAGAACAAGTTTCTTGAGATCCAATATTCAACAAAGAGCTACTGCAGTATTTATTCTGTTTCTGAAGTTTTTGAAGAGAGAAGCTGCAAGAATCAAAAAAGCTAAGTTGTGTTCTATGCAAAACACATATTGAGGAACACCTTTCAATAATACAATACTCTGGAAATACCAAACTACCAATCAGTAAACCAGCCAACTATGCCAACAATTAACTACAGCCATACAGTGTAAAGTGCCATACTTTCAGCTCATACCATTGTGGCTACAAAGCCTAATACACAAAAGCCAAAGGCTACTCCAACTGGAAGGCAATAAAGGAGCACTTCATGAAGGCGCATTTGAAATACGAGTTGATATTTCCACTGTAACAACAATGGTGCTACCAAATAACACTGGAGGATTTTTATTTCCTAGTATTATACATAGGAAAAAATGTTATCTATAAGGTATTATAGATAAATATATATATTTACTTTTTGTAAAAAAGTGCTATCAGCGCTTGCAGGGAGATATGTGAAGTTTTTAAAATATGAAAAAAAGTTTTAATATGGAAAAGTATCAGTGGTGCAGAATGAAATGGAACATGCAGTGGTGCAACTGCTTATACTATACCAACTTTTCCTTGTGACCTTTTAAACAAACTACAGAATGAAGAATGGAGTTTTTCATCTACTGATACATAACAGAAAATGGAATACTAGCAGTGCTTATTTTATCTAATTTCTGCATTAAGGTGGTTAAGCAATACATGTATTTGAATATATGTATCTATATATCTATATATATATATATCTGTATTTTCATTCAAGCATAAGGTATTTCAAATCTCATAATTGTCTTAGAAGGAAGCAAACTTACAAAGCAACACATACCTGATATACCCTGAGACTCCTTCTGTAGATCACAGTACCACAGTCTGTTCACTGGATCACAGCCTTCTCTGATAGACAGCAAGATATATCGACCATCATCTGACACCTATAAGAAGTTACAGAAAAATTAAAGATAATTCACCCTTTGGAAAAAATAAGTCCAACTTGAAAACTGAGTTCACACATGCAGAAAAATCTAGTGCTGCTGTTAAAAGAACATTACAAGCTACAACCACATTATAAATTACCTGATAAAGCTTCTTGGTTTGCGTTTGCACATGCATGTACTCACACAACAGAAATTCTGAAATGGTGGCTGCTAGTACATAAAGTCATCAATTAATCCTTCTTGCTACTCAGGCTTTGCAAACACACTACATTTCTTGACAAAGCTTTTGAAAGTGCAAGTCTAA
Source organism: Anomalospiza imberbis (assembly GCF_031753505.1). Taxonomy (NCBI): domain Eukaryota; kingdom Metazoa; phylum Chordata; class Aves; order Passeriformes; family Viduidae; genus Anomalospiza; species Anomalospiza imberbis. The sequence goes on from NC_089683.1 coordinate 43,998,913, forward strand.
CAAGGAAAGGCAGAAAGTAACAAGAACTCTTAGAGTCTCCCTCTCCTGACTTAGGTGTTTTGAGCATATTTGAAAATTACCAAATTTTGACGTTTATTAACAGAGCTCATAGAGAAGGCTGTTTACTGTCCACATTCTTATATGACCTTATCTAATGGAAATTTAAACACCCAGTCACAAAATATGAATCTGGGTTCTGGAAATTTTCCACTTGGCACTATACATAGCTTCAAAACAATTCTTATATTGTAATTACTTCTTAGATATATTTCAGTTTATATTTGTAACATCTGTTACGTAAAATATCTTTAGAATGAATTGTGCAAAATAAATTTCAGAACAATTAGGTTCTAATTATACTGCTATTCCAACAGATCCACAATTTTAAAGACACAAGAAAGAGACCTAGTAGAACAGAAACAAATCTCAGTGTATGAAAGTTAATAAAAAAACCCAACAACCAAGTACTCCTTGAAATAAAAACAATCCCCAAATGAGTGCCTCCACATTGTATTTTTACAGGCATTTTGTTAAGATCTAGTTATACCACAAAAAAAGTCCATACAACCAAAAGCTCACAAGACAAATAGAAAAGAGCACCTAAGAGTCACACTGTAGCCAAAAACCCACTCCATTATATGAAGCAGCAAAGACATCTTTAACAGGGCACCCTGCACCTAGAAACAAATATATCCAGAAATGGAAACCAAGATTAGGTCATCTTTCTTGAAAGATACATCTTCAGTGGTTTTAGGTAAGCAACAACTGCAGGTGTAAATTTTAATTAAGAAAATGATTGCAATAGGCTGCCTAAACATCTGTCCATACTTGTGAAAGCACCAAGTTCCCTTCACTTCCTCACCAACTGAAAAAACGTAACAAATAATTTAAAGTTGTATATAAAAATACAGATTTCAGTTATGTTCAAGAATATGACACACAAAACTCTTTTAGTCACTGTCAGAACCCATATAAATTTATTCTTTGATTCTGTGAGTAAAACAGTTAAGAGAAGACCGATAATTTTACCAAAGAAAGAACAGAGATGTGCATATTCCTGATGTTGTTGTAAGGGCAATTCAGAATCTCTGATGAAAGCAAATCTGAGTATATCTAATTTTTCCTTCCATAGTCCCAGCTGGACTAGTTAAGAGCTGATAGCAGTTTATGTTTAATTTGAAGTAAGAACTCCCAAAACATCTTGCTGGTGTGATACCAATTATGTATGTCTCTATCACTGAAGCTATTCTTATACCAGTGAGTTCTACAACCCTAAGGATTTTGACAGAAACAGGACAAGACGGTTGACTACAGCATGCCAAAATGGTCAGTATTATACTGCAGATTTAGACATCTACATTGCAGAGTTACAGTTTGATGAGCAGCAACATCAGCTGATGCAGTCTCCACCTCGAGATCTTCCTACTGCTATAGCTGCTTGTGTCCATGTAAGTTCATTCCCCATGTCATGCCAGTACAAGCATCCACCATTTGTGAAGTGCACCAGTTCAGGGAACTGATACAACTGAAAAAATGGCATGTTCAACAACAACAAATATTTTAAACCTAAAAGAACCAGAAAAGAAGAAAAAAATCCAGAAGAACAAAATGCCCAAACAAACAAAATAAAGAATCCAGGAGGGGAAGGAGAAAGAAAAAGGAAAAATACATAAACAATCCACAATAAAAAAAACCCAAACAAATAAAAGAAGCCCCTCTGCCAGATTAGTATCTCAATCAGTTCACTGTTCATTTGCAGAAATGGCCAAGCTAACACACAGCACCAAACAGCTGGACACATGAATAACAGGGGTAGAGATTGCTTAATGCAGCTCAGATTGCAGCACTGATGAATGTGTAAACACTGCCCAAATGCCACTGACCCTACACTGTAAACAGACAAGAGTCTGTTTTTTTGGATGGCAAAAGGAAATAGGATTTACCAACTATCATTTGAATTATTCTTACACTGCTACATCATCTTCATGAGCTGAGCTGCAATCCCTGCTCTTGGCTCACAAATTTATGAACTGAAATTTCATACTAGTACCTCACTCGAATCTCAGAATGCATTCATGGCTCTGCATAAGGGGGACAGCTGCAATGTCAGACCCGATTTCCTACATTTAAGATGAAAAGGAAACATATCTCAAGAATTTCTGAGAAAGCTCTGGAATGCCAGTCAGTACACACTTCTCTCATTAAAATACTTACTATCATTTCAAACAACACCCACTGGTAAAAGGTAAGCAGGCTATAAAGCTATTTCACCTCTTAAAACAACATTTAGTATCTGTCAAAACAGGACAGAAGAAATCCTGTAGCCTTTCAACTGAAGCTTTTGAAAACCTTCAGTGTAACAATGATTTTACTGGCATAACACAGCACTAATCCCTAACTCAGCACCAGTAAAGGAAGGTTTATTTCAAAGAGCTGATGTTGGTATGTAGCTTTTAGTTTCTCTACTACTGTCATTCAGTCAGTTGGCAATTTTGAGTTTGTTAGATCTGCTATTTCTTAAAAAATTGTTGTGACCATCATTACACCATACAAACATACACAACAGTATCATTAAGACAGGTGTACTCCTAAGTACTATTTTATCTAGTCTTTCAAGCATCAAAACCTTTAAATCCTCCTTTATAGTAGAGTTCTGGTTTATAGTGGAGTGTTTTCTCTGGGTTGTTTTTCTGCCTAAATGATTTTGTTTCGATGTTATCTGTTCTCTCTATTTTGATGAACAGTAACCACTGCTAAGACAAATATTAACAGAAGAAGCGGTTTACCTGTAACTTCAATATATAAAAAAATGCCAAAAAATTATTTGAAGCGTAATTAGTAAGAATTATCTTCTAACCACTCAAATCTCATCTTTGTTACAAAATACAACTAATTCATTATACAAGCCATATAAGGAACTGCAGTTATGAGGTTCCACAGCAAAAACAAAGTGAAAAATTTTGTCTAGCAGCAGCAGTAGATTTCAGACCAAAAACTCATACATAATTGAACAAACAACAACAAAAAAGAACGAACAGAAGAAAGCTGTTGGGTTTTTAGACTTCCTGGCTTTATGTATTGCTCAACTAAAATATCAATATGAGACATATTAGACTGCTCTACTTCAAGTAATTTGCTTACCAACAGTGAATATTAATGCAAGCTCTGTGAACGCTACCTGGACAGTCACCACTGCCAGATTCAGGATAAGGAAGAACTCTTTATAGTCAGTTCACAAATAGGGTCTCTTAGAGTACATTGTATTCTATTACGGCAACTATATATACACATCATTCCTTTACAGATAATAAATTAAAACCTTTACTACTTTTGCCCTTTTTTATTATCAAGGTGGCAAAAAACTAACCACTGCATAATTTATTTCTGCACAATAAGGTACTAAAAATAAAAAAATAAAATTCAGTTATTAGATCCTATGCCTGTGTTGAGAAAAAGATAAACCCTCTTTTTAACTGCAGGCATGAACATTGTGGTAATCTACAACCTGATCTGCAGTAATTTCACAAACTACCGCTCCTCATGCACTGGTGCCCTTTGCATATGAAACTGAGCAATTGTCATTGCTATCTAATGCTTTTCCAATGAAGCACAGCAAATGAATCACATAAAAAAAAAAAAAAAAAAAAAAAAAAAAAGCAAAGTTCAAAAAAATCACAGACAGAAACAAAGCTTTCCAACAGAGCTAAAAGGTCAAATTACTAACTGTAATGTATCCAGCCATGAAAGATCAGATACTCCAGAAAAAGAAAGATGCGTGGCAATAAAGATGCAACTGTGAAATGCGTGGAACCAGAAACTCACTGCATCAAGCTGGATTTTAACTCTGCTACAATTTTCTTTCACTATATGCTATGGATGTAACAGCTTAAAACCATCCAGAGTGACTGAATAGATTTTTTTTAAAATACTTATTTAGGAATGTATCCAGTCACCCCAATAAAACAGATTAATGACAGTAGTTACTTCCTTTAGATAAATGCTACACAAAGACTTTTGCATAACACCACTGACCATGGATATGACTCCACTAAGAAGAATTTACATGCAAGAAACCTTTCACTTGCTGCAGAAATTACCTCTTTTGTTATTTATGAGTATTTTAAAGCTTTTTATCAGATGAACAAAGAAAGATATTAAGCACAAAAGTCCACAAAGCACGTTGGTTCTACAGAGATAAAAAAAATTACTGTAAAATTTGCTGAAACATTTGACAAGTAAAGAGCAATTACATTGTCTGAACAGCCTCAAGTGTTCTACCATCACAGATGTGCACATGCGCCTGTGCTGCAAAGATCTGCCTGCATGATGACAAAGAACCCCCACAGTACTCTCCCAGCCTTTCAAATTCCACTTTTATTATCTCACATTTATTAGAAAAATCAAAACTATTTCATTTCCTAGAATAGGAAACTCTTTTGTAAAGGGTTGTGGGGTTTTGTGGATTTTTATGGGGGTTGTTGTGTGTGGTACTGGTTTGCTGTTTTCTTAATGAAAGGAACATACAGCTATGTTCTGATATTATTTTTGCAATGGTGCCAGAAAGTCACTCAAGCTTGGAAATAGCTCCTATCACATTTTATGTTCTTGCAGTCTTTTAAGACATTGAGGACTGGGGCATGAACTCCCTCTCACAAAGCAACCTCTTGGGACTGTCTGCACAATCCAAGCCACCTGAAGCTGCTACTCTCAGGCTGTAAAGGCGCGGTTTTGTTTTCTGTTCACAGAGTACTGGTTTCAGAATCAGCCAAATTTCAGAAGCCCTAACAATGGGTGATCACAGGAATGCAAAATTTCAGGATGAGGTTCAACAGAATCCCCTTCCTACATTCTGAGGCACAGGCCTAACATACTTTATGCAGGACGTGGATATGGTTATATGCAAACAACATTCTGATGTGTTCTATCCACTCACTCCCCACGTTAGAAAACTTGCTCTAGGCATTAATTCAAATCTCTTATTCCAGCTGGGTTTTTATTCTTGGATTTTAAATGCAGTGTGCTGGTATAAAATGCACTTCTATTCTGACCATATCCTTTTGAGCCTCTGCTAACTTTGGGGTTGAAGGAGCCCTACCAAAGCCAGAGAACAGGGATTTTGAACCTAGATCATCACAGCAATATATACACACATATATACATGCATTCTCTTCCCTAAGTCTAGCACAGAACAAAATCAGTAGCCTTTTGGGGTGACAAACATCACACACAATTTTTACTGTGGCTTTCAGCTTGCTTTTGAGCAATGAAAGCACCAAAGCATCTGGAACCTGGCTACGTAAGAGATTATCAGCTCCCATGGTACCATGTGCAGCCACGATTACCTGCCTCTTTCTTATGAGTAAAATTCTCTGGGCCTACTGCCATCATACTAGTCTTCTATTCAAAATTCATCCTTGACTAAGACAGTGTAAGGCTTTAGAAAAATTCCCACTGCCCTGTTTTACCCAGCAGCGTGCCTCACTTGAGTGAACTGGCAATGTTTTCAGCCCTACATGCTGCTCACTCTTCCCCTGTGGATGCTTTTGTGTTGCTGCAGTGAAACCACTATAGCCAGAACACATTTGGCACAGCTTACTCCTCTGTGCTCTGAATTTCATGTGTAAGATCACCTCCCTGGTTTAGAACCACGGATGTTAACTGACAGCTCTAAATATAAAATCAAGAATTTAAAAAAAAAAAATTGTCAATTCAGAGACAGTGCACAGTGTTTGTTAGAAAACATGAAAAATTGTACTTATTTTACTGCTGGCAGAATTGGGATGGGAGGGTTCCTCTCACCCACTCCTTTCTGTTCTTTTTACTTTCCTGCTGGTACCATAGGGACTTCTCACACTACCAACTGTGAAAGACTGTTACATAACTTATTGTTTAACTTTGAGAATAACAGTCTGTCTGTGAGAGATATGTTCAGTCAGTCTGGAGAAGAAGCAAGAAAATGCCACTTAAACGGAGAGCATGGGAAGATCCTGATTTCCCAGAGTACCTATGACACTGCCAAGGTTTTAAAAATCTTCATACCAGACTGCCCTCTGCTGGGCTGTAATGCAATTAAATTCTATCCCTGCTCGCCACAACTCTCCCACCATTCTAGAATCTGTACCAGAAATGTTTATGCTTTTTCTAAGCTAATGAAAAGATTGGATGGCCTCTTTTTCAAAACTTACATATCTGACTAAGAAAAACCAGTTTTTTTCCTCAGAAACAGCCCATTCAAGTGAAGAGCTGGAAATGCACCTGTATTTCTCTGCCAACACCATTTTCAGCACAACAGATTTTGTTTAAATCAAGCATATTGGGGGTGGTGTTGAATGTATAATAAGGAAAAGAACGCTGAAGCTATTTGCTTGCATATTGTCTTGTAAATATATTAAGCTGACAAAATTTTATACAACCCTCTTTTGTCCGTATGAATCACCTAGTTTCCTATCTCCATTGAGAATACACACTACTCCAACTCCCTACAGCACACCTGAGATTATTTTTTCTGAATTATCATGGCAACATTATTCATTTTGCAGTCTCTGAAGGATCGCCTTGTCAGGTGCTTTTCACTTGCAAGCAAAGCATTTCTCTTCCCTGTCCGTAGTTGCAAGACCTGCAAATTCTGTTCAAACCTATGTATGAAAGTTCAACTCTCCCCCTACCATAGAGAAAGGTTTGGTACTTAAGACTAGAACACCCACACTACAATTCAACTGTTTTCACTGAAGCTTATGCAAAACATAATGTCTCTAGTTAGCAGGACTAGCAAAGCTGGTGAAATAAAAACATTTATTTACTTATCTAAAAGAAACACATGAAAGAATGCATTTTATAACGTTGAGCTCTGCAAAGTTGTATTTTAAAATCTACAGCAGCTTCTTAGTACCAGGAAGTATATTCAGGACAGCACCAAACAGCCATATAATTTGATTTTGACTAATGATATTTTAATTTTTCCCCCACTACTTTGTTGTCTTCTACTTTCTTAAACATTTAGAAAAACTGACCAGAAAACTTGTTGGAATGGCCTGAAAAAAATAATTCTCACCCATTGCACAAGGATGAATCCACATTTTGCAATTACACTGTTTTTTTGTTTGTTTTTTTTTTTTTTAATTGCAGAATATTTTTCTCCTGACTATTAAAAGAACCTTTCTTTTCTGGCAAGCTACAGTAAAGACACCCCTAACATTTTCATGGGTTAATGTGTTGAAAAGTGACACAAACTGATGATCACATTTTTCAAGAGAGGTTCTCGCAGAGAGAAGTATTTGCAGGAATTGAGTACCCCAAACCAGGATAAAACCACTTCGTATTTATCACAAGTGTCAGACAAAAAAGAAACCAATATAGAAACAAAATGTACTGATCAAACATAGTAGGCAGGAGAGTACAGAGTATTACAAGTACTCATCCACAGGGAAAATGTCAGTTCCCTGATAAATAGAATGACCATCACTACATTCCAGCAGCACTTCAAGTAAGTGCACTCAACTGCACATTGCTAAATCTAATATGGGGAATAAAATACATTAATTACAAAAGGTTTACTGGGATTTTTAACTATATAGTAGTTCCACAAAATAAACTTAGGAAATCAATTCCATTTCCAATAACACAGTCTGTACCATATGTGTACTGATAAAACTTGTAGGGAAATTTAGAGTTCTCCAATTATACACAGAGTATTAACAGATTTTGACCTGTATATCTCCATTCCTCAATTATGTAGATATATTTATTTTTCAGGGAAGACCTTGCAAAATTAAATATAACCAAATAAATATGCAGCAGGAAATATCCAGACATGGCGGCTATTAGAGTAAGCTTTTTGTGCAGAAAGTAGAAGCTGGGGCTAAACACTGACCAAGAAGAAACAAGAACAGTGACACATTGTCCATCAAATCATCTTCTCTGTCTTGGAATATGTATCAGGCAGAATGACCTCAGTGAACAAAAAGGGTATATGATTGTGTCATGGCAGGCTGGAGGAGTGATTTATAGCAAATTAGGCAGTCTTATTTTCAGGAATTCTTAATCAATGATTCTTAGTTCCACTGTCAAATCTACAACACTAATAAAAATCAAAAAATAATAAAAAAAAGTTTTCAAATTAATATCCACAATCAGTTGTTAGAATCTGTATAACAGAATATGATAATGGTAAGGTGCAGGATGTTTACCGTACCTCAGCTCCCCCCATCCATTTTGGTTCATCAGGAAATTCAGCACATAGGATATCTTCTGACTGGTTAGTTCCTAATACGTGATAATACAGCTTTTGATGCAGATTAGTGGAGGTCTCAGTGCCTAGTGAAATGCAGATATTTAAACCAGTAAGTTCTCAAAGAAATGCAATAATCATATGAAACCCTTAGAAACTTGTGTATCCTTTTGTATATAAAAGAGAAATTCAGAAGAGAGAACTAGGAATGGTTTCAAGCTACAGCCATTCCCCTCCAAACAAACACCATCCTACTAAACAAGATAAAACTTCATGCTGGAAACCTGTTTAAAAAGAAACCCTTTCCTTTTATTGTTGCTAATACCATCTTCAAATTTGAAGATTTATCATTTCAAGCTTTGCTTTCTAGAAATAAAAGCAAGCAAAGCGAAGAAAAACAAGCATCTCTGCCACCCTCTAATTACATTTTCATTTCCATTTCACCCAGTGCAACTAAGGGGACATTTACAGCTAATTAACATTCCATACTTCATACTTCATACTTCCATCTGCTGAAAATATAAAAGTGATGTATTTTAAAGCACTGCATGAGGTACCATTTGATTTAATTTTAAAAAAAATTTCATTCTTGCAACATTTTCCAACACTTCAGCTATTAACTACAAACAAGAGGTAAAAAAAAAAAAAACCTCAACAAAACAAGACTATCCAGACTTGCAAGACTATCTTGCAAGTCTGGCAAAATTATAGGCTTCAAAAGCAAATACAGAGGCAAAATTTAGGCTCTCTCCCGTTTAATGAAGAGCACATCTCCAGAAGAAACTTTTCAGTATCTCTGCCTTATAATAAAAGCTGCTAAATTCCTTCCCCAATGATGCTCCTCCACAATTTATTCCACTTTGTGCGGTGCTCCTTGAATTTTGCTAGCATAAACATTTCATTTTGCTTTGCTGTGAACCACACATGAATTAATCTGGTTGAACAAAAAAAAACCTTATGCCTCACATTGCTATTCATCAAAGTCAATCTCCTAAAGCAGTTTATCTATGCCCACACAAATGCATAAGGGGAAAGATCTAAGTAAGTTTCCACCAGGCATCAAATTCTAGCCAACACCACCAACAATATGGAACCTACGTAAATCATCCCAGAGAAAAAGAAAGGGAGTAGCAAACTTTCATGAGAAAAAGAGGGGCAAGCAGACAAAAAGTGACTCACACTGACTGAACATAGGCTTTGGTGATAGAAGACATAATTTGATCTCTAATTGCACAACCAATACAGCCACTTATTTCAATACAGATTTGTAGAACTAATTATTTGTGGCACCAATTCACTGCGAAGTGATTTTGCTTCCACATAGCATGCAATTAGAACGGTCATACCTACCATCACTTTTCCCTTCTTGTTTTGGGTAGCAGTTATAGAACATGCCTTTTCCATCATGGGTCCACGCCATGCAACTGAATTTAACTCTCTCCAGTGTATCTGGGAGGTCCTCAGGACCTTCTACTTTCATAAACTTGATAGTAATCCAATCAGAGCCACTAGAACTCAGGCCATATGCAAAGTATTCACCATCTTCACTGAATGCATAACCTAGGAAAATGGAAACAAACAAAATGAAGAAAGATTAAATTGGGATACTAGTTAAAGAAACTGTTCACCAAACACTAAGAGAAGGTTTATTTTCTAAAAACAGTGCAAGATACTACGTCTGTTATCACTTGAGATTCACACCACTTTTCCAGTCTCTGTGGACTTCTAAATTAATTCACAGATCCAAGTTTAGGCACAGTAAGTGTATCCATGTTCAGTAAAATAATTTATGCCCAACCAATTATGATTTGAGTCTTGTTTCTTCTATTGCACTGAGCTTGGCAGGAAGAGCTAGAAAATGAAAAGGAACACAGGTAGAAAACTTGATTGAAATTTTAAGACAGAAACAGTACCGAAGAAGCTAACAAAGATGCAAGCTATGTATCTTGAAACAGTGTAAATACCACTTAAAAATGGAGTCACTGAAAACTAGACCCTTTAAAACCCTGAAAACTGATGTAGCTGGGAAACATTTAAATGGTTAATTACCAGTATTCTCAGCTAACACCTGTGATATATACTTCACTTTATCCAAACAGTGAGGAATAAAGAGCTTCCATTGTAGTTGATGAAGATCAAATTCATGCTTGCAAATCAAGTCAAGCGAAGAGATTGAATTATCACATGCCTGTACAGACCTGAAAGTATCTACCAAAAAATTACCTAAGAAAAAGTTTAATTTCATAACCATGATAGTTTTGAGAGGCACCACTGTGCCACACCAATATATTCTCTCTCATAATAATGTAAGAGTGGCATTTCTGGTTCAGAACAAAATTCCACCTAGTTGTCCTCAGAAGTAACCACAATGTGATACCTACACAAGTAAGAACAACCACATAATCATGGAATAGTTTGGTTGGAAGGGATCTTAAAAATCATTTAGTTCCTACCCTCCTATTGTAGACAGGGACACCTTCCACTAGACAAAGTTGCTCAAAGCTCTGTCTAATCTGGCCTTGAACACTTTCAGGGATTGGACATCCACAACTTCTCTGGGCAACCTGTTCCAGTGCCTCACCACCTTCACAGTAAAGAATTTTTTGTAATATCTAATCTAAACCTATTGTCTTTCAGTTTAAAACCATTCTCCCTTGTCCTATCACTACATACCCATGTAAAAAGTCCCTCTCCAGCTTTCTTTTAGGCTCTCTTTAGGTACAGGAAAGTTACTATAGGGTCATCCCAGAGCTTTCTCTTTTCCAGGCTGAATAATCTCAACTCTTTCAGCCCTTCATCAGAGGTGAGGTGCTTCAGCCCTCTAATATTTTCATGGACTCCTCTGGACTCCCTCCAACAGGCCCATGTCATTCCTAGAATGGGGGCCGAGAGCTGGATGCAGTACTCCAGGCAGAGTCTCACAGGAGCCCAGTAGAGGGGCAGAATCCCATCCCTCACCCTGCTGGCCACGCTGCTTTGGACGCAGCCCAGGATTAAATCGGCTTTCTGGGCTGCAAGCTCACATTGCTGGCTCATGTCCAGCATCTCATTCACCAGGACTCCCAAGTCCTTGTTAGCAAGGATGCTCTCAATCTCTTCATTCCCCGGCCTGTGCTGATACTGTGCAATGCAAGCACAAGAACAACATGCAGGAATAAATGCAAGAACAATGCGAGCACATGTAATATTTCCCTTAAATATTCTTATCATCTCCAACCATTTTCAGTTTAGCAGACTCTGTTTCCAATCAGTAATTGGCTAATACTCCTGAATGCTTCCCATCCCCTTGATTATGTCCAGCTTGCCTTTTTTCACCACCACCATCCACTGGTAAGGGATAAACAGGCCATAAAAAGGCCTTCACCATAAAAAGACCCTATTGATTCTTTTCAGCTAGGTCACTTTTAGAGAAACATTCACTAATTCTGATGGCTGTTTTTATTAACTGTCCTTGAACAGACTTAGAGGACTTTTAGGTCCAAGAATCTGCTTCTAAAAATGAGCAAGTAGGAGTGTGAAAATTGACAGCTAAGAGAAGTTACAGCCCTAGTGAACACAATCTTGTGATCACAGAAGTTAATGCTAAGTTCCTTCACAGTCTCTAACTTGTTGGCTTGTGTTAAAGCTGCAAAATACAATTTTAAGAGAACTAATCAAGATAAATACATAAACTTTTTTCCTTGCTAGGGACAGCCTCAAAAGATGCTCATATTTCATTGGAAACCTGTTACAGACTTGTGAAAAAAAACATTGGGAAACTGAACCAAGTTAACTGTGGATGCAGTGTAGATTTAGAAGTGTTCTTCTGACACATAGGGCTTGTAATTACTTAGATTAAATTTTCAACTTCTGCTGAAGACTGAGACTTACTCAGGAACTGCTGTCTCACTAACCTCGTAAGGCCACGGTGCCATCATCAGAAAGCTTATTTGGATCAAGAAAAACTTTGGCATCAGCATCTAAGGAATCTTGTACATATAAAACTCGCTGATTCTGGAGCCCAGTATTGTAGAAGTGAAAATACCTAAAAAGAACACAAGAGGGAAAAATTGAGTAGGGAGAACTCTGATTTTCAGTTAGGCAAGCACAAAAAACTTGTATGAAGTTGTCATGAAGTGAATAAAAGACAGATGAATAGGTTAGGGAAACACAAGTTTCACAGCAGAGTAGGAGCCACAGCTAGGATGCATCCAAAATATCCTTTAAAAATAAAAGCTGCATTTGTCACAGTACATTTCAAAGAATTCTAAGTATACTATAAACTCCACATAACTGTCTATGTTATCGCTGCCAGCTGCAGCATTTTTCTGTTACAAGTACTGGCATAGGTTCCCATGCCTTATGTTCTCAGCTTTGTCATTCATACAGCTGCTTTCAATCCATACTAGGTGACAGACTTATATTCAAATCAAACAGAACCAAAACTGTTTGAATGTCCCTACAAATGTGTGTTTGAAAAAGTTGTAGGAACAGACAAATACAGAGCTGTCTTTAGTGAGTGATACTCTTCACATCCTGAGACATTACAGACCTCACAGAAATTAACACCCATTTTCATAGTGCTTTACTACATAAACACATGACTTAAAGAACCAGGCGGCAGCTTCACCTGGGGGAACAGAATTTACAGAGCAACATTCAAATCTAAATATAAGTTCATATATTCCCTAAGACTGACAAGTACTTGGCTACAAACATGGGAACTTGGTAAAGCCAGAAGGGGAAAATATACTCACAAAGGCCTGGTTAACAACGTCAGCTATTAATATGTTCAAGAAAAAACAGTAATGTTCAGCAAGTGCAAAACTGTAAGATTAGAAGAAATAGAAGAAAAAAAAATCTATTTGATCAGCCATTTTCTTGCCAATTTCACCTCTGCAATGCTGGGCAACAAGCTGGGAAGCAAAGGTCAAGCAATGAGACAGACACAGCACCTCCCTGGGCACCCTTCCTTTCTGCAGACTCTACAGAACAACTCTTCAGATACTGTCCTTTAGCAGCCATTCTTCATCAGAAAACCAGAGCAGTTAAATTTAAGGATTTCTAAGTGTCATGAGAAGTTCAGAAAATTCTTCAAATAGAATAGTTCCTTACCCCACACCTTACTGAGTGTTATTTGAGTTGATAGAGACCTCTTGATCGCCTCAAACACCACAACATAGGGCTTTTCTATTCTATTTGTATTATAATCAAACCGCTTCTATTTAAATCCAGCACATGCCAAGAAACAGACTATAACTGAGAAAGACTAAAAAGGCATCTATTAAAGTCAAAGTAAAGTGTTATGAATTAAAAGCACATCAAGTTGCTGGCACAAATGTTCTTCCTGGAGGACAGTCAGCTGCATTAAATTAAGAATTTGTATCTGCTAGCAGAGACTGTATTTATCACTGCCATGAGCCCTTCTGTAACATTAAGCCTCAACAGCACTGAAGGTAACAACACCCAGACATGTTTGCACTGCACAATGGAGAATGGGTCAGAGAATCCAGAGCAGTCACTGACCAGACCTGGTCACCTGCTACATCTGCATGAGCATCACATACAAACTAACAAGCTGTGCCTGACTCACTCAATAAGGTATACTTACCCAGATGCAGCACGGTCCTAAACAGCTCCACTGCTTCCGGGCTTAAACCTCACACCTCTACACACTGGCATGTTGTGCCACATCCATGACAATTAAAATCCACATTAAATCCACCAACAGCTTGGGTTCACTCTCCACCATATACCTTCACCAAACCCCACACAGTACAGAATTCCCCTCCCTTAGCAGTATCAGTGCCTTCCTCACAGCACAGATCACTAAAACAAATCCCTCTCAATATCTGTGTAGATATCTTAAGGCAACAAGATATCCTATCTTTCTCATTATGTGTGGATGATGGGGAACACATACATGGCACACCGGGTGCCCGCTCAACAAAGACAAAATAAATTGAAAATGTTTAAAAAGATTATCTGTGTTTTCCATGATTAAGAGTGGCTGGTTGTTTGCACTACCTCTTTTTCAACTGCTAAAACAATCTTTAGATGTAGATAAGTCCCTTTACTCCCTTTCCCTAGAAGCTAGCTAGTGTTTCTAAAAGAGGTCACATTAAATTCAGCAGCTGCAGTCTCCAGATCTTGGGTAAGACACAGAAACACCATCTCTTCACTTAGCCTAGGGATATGAGTAGATTAGGCACTGGAATATAGCAGGATTTCTTTGTTTTTAAGAAAACAGTTGCTTTAAGTCCTCCAAATGATTTTTCCTATATATCCTGCAGCTACAGGAACAGTTTTTCACATGGGAATTCCTACTGCTCTTCACTGGCTATGACTATACAAAAAAAGCCTACCAGCTGCTCAAAGAATGACCAACGTAAGAGCAGTGTTCTAGCAAATATGTGAAACAGAACACACACGACAGGCTTATGCTGTTTTCAGACAATGTGCCTTTAACTATACTGACAGTGACCAAGCCCTTCTGAAAGGAACTCCTCTAAGCTTTACTTTTACAACAATTATTCTACAAAATCATCTGAGTTCTGATAAACTCACAAATTCTTCTTCTTGTAAAAGAAAAGCCAACAGAAGAAGAAGATAATATGATTGGGAACTGGAGAGAGTGAAGCACCTTGTGCTCTGCATCATGCAACCTCATGTTAACATTGGCTTAGTTTTCTTACTTCACAACTATAAAAAAAATACAAATATAATTTGTTTTCCTAATTAACAGTTGCTTCTGACTTGCTTCATATTCATCACCACCTCCAAAGACATTCCTCACATACCTTTTTCCTTTCTTGAAGTGGCAGCTGTACTTAGGGTAATCATAAAGTTCAGTCATTCGTTCCTTGAACAGCCCTCTAACAGGACACTGCTCGAGAAAGGGTACTGTGAGCTTGTTCTGAGCTTCCACAAATGCCTAAAAGAAACAATCAAAAAATATAAAGTGAAGCAGAAATTCCCATTTTCTACAGAAAACATTTTCAGAAGCAATGCATCACAGACATCTTTCCCCCATATAGACTACACAATGTCACACATGAAGAATCCAACATGCTTATTTGCTTATTATGGCATAATTCCTTAATAGAACTCAACTTATATCTTGAATAACGACTCTCCAGGGCATACACTGGGCTAACCAGCCAAGAGATAAGACAATCCTGCCTTTCCCCTTAAAAAAAAACCCAAAACAAAACACCAACAACCAAAGAAACTCTAAACAAACAAAAACCCAAACAAACACACAAAAAACCCCCAAAACCTAAGGTAACAACCTCCAAAAGCACACCATGCTTTTAAAACCTATCATATTTGCCTAAATGACAATATTGCCCACAGACTGCACTATTATTTCAGGAGCTGTAAAAAGCTTTAAGATGACACAAAATGTCATGTGAATCATCTGTTCATATTATTAACATAACAGACAGAATTAGTCCCAGCCAGTATTTCATGATAAGCCCAAATTATTGTTCACAGATCAGTTCTTAGGAAAAAAATACTAACCTCTGAAAACTTTGGGAAGTCTGGTTTCTTTAAAACACTCCAGCTCCCTGTCACAAACACTTAAGGACAGTGATCAAAACCATTGCCACTCCAGCTGTTTGTTGCATGCATAGAAAACCTGGTGCTCTGTTGGTGTTTCATCATCCCTATTTATAGCATGGTACATTAACCTAAAATTAATACCTAAGCATCTTAAGGTGAATCACAGCTGCTAACAAGCAGATGTGCAGGCTTTTCTGTCTCTTAACATGAAGTAGGTAGGACAGGACACTGTGTGGCTGTAACTCACAGCCAAATGTCACAGTGGCAGCTGCAGTGTCACCCTTGGACTCCAGCATCTCACCCCTAGCACAAAATCCCATCCACTCATCCCTTGCTTACACGGGGCTCTTTTCTGGGAGAGGGTTTGAAAGAGCCTATTGTTTCTACCTGTCCTGAATCTGTCACAGGGCTATCAGATCAACGCACTTTAACAGCTGAGTTACAACTTCACTGCAGGGCATGACCCACAGGAACAGCAGGGCTACAAGCCACATTGCACAACTTGTGCTTCACAGATCTTCAGAAAAGCCAGTGGCTGTACAGGAAGAGTACCTGGCACACACTTACCAGCTGCTATCAGTGTTTAGTCATGCATTAATTCTTCAGGGGAAGAATTAATATGTGCAAAGCACATCCCAGTGGTAAGTCATGCAGCCTCCACACTGTATCGCTATAACCATCCCCCCATCAGATGGTAAAAGAACCTAATCAAATCTACCCAAGAATTACGTCTATCTGAATTGGTTTCTCTAAATGGAAACACGTGAATTTCAAAGACCACATACACAAAAATATGGACCGTGGATCCTATACAAATAAACTAACTTCTTCCAGTCTGTGACACTTTCAGAGAAACGGTGGCTTATAAAAACATGTGTAAGACCATCCAGTGTATTGGACAGACAAAACACTTTCCAGTTACACGTAGGGAACAGAAACTGGCACACATCTTTGTCTCATCCATCAATAACATGACCAAAATTACAACATTGCTGCAAGGGTATACTGGAACTGTGTGTTACCCACTTTTAACTGCATAGACACATCTTACCACATCTGCTTTCATTAGTGATATTCAAAGAAGAAACACAGACTTTTCCTGACAAGCATTTGTTGCCCAAGAGCATACTTACAGACTAATTATTACACTCACAACTGTATCACTTGTAATTTTGCTTTTACAGAAACTTAATATATTTTTCTCATTTTCAGATAGTATGCACCAAAGATTCCAAGATTATTTGTAAATGGAATGCCACAGTTGTATGAAAAAGGAGCAAGGAGTTATCGATTTTTCAAAGAGTTTTGTGGAGAAGAATACAGTCCACTTTGGAAACTTTCTGTTTCCACACTTTTGAGCATGAAGTTGCAATCATGTTTAAAATGAAATATTGCTCTAGATAAAGTACAAGAACATATGTCAGCAGAAACTCTCACAGTAAACAACTCCGCCCATCATGCTGAGCTAAACAGATGCCACCCAGGCTACAGGGCTAACGGTAACTGCAGGCCTTCATGAACCTAGAAAGAAAGATTTTTATTGTACCTGTAGATATCTGCATCTGACAATGTATCATAAGCCTTGAGCCAGCGCAGACTTTGCTAGCAGCAGAAAGTATAGACTAAGGGTCCATGTAAAGCAACTTCTTATGGCTGTTTTGGAAGATAAGGTAATTTGAAAGCAAAACAATTTTTAAAACATTGTACTACCAGTAGAGATGGTCTACTTGACGCTGAAGTGTCTGGACATTAAGTAGGCCAATTGTCATTCTAAAACAATAGTCAAACTAAATTTAATGTAAGAAACACATGCCACAAATTCATATTAACCATGCTTTTCTACAATCTATAACCTTTCTACATTCTACTAAGCTACTCGATCAAGATAATTATTCCACTGACAGTATAATTTCCAAGAAAAAGCCTCAGAATAGAAATTGTTTTAACATGACCAATCTTTGTTATTACTCTGCAAAGCACTTACAGTTCATATATATATAATCAGCCAAGGGTAGTTCAGTGCAACTCCTACAAGAGAGCACATATCTTTCCTAAGTATTACAAAGAAAAATTTATTAGAGTTCTTGTGACTTCCAAGTGCAATTGTAAAATTTATCAAAACGTGAATAAAACACTGGTCTATTATCAAACCCATTTAATTGTAGATTTGAGAGTTTCAGTTCTAGTCCTAATTCAAATATACACATGTACACAATAGTACAACCCAACCCCACATGATCCCTGCTTTTTCATCACTTGTCCATCCCTCATGTCTGGAACAAGCTCAGCATTACTGCCTACACTGCCAGGGAGTTAAGGTACTGTACATGACTAACATAGCAGCAAAAGGCTTTGCTGTAGTCTAAAAATGAGCTTATTTCCCACAAAGTGTTAAAACAAACCAAGAAGTTGAAAGTCCAACTAAGCCAAAGCCAAGAAAACAGTGAAAGTGTGGTGTTGCAGTTGTGGCCAATGTCATTACTAGAAGTGTTTCACCAGTGTAGCACATTTCAGCTATGCCAGGGATGTTTCCTCAATCTGTCTTAGAAGTCAATGGCAAAACAGCAGCAGACCACAAACTCACATTCTGCACTTCCTTTTCACAAAGTGAGATAGGAACTTCCCCACCTGACCATGGATTTGTTTTTATTACATTATTATACCTTACATATCTGGAGGAGGGAGTTTGGTTGCTTATAGCTGCCCTTAACTGGTCCAACGAAGCACACACATGGAAAAAACAAAAAGGTAATGCTTCTCTTCAGTATGACGCCACCCACCACACTGAACATTCGAAATGGCCAAAAAATGGGGGCAAGATAAGCATGGGTTTAGTTTTAAAAATTTTGTGATCTAAGCTATACCAAGTACTTCAGACTTTCATATAACCATAGAATGGTTTGGGTAGGAAAGGTCCTTGAAGATCATTTAGTTCAATGTCCCTGCCATGGGCTGGGACATTTGCCAGTAAACCAGGTTGCTCACAGCCCCATTCAACCTTTCCCCATTAAAATACAGGAGCAAAAAAATGGCATTGCTGTTGGTGCCATGAGATACCACATGAACTACATCTTTGTTCACTATACAAGTTTTCAAAATGTATTGGCAGGCTCCTCAAAAGCAGAATACCAATGCATCTGGTCTATAAGAGAGGAGCATGTGAAAGCAGCCATTCCCACGCAAAGAAAGGTTACCTTCGTCTCTTCACTATCAGGATCTTCAAGCCAGCAGTACGGATCGCTGATTTTACATCCATGGTAATCTGACACCTGAATTTATAAAATACAGTCATTTTAAAAAAGACATGCACACAAGCAAACTCTATCCATCAAGGAATGATAGTCAGCACGATGAAGGGCATCTGGAGTTTCACAAAAGCATACAGTGCTAAGTAGCAAAGACAGAACCAACACATTGCTCCCAGGTAAGTTAACAGTATTACCATTCTTTGGTGATGGCACCACAGAATCAGAGTAGTTCTCAGAAAAAAACAGAGCACCAGAAAAATGATGAAATGCACATAAATTCCTTCCACAACACAGATTAGTAAGCAAAAAAGAAACCCCACCAACCAAACCAAGCCCCTTAAGGTTTTCAAGCCAAATTATAAAACCTGATTACTGGATGTACCCAAAGCATGGTTCCTGGTTACACAAACGGTCTCTGGTTTAGCACTCCCTACTACTGTTGCCCACAATATGTGCATAATGTGTATATATATAAATATTAATTTAAAAAATCAAAAGCCCACCCCCAAAACAACAAACAAAACAAATAAACCACAAAAGATGAATCCACGTGGTTGAATTTACCTGTTTCCTTCCTCCAGTTTATACAAAAAGACTAGATACTTGCTACTAGGGCTTGCACAGTTCAGCCTTACAGTCAGATAGGAAAATAAATACTTCAGGATTTTTGCCAGCTTTGGCTCATACCGGCAAAAACAGTTTGATTTAAATGCAATGTAAATCTTTCCTGGCCGGTGCACAGTGTACAGTGCTTTGAGGAAGGGAAAGAAAATCGAACCCATTTTAGCCCAACTTACACTGTAATCCCTTGTGTATCCAGATACAGTGGAAACACAAGGAGATGAGACTTTGTTACAGATGTGCCATCCTATGAGACTTTGTTACAGATGTGCCATCCTATATAAATAGACTATTTGTTCCTCTGCTGACGCTGCTGCAGCCCGGGCGGAGGCCTGGGTTTTCCTGACACACGCACCGGTACCGAAGCTCGGGGATGCGCCGTGCGGCCGCTGCTCCCGCACCGCCGGTCCCGCCGCCCGCCCCGGACCGGCTCCCGTTCCCCGGCCCCCGGGCCCCGCACACGCGGGACGTGCCCAGAGGCGCCGGCGCACGGGCCCGAATCCCGCCCTAACAAGCGCCCGGCAGCCGCCGCGGCCCGCGGGCGCGACAAACCCGAGACCCTCTGCACGGAGCACGCCGGGCGTTCCGTGGCCGCAGGCGAACAAAGCCCAGAGAGCCGAGCGGCCCCGCGGGGAATGGCGAGCCGGGTGCCCCGCGCCCGGGCCCGGCGGCCGCCGCACGCCGGGTGCTGTCCCAGCCAGCGCCCTACTCACGGCGGTCTCGTCGCGGTACACCTCGGGGTACTGGAAGGCCGGCATGGCGGGCTGCGGCGGACAGAGCCGGGAAGCAGAGGAGGCGGAGGAGGAAGAGGAGGAGGAGGAAGCGAGGCGCGGAGGCGGCCGCGGGGCTGGGGCCGTGTTTTGGGTCGTGGCGGCAGCAGCCGGCAGCAGGCGCGCAGCGCGGCACAGGCGCAGCGCCGCAGCCGCCATACGGCCGCCCCCTACCAGCGCAGCGCACAGCGCCCCCTGGCGGCTCCCGCCGCGCGGGCGGCAGCGGGGCCGGGCGCCATGGCGGCGGTGAGGAGCCGGCGGTGAGGAGCCGGCGGTGAGGAGCCGGCGGTGAGGAGCCGGCGGTGAGGAGCCGGCGGTGAGGAGCCGGCGGTGAGGAGCCGGCGGTGAGGAGCCGGCGGTGAGGAGCCGGCGCTGCCATTGCAGTCCCGCGCCCTCGGTCTCTGCTCCCCCGTCCCGGTCACCGTGCTCCGGCGTGGTTGTGTACCCGGCTCCACCTGGGTTTCACCCTCCTTATAGTAAACGTTTGCAAAAAAAACCCCAAAAAACAAACAAAAAAAAACCAACAAAGAAACAAAAACCGCAGGTTTCCCTATTTTCCCCCCTCGGCTCCCCAGCCTTGGCACGCGGTGAGGGAAGAGGCTCGGGTCTGGCTTGCAGAGGTCCGAAATCAGAGCTGATTCCTAGGCGGGGCTGATACTTTGATTCTAATTCTGTGACTCGGGCAGCTCAAAGCCAGGTTACAGAATCACAGAATCGATTAGGTTGGAAAAGACCTCTGAGATCATCAACCTGTGACAGAATGCCACCTTGTCAAGTAAAGCATGGCACTAAGTGCCAATCTTTCCTTAAAAACTTTAGGAATGGAGACTCCACCACCTATCTGGGCAGCCCATTCCAATGTCTAATCACCCCTTCTCTGAAGAAATTCCTCCAGATGTTCAACCTAAACCTACCCTAGTGCAGCGTAAGACTGTGTCCTCTCATTCAGTCACTGGTTGCCTGGGAGAAGAGACCGACCCTCACCTGGGTAGAACCTCCTTTCGAGGAGCTGTAAAGAGCGATAAGGTCACCTGTGAGCCTTCCCTTCTCCAGGCTAAACCTGGCTTGGTCCACTCAAACCTTTAGTGGTTTCCATCGAACATACCTCTACAAGTTTCCAGTGACTCCCCTTTGCCCTAAAAGTGAAGGACAAGTTGGCCACCTGGTCCCAGTGAAGATGGCCACTCCAGAGCACCAGCCCAGCTGGCTGGTGCTTGTCACCCTCACCCCCAGAGTCATGGTGTGTCGTCCCACGCCAGCTCCCACCCTGGCCTGCACAGCCAGTCTGGATGAAAGGGCACCCAATAAAGGTGTTTCAAGTGGATGACTTCAGGCTCATCCATGGCGTGTTTATTTTACAATAGCATTTCCTGGGTCAGAAAACCTGCAAACATTTTTTCTCCAGGGAGAGACCAGGTGTACTACTCCTGCACAATGGAGGAGACAGGAGGCAGTTTGGCAACGTGGCTGAACTGCTTTTCTTCCGAATGAAGCTGCTGCCCACAGCCTTTGCCAAGCTGTCCTGTCAGCCTGGGGAGGACCTCATTGCAGCTCTTCATCCAGGGTAAACTTTTGTGTGTGTGTGTGTGTGTGTGTGTGTGTGTGTGTGTGTGTGTGTGGTTAATGGCACCAGCTGGAGACATGGAGGTTTGTGTGTGGCCTTTAAAGGTCTGGTAAGCCCAAAGAGCGCTTATGGTTCTTAATAAAGTAACCACCTGGAATGACAATGACCTAAAACATTTTGGAAATGGCATCAAACCTTTATAGTTACCAGCTCAGAACTGTGTTTTGATTGCCTTCTCTTAATGGAAAGAGTTACCATCTCTACTTAACATCCTGTGTAGAGGCTAAGGGTTGTGTACTTATGAAATATGCCAGCCCCGTAATGGTCACTGTTACTAAGTGACATAACCATGCTTATGGTCTTTGCTTACATCCTAAACAACAGCAATGTGGCTTCTTTTCTCTCACCCTTTCTCTTTTGGTCATTTTTCCTTCTTACCTTGTTTCTTTGTTAATCTTCTCCCTTTGCAAGATAGCAGGACAGCTGCTGACTACAACTATACCTTTTGTTCTGGAGCTCAAGAACATGCCACCAGCAAGGAGGTTGATGGCAATGCCTTGACATGCCCGATGCTGATAAAAGCTTGCTAATTTTCTGAGCAACTTGCTTAGGTAGATACTGGCAAGCCAAAGGTATTTCTGTCTAAAGCTTCCCAGACAGAATTGAATATGCACACAAATTTGCATCCTGGGGAGAATTATTAGCTCAATACCTCTGTCAAGCATTCTGCTTGCCTGTGTGCAACACAAACAAGCTGTATGTCCCTAGTTTGTCTGGGAGTTTTGAGCAGCTTACTACAAATTTATTTTGTAGACGGTAGAGGCTGTGCATTTGATTCAGAACTGCAGTTTTCCTCATGAAAATGTCTTTTTCAGCCTGAAGGTATTGTCCGGGATGAATGTATCTATGTTTATCCAGAATGCCTGACTGTTCGGCAGCTCGGGCAAGGTTATCTGTCATATATCTGACTGAACAGCCCTACATCTCAATATCCTGAGCATTTCCACAACGTCTCCGAAGATCAGCTTCGTGCTGTAAAAGCAGCCAGTCTGAGTTGTAGTGGAAGTTTTGGGCAGCTTTGCTTCTTCCACACAGCTGGAGCTCCCTGGGCGGGCGGGAGAGGGCAGCCTGGCCACGCGGGTGCTCCGCCGCTCCGCACAGCAGCGCCCGGAGTTCCTCGGGCTCCAGCAGCGCTCTCAGGGCAGGGCAGGGCAGGGTAATTCCTGAACGGGCTAGCAAGCATCCAGTAAGCACAGCAATTATCCATCACAATACCTTTCAATTCATCCTGGATACAGGATGAAGGTGGGAATATACAAAAAAACCCCAAGTACATAGCGGTTCAAGGTAAGATCTCTGGACCTGTAATTTTATAAGCAGTAATTTTCTATCAAAGATGAGCACCAGGGACTGAAAGTGAATTTTCTCTGTACTGTAAATTGCTTTTTGGGGGGTACTGGGGGGAGAAGGAAGTGAATAACAGCAGAAGGAGCAAATCTGCACTGTTGGATCTTTTCTTACCAGGAAAGCAGTTAATACAGGTTCACATAGTGTCTAAAACACTGTGCAAAACATATATTTCTTACCAGAAAGATATGCTCTTACCATGCACGCCCTGTACAAATGAGAGTGCAGTGTACAGTCTGATAACAGAAATCCTTGCAATGAAAGGTGTAGCACTCTTCTGCCTTTTTCAATATGTTTGGTTAACACAAAATTAAAAGTTATTCGCATTAGGACTGTGCTATGACTGAAAATTTGAAGCCTATCTTAATTGTTTGTATTGTAGCAGAAAGTAAATTTCTACTAAAATTTTACCTTTTCTTGGGCCTAACCAACATCAACAGAGTTCAGCTTTGATATTTACTGTCTTTTGAAGATAAATTGCTGATTAAGCAAAATTTTATCTTCCCATATATAAAACAAAAAGTTTGAAAATCTCTCAGTAGTGTTTGTCATCTTATCACACTCCCATGTTAGCGTGATTCTGATCATTTGCAAAATAGATACTGGTCTCTGCTGATATTAATTATAGTTCTGCTGATCATCCAGTCATGAGCAAATCTCTTTCAGCTTAGTCAGCATCTCCACAATGACTCACTACAAGTATTATATTGACTCAGTAGGAAGTGAACTCATCATCTTGGTCAGGGAAGATCTGACAAAAAATCTAGCAGCAAATTTTGTTTTTACCTTTCCTTGTCGCCCTTTCCCCAGCCTCACTCACATTATGACTTACCAATAACTGGAAACTCTTCTGTTACAGAATGAAGGCACGTCTGTACCTTTACTCCTGTTTTCTGTATATGTTTTTATTTCATTTACTTAATTGTGTGACATCAGTTCTTCTGTTCAGACGTTTACCAACAGGTGTCAGCAGAACCTCAGTCTTGTGCTACGATGAGCGTGTGCTGAGGTGTACAAATAACTCCAGTTTCGGAGGAATGTGACTCTCAAATTGTCTGCCCTGATGGGTTTCTATTTTGGAAGCACTGACTCAAGAGCCTAAGTCTTGTTGATTTTCAGTGATATTTGATTCCTAAACTATGTTCATCTAGCCTACACATTAATTATGATCATTTTGTATTGTTAATGGGTAATTAAAGGATTGCTTGTTTTTGAGCTGAGTTATGAAGTGGCTTACATAATAAAATACGATTTTATTATCTCAGTCACAGAAACTTCTACGTGACATAGGTCTGGTCAACCTCTGAATGTACAATCAAGCAAAACAATATTTCATTGAGGTAAACTTCTCTGTAGGCCATGGGACAGGATGGGTTCATTGAAGTCAGTGTCACACTGCAGAATCATCCTCTAGCTTTCCCTAGGTATGTGCATTGGTGTGTTTACGTGTGCTTACACTGCTGTGGAGTTAGTTCAGTGATGTAATGATGTCCACAAGAATTAGCATGGCATTGCAATTACAAAGTAGTATTAAAAGGTATTTCATCAGGTAGGCAATCTAAACCAACATACCTAAACTGTTGTAGGAGGATGAAAACAGAGATTATAGTATAAGTACACCCAATCCAAAATCACTTTTCTATGAAGGAACTTTTTCAGACAGATGAAAGTTAAGGTGTTTTAGGTTCATCTTTTCCTTGTGCATTGACCTGAGGTGAAGAACAAATAAAATTCTAATCATAGACAAGACTGATGAGTCTTTATTATTATTATTAAATTTTAACATTAAAAGAATGATTTGCCAAAAACCAGAGATCACATAGTAAAATTTGTGCTCTTGTGTCCTTGGGTAGACAGTCAATACTCATGTCTCACTGCATGTGGTGTGCTTGGGTTGTTAATAAGTTTTCACAGAGACCTTCAGTATTTGCAAGAGTTGTAGGTCTGGCACCTACTTAGGCACGAAATCACTGTGTTCCTGATACCTAGATTATACTTACTTCAGCATTTCTGGAAATTAATCCTAATCTTATACAATTCAGCTGGGACTCGTGGCTCAAATATTTTGCCAAATTCTTCTTAAGAAGGCTCTTGCAGAAGAAAAGTTAGAAGGAGTTGAACTTTTCTTGTTACACAGTATTTTATTGCCACACTGAGGAGAAGGGTGTGACATAAAGTCCATCAAAGTCAATAGAAGTTTTTGTGTCTACTTTTTCCCCACACCTATTTCACTGAATCTTGAATCAGCCCTTCCTCCACCTCCTCCCACCAAATATCACTCTGAAAAAAATAATTATATTTACAAATATAATTTTCTATCTAAAGAAATTATGTTCATTCTTTTGTGTGGAAAGGTAGCAAATACATATTAGTAAAATGGAAATATAAGTGTTAATTTTTAGTGTTTGCTTTTGCCTTTCCAAAGTATTTTTTGTTGTGGTTGTTATTGTATGCTGCAAAAACACCTTATATGCTAACTCCTACCTTCAGTGTCAAAAGCAGCTAAGGTAATCTTTATATAGAAAAGGATGACAGTATAAATAATTCTTACATGGCAGTATCTGAAAAATTAGATAAATATGAATTGGAAGAAGGCTTTTAATTCTTTCCCATTCTGAAAATGTAAGGATAAAAATTTTCTTGCTTTGGATGAAATCTTCTGCCTATTGAAGTCAAAGGAAGTTTTGTCACTGATTTCAAGAGTGTAGGAATATCACCCCTAGTCTTGGCAGTGAGCAAACCAGTAGGCAGCTTCCTGTTAATAGATTATGACATGTTGACAGAATTTGAAATACACTAAACATAGGGAATCTAATATATTTTTCTTGGAAAGGAAAACAGTTTTAGCTCTTTTTAAAAGACTCCACATCTAGAAATACCTTCTTCTGCAGTCATCATCTACCCATGTTTAATATGTTTTGAATGTATGTGTTCAGATGGCTTAGAAATAAAACTTTCTGTTATGCCTCAGGAAACATTTGGTTTGGGTTATAAAAATATAGAAGTTATAGATCCCTGCAGAAAGAACAAACTTTGGAGTCAGAGCACCAGAAATGTGCTTCCAAGAGGGACTTGCACATGCCTTTGAGAAGAACCTCTCAATACTTGAGAAAGAGAAAGAAAGCTATATAAAATTCAGTAATCACCAAATCTGAAATTCAAATTGAATTGAATACTGTGCAAGGTTATCCCACAAAATAGTGCTTTAGCCACCCTAGCAATTCCTTTAAAATATTACCCCTATAATTCCACAATGAAGGCAAAAATGAGAAAAATTTTTAAAAAATTCAATTCCAGATTGCTTTTTAAGAAAGGAACCTTATTTCAGTAGATGCTAAATAATTATAATTCACTTTTTAAACATTTAGGGATAACTTTAGCCTCCTCTCTGAAGTAGTGTGAGTCAAACCTAGTCCTGAAACTGAATAACACATTCCAAAGATGCTGAATATCAAATCGCTGTGTTTCTAGTACTGCAGACTCTGTGCAATTCAGATGGGGACCAGGGTATCACTGTGCCATTTTCCACACATGGCCAGGTGGTACAGATGTTCCATGCATTTATGATCTACTACTTTCAATCAAAGTGAGGAACACAAGACAACAGGTAGCTTGCATTCAGAGACATGGAGGAAAATAATGTGATGTTATGGATCACTGTGCATGTAACACTTGCAGCATGCCCACAATCTGGTGTTTTGTAGACTGTGAAAAAGGAAAGCTCCTGGGAAAAGGCTGAAAGTGCATAATGGCGAAGTTCTGTATGTTTTTACAGAGGGCTTCACCTTGACTGACAGAGCAAGGTAGCAAGAGGGTATTACTGATGTGAAAGGTTCCTGAATGTGTGATGACAGCTGGTGCCACAGGTTGTCCAAGATGGCAGCGTGGCTGCAGTCTGTACATGGGAGAATTGTGTTGTGCTTGATGTCGGGGGAGTGGATGGGAACATGGGAGGAGAGAGGAAACCTACTTAAAGCTGTGGGCATGGAGGAATGAGCAGGAAATGGGCTCCATCCAAATCAGGGAGAAGCATCTTGTGGTGAAAGGATGAAAGCTGGACTGGTAATTTTAGCTGTGTGGAAGTATGAGGAAGATCAAAGCGCTGAAGTTTTGTGTATCAAAATTTACAGAGAGCCTCGATAGTCCTAGACTGAAGGTGCTGGACAAACTCAAATCCCAAGCAACAGAACACCCAGTGATGTTAACCACAGTGACTGGAAAAAAGCAATATCAAGGAGAGCTTAGAAGACAAATTAAGAGCTCTGGTGAGCCATGCTGAGCTTGAGCCGATGGCGAGACATTCAGAGAGAAGCGCACTGAGCTTTGGGCTTGGACAGACTGGAGCAGACAGGTGGATTTGAGTGATCAGTGTGAGCAGTTGGGCTTGTGTGTACAGACGACCTTCCCCAGGGAGGAGGTGCCCTTTCCAGTGGGAGGAGGGAAGCCGACCATGGACAGAGCTCTCTGGAGCTCACAGAAAGCTGGAGAAAAATGAGGGCATGTTATTCTCCTGTTCCAGTATGCAATTTGTTGATTAGAAAAGCTTTTAATAACTAATTTCAAACCATACGACCAAAACTTTTCAAGAGATACCTTCCAAAGTAGTGTGGGGCTGGTGCAGAAGCCCTATGTGTTTTATTCTGTAAATAGTCACTTTTGAAGAAGAATTTGAAGTTTTTCATGTTACAACAGTATTACTGAAAATTAATGTCTTTTATGAATTCTGTTATTTCCTTCTCTTGGAGAATTGTGCAGGAATTTCAATGATCCAATGCATATTAGAACAAGTTAAACATTTTTCTTCAACTGGAAATTTGAATTCAATTTTTGCAAACTTTTTTTTTTTTTAGGCTTTTTTATCCCTATGGTTTCAAATGCTGACAAAATGTGAAGGAGGAGAAATTGAGAGAAATTTCATGGAAATAAATTCCTCTTCTGAATATTTTTATTAGAAGTTCTTCCTTTCCCTTCAGTCTAGACAGAGGAGATATTTTTCAGTGCCTGGAACACGTTCCTGAGTGCAGCCAGAAAACATGGAGCAAATCAGAGAAATTGCAGAAATAGGTATGATACATTATTTGTACAAAAAAATTCCACAAAAAAAAAAAATCCTCACAAACTTCCCTCTAATTCGTTGTATCTAATTAATCTAATTTATTTTTGACTCTTGGCAGGTCTCCTATTCTAAACTCTGCACATGCCTGAGAGTCATCAAAATGCACAGGACAGGGCCAAGGTAAAACAAGGCCTCTGCCCTATAATTTCATAGACCAACTATTCCAAAGCACTGCTAAAATTACCTATGTCAGAAGAACCCTTTATGAATCTCGATAAAAACATTTAAATGAGCATTTTAACTAAATAACAGTGGTGTTATTTAGCACCCATTCTCCCCGTTCTTCTCATATGTAGTGGGATTGTGATGTCAATATTCTTCACCCATTTTTGATGTTTAGGTTCTGTAGAACTAATAGGCAACTGCTACAGGTTATTTGATCCTTTACAAAAATTATTTAATTATCTACAATTAAATATTCTAGAGGAAATAAAAGTACTTGGGAGAGAAATCTAAATGAGAGAAAAACAAGAATTAAAGACTAGGACACCACATCTTCTGCAAGAAGGGTCTTGCTTGCCTGGTAGACTTTCTTTGATCTCTAATTATGTTAGATGTTATGTTGTTGATGTTAGTGCTGTAAATAATCCCTCTGAATTCACTAATTAAATCTTTTAATATTATTCATTCCCTCCTACCAAAACTTACTTAAGTAATTAAAAACATCATGGTAATTTATTCTGACCGTATGACTATTTTGTCAGTTATTTATTTAAATAATTTTATTTTATTACAACCTCACAAAAAATCATCCTCATCATTTAATTAAATGGTGTATGTGAAAAGCCAAAAGGTATTTGGAGTTAGGCTGTGTTTGTTCACTTTATTTATGTGCTTACTCTTGCGAACTTCAGGGTATTTACAAAGGTATAAAGGGTAACAATTGTTACCACACCAAGTAAAACTTGCAAAATATCTCCGTTTGCTTCATGATAAGCATGTTATCTAAATCTTGTAAGCACTAAAGAGATCAGAGAAAGAAATGTACCTTTCTCTTGTGTAATGCTACCTGGATTTTCTTTTTGTCTCATGGGGGACTGGTATATTGCTGTAAACCAGCCTTCTTAATCACTTCTGTACTCACTGCCCTTTTACTGATACCACTCACATAGAGAAAGACACATTTCTACACAGCTCTTAGGATTTCTCTTTTACCAGAGTTAACTGAAGGTGGCTGTCTATGTAAAATCTTTGCTCACACTGGCAGCTCTGAGCTGGGGGGTTTCAGCCAAAGACACATTGGAGCATCAGACAGACTTGCTCCAAGACTCAAACCTTCAAAAAAAGCACAGTACATTTAATAACCATGCCCCTACACCTACTAAAGAAACTGAATTTGTCTTCTAGTTTCAGGGTAATAAAGCTAACAGCCTCATTTCCTGGAGGGTGCTGAAAATAAATTCAGCCAGACCCCTTGTTCCAGGGAGTGGAAAAGTTGGCAAGCAGTGTCCTTCAAGGAAAATCAAACAGAACAAGTCCCTTGGTTGGAAACACAGGGCAGTCTTCGTTTTTCTTTTTGCAGAGCACAGAGCTGAAATCGTGGTTATCTGAGTTAACCCTTTTTTATTCTCTGGAGGCAGCCTGTTATGCAAAATAGACACTGTGCCAACCACCAGGCTGGAGCAGGTGGCTTGCCTGCTGAGCCATCCACTTCCTACAGCCCTCCATACCCAGAGGAGGTCAACTCCCCCTGATTTGCTCCTCTTAACTTCTCCTTTTTAGGATGATTTTCTCACCAGTGAGGAGAGGCACTCAGTGATCAGATAGAGTGTTATATCTGAGCCTGACACTTCACAAATCACATTAAAAAAGATTTATCTGTGTCTTCCTCACTGCCGTTCAACCCCTCCAATCCCCCTCATAATCTGTCCCTGAATGGGCAAGATCAGGTTTGGAATGAAAGCAAGGAAATGTGGAGAGCCTTGACTGCCTAGCTCCCTGCGAGTCTGCCTTAGAAACCACTCAACCAGCCCACAGCTCATAGCTGCACTAGTCAAATTGTTGGGATCATGATTATAGGCAGGTCTTCCGTGGAACCTCATGCTTCTGTCATTCCACCAGGTCCTCGCCTTTCCTCAAGTACATCAAAGGACATCTTCACCATAGGTGAGCAGAAATCTTATGTTACCTTATGCTGTGTTGATTAAACTACTTGAAGACCCCTCTGGAGTGACTCAGGGAGGACCTCACCTGGTCTAGGAAAAGGGAATTCTGGAATGGCACCACTGGAGGACCATCAGCAGGTCTGTTGTCCAGCTTGCACCTACAAAGCAGGTGATGAGTAACTAGCAGGACTGAACACATAGCCATGTTTCTGGCCCATATACTTAAACCTTTCTGCTAACATCCAACTTAACTGTGCAGTGGATACATCTTGCATTGTTTTGCTACAAATCTTGCAGAATCCAATGCTGTCCAAAGAGCATGCCCTGAAAGCTCATTTACCAGTACATACTATGCTGTCTGGTATGGTAAAAAAATGCCCAGGCCAATGAAGTCAGGTCCCCTCCTCCTTTCCCCTGCCCTTGCATACCTGCACACTCAGCACTTCCCTCACATAAAGCATGATCTGCCTGCAGGTTTGCTTATCACAGTCTCAAGAGTAAGTACTATGCAAAGTTAAAAACTGTTGAGCACAAGGGCATTTGACCCTGACCACAACCTGCTGTTCCTTTAACAAACAATTAAGACATTCCATGTGTGACTAAATTTGAAAGCAAACCCAAGAATTAACCAGCTTGTTTTAAATAGGGATATAAATAAGAACCAGCCCAACCATTGCCTAAGAGATAAGCCAAAACTTTGGGGTTCAATAAAAGTTCAGTCACTTCTGAAGGCTGAATATTTATTTAGGGATCGGGGTCATAATTTAGGGAAAGGGTCTTTATTTAGGGATTTTAGGGAACACAATGTCCCCCTGAATCTCATTTCTATTTGAGTAAATTTCCTCTGAGTATGGATGATGCTAAAGGAAAATAACAAAACCAAATCCATTCTTGCCTAGCACAAAAAGTATTTCTGTAGGACTTCTAATTCTAGTGTGAAGTAGCAACAAACAAAACAGTCACAAAGGTATGCATAACTCTGCATTGTGTGTCTACCTCAAGGCTTGTGAGAAAAGAATGCAGTAAAAAAAAAATCTGCATTTAAATCAGGTTTGTCATAGAAGCTTTGCTGACATAATACAGATTAACTTTTAAAAAGATGTTGACAAAAATACTCAAATTTTAAAATTAGTGGCACATTGCTTGATCAATTTCATTAGAATGGCATATACCATTTCTTATATGAAATGGTGTATCAAATCCTTGAATAAGCTAATTGAAATACATCTAATTGTTAATATAGTTATATATTACATATGTATTATATGGATCATATAACTCAGGAAAACCTAAAATAGTTTGAATGCTCTATCTAGGTAAAAAAAATGCTAGAATAAAACTGCATGTACCAGGAGAATTTGAAAGTTGCTTTTTAGGATGAAAATTTTCTCTGTGGCAGGAAAATAGATGTAAGAGAACTTTGGTTCTGCTTAGTAGTGTGAAGTTAAGAAAATTAGTAAGTAAGTAATGAGATCATGGAAAGTGACTATACCCACACATTTTTTGAGGTGATATGGAGTGCAGAGAGTTCGTTTTTCAGGGTTTGTAGATTGAAGATTACACATTAACCACTAACCTAACTGATAACTCTATGGACAGAGTCCGTTCTTCTATGTAACATGGCCTTACTTGTCCGATGTAGGATGTTTTATGAGAGCTCTAAAACTTATGCTTGCACTGTTTTCTTGCAAATTATTTTCCATGTAGGTCAAAAGAGCCTTTTTTAAAGGGTTCAGCAAAATATCTGATGATTTTCATGTAGATAAAATGAAACCTTACATGGAAACTATTACAAGGAGAAGTTTTACTTCAGAATACGAAAGTGATAAATTTTATTCCTATTACTGTTGCATTTGGAAGAGCGCTGCTGTTTGTCTAAGAATTGCACACTACAGCCTATCACTGCAATGTAAAGCTTAAATGCTTGAAAGTATTTAAGTACCTAACAAGTATTGTGATTTCAGAGAGACTGGGTACATGAGCATCTTTGAAATCTTAGTACCTTCTACATAAAATCAAGGGCAGTAGCAAGGTCAAGGGGTTTTTGTGATGCTTCTGACACTTCTTTTTGTGAGAGATTTTCTCTTAGTAGAAGAGAAATTGTTAATATGTCTGAAGTTGCTGGTTTAATATTCTGTTTTAACAGCAGAGAAATGTAAGCAGATTGTTACAGCAATTAGTGCAATGTTAAGATTTGTTTTGAAAAGAAGGAAGTTTCCATGCAATATTTTAAAGCGATGCTTCGTAGCAATATCAGGGGTCAGATTAAAGTCAGAAGATCCATTTGTTCTGCTAAACACAGAAAAATATATAAGCACATAATGGTGTTATTATCACCCTAATTAAAATCTTCAGTGTCTCGCACTACAAGTGAACTAAAATTGTGTAGCCATTGTGGTAAGTTACCACTCAGATACAACACAATGGTATCAGTATTGAATTTTATCACCCTGCAGATCCTTTGTGATAGTTTTTTCTTTCAACCTTACATAAATAAAGTGAACACATACCATTCATTAACTAGTACATGTTTTTCTGTATGCATTTATAGCATTAGCAAAACATTAATTTTCAACCACATAATTTTTTATGTCTCTTTTTTCACAGACATGCTACAAAAGTGTTTCAGTCACCATGATGTTGAGGTTTTCTATTATTGGTAAAAAGAAATTATAGGTATTTTGTTGAAATCAAAAGGATTCAGAGCATTTCAATGTCTGTATTTCCAAGATTAAAGTTGTACTGAATCTTTTGACTCACCCAGTTGCTCCCACTTCACCATCCTAATCCATTTTCATTATGTGGCACATTTTATTAATCATACATTTAAAATATGCCTACTATTCCAAATCTACTAACTAATACTATGATATTTCAGCAGGATTTTCAAAACAAATCAGCCCAAATAATTTGATTGCTTTCCCCCAAATTTCCGCTTTCCCAAGAAATTTCAAATTAACAGCTTTTCCACCATAAAAACTGAATGCCAAAATGTAAAGAAAAACTTGTCCTAAAAAAAAGTTTTCTTTTAAAGCTAGCAATGGTAGTTTTCATTTGGAGTAATTTTAAAATGCATTTCTTCTATGTAATGTACAACAAATAAATTAAGTTTTCACTCAGCTCTGGCAATAATTGTCTTTTTGAAAGGCTTCAAACACAAAAAAAAAAATTTAGAATGTTTTAATTAACTTCAGAGAAATCGTATATTTTTGATTTCCTGAAAACTCACTTTAAAAGGCAGATAGTACTTTCTTGTTTGATTTATGCCTCTTTTGAGGAGCTTCTTAAAGATCAGAAAGTTTAGAGGTCAATGAGATGATCTGACCCTTAGTAAGTAAACCCCTAATTATTCCAAAAGACTGAGGCACGGGGATCTGGGATCTTCATTATTCTCCAAAATGCGGTGCTTCCACTGAGCTCTGTTGAGAGATCCCTTTCCTCAATCAGCTCTTTGCCTGCCCAGCAATTCTATACTTTACATTCTTGTTTTGCAGATAACACAAAATCTGTCAAATGAGATATATACTTGATCTTTCTTATCATATTGTTTTACCACAAATGATGCAGTGCATGGTATACAATTCTAAAATAGCACCAGAAACTATTATATTCTGCTTCCAAGGTGAGGCTGTCCGAAGTCCACAGATGCTGGCAATGTCTTTTGAAAACCTTCAGGAGCTTGATCCAAAGCCAGCTCAAGCTAATGAGACATTTTCCACTAACTTAAAAATATTGCTCCTCAGAGTGCAAAACATGTTATGAATTGCAAAGTAATAGGTGCATCTTACTTTCACGGTTTTTAGGGTGTTGTGGTGTGGAGTATTTACTTACCTAGCTGACTAGATCCTTCCTCATCCTGCTTTGTCCTTCTATTGAATATAAGCTGACTGGTGCCCATATTTGAAAAGAAAGACCCTTGTACTGAGGCAATTTGTTCATAGTTAGATTTAGTGACCTGTGCTCCTAAGCTGTAATGATAAATGATACAATAATGCAAAATTTCCAGCCTCTAGACCCCCTTTTCTTTGGGTCTTACATGAACAAAATGATGAAGTATTTTCTGACCCATACTCTGAGAGGTGCCCATTTTTTAAAGGAATTTTCTATAACACACATGAACCCAGTTAAAATGAATGAGAACTGGGGAATTCATTCAGTAAAAATAGTGACTGGCCAGGAGTGAGCGCCAGTTAGGAGCTCTGCGTGAGTTAAATATAGTATTTTACTTCTTCATCACTATACACCACAGTGAAATGTGTTAGTCTTATTATAAAGAAACAGATTTTTGTCTTTCACCTGTTTTTTACTGCAGGTTCCTGTCTTTTAACTTTGATTTGTGTAGCTGCACTGTCTGCTGTGTGCTGGTGTCCCCACAGGATCCTTTGTTTCCTACCTTTGAAAACATTCAAAACAAACAAGACCCTTTCTCTTCCCATAGACAGTACACATAATATTAATGGTTATCTACCTGTGGTAAGCAGAGCAGTATCATTTTACATGACTTGAAAGGGTCATCCATATCGTCAAGCACAATTAACTTGTCTTACTCTCACAGAATGGGCTGGGGGAAGTAACTAAGAGGCCATACTTCTTCACATACCTGGAAAACAGTTCCAGAACAAGGAGACACCCAAAAGACACAAAAAGATCCTAAACAACAAGCACAACAGGCTTTCTATTGAGAAAAGAAGCTATATTTCACCTTTTTGATGTGATACTCTCTGTGGTGCCTGTGTGTATTTACTGAGATGAACAGTTGCATACAAGTTTGAACAAGTTGAGCTGCAGAATTTAACTTCCTGCTTATCCCACTTTTAAAGAAAGCAAACTCTTTGAGATATTTCTTGAAAACAGAGTGAAAGTTGTTTTGAGGATATATCCAGACTTCAATAAAAAGTGTTCTGAAATGTCACAGAACTTGTACTGTTTCTCTAGTCAGGTTTTGGTTTGCAGCCTACCTAGATCAGAAGAGCAGACTAAGAATGAGTGGTAACTCCGGTTCTCTGAAGGAGGCTTTCACACCCTATGGTACCTTTCAGTTCTCAAAACTAATGTGAAACAAAGATTTGGCTTAGAGGAGAAAATGTCCAAGTAACCACTGTGTGGAGAACAATGTTTGTAATTCAGCATGTGAGCATATCCCCTCTGAGTCAGCACTGAATCAGAGTCCCAGCTGATGTTTATGGTAGTGCCATACTGTTTAATTCAGATGTAATGATGTTGACCGCTTGGGCTGTGGAGAATGGCATAGCAGTTGTCACAATAACACAGCTATTAAATGTGTGACGTGACCAAATGCCATATCAAAGTACTGCTCTGACCACATATATTATTCCGGCAATTAAATGAAATATCTTTCACTTCCTGTCTTAAATAACTCGGTAGTACTGCTGCCAACGAGGTGCTGACTTTCGACAGAAGAATGATGGACTATCAATAGCACTATCCATTATCCTTTACAGTTTTTTCCTACAATGCTTTAGGATCCTTTAGGAGAAAGTGACCTGGTTAATCCAAATTTTTTCTTTATTAATAAAATCACAAGTTTGAATCTGCCATTTCCTTTCTACTACTAATGAAAAAATCTTTACAATGCCAATCATGTTGTGTCTTTTCCCCATTTAATATGCCTATATAGGGAGAGATGGTCAGAATAAAGCTAGCCTTCCTTGCTCAGATGAAATTTAAAGTAGAGAAATAATTGAACAATGCCTATTTCCCGTGTTTTTATTTTAAAAATCGTAGATTTATTTTTGTCAGCAGAAAAAAAATGTCTTGAAAAGAAAGCAACAGTATTCCCAAATAATTCTTGTCAATTTTAAATTATTCTGTGATTCTGTGAATAATTTCTATGAGCGTTTTCACCTTGATAAGAAAAGGAAAGTTGGAAATGCTTCAGACATCCATTGTCTTTAAACCAATGATTAAAGCTAGACTGGTAAAGAAATTAAAGCTTCCTTTTCTCCTCTTATCCTGTAGTGTCGGATTTTTTGCCAGCCCTGTGCTGAGCGAGCGCAGCCTGCATGAAAACGGGGAGATGCCAGGGGTTTAGGAGCGGCTGGATGAGGAGGGTGGGTCTTGCCCTGCAGGGAGAGCGGAGTCCCCGCGAGGCAGCGGGGGCTGGGGACGGACCAGCTCTGTCGGTGCTCGCAGCCCACGGCTGCTGTAACATGAAGCTCGGGAAAGGTCAGCGGCCGAGCTCTGCAGTCGGCTCTCTGCCTATCTGTGGCATCTCTTGAAATAACAGCGACTTCCAGGACTCCTTCACCTTCTTCCCTCTCCGGCCCCGTCATCCCTTCCCTCCCCAGTCCTTCTCTGGCACACATCCTTCAGCGCCACTCTCTTTTCTTCCTTGAGCTTTTCCTGTTGTCATCACCAAGACCTCTATGTCCTCTATTGTACTGTGTCCTCTCGGGCTCAAAGGCTATCTCTGGCTCTGGAGATAAAGTCTCCACTAAGAAGGATGGAGATTTAATTTGGAAAAAAAAACCACCATAAAGGGTTAAGAAAAAGAAACATGCTGGTGCCCTGTTTTGGGAACAAATCCACTCTCTCTGTTATTTACTCACATAGGTAAAATCAAAAATTGCTCTTAATTATCTACTCTTTCCTTATCATACCCAAACTTTGTGAATTTCCTGAAAAATCTATTTATGATCTGTACCCTTGAAAACTTGGAAGCAGTTCATTGGAGAGAAGCTTCCATATTACTCTGCCAAGTGGATTACCAAAATAGACCTGCATTGTTATTTTTGAGCATTCGTGACCCTTCATTCGTTTGTTTGTTTTAAGGGGATTTTTTTGATTGAAGATGTTTTGCCTTGGTGATAATGAAAGTTGAAAAGGATGTTTTAAGCAATAAAAAAGTAATTGTTTAAGTTTGCAGTTCAAATTATTTCAGAGTGATCTGTGTATTTGGAAGAAGGAGACTGCTTCTGTAACATGCTATATTATGTGGTAGATCAGGTACTAAGAAACTTCACTAACCTGGAACTGAAACTTTGGGTAGAAAAGTAATTTCTTATGTACTTTTAGGGCATAAAGTCTTGATTAAATTTTCTTCTGAAATGAAGAAACCGTCCTTGCTGCAAGAGCTGTGCTTGGGGCTGCTGAGCCACCTGTGGCTCCTTTTCCCACGTGCTTCTCACAGATGTGCCAGCAGTGGGTCTTTTGCTGCTGGGAGTGTTTGTCACTAGCAGGGCCTCCTAATCACCTGCTCAGCTGGGGCACCAGCCTGGTGACTGCCAAGGAAGGGGGAGACAGACTTTGCTGTTCACAGACACCAATCCTGTGCAAATGAAATAGCTGTCTGCAGAGAGATTCATTGGTGAGTAGCTGAGTCCCTTCTCTTGACCATACACGTAGCAGAGAAAGCACCCTGTGCACTGTTACACCACAGCACTGATGGCATTGAGGAGTAATAGCAACCTCTTCTCTTTGCATTGCTGAATTGTTTTGCTGCAATACAGCATAAACACAAGGAAAAATCTGTGGCATCCAAATCATGTTCCTGCCTGAAGAATGTTTCACATTTGAAAAAAAGCAAGCAAACCAAATGAAGATTCTTAACCTAATAGAAATATGGTGAGCAGTGCACAGAATTTAACAGAGTTTGTAATTAACTGTTCCCCAGTGTCTGCTGAAATATTTGACCATACTCTCCAAGGAAATTCAGTTATGATTAAGTAAGAAAGAGAGCAGGGCCTATTTAAAAGGAAGGTATTTGTAGTAAATTACCTTAAAAATGTTCCTAGGACAGACAGATAATCTCTAAAAACTTCCATGCACTTTGCCACAATGCTGTTGCTGGTTTCAAAAAGACATCTCTCCTTGTACAAACAAAGGAATCAAAATAAACTCTGATTGCTGAAGCTATGTTACCCTTTAGAAGCACCCTTATATTCACTCTACTGAAGATAAAAATTCTTCCTCAGCCCCAACTACCTGCAGCCTTTCAGGACCGGGCATTGAAGTAGTGCTCTGAACACATATATAAGTATATTTGTAAATAATTCTGTACACATACATGTTGCCTTCTCAAACATCATGGTACCTATTTATCAGCGGTTCATCTGCATTGCTTGCTCTTTAATTTGCTTTTGAAGCTTTTAACACTCAAGGCAGATCTGAGCTCAAGAATTACAGACATGGTGTGTCCTTCCTGAAAGTTTCACTAGGAGATCTCTGAAAGAAAACTGTCAATTTTCACACAGAGAACAAGTATTCCTTGCCCTTAACAAATGCATAGATGTCTGACTATACCATTGTAAAATGCCATTAGATAAACACCCCTCTCATAAATCTGGTGGAATAATACTGAAAAGTAATATTTTAGGTCCAAAAAAGAACTACTTTTTCAAATGGTAATCTCTTAAAATTATGGATTATTCCATAACTCCAGTGAATAGACATACTTATAGGAATATGCGTGCATTTCTGTGCCCCAAATCCTGTGTTTATCTTCTAAAAATGATAACCAAGACATTGTTGTCTCCATTAAGATAAGTGGTAGGATTTCAGGTCAATAAATTAAACTAATATCTCACTGGAGGAAGTCCTAATCTTTACATCTCTTCCACTTTTCTTTTACACAATTTCTACCAGAATAGCCCATTTATTTGACAGGTGAAATTATAGTAAAGAGTGATTTATTTGACATAAAGTCATGCCAAAAAATGTGTAAGTGAATTGTAGAAAGTATTTAATGGCTTTGTGGCCATAGTAAATAATTCTCCTGGCTTTAACAGCTTGATGCAACCTAGAAATATTGTTATAAGTCCAGCTCATCCTACATGGCATCACAGTTGCTACTTTTCTTTGGCAATGTGATGTACACAGGCTTTTGAAGCATCAGATGGCATGGGACACTACAGCATATAAATTATCTAAAGCTATTGGAAAACTTTTCTTTTTCAGCTTCTACAAACCATTACATTTGTAAACCAAGAGATTCCTATGCTATGTGAAGACCATGGGCAGCAAAATCCTTACCCTGCTCAAATGAAACAAAATGTAATAAGGATGATTGTCTTTGAGGAAGACAAATTATCAGATCCATGAGTGAACTCCTGTCTAAAGAGTTCCATCAACTTCCCTTCCAATGGCCTAGCACCTTGGGGCCCATTTTTTGGATTTGCTTGCCTTACATAATCATATTTGGAACAAATATTAGAACATATTTTTCAACCATTGAAACAACGGGTTCTGAAATACTTGCCAGAGTTAATGGAGAAAGAATACAAAATTACTTCTAAGATAAATTTAAGAATGGGATTAAACAGCAAGATATAATTATGATGATCTCCAAGCATGGACATTAATATTTAAGCCATCAGGCTTTGTTAGTTTAGTGTCTGGACCTTCTGAACAGCACTAGAATAAATGTGATCTCAGTTCATGAAATGAATTGTGTCACATTAAGGAAAGGCTTTACTTTTCTGCTGGCCACTAGCAGAGACCAAAGATTTTTTTGTCTTGACATTAAACTTGACTCCAAAATTTTTTTTGTGTTTGAAGATAATTTCTTCCTACTCCTTTCTGCAGCAATAAACTACCTACAGTAAGAAAAATGATATCACATAGGATGTGCTGGGAGTCCTATGTACTCTCTTGGGTGCATAAAGTAACCACCATATTTGGGATCAGAAACACATTTTCCCTCATGCCCAATTGGTGAGGCCCATAGGTGTCTGGAAGGAGTGAGGGCTTCTCTACAGAGGCACACAAATCAATTCCTGCAGCCCTGTGAGCGAACCAAACAGCAAACATAAACAGGACATTGCCAGTGATCTTGATTTCCCTTGCTCTCTTCTTGTGGCACTACATGGTCCTGTAAGAATCTTCACAAATCTTTTTTCTGTGGTATGCTGGGAATTATATGACTTGTGGTAGATGGAGACATGTGGAATACATGTGCTCAGCATCCTTTTAGGCCTTTTTCTGTGCCCCAGTCTGTGTGATAGTCTTAGATCCCACAGTATATTAAAGAGAAAAAAGTCCCGGATTCTGTAAACAGAAAATCCAAACAATGCACTGCATGCCTCTCCTCTTGGGAAGAGGGCAAGAAAACATTTTGTGCATATATGATGAACACTACCTGTGCTACTTAATGCATTAATGACAATTACTTGCAAACTTCTGGCAATTGAGCTGTAAGGCTCTAAAGCACAGACTAGAATAAAGTATGGGAAAGTAGCACAGACAAGCAGAGATTTCACTGCATAACTCCATAAGTATTTTTAGCATGCTAAGCATAAATTATCTTCAATTACATAGTTAGGGGAACTCAAAGGTAAATGCAATTGTTAATAATCCCAGCATGTGTATCTAAATTATGTTATTTATTGACCATTTGTACTATGAATAAGTGCACTTAAAGACACTTTAGTGTAAAGTGTTACTGTCTGCTAAAGATCTCTTCACTAAATGTTTGCAGAGTCCTGAGTGGTTTGCAAGTCAATTAAACCACTGATGGAACAGAAATAAACACTTCCTATTGAGAAATGTCACATCAGTCTTTCTGCTCCATTTCATTGTGTCATTTAATGCACTGAATGGCATTCAAGTGACACAGCACCAGCTATGATATCATGGCATGGGCTATATAATGTGCTGAGCCACGTGCAGATGGGTAAACAGTATTGTAATTGCACCAACTGGCACAGAGACCAGAGACAAGCTGTCATGTATTTATTCTTAGGGCACATTAACCTGCAACTGGAGTATTGAAAAATGGATTTTCTCCCATGCATTACTCTTTAAGGAGCAGCATGTAAGCATGTGCAATTTAACACCTGCTAGTTCTCCATTCCTTGAAAATTAAGAAGTGTGGCAACCAGAGTTGTCAGGATCTTTTTAGTATTAAGTTTCCTCTTGCTTTCTACAAATGGGAATGTCAGCAAACACTGTCACTCTGTTCTACCTGATACGTCACTCACATTGTTCAGGTTAATAGATAAGGCACTGGAGTTTCAGGAGTGCTAACAAGCTGCACTTCAGTTAATGCTTGCAATTTTTCAAACAGATGAAGTATCTACCTATTATAAACTATCTTTATGAAGAGCTTAAGAGGTCCTGATTTCTTCAGAGCTATGTAGTTACAAGGAAGGTAAAAGCATTCTTGGTGAGCAGAGAAACCAAATGC
This sequence comes from Anomalospiza imberbis, assembly GCF_031753505.1. Taxonomy (NCBI): domain Eukaryota; kingdom Metazoa; phylum Chordata; class Aves; order Passeriformes; family Viduidae; genus Anomalospiza; species Anomalospiza imberbis. The sequence continues at coordinate 44,040,659 of NC_089683.1, forward strand.
CCCTATGCTAATATAAGGCCTAGTGAATTCAGTTTTAAAATACTTGGAGGCTTCCAGATTTTTATTTAATTGTTTAGATGCTCTGAAATGGTTGATAGCATGTTGTTTAATAACAGCAAAATATATGTCAGAGTTGACTTAGAATTCATTGTTATATTGAGTACTATGTTTCATTCAAATCTAAATTGTGACATAAGTATACAGTAATATATAGAAATATTAAATATTTGATGAGATAAACAAACAAAAAAAAAAAAGAGAAGACAGCTCAATGCACTTGGGAGCTATTAGGGTTGTTCTTGTACTTCAAATTAATGTTGGTGTCATATGATTCATATTTTATGATAAATTAATGTAGCACCCTGAAATAGAAATAAACAAGACTCCATTTCTCAGAAATGTGCTTGCATTACTGTTGAATCAGAGCTTGGCATCAGTACCAATGGAATACATGAAAGAAGTGTCCTTTTTTCCTTCTACAGGAATATTTTTGGAACTGTGTTTTGAAAATACTGAAGAGCTTGTAGCTGCAGCAAACCAAAGTGTGCTAGGTAGCCAAGATAGCCAGGAATGAAACTTGCTGCATTTCCTAATCAAAGCAGTGACACGGTATTTTCTCTGCTCCTCTTGCCAGCTTATGGTGCTCAGCCTCCTTCCCACTGCCCCGAACCATTCTTCCGGCTCCGGGTGTGTCAGACGGAAGAGAGACCTGTCCCTCTTTTCCATCCGTGCCTTTGCTCACAGGGTGCACCTCAATTTGACCTTGATTATTTTTATACATTCATGGCCCTTTTTTTGCTATGCATTTTAGAAACAAAATTAGAAATTAAATTGGAATCAGGAAAATGGGATTGAAAATGCCTGGAGACTTCACTTTCTGTTATTAGGAAAGCAAAAAGACATGAAATGATAAAAAGAGAAATATGCATAGAAAATCAAAGTCAGGGGTTTGTGTATATTCCTTGTCACCCTACTGTATACTAAAGGAAAGTCATTAAGGTTACGAGTCATGAGAGTTCTTCTTGGTGGTAAAATTGCTTTGTGAACAAGAGGGCTATGTATATTAATATATCATCTTTAATCTGCTCTTTCTGTCTATATATTATATGCTTGCTTGTTTGAGTATAATAAACCCCTAAAATTTACAGCTGCTTCTAGTATTTTTATGTGAAGTTAACTGAAAACAGATTTTACTCAGGGAAAGAAAACAAAACCCACTACAATTTTTGCAACTGAAATGCTTCTGCTTTGGAATCAGTCCTCTGAACAGAGAAGGTTCTCAGTGAACCACTGCTTCTAGGTCTCTCTGCTGTGGGACCCTGTACACAAGGCTCTTTGGCAGATGGGAACACCCCCTCTCACCTGTGCATGTCCTCCTCAGGGGAGCCCAGCATCAGGTGTTTGCATATTTGCCCTCCTTTTGGACCTTTGTCTTGACCTGTCATTGCTCAGCCTGACTCATCTCCAGTGGGAAGGGTGGAGGTTTTTCTGTCCCAGAAGAACTGATTTGATGGTTACAAGGTTCTTCTGGGATGTGGGAATTTTGGAGTCAAACTCTCTGAGGCTAAAGACACTAGCCAGATTTTCTGCTTCCTGGATGAAGGGACTATGGCATCGTGCACAATGTAAGTACAGGTACTTTCCTCTTCATCCAAGCTTAAGGAAATACAGGACATAACATTTCTTCCCTGAGCACAGAAAATCATTTGAAGCTCTGAAGCTGTTTCACAAGGGTGCCAAATGCAAGCAAGAGAAAAATATTCCTGACACCTCTTTTTTCAGTCCTCATTGTAGTTTGTTTAGAAAGTCCGGTCACGCTGAGTAGAGCACTCAGACGAGAATTGTTGGGTGCTTACCACTCTCCATTCAGCCTGCTAGATACCTCACCCAGATATCTCCCTCCACAGCCAGGTGTTCCAGCCTGTAGTGTGGGTTATTAAAAGGGTGAAGTTCCTTCTGGTGCCTTGGCCTTAACAAGGCTCTTCTTAAGTAATAGACACTCAGCATTGGTGTGAGCCAGCTGCTTCAGTACATTCTCATTCTGCCATGGACAACATGTGCCATCAAGTGCTGAAGTTCACCTGGAAGGGTATGAATAATTCCAGGTATGGATGCAGCTGGACACAGAGCTCTTGCAAGAGAAAATCTCAGATTTGCAATAACCAGAATCCAACCCAAAGCCAGTAGGAGTCAAGACAGATATTGCTGTATTCAGTGTGAAGGAGCCACTCCATTAGCTGCAGGAAAAAAACCTCATCTTTTCAGCACAGGCTTGCTATGCAAAAGCAACATTAAGCCACTTCACAGTTCAAACTGTAGAACAGACTAACATGAAAATTATTGGTAAATCAAAAGAAAATATTTTAAATTAACTACACTACACTAGAGGTAAGAATACATCTTAAAGGAAACTTTCCAAGGCTTGGATAAAATTTTAAATATTGTAACATTTTAAAATAGTCAGTATCGTCCAAGAATTTCACCAGGTGCCTGGCTTTTTTGTCCTGGGGGAAGAAGGGAGTGTGAAATAAAACCAGAGCAGTTTGATAAATCTGTAGTATAATGCTGCAGCGAGCCAGTCTTTGGGCAGCATCTCAAACTGCAGCTAGTGAGACCAGATGCATTGCCCCACAGAATGTGTGACAGAAGTCAACAACACGTGGTGAGCTGCCCTTTCATACCTTAAATCGTGCCTGTCTTAACCTTCTAAATTGCCACAGTGGTCATGTCACAGCTTAAAACATATCTTTCCCGGTTCCTTATGTTTGCTGCCCTGAGAGTTACTCTTGAGGCTAGTGGAAGGCAGGAAGTTAGGTGCTGTTTTTTTTTTTTTTCCATGTGTGTGCAAAGCTTAACAGACTAAACTTGGAGGGTCAACAATAGGCGAAATTAAAACAGTTCTAAAAATGAACTAGACAAGAGGAAACAATTATAGGGCTGCTGTTTGGAGGAAACAAGCACTGGGTGGTTCAGTCGCTAACACAATGAAGGAGACAGTCCATGATGGTGCTTCTCAACCCTTCCTGGTCTGATATTCCCAAACTGTCCAGTGTTGTTCAGTTGCCTGGAACGCTGCCACAGACACATCCTGATAGGTCAGGAGCAATCCTCGGCAATTGCTGTGAGAAATAGGAAGCAGGCAAAGAGGGCAGCAGTAAGTGACATCTGCTCCTTTGAGGAGCAGTGAGCACTTTCCTCTCTCTGGGTTGTCTGAGGCAACGCCTTTGGTCAAAAAATAACTCCAGGAGGTATCATGGATTTCAGAAAACATAATCAGATAACATTTACAGTTGCCCAGGTCTGCTTTTAGGATGTCAAAGTGCTTGGTAGTATTCTTGCTGCCATAACCCCAAATGACTAAAGCAATATTAATCAGTGGGGATCAAAAGAGACATGACCTTAGGCCAAATGCACTAACTGGGAACTTAGAAGACTTGTCCTGGTTTTTGTGTTGATACAGAATTACACTGAATGCTCAGCTTTCCACCTGTGACTAGAATTCTTGCCTTCTCCTTGTCCTTTAAATGATACATTCAGCTGCAAGAGGTTTGTGGCAGGCACTGTCTCACATTGGCTGTTAATACTCCACATGGCACAGCAATGCTAGGTTTCACACTGCCATAACAACAACAGAGAAACTCTTGCATCCATCTGCCTTACTGCTAATTAATGAACTTACCTATCAAACCCTAGATCTGTAAAAGAATCAGTTTCATTTTTAGTGGCAGACTTTTGCCAGGCTCTCTGATGTCTAATTGAAAGTTAATGATTAAAAACCAAAGGTCTTTGTTGAAGGCACAGGAATATCAGAAAGGGAAAGTGCTAAGAGCCCAACACATATATTACCCAAATATCTATTGATAAGTGGGACAAAGATAACAGAGAGTTTCTCTAGTACCATTTTTTTTTTGTGCCTCCTAAAATGTTTTTAGTATTTGAAGGTAATCTAAAAACTTTCATTCAAAAGGCTAAATAAAAAAACAATGAAGTGTTTTCAAACCTCTGCTCTGGAGAATTTATGGGAGATATTGTGCATAGATGTTCTTGTCTGTCAGGTTTTATGATGTGAGGTGAGAGTGGTGTTTTTTTTTTTAATCCAGAAAACAATGCAGGCCACAACTATATCATCAGAAATTACCACATGGTTATTCGGTTTTTTTTTCTGCAAACATTTTAATTGCAGCTGCAAGAGACGGAAAAATCCTGCCTGATAAGCTTGCTTTTCTGCTTTAAAAATACAATGGAAAACTACCATGTACACACAAAACCTCATTAAATTAAATGCTAGGGATTATCTCTGAAGGTAAGAAAATATAGAAGGTAGGTGAAGATAATGAAAGCAGAACATTATCCCATTACATTTGTTCTGTTACTGCACCCACTTTGCTGTCAGTTCTCATTAGTATCCTACCAGAAAGCTACAGACTAGCTGGTAACTCCAGCACCTCTGCATACTGGCCACTCCCGCAGAGTGAGGAAAGGTGCTGACGGCTGCACGTCAATCAGGGCAGTCACATGCCAAGGAAAAGTGCAGGCTGCAGAGAGGTGCCTGATATGCCCTTCTCAGCACAGCCAAGTGCTGTCGGTGATGCAAGAGCTCTGCTCGGGTCCTACCAGCAAAGTGTATCCTCTTTCAATGTTTCATTCCTTCACACCACCCATGCAGCTTCCTTCTATTGAAGAGTGACTCAGTGGGATGCACGTGTCCCAGAGCACACACAACACTCACAGACCCCTCTCTAATACCTAGGAACTCAATGTACACTTTAAACACAGGCTGGCAACAAGGGTGGTGCAGGGCTCTGCTGGCCCTGGGGCAGCTCAGGGGAAGGAGGCAGCAGAGGGAGGATCCTCTCCTGACTCCCGGGCTGCCAGGGGGGACCTGGCAGGGTCTGCAGCCCTGTCCCCCTGTCCCTCACTCACTGCGACGACAATAGGACAGCTCTGCTGTGTTCCTGGCTCTGCCCTCCGAAATACCCGGGAACCGGAGAAAGGCAGAAGGGCATTTGCCTGCATTCCAAGTTGGTGGTGGTGTTTTTTTTTTTTTTTTTTTTTTTTTTTTTTTTTTTTTTTTTCCTGGAGAATCACAGTCATGGCAGTGAGAAAGCAAGAGCTACTGGGAGCGAGTTCTTTGGGCTTGCTCAGGAGACTGATTTAGAACTTTCCTTTCCCAGAATTTGAAACCATTTCTGCAAGCACAGATTGACCTTGTTTGTTCATCTCGTTAAGCATAGACTTTCATTCCTCCTGTAGAATATGAGGAAGAAGATATTGAGTAAAAAAGCATCCATGGAGGAGTCCTTATGATGCTCCCAAATTGGTAGCAATTATTACACGACAGTAGAATTTGCAGAAATGGGGACAATGTAATTAGCTGGCAGTCAATTCATTGCTAGTCCAGCTCATTGCCAATTCATTGCCAGTCCAGGTAATCCACTTTCAGCCAGTGCCTTCACTATTTTTACCTTCTTATTCCCTCCCATTCTTTCCTTTTCTTTGGAGTTCCTCCTGTGGTCGCGCTCCTTTTTTTGTCTTTCTATGTAACTAATCTCTTCCTAATTAAACCCTATCCTAAGAACTTAACTCCCAAATCCATTAATCATTGCTCTCCTTGGTTTTATGTTTTAGTTTTCCCTTACCCCATCTCTGGTTTGTTTACATACACTAAAAAAACCTAATCTGTTGAGGTGGGGAAAGCACATTATTCCCTGTTTCTATTCTAAATCTCTTTTACCTCTCTTCTTTCTCCCTCTCACCCCCTAACTGCCCCTAAGACCCCAAGTCTTATAAACATAAATACAATTGCATTTGGCTTTGAAGCTCATATCAGCCCCATACAATAAAATGCCATACAGAGGATACCTATAGGCTATGCTTCATTTTTAAACTGTTTTCCTTCCTCTTCTCTGCTCCTGTTTTCATTATCTCTCTGTTTTTGTTTGTCTTCTCTGCCCCATTTTTCATCCAGGACCTCTTTCTGCTTCACCCCACCCTTGCAGCCTCACCTCAGAGGAATGCAAACCAAATAACCATTTAAGACTGGTGAACTTTAAAACCCATGACATTCAAGTGAGTTGGAAATTAGACAAAACAATTTCACCCATCCCTTGTTTAGGACCCTGATGAACAGCTTGTTGTAGCCTCCTGGGTTAGTGTGCAGAAGGATGTGCTGCTGCATGTCTCCCTTTCATAAGGGAAACACTGGAATGTGGCTGGGTACCAAAAAGCCTGTTGCAACATGGTTTGTTAGAAGGACACCCTGGATTCCCCACACACATCTCATACACAGGGTTTTTCAGCTCACCTTCTTTGATAGTGAGCACATGGAAATGGCAGGATGAGTCTTGTTGATTGCTTAAGTGGAGTAATTTTTTAGGGTAATGAATAGACTAGTTGGCAAATCTGCTTGGCCCAAGTTAAAAATCTAACCCAAACAACCTAATAGAGCTTTGTTTTCTTGAGCGAGAAAACAAAATTAAAAGGGCTCCCAGTTTACATTTTCTTGCTTTTTATAAACAATTTCTTAAGGCTGCCTAAGAAAGTCAAGTGCCATCCCTTCATTGTCTTCAAAAATCACATCCAAGCTGGGTCCAAAATGTTATTTTATTTACTTAGAAAGTACTTTAAACAGTGTCAGTGCGAGCAAAGCCAAGGGTGCCGGAGTCTGAGACATCAGGAGGAGATACTTTCCTCTGTGCCCCCAGTGTGTCAGGGCTGCAGGCAGCAGCGAGAGGCTCTTGATGTGGGGGCTCCCAGACAGTGGGGAACAGCAGTGGGTCCCCAGACCAGAGGGGTCCCTGCCCATGGTACAGCAAAGTGGACACGGGATCAGACATAGGCGCCAGAAGGGCCAGTGCTGTGCCACTGCACGCAAGTGCAGCTAAAGCCCACCCCCGCCCATTGTTTACTCAGCTCTCTCCCTTCTCTCTCATCACTCACAAAACCAGGCTTGCAATTATCACAATGACAAAGCTGGAATTGAATTTCATTTCTGGAAAACCTTTAATATCAGTTCTGGTTTTGGTTCTTATAGGATGAAGCTGTTCTTTTTACAGGAAGGGGGGGGAGACAATTTCTTGAAAATGAGCAAACAAAGTGAAAATAAAATATTATAAACTACAAGAAAATGCTTGAATCCAGATTCAAGCAATAACAGATCTTTAAGGGGCATAAATATAATTTTCCATGCAATTAGTTTCAAATAATGATAACTGACAGATGCTTTCATTTATTTGGCTGAATTGTGACAACATTCTTTTTTTTTCTATAGCCTCCAAGCCTGATTGAAAATCTACTAATGCCAGTGGAAAGACTCTCACTGTCCTCAAATGGGCTTTGGATCAAGCCCTAATTAGTCTAGGACAAACCAATAAGCTCAAACACTTGTTTTATATTGAGTCTCAAACCATACTTTGATTTCATTCTATGTTTACTAGAAAAGCTATGGATAACTTAGATCCCTTCATTTAGGAAAAATTAACTGAATTAGTTTATGTGAAAAGACCCCAACCAGTTAAAAACCTGTCCTGGAAACATTATACCTACATTATGTTAAGGAGAAATAGGGAAAGCGTACAGTCTTTCCATAGACACAATGCACACATTTCAAACATTGCAAAAAGCATACCCAGGAATCTTCCTTCAGTAGAATCTTGGTGTTCACTAATGACAGTCTGCTGTATGCCTACCTATACCACAGCAGTTGATGTATGTATGATATTTAAAAGAGTGTGTACACAAGGATGCATATTAAATATACCTATAAGCAACTATAATTTTTATTGACATAAATAAACTACACTCGCTGAAGGATATTTTTTGTTGATATAATTATATCTACATTAGAGTCCTTTTGGCGTGACTATGTGCTTCAGGTGAATTTTTCACACATCATAACAAAGCTGGCAAGACTTTTAAGGGTTATTAAGTCGTAGGCTGGATAACATTTTTGTTGGCAAGGCGTAAGCTTCTTGACTTGCTCTGCACTAAGATGATACAGTAGAATTTACCTAATGAGCACACTGGAGAAGGTACGTGGTTCAGATGCTTAAATCAAAATCTTACATTCATAACAGATCCAGTGCCAATCACAAGTTTTTATAAAGAATAAAAAATGCAGAAAAAGTACACAAACAAGTGCAGACAGCTGCCTTTTCCCTCTGTTTATAATTAGAGCAGACAGCACCCTACCTAGCTCACTCTGTTCCAGAAGTCAGGTAGCCACTTTATTATTATTGCCACATACTCTTCCAGCATTGTGGTTTATTAGGCTGGGCTTGCTGCCGTGATAGAACAGCCTCATGACTTTCAAAGTAGACCTGGTGTATGTCTGGCTAGCTCAGAACGGAGCCACGTAGGAATCAGCTGCATTGCAATACTGGGTGGGACTTCTGGTCCAAAGTTAGAGGTCCACCATGTAGGCATCTATGTCTGAGTTGGTTCTCAAGGCTCTTTTTAGAGGCAGTGAAGAGAAATGGGCACATCTAGGGTTAAGCGCTTTCCATGTGCAGGTGCGTGTCTAAAGTCAGAGCAATTCCATGTGCAGGTGTCTAAACTCAGGTGGGGTGATCTTCAACCACCTTCATAAATGGCTGCAGCTTGGGCTTGATAACATGGAAGCTGCCCTGATTTAAGAGAGGGGCTATAGCCACATGGAGCCATGGCCATGGTACAAAGTGAAGATGTGTGCCTGTGAATAGTATAGATAAGTATTTTCAAGAACACTTCAGCAAAATTCTTTTTGGAGACACATCAAATCATTGTGTTTGTGCTGTGACTATTTCCCTGGGGAGCCTGTCCCAGTGCTCAATCACTCTCTGGGTGAAAAACTTTTTACTGATATCCAATCTAAATCTCCGCTGACTCATCTTCATGATGTTTCCTCAGGTCCTGTCACTGGTCATGAGAGAAAAGAGTGAGAGTAATGGCAAAAGCAAATTATGTTCTTAGTGATGAAGGGGTTCCAGATACTAAGGTCTTCTCCCTGCATGGAGTTCCAATGAAATGGAGGATGGCTGTGTCAGCAGGCAATATTTCTTACTAAATCAGATCATTTATAGGAAAATAGCCAGCACAACCTTAGGTTAAAAAACATTTGCAGGTTTTCAGCAGCTATCGAGTATGAGATGTAAACCTTCCAAATGAAGAAGCTGATTGTGGTGTGTCAGACACTCCTGACTGAGTTTGAAAGAAAAACATTTAAAAAGCCTGTTCACACTGCATAGTTCCATATGTCCTTTCTGGTAATTAGCACATCTCTCCTGTGAAACACCCTGTTAAATAAACGCATTTGATCTACAGCAGTTTTTGTCAATGGTTCAGACAAATTTACCTAGTGCATCTTTAAGGACTAAATCTGCTGAAAGAGGAGTTTATTTTATTCTGAGGCAATATTTTAACAGATCTCAGCTGCATGGGAATGAACAAATAGGTGGGTTTAGAAGGTGCCAGCAGCAGCTTTTGATGTGTATTTGATGTTTAGAAATATCTTCATGTTGTAAAGTCACCTCCTATTTCCCTTTACATGGGAAAGAGAGTATTTGGGTGGAATCCTTCATGCTCACTGCTGACCAGAGAATCCTAACACCCGTTTCAAAGTTGGGGTTCTTTAAGTCTGCCAGTATTAAAGTCTGCTTCACAAATTTATCTCATTACAGTATATAGCAGTCAAAGAAGGTCAAAGAATTCATATAAATTTTAATGAGGTGTGTTATTCAACATTCTCTCCTGTCTTGTTTGGCTGCCTGAATAACCACCACCAGATAAAAGTATATAAAAGTAATCGAATAAAAGTAATCAAATATATAAAATATATATAAAAGTAATCGAGTCCAAATCAGCAGCCTGCCTACCTCTGTGATTTACTTCATTCATCTGTGGAAAGATTTTTCAAAGCTCTCACAATTCAGTCTTTTAATGGCAACAGCAGATTATTTTCCTGATGAAGAGAGATAGCATTTTTATAAATACCCCAGGCTTTTCAGACTGACAGTGGAGGACAGTCAGTAGAAGGACTCTTAACACTAGATGGAACTTCTTCACTTTAATCAAAGGCTACTTAACAGAAACTATTTCCACTTCTGTATAGGAGACACTTTTTCCCTTCATTGATTCTTTCTTCTAAGGTCACTTTACGTACCCTGGATATGCCCAACTTTTTAATATTAGCCTTTTATTTTTTGAGCAACTCTCCATTAGTATAGCAAGTAAATGTCATAGGGATCACTAAGGTAGGGTTATGTAAGTCAAAGAGTACAATTTAGTGTCATTTTAAATGGTGTAACTTTCTACACTGTTCTTCTTGCCTTCAGACATTTGTTCATCCAGCTTTGAAAGAACAGCTAGGAACATAGCTCTGGGGGCTAAACTAACAAATCTTTGATCCAGCTACATACAAATAAACAAGTGTTTACTCTCTGTTTGACAGCTTGGCAACAAATTTCACCCCTGATTTCACCAAATCCTTCAGAAGAAGTTGCATTTATTTTGACAGCCATTGTTTAACCAAGTATAGTGTGTCCTACCAGATCAACCCAAAGTTTCTTCAGGTAAATGCATGCTGCAAGGTGAGACGCAGGTCAGGGGATGATTAAAGGCTCTATGTCTGGCCCTGGGATGCCAAGGTGTGGGCGTCACGCACCCACATTGTTCTCAGGGCAGCTCAGCATGCAGACGCCCTTCCTTCCCCAGAGGAGCTGCCTGCCTAGGACGTGGGCCTTTTCCCCAAGGAGCAGGAGCTGGCTGGCTCGCCAAGCAGGGCTGTCTGACAGTGCTCCGAGGCACTCTGGGGCTGGCACTGGAAACCCACGCTGAGCCAGCCTGGCCTCTCTTGTTGCTGCCACTGCAGCGGCTGTGAGGGGGGGGCATGTGGAGCCAGCCTCCTCTGCCTCCCAGTGTGCGCTTGCTCAGGGCTCTCACAGGAACCCCCTGTTGCCATCAAAATGCTTGGACCGCTGCTCAAAAGGCCTTATAAGGGCTCAAATCTGAGCAAGGTCAACACAAAGCATTACTGGTCAATTATTTTGTGACTTTAGCCTTACTTTTTTTTTATCCAGAATGCTGGAAACCATTTGCTTGATCTCTGGTCAAAGGCAGGCTGGACTCAGCTGTCACTAGAGGGGTAGTGGGGAGCTCTGGTGGATGGACAGTGGCTTTCCCAACTTCAGTACATGCACATGAAAATGAAACAGTGCTGTTACACTTGGATTTACTATTTCCAGAACTTAATGTCAGTGGGCAATTAGTCACTGGAGAATGAGACAAATATTTGCCTGGAAAAGGGACCTCATGAGATGAGTCAGCAGATCAACCTCTGCTCTCTCCCCTAACAGGCAAATCCTTACTCAAATGCTAGTCATCAGAGCAATTAGAATATTCTATAAACTGGTAATCCAGGCAGAAATTAATGATTTGAAGTAAGAAGAAGGGATATTCCTAAATGTTTTACCCATCCACTCATCCCTAGGATGAGTAGCTGAGTTTCAGCTCTCCAACAGATGCATGCCAAAGTTCAATAATGTTGTGTTGGTGTTCCATCAGTTGTATTCATAAATTAAACTTATGGCGCATTTCTTATTAGAATTTAAAATAATGAATGAAGCAATGTTTTCCCCATGGAAATTTCTTGGCACGAGTTCTTGGGTAGTTTCAGATATGATTTTTGAAACATATTTTTTAAAAACATAAAGTCAGTGCATATTTACTTGGCCTTAGCTATGGATAGATTTTCATCCTCTGGCCTAAAACAAAAGAGCTTCTCCCCTGAGGGAAAGGAGATTTATTTGTTGTGAATTCATGGGCAAGATGCTATTGAGTTCATGTCCAGCACTGGCTACTTTCATCCATACAGACTTTGTCTCTGTTGTGCTGTACCAGGGTCACTGTCAGCACCCCAGAAACCACTATCACTCTGACAGCCCACTTTACTTTGTGCACCCCCAGTCTCATTGCAAAGGCAGTCCATGCATAGAAGCAGGGCTCTCCTCAGCCCCACTACCATTCAGTGGGACCCACACAGCCAGAAAGACCACTCCCCTCCCTGACACCCTTCTGCACCAGCCCCAGGCTTTCCATGTTTGATGAGCCACTGGCCACAAGAGGATGGAGATGGGGATGACTCTTGCCTCTGCATTGATGCCCTCCATCCCCTGCTCAGGCCCAGCAGAACATGGTCCCATCAGCCTGGTGTTGTGAATGTGCAAAAGCACTGCCTGCAGCCACCATGTGCAAGCAGGCAGGCAGCAAACAAAATACATAAAAGGGTCTGCTTTTTCACTGGATGCAAAATACTCCCCATGAGGTAAGGATTTTGGGACATGGTGTTCTGACATGCTGGTTACCTTCTCTCCACCTCACCCCCAGAGAGGGATGAGACAACTTTTGCCCACACTTGTGTGCTTCTGCCTGATTGTCCAGTTCCTGGGAACACTTGTCACGAACACATGCCAGAGCACCCTCGCCTGACACCATCACTCCTTGCCAGACAGCACAAGACCTTTGGACCCATCCTTGATGAGACCTTTGGACTCATCCTTTTCCCCCAGGTCCTGCCAAACACTCCTAGGCAGGGATTCCACTTTCTGCCTCCTGTGTCCTCCACCAGCCAGCCAAGTCCAGCTGTCTTGGTTCAGACAGATTCCACTGCTTTGGGAAAAACAAGCTCTGAACTTGTCTGTGCTGTAGAGACACAGAGAGCTGGCCAGGAAGACAGTGAGCTGGCCAGAACATCTTCCAGAGAGTGGGGCAGGGTGCTACCCTGGCTCCTGTCTTGCACTGCTTGCACCTGGGTAGTCATAGTGTTGGCATCAGCCTTTCCAAGGCTGGAAGGTATTGAAGAAGCAGAAGTGATGCTGATGTTTCTGAAAAGGCCTTGCTGGGGCTTAATTAGGTGTGAGTCTCATCTCAGAGAGGTGAACCACAAGCCAGATAGCCTCCTGCTGCCAGCATGGTGGGGCTGGGCTCAATTCCTCCTAAAACCCCCAGGACTAGCATGCTGGGGCACACATCTGGTGATCAGAGGGTGGGGAGAGCCTAAAAAGACTGAGAAATATCCTCCAGAAGTGCTGTGACCTTTGTCGAGAGTTGGTCTGGACCTATTTTGTGCTTTCTTCCTAGCCTCACCTTTTCTCCCACTTCCTCCACATCTTAAAAATTACAGCCAAAACACTCCCCAGATGCCTCTAACTAATACCTTCATCTGGATGGCCTTTCCCAGGACCTCTAACTTACTCAGGCTGATGTGTGTAAGAAGGAGTCACACTTCCATGCTCTTTTGGTTTCTAAGAAATGCCTCTGAGTAGACATCCTGAGAGCTGTCTTGGGAAGTTATCTTAGAGAGGGAGAGCCTCAGCCTAGGGAATACCCTGGGAGTTGCACCCCTTTTGCCACTGCTTCTTTTATTTGCAAAAAATGGTGCTCGGGGTTTCCTGGTAATAATTTAAATGATTACTGGCTTTGTTCTCCAGTATGTCTGAGATGTTCCCAGAGCTGCCTCAGGCAGCCTGCAAAGCGAATTTCTTTACACACAGTTCTTTGATGAGCTAGGAGCTTGAGCTAGTCAGGTCTACAGGTTCAATAGCATGGGCCATAGGGAGGGCTTGGGGATGCTATTTTTTGAAAAGGGTTTTTCTATTCAAAGATGCATTGCCTAATGCCTTTTTCCAGGTCTGTTGGCCAAGTAGCCGGTCCTGATTTGAATGCTGGCTTGAGCTAGTGCTGGACTAAATGCTGTTGATGCAGTTGGCACATTGCAGTGTGGAAGAACACTTTCTCTTGCAAATGCCTGTCCTCCATGGATCCTCTGAGGCTCCTGGAAACTGAAGACAATTTCGCCCTGTTGGAGTACTTTTGTCAATCTTGGAGGACTGCAAAGCATCACTTACAAATGTTCTGACCCATGGGGACAGGCTACAACTGGCTACTGCCAGTTCATCACTCCCAGCCTGCGCTACTTGGGAGAACACTTGTGTTTTATGCCAGGCAGTATTAGCAGGTTTTGCTTTTGGGTTGGGAAGTCATGTCACATCATCTCCCAGCTTGGTGACGTGGGAAAAGATGAGTCACAATTCCTCTCACTCAAAGATGTGTGCAGTACCAGCGAGGGCCATCACCACTGCTCGCAGATGACAAAAGAGAAGCCCTGTGCCCAGCCTTCTGGCCCTGAAGTCTGGGGAGAAGAAAGAGGAGAGGCTTTCTCCGTGCATGTAGGCAACCAGACAGGCCCATGCCTACATTGCATGTAGGTGGAGCCTGGCTGCTGTGTCCTTGTGGGCAGCTGGGCAGAGGCACAGACAGCCCTGGGGAAAGGGCACAGAAGGTGGCTGGCCCAGAGCTCTCTTGTCTGGCCCGCACTTTTCCTTATCCCCTGCTTTTGCTGGAAGGTACTGGTGGATAATGTACTGACTCAGGCAGTGCTTATGTGGTCTGTTGCATTTCTTCTGGGGACAGTAGGTGTTTTGATTTTGTAGTGTTTTTTTTGTTTTGTTTTGTTTTTGTTTTTTTTTCTTTCTCCCCTTCTGTCAGTAATTGAAATAAAAGGTCAGGAGGAATAACCAGAAAGAAGGGGAATAGAAATACTTACAAAGCGAATAAGCTTCTGGCTGGGAATCTTGGCCAATATCTGTTTTGCACAAAATTCTCTGGTACCTTTTGCTGTCGGGGATGGCCAGGGCTGACAACTCAAATACCAAAACCAAGGCAGGGCTGAACTAATTCCATTCCCTGAATGGAGAGCCAGATTCTGGAAAACATAATGAGAACTGGCAATCTCCACAGGTGTTTTAGTAGACACATAATCCAAATATTTAGCACACCCAGTGAATAGCTTATTTGTATTTCAACTGCACAGTTGAGGCTTAATTGAATTGGTACAAATCTCCCACTGACAAAGGAAGGTCTCAAGGCAGCATCAGTTTGAGCCTGCTTCATGAGGCAGGCCAGAAGTTTTGTCTACTTCTTCTGCTTTCTAGCAACCTGACAACATATCTGTCACCTCTCTTGCCAATTTGAACAAGAACCAGTCATTTCCAGGTAGCATTAAGAAAACTTTGCATACTTACAAATTAGCTTTTCAGTTATTCATTTTTTTGTGTGTCCTGTCAATACATTTTGGGTATTTTGAAACAGGCAAAGATAAAGATCCAGAAGATCCAAGAGGAGAAGATCCTAGTAATTAGGGTGGAAAACAGTCTGGGCCTGTGAAAGGTTTTCTCTATGAGCACAGGGAATAATAATTTAGCTTTAAAGAGGCTGTAGAGCTAACATATATTTGGGTTAGTAACTACATCCATGGGTGAAAAGAATACTCTAGTCTCTGAACTGAGTAGAAAAGGTCAATAGGTTTTCTGCCCTTTCTAGCCTTTCTTCTTTTTCAGTTCTCTGTAAAAAGGCATGAGATGGAAAGGAGGAGAGATGACAGGAAGAAAACCTTAAAACAAGTATTTTCAAAAATTTAATCTTGGATGATCAAAAACTCAGAAATTAGTCACTATGTCTTCCCACAAATTGCCATTTTTGGCCAGCTTTCATGGGCAAAATGTTAAACATAATTTTTCAATAATAGAGTCACAAGAAAGGACCAAATCAAACTTTGGCCATAGGGCACAGACATGTCACTGAAATAATTCTCCTCTCTGCTTACTGAAACCACATTCTTTAATTGGATTAAACTACAATAAAAAGGATGTGTCGCTTGAAGGGATTAATTTATGAGAGAAGATTTAGATAGGAGGTGTTAAGTGTATTTTTAAAAACTAGACAATTTCCAATAACTGAGACCTTTATGTAGTGCAGATATATACATCCAAGAAAGAGGAGAAATTTGCAGGAAAATCTCTTTACAGTAGGATGCACAATGCCTTGAGGAATTGTCTCCCACAATAACTGGTGAAAAAATAGTAATTTTCATTAGATCTGACCAAAAACCATGCCCCAGGGCAACCCTGCATAATATTGTTTCCTTCTTTCATGATTTTCCTCTCATAAACATCTAATTTTCTTTTCAAAATTAAGCAAGGGAGCTAGTATGGCATATCTGATACAGACAGGTTAGAAATGGGTGAAAACAAAGCATATCAGGACCTTTCCTAAACTGCAGGGGTGCAGCCCGATCAGTAGGCTTACCAGTCCTGACACCTCTGCAGGAGTTACCATGCTTCATTATGCAAGAGCAGAAAATACTCTGATCACCTGGCTCTTTTCCACTCATCTACTGCATAAAGGTTAGACAGCAGTGAACCACCAGATCTTATCAAAGAGTAAAAAGAAACTAGTAGCTTTGCGAACAGCAGAGCCAATGCAGCCTGGTCTGTGGGGAATTGGGTCTTGTGGTTGAGTTCTGATGTCTGTTGAGGTGTGAGCTTTGTTTGAAGTGTTACATGCAAGAGAAGCACTTGTTCACCATTGCTGTTTCTCACGTGAATTCTCTAATTCATGAAGGGTGAACCCATGACACACCGATTCCTTGGAACCGGATTTCTTGGAAATAATCTTTCTTTAATCTCTCCTCCCCATCCTTTGAGACCTCTCTACAGCTAACAAATTTAGTTAACACTGGCTGTGTGTATGCCCAAGTCATTCCTTCCCACTCAATAGTCTCTGCTCCCTGGAGGCTTTCATGGGACCAGAGCAGAGAGCTGAGTTGTCCAGAAAAACTGAATTAATAAAGCCAACGGGTCAGTTCAACAGAGTGGGCCAGACCAACAACAACAAGTTCTGGCTCCCTGAACTAGGTTTCCCCCAGATGCTTGAGCCAGCAGAAGACAGGGGACAGCCCAGGGCATGAATGGTGTCTTGGGGCAGGATGGCAGCTCAGCAGCTTTCTCCAGCAGCTCTCTTCTGGCAGCTGGTGATAAGCCTGTGGTACAAAAAAATATACCTGGAAGTGTTAAACAGTAGTCCCTGAACAAAGTTCACTGGCTGAATCCAGACACTGTGTGTTCACACCTACTCATGGGCAAGCCTGTGGCTACCTATCAGGTACAAGGCCTGGGCTGGGCCCATGGTTGTTTCCCCAAGAGAAAGCATGTCCTTGCCAAAGCTGGATTATAACAAGCTCAGAGGACACACTCAGAGGCATTGCTTTGTTCTCAGATAAAGACAATTTTAAGGAAATGGAAATCTGGATAGGAAGATTTGCAAAAAGAAGTGTTAAGAGGAAGCTGTCAGGTTTTTCACCAACTGCTGGTCCCTCTTCCCTCTCAGTTTCATATACTTGATTTCCAGGACAGGATGTACGACCTGGCAGCTACAGTGAACTGGTGGGAACAGAGAGAGTTTCAGGCCACAATCTCTGAAATATTGAGTTTCCTAAGTTGTCAAACCTCTGTGTGCTCAAGACTGTGGGCAAAACATTAAGGTGAGAAAGAAACTGATGCTGATTTCTGCTTACCTGAGTCTGTGTGGCAGAAATGGGTAGCTGGTAGTGGAGATTTCTTTTTGTGGATTAAAATTGACTGCATGTGATGCTCTGGTCAGAAATTATATGGCCACCATAAAGGAACTATAAACACAGCAAAATTCTAGGAAGCTAAGCTAATTCTAGGAATTCTAGGAAGCAAGCTAAAGAAACACATGGTAAACCATGGTATCTATTTAGATGAGTATCATTCTCATACATAGCATGTCTCAGTCCACATGATTCCTAGTAAATCCAAATGCTATTTCATAAGAAATCCCATTGCTTCTAAATGTCTTAGTTTCAGGGCTGCTTCCTATAGTTATCTTATCAGGCATAATTTTAATACTGCCCTGGTAGTGTGAGTGCATTAATTTTAGTTACTTTGTGTATTGGTGCTGAATTTTAAAGCTCCTCCACTTTTCTTCCTTTGCTGTAGTAGATGTGGCAAGCATGCCCCAACTGATTAAGCTTTGTCTGCCTGTCTAGTCATTGAGGTCTGGAAAAATTACATTCACACAGAAATGCTGAGTTAATAATGATGAGGTGCTGAAAAAGTTTTGGGCCACTTCCAAGTCTGTGTTTCCGAAAATGAGACCCAATGCAAGAACTACAGACTCAGAAAAATATGAAAATCAGATTCACTTTTTAACCTTACAAGGGATTTTTTTCTTCATTGCAAAGGAAATTCTGTTCAGTTACGTGCATGAAACTTCAACAATTTGAGGATGTAATCCTGTAATTCTTTGTCAGACAAGTCTCCCATTGACTCAGTGATTTCAAAGGCATTGGTGCCTGCGTATGAATGGCAGGATATGGTGCAAATTTATAATCATGAAAAGCTTTACTCTGTACTTTCACATTATTTTTTTTAATTCACTTTATGGGAACATGAAGGGAAAGATATCCTGGCCTCAATTCATACAGCTGGAGCTCTGCCACTCACTTCCGCGGAATCAGGCTTCCACCCGGTCTGCTTTTTGCTAGATAAACAATTTGTAGACAGCATCCCTAGAGTGAACCTTGAAACAGCATCCAAAATCATCTGAGAGCAGATGATTGATTTTAAGCAAATACACAAATAGGTTTCTTAGGAGAAGGAGAATCAAGGGTGCGTGGCATAATGGCACTATGACAAGAACGTTCACTCTGCAGAAAAGATCTCACAGTGCAGTGACTGTACCTGACAGAGACAGCTTATGGCAAACATCCTAACTTCCTTATCCTCCCAACCTCCTTTCTTAATATGAGCTGCCTTGATAGGAGGTGAAGGATAAGATGGATTAATAAAACAGCTTTTCCCCACACCTAAATAATGTACAAAGTAAGATTTATGGCACAGTTGGTGTCATAAAATAGAGATGTAATATCATTGCTGTGACATTATCTCCCTTGCTACCCTTGAACTCAAGAGACTTAATGGCCTTCAAATAAATGATATTTAAACAAACCACTTCTCAAATGATCTTGTGGAACCTATTTAATCATTACCAGGAAAAAGTGGTCATTGCTAAGAACTGGATTTTCCTGGCTGCACAAGCAATACTCAGTGTGCTCAATCCCTAGGGATCAGAAGTTTGTTTAGCTACTTTTTTGAGTGCAACTGCATCCTTTAACCAATTTGAAAAATGATGCCACAGATTTAGAAGCCTTCAATCACAGTTTTATTATTATGAGTGGTCTTCAAACCGCCAATCTTAAAATATGAGCTCCTACCAGTTAAATATGTATCTTTTTATATCTTTCTCTTCATGTACAATATATGGATAAATGTATTCTTAACCGTCAATTTCATGATTTTTACAAAGGGGCAAACGAGAGCATTGCTTATTCAGGCTTGGAACTGAATTCAGTGATGGCTAATCACCATGCTTCATGCACTGGAAATAAGATTCCCAATTCTTTATCCAAATATGCAATTAGTCATTGTGATTGCTGTAAAAACCTGTAAACCTGAGAAGATGCATCTGCTTAGACAGAAAAAAAAAAGGCCCAAGGATCTGCAAGTACTTTCTTTCTCATGTAATTTCACTAGTGTAGGAACAATGAAGTTCTCTGAGCGTGCATTTTTCTCTTTAACCATATCCATGGAGCACAGCAGTGGATGAGTGCACGTGCTATATATATATATATATCAACCCTTTGACTAGTAAATGATACTTCCTGTCTATTCTCATTTTCCCACTCTATGTTTCAGTCTGTTTTAACTTTATGTCCCACACCATGATTCCACCATTGCTGTGGATCTTAAACGCTGGCATTTATATGTGAGATGTAGTAAATTGGGAAGTTAGATGAAACATTGCAGAGAAGAAGAAAAAGAGCTGTTATCTAACAAAATCCAGTGCTCCATATGTTGTCCTGCAGGTGTCCCTTTATGTTGAGCTGAGTACTTAAGCACTCTACTTTTTGCATAAGCACTGTCAGATTTTCTTTACCTGTTTATATCGTCATGTCCAAACCTCCACAAAAGAATTTCCTGTCAGTAAAGTACTCCTGATGTCAGTCAGAGGAGATGTTTTTCTCAGCAAAGCCATAGTTCTCACGTGTCAACTTCTCTCCCATCCTGAAACATTTTTCAAAAAGATGAGAGAAAAGGAATTAATCTTCATAGACTCATAGAATAGTTTGGACTGGGAGGATTATTTTAAGGTCATCTAATCAAAGTGAGCCGGGTCATCTTCAACTTGAATATTCCCATGGATAATGCATCCACCACCTCTCTGGGAATCCTGTTCCTGTGTTTAACAATCCTCACTGTAAAAAAAATTCTTCCTGATGTCTAGTCTAAATTTATTCCCTTTCATTTTAACCAATTATACCTTGTCCTATCCCTGCAGAGCCTGCCAAAGAGTCTGTCCCTAACTTTCTTTCTCATAAGCCCCCTTTAAGTATTGGAAGGCACTCTAAGGTTTTCCCAGAGCCTTCTCTTCTCCCGGCTGAACAACCCCAGCTCTCTCAGCCCATCTTTAGAGGAGAGGTGCTCCAGCCCTCTGATCATCTTCGTGTCTCTACTGTGGACCTGCTCGTGCAGGTCCACGTCCTTCTTCTGTAGGGTTCCTAGAGCTGGATGCAGCACTCTGGAGCAGAGGGACAGAACTCCCTCCCTCGCCCGGCTGGCCTCACTGCTTTGCACGCAGCGCAGCACGCGGTTGGCTTTCAGGGCTGCGAGCGCACACTGGCACCTAAGTCCAAGGCCACAGGGCACCGAAGTCCATCTTCAGGGCGGCGTCCAAGGGGCCAAGGCACGGTCCTTAAGCTTTCCCCAGCCCCGATGCCCCCGGCAGCAGGACGGCGCGGGCGCTGCCGTTCCTCCGGCCGTCGCTAGTTGGGGCTCACGGCCAAGGCACCGGGCCCGGGGCTGCGCTCGCCGCCCCCGCCGCTCCCGCCGCACAGGCAGGGCTGTGCCGCACCTCCCGCCACGGCAGCACGGCCTGCCTCTTCCAGGAGGGCTTCTCCCCGAGGAGCTCCGAGGGCCCGTGCGCCTCCCACTGAAAAGCCCACCTAGGAGGTAGCTACACGCTGCCATCCCGGCTTTGCACGGAGGGAAAAGGAAAATCCCCCTAAATCAAGCACCTTTCTCAAGGGCAGGAAATAAGACTATTACAGGTATCTGGACGGACCGTAAGCAGCAATTCTTTTCTTTGGAAACAAATAATTTGTCATCCTAAAAATGCCCCAGAATCTGTGCGTGGTTTTAAGGACGTAGATGATACCAGTGACTTCACTGGGACGGCTCATGCTGCAGCATCCTCTGAAATGTGCTGCCTGACTTGGTTTTCGGAATGTCTTGGTTGTTTCACATCCAGGGAGATGGCTTTGCCAACCCTGAAGGAGAAACCTAAAATAGAACAAACTTCAGTATCTAAGGTTCTGGGCAAAGTTTCAGTTTAAATCCTAAATAGCCTTACATCCTTTCTTAGTAAGATGTGAATCATCATGTTTATAGTCAGAGCTAGAGAGATAAAACCCAGCACAGTCTGTAAAAACAATTCTGTATTAAAATGTGAAACTGCAGGTCTTGTTCAAGCTCTAAAACCTGATACCTGATACTAAAAAGGTATCACCCTCTTAACACAAGTGCCAACTATCTGTTCAGACTGGAAAACCTGCCAAAAAGCTGGTGTCCCTTTTCCAGTCTCTGCGAAAAAACCAAAACCAACTCCTCCCAACCTTTAACAGTCAAAAGCATTCAAACTACAGAACAGATTTTTTCTCCTATTATTTTTTTTCCCCTAGGTTTGTGTGTTCTGTCCCCTCCTCACAACCTGTGTACCTCTAGTACAACTGATAAACAATGTTCTTTATTGCTATAGGCAGATAGTTCTGCTTAATACAATAGCAGGCAAGGCTTGGCAGGACTGCAGAGTGCAGGTGTTTGGAGTATTGTGGTCATCCAAACCAGATGCTGAGGAGATGGAGCACCTGTTTCCCTTCTTTTCTGTGCTGGAGAATACAGCACTATGCAGGCTCCAGAAACAGCCTGACATTAATAGCACTGCTGCTGCAGTTTTCCCTTGACAGGATAACAGAGATGTACCATCTACAGATTTTGCAAGCTCTCCTCTGAGTGCTCAGACACATGTACTGCAGTTTTTAATTTTTTTTTTCCCAGACCAACAGAAAGCATTCAGAGATGGGTCTGCAAGGTAATTTCTTTCCAGATCATTTTATTCACGATTGATCGTGCCCTGGCATGAAGAAAAAGTTTGGTTTTATAGCCCTGACAGCAGTAAAGATAAACCAAAAAAATTCATGTGCATTTTATATCCATTTTTACAGGTTCTACAAATGTCTGCGTTGGTTGTAGAGATGCATTTACAGTGTTGTGCTCAGGACAGTTGACTCACAGCTACTGCCTCTGCAGGCAGTGGAAAGCCTTCTGCTAATGTGAAAGAAGGTGGGCACCTACCTCTACTGAAATGCTCTAGTAATCCTACAAGAAATGGCGCCCGAAATGATAACCCTAAATAAGCTCTCCTTTATCTAATTGGCAGTTCCCATGGCTTGCATGGCTGGGAGTCAGGAGATAGCTGGAAACTCCAGGCACCAGCGTGACGGCATGCAATGAGCCCTCCCTGGTCTCAGCCCACCTTCGTCCACTCTTTCCCACCTCCCACTTGCAGCACTCTTCAGAGAGGGAGGAAGAGCACACCTTCAGCTGCAGCCTTTGTGGGACCAGGTTTTAGTCATACCATACGGAAAGGACCAGCTTCTCACAGCCTAGAGGACTGTCTCTGATGCAGCAGCTGTAACCCCAATTTGTGCTGAGCTCTGAACAGTAGTCAGTCTTTAAATGAAGAAATGAAACAGGTTTAAACCAATAGAGAACATAAAACACCAACCACTTTATAGCTGTTTGTTTGTTTGTTTTTAATTTAGAGAAATTTGAATGGGAAGCAATATTTTCTGGTTTTTGGCAACAGAGATATTTGTGATAAGAAGATGTAAGTATTTGAAAAAACCTGTCAGAAAAGTAAAATTTGAGAAATGTCAAAGAATTTTATTTTAGGCCCATGTCATTTTAAAGGGAACTCTAGCTTTTATCACTAAAAAAAATACATCTACCTGAAAAAAAAGAAGCCAAAATCAAACACTGTCACTTTAGTTTTATTCCATATAAATCCCAGTAAAGTCCAGCTTCCACAAGGAAAAGACACTCAAGACACTATGGTAATATCATAGAAAAATGAAGACATGGTGCTTTCACTGTGATTTTAGCTCAGGATGGCTCACAGCCACTGATTCTCTGGTGGAAGATGCAATCATTTTTGTGGAGAAAAGATGACCACGCAAATACTGCCTTTATCTCATTCATGAGAGAATTAAATATGCAATCAAGGCTCTTGCTGGACACAAGAACTGCTCCAGGTCTTCAGTCATTCAAGCAGCTCCTCTGATGTTTGGATTTCACAAGGAATTGACTGAGAGCGTGCAAGCCACAGAAGCAACATTTCAATTGCATCTTTCCATGCATGCCCACCTCAGAGCAGGTTTGAAATTGCTCCTGGCTTCCTCAGCCAAAGCCACCCATAAGTCCCAAATCAGTCGGGTAGAGGTGATTTTTTTCCCTGACTCCTTGCAATTCATTGTGTTGACAAATGAGAGTTCATCATTGCTACCACTTGGCATTCATGAAACTATTTTTCTCACATCTCCATGGGCAAGGTACACTGGTTTCACCATTTAAGCCCTTTATTTTTATGGCTTCTTAGCTATATTTCAGTTTAGCCCCCATAAGTCCCCTACTGCAGCACAGATAAACCCTGCCTGACATAAGAACCACCGCATTCAATCCCCTTTCTTCTCCCTGCTCCCCATCCCTGTGCTAAACAGACAGTGTTAATGAGCCAGAAACTGTTCTGAATCAGGAAAAAGGGAATTTTGGCAACCAGAGACCTGTTTCTGTAAGGAATCAAAAACGAAATCAAAAGGAGAAAAAAATGTTACAAAGAAGCCGTTTCTAGCTGGAATCACAAGAGAGAGGGAAATTACCCACGCTGGGAGACAGGCAAAAGAAGGGCAAGTTGGGAGACAGATATGCTGGGCAGACTTCAAGGTCTACAAAAGATTGGTTGTCTCTTTTGGGGTTTAGGCTCTCGTTGTCTAATTAGACTAATAGAGGTAGAATAGAACTGGGAGAGATTAAAAACCATGATAAACAAGGCATCTTTTATTTGATATTATTGGAACTGGTTTCACTTATCTTTAGAAATCTTTCTTTTTGTGCTCCTTAATTTGTCCTTGAAGTCCTGTATCTAATCACTAGTTGAGCAACCAATAATCCTTCTCCAGCCCCTCCACCCCTTTTTATGGCCAACTTTAATCTTTCAACTCAGTGAAAAACATGTTTCCCCTATCATAACTAGTTTAACAAAAATTCCCTTTCAAGTTTAGATTGTGCAGATACAATGGCTTTCCTGCAGCTTCATGCTGAAGAGAGGAATTTACATTAGAAAAAAAAATAGAGATTTATGATAGCATTGTATTTCCATTTGAATATGGAGAGTTAATAACATGCATATGTTTTTTTTTATTATTATTATTTTAAGGTCTAAGCTATGCCATAAGCAAAAGGAAACCTGGAAACTGTGAGACTGGCAGGGCTCAATGAATAACCTAATCTGGATTTCATTCACAAACAGCAGCTCATACATAGGGAAAGGGCTGGCGTGTTTCGCCAAATCGGAACTGGAGTAAGTGCCAGGATTTCCTGATTTGTTTACATTTCTCAAAAAAAAACTTTTTTTCCCCTGGATAAGGCTAGAATTAGACTTCCTTTTCCACTTTTGGCCCTTTCCAAACTATTCTTGCTTGACATATTCTCTCCTTTTCCCTGTATTCTCCTTTGTTCCAGTCTCAGCTGGCTCTTTTGTCTTGGAAAACAGAAAAGGCAATGAAAGATGTCAGTCTATGATAATAATGATAATGCAGCCAGGTTTGCATGACAGCAAAACAATGCCGCAGGCTTTTCCAACACCCTTGGATCCACCACTCTTCTTACAATGGCTGCGGGGGTGGGGGGTGGATGGAGTGAGTGGTATCTCTCCGGGACTGCAGCCTGGAACAATAGTGTCACAAGGTAAAAGGATAAAAAGATCAGAATGAAACAGGCCAGCTCGAATTCTCTTGATGAGGCGTGTCACCGAGTTAATCAGAAATTAGAGGGGGCTAGTTACACGTAACTAAACCACCTCTGCATTAGCTCACTGGCTTCTCGGTCAGCTGAAATGGTTGCGCTCCCTGCCAGTCCTTTCTCACTTTCACTCACTTTACTGTACTTTGCCCATTGTCTGCAACCTCAGTGCGATCACTGCAGAAACTTGTTTGGGAGACCTTCTCCGTGCCTTTGTTTAGAGCCCTTTGATCATCCCACAGAAAGAAAAACACTGTAGCTTGGACCTGAGCCATGGTTTTAGCATGACAAGACTGCCAGCCTGCAATCAGCGTCTGAGGCGCACGCGTGTGGGCTGCCAGGGACTTGGAACATCATGGGAAGACTATCAGTAATCTTGGGCGCTTGGGCCCCGTGCTGAGCAGAGGTGCGAGATTAAAGTGCCTGGTGTAGCCACCCTGCCGCTGCAGAACAGCAGCCTGAGTCACCGTTGTCCTTGGTAGCAGCGTCACAGCAACACCAAGCTGTTCTTGTGGGGATTCAGGTCCTTCTTGCCACAGCACCTTACCTGCCATCAGGGATCGCCCTGTGAATGCTTTAGCAGGGTGAGGTGGCAAGGAGGGGCTGTGCCAAGCACAGGCTTCCAGCACACGGGCAAAGCCTTCACAACAGGAGGCAGGGGTGCAAGACTGAATTTCAGCATTTCAAACAAGTGGTGTCAGCCAGATTTTTAGCTGACATCTCTCCCATTGACATCGATGTACCAATGCTGATTTACACCCGCCGATGAATATGCGTCTGGGAGAAGAGTGGGATAGGGTAATGGTGAAGAAGAGTTAGATGGGAAAAGGAAGTGAGGGGGAGCAAGATGAAGATAAAAGGGGAAGGGAAGGAGAGACGTGATCGTGGGACTCAGGAAACACGAACTGCAACACACGGCTGTGGGAAAATGATTAGAAGAGATTGCATCAGACTGGACACCAATTTTGCAATTTTTGCAGCACCTTTTTAAGATTCCATGCTGAGATACTGAGCAGAATGTGTGTAGCTGTATGTCTGGAACAAGTCCAAGCAAAAGGCCAAATGCAATCAGTCATCTGTGTTTGCTGGATCTGTGTACTAATGCTTCCTGTGTAGTCATTGCAATATATGTCTACTCTCGCTGATCTGAATCCTGTTTTTCACCTTTAAGTATTTGTATCATGTTTAGTTGCTTACACCATATATAAGCGCCAGTTTGGGGCCAGAAGTCGCTGTTCCACTTGTACTCAGCATACAGAGGTGTAAAAGAGAGAGTGAGATGGGGAAAGCTACATGAAGGGGAAGGAACAGACTTCTGGAAACAGGAGTAGGATGCTGTAAGGCATGGCAGAAAGCACCTTTGCGCACAAAATCGTCAGCCGGCTTCTTTCAGTTTAGGAGATCTCTGCAGAGAAGCAGGAGATCCAAAAGCTGTTTTGCTTACACAATTGATTTAGCTGTTCTCAGTAGTGCTTCTCATGTGAGTAAGGTGAGCAGGAAATGGATTGATGTGAGCAGGAAATGGATTGATGTGAGCAGGCAGCCTGCACTAGAAACTCACACCCACCCTTTCTGCTTCATCAGTTGTCTGAGGCCACAGTTTCACTATTAGGTTTTGGTGGTGTGTTTTTAGATTTCCAGTTACAGCTTGCATGACTACCGCCGACAGTCTGCACCTGAGCAGTTACTGCCGTTTGACTTAGCAAGAACCATAAAAGAAGCCTTCTTCCAGGAGAAAGCGTAGAGGAAGATACAAGTGCATTTCTAGTGCTTTCCAGTAACTGTGAATCATGACTTCTTCCAGCCAGAGTATGGCTCTCACTGGCAAGTGTCAGTAAGAAAGTCTTACTTTAAGAAAACACTTCTGGTGTTTTTTGGGGTTTTTTTTATTATTATTATTTTTATTTTATTTTATTACTGATAGCTAATACAGATTAAACCACAAACCTGAAGAGTTCAGACTCCACCAAATATCAGTCATGCATAATTTGGAGTAAATGAGTATGTGACAGTAATTGGCATTTAATTTGGATGTTCCTTTTTCTTTTTCTCACAAACCCAAATAAATTTTAATTTTCATTTTTCATACCACTCCTTGTGTGGTAAAGATCACCTGTTTGTTTGAGCCTAAAGTTTAGGCAATATTTTCCAATATGTTAAGTCATAAAGAAGCTCATACTAAGGAGCCTGAATAGTTGACCTAACAGACCCCTTTGACCCACACAAAATTCTGGTGCTACTCTATAAGGGAAGTTACATTTGAGCTATTAATTTTCATTTAAAAGGGTACTTTCTGTTTTTCTACACCATATCTCCAGGAAAAGAGAAGCTGAAAACTACATATGCAGAGTGACACCAATCGTTTCCTCTGTCCAAGGATGTGAGATGACAATCTTCATGCTCTTCTGCTGTGGCTCTGTCACTCCTGACCTGACCTTCAGGATACACTGAGAGTATTGTGAGTCCTTCCAGCAGCACTACAGGGCTTTCCCTACTTCAGGCAAAGCCCATCCTCTGGCAATGGCATGCCTCTGGAAGCTCATGAATTCCAGCTGGTGGAGAAATTATAGTAGCCAAATAGTGTGGGATGCTTTCAGTGATCCCTTTCCACTGTGAGAAGGATCTGTTGGCAGAGAGCAAGACTGAGTTTACAGTCAGCAGGACATGGCTGCTAAACTCAAGATGTTATTGGCTATTAGCTAACCATGGCTGCAATGCAGCCTGCAGGCTCATGGGGTGGAATCACAGCAGGTGAGTGGAGATGGACATTCGTGGACAGGAATGGGAGGGAAGGTATCCTGAGGACTGGCTTTAAATTTTTGATAGAGATCAACCAAGAACTCAGACTCTGAATCCAGAAAACTCCCTTCAAACTGGAGCTAAAACCATACTTGAAAGCTCAAGTTAAATTTTATTGTCCTCAGACCGTGACATACCAAACATACTTGAAACATACAGAAACAGGGAATTCCCTTTCTGATACAGCTACAAGAAATAACATCATATTTTTATTCAGTTACAATTCACAATTTTCTTTTTAAGGAAGAATGTTACATTTTTTTAAATAGTGTAATAATTCTTGATCAGAGTCCAAGGCATAGTTCTTCTGGTTCTCCTGATGGAATTAATATTTCTTTGTTGTGAACATGTAGAATTTATGTAAAATGAAAGTCTTTTTCCCAGCAAGACTCCCCTCCCCACTCCAGACCCCTATGTTTTTCTTTGTCCCCTTGTGATTATAGTAGGACACAACTGACAGAGGTGAGATATACGGAATTTTTGCAAAAATTTGCTTTTTTATTATGTCTTTTTTAAAATGGAATGACCATGATGGGTCCAGCCAAATCCATCTAGCTCACTAGCCAGCTGGGGTTGGCTAAGCAAAGCAGAGAGAATGACCCTTCTTTGCAAAGGGCCAACAATCAAGAGTTTAGAGAATTTTTGAGTCAGAGCCTGCATCTGGGCTATTGTTTTTGATGTTCATCAATGGACCTATTCTTTATAAAATTCTTTATTACCATTTTGAATCCATTTATATCTCTTGGCTTCCATGACATCCTGTGACAGTGAGTTAATCATACTTTGAGTAAAATAATTACTTGCTTCCTTTTATTTTAGATACTATGCCTCAACATTTCAAATAGTGTACCCTCTTGTGTGTTAAGAATTAGTGAATAAATAGTGCCTAGCACCTCTATTATGCCTGTTCACCTTTTTTACATTCTAAGTTTCCTTAAATGCCAGGCTAAGATCCATTTGTTGAAATTAACTAGAGAAAAAACTAAAATCTGAAGTTTCTGTTTATCTGTTTCTACCACTTTCAGGATAATCTCTGGGTTTTGCTTTTGTTTAGTTGCTTTTATTGGGGATAGTGATTCATGATTTTGGGGTTAGCAATACTTTACTTACGTGCTTTCCAGCACTGTCTTTGGTTTCTGGCTGCTCTCTCTTTCTCACACTTATAGCAACATGATATCCAAGTGAAACCAATCACAAACATAACATATCCCAATTTTGAGTGTTATACTGCAATAGTCTCTAAGGAAAGCTCTCTATTTACAATTTTATAGCATGCTTAGATTTTTGATCTGAGCAGACACAACCAATTCAAAGATAAAAACATCAATTAATTAAGCAGTTGTTGAGATCAGAAATCTGACACCCATATGGTGTCAAATTAGTGCCTGAAAGCAGTTAACTGCCAAAAGAAGCACATGCATCTGTTGCAAGAGATTAAAATGAAGTATCTATTAATTACTGAGAGTTTCTTGATTGACTTCAAAATTATATTGCTGAACTGATTCTTTTTGTGTTACTCATCTTTAATGTCATCACTTGTAAATAAAGACTTGCTTCAAAACTATCAAGTTCCAAGCAAATGCTAAGTATCCTCTAAAAAGCTAGCAAAGGAAACTCAGCTGTGAAGAGATGCCACAAAGCATGTGCTGTGTTTTTGTTCCATTGCTAGGAACTACATAAAACCAGATGTATGCAGGAGAGAAATGTTGCCTGATATAACAATGAGCAGTAAAGAGTATCTCACAATCATAGGATGCATAACACAATAATGAATTGTATATTACATGCCTAAGAAACACAATTAAAACTGTCAATTTCTTTCTAGTGGAAGTTCATTGGCAGAATTGTGATGCAACAAAAAATTCCACTTCAGGTCTTTTATACTATTTTCCTGTTTTCATGTACTCACAAATAAGAAAAAGTGCAGATGTTAGAAGAACACACACTGTGTCTCTCTGTATCCAAGGAAATAATTGTTTCAAAATAAGCAGTTATCCGGTTATCACCAGCTTATTTTTAGCATCCTAAAGTCAAAACTACATCTGCTTGGATAGCACTGAATCCCAAGTCAGACGTGTCTGTCTCAGTCAGGCCTCTTGATGGAAAAGGAAATATTTCGTGCTAACTCAAGTGGTGACGTTCTTTCTTCTGAAGCAATGACTTGATATTAATTTTATGAGGATATATATTCTGTTTCTTTAAACACGTAGCAGGAAACCAGGCAGGATGGGGATGGGGAAAGAGTCTACAGCAGCAAACCTACAGTGAGGGGAGAGAAAAAGAGTGCTTGCACGTGTGGTTTTTAAGGAAAACAGCCTTCTCCTTATTTTTATAAATATCTTTGTATAGGTGTTGAGGAAAAAAAAAAAAAAAAAAACAAAAAACACACAACCAAAATCAGGGGCCAGGAATTCCCACACTGCCAGGACTGGATTTTGTGACTGCAATGCAAGGGGGGCATACACTTCTGAACAAAAGGTCTTCTCTTACTTACCTGAGACTCAGTCTAAACACCTCTCACCCAAGCTACCTGCTTTATACCTGCTGTATCACCAGATAAATGAGGGAGAAAAAGGTATTTGGAGATTAACAGCAAAATGGCTACTTCAGAAAATGTATCTTCTCCTCACTTGTTCTTGTGGAGATTGTCTGCACATGCTGTGTAAGAAAGCTGAAAAACAGATGCCTGAAGGACCCTGCCTCTGGGACAAAACTAAGTTTTCTGGTCATTTCCTTAGAGAAAATGTGGCCTAATCTACTTAACACCAATGAAATTCTCCCTTTGTAGTGTAGGCAAATTAAAGTGTCTTCAAAACTCTGATATCAAAGACTAGAACAAATCTAAAGAACTTTGCAAACATTTTGGTCTACACACAGTTGCCACTTCTGTCTAATAGTAGGCTCGTAAGCTAAATCAGCAGTATTAAGGAAATCAATATTTCAGGGGGATAACTATCCTGCCACAAGCTTCCCATTGGCTTTCTTCCAAAAAAGAAACTGAAACAAGACAACAAGATTAGCAGGCACAATTTTAAAATTCTCTTTTGGGGACAAAATATTTTGTAAAGTTTTCTGTTTTGTTAGTGAAGAATAGATATCTCTCACACACACAGTCTTTTATAGTTTTTCTTATATAAATCTTCAGTGAAAGGCATCTCTTCTCATGTAGGGAAGCAGCCATGGAGTCACCAAACAAGACAGATATTCTAGGTATAATATGGAATTGTGCCCTCCTGTTTTGTCTGCATTGTTTATTTCCAGGGACATGTAATTTTGGCTCAAGGATGAAAGAAAATGCACAGAATAATGCTTTGATTAAGATATGTACCAACATCAGGCTGCCAGTAACAAAAAAAGTCTTTCAAAAAAAGATTTTATCATTTTTATTCATCAGCACTTTTCTATCAACACCGGAAATTTACTGTTTCTCAGTTTAAAAATAAATAAAATTACTCTGATTGTAGCATTTCTCTTTATGTGAAGCCAATAATAATTACTTTTAAGTTAATGTTTAAGGTGAGTTTGATCACTGTTCCTGCCCTGTGAAGTATCATAGCTCCTTCATGATCAGTTAGAAGCTGGGGGAGGATGACAAGTTCCCCTTATTAAAATTGCGTCACTGACATGAAGAAAGCCTGGGGATGAGCCTTTTACATCTGATGGTTCCCAAAGACAGTCATTTGCAATGCTCCTTGGAAACTCCTCTCCTTTTTGACAGATCCTCTTTGTACACCATAAGACAGATAAAATAAATTCAGTAAAAAAGTGCAAATGCAGTGTCTGAATGCTAAAACCCAAGACAAGTTCTCTCCCCATGCCTCTATGTATCTTCTTCTAAGTCCTCTGCACCTGCTGGAGTCGTGCTGGAGAGCTGTGGCGCCAAAATATCTCCCCAGAAATTATTTCTTTGTGCAGGCTTTGACAGACAGCCCTGAAGCTGCCTCCTGAGTGCTACACCTCTTGCTCTGGCATCTGTGGTGGGCCAAGCTCAGGCCCT
Organism: Anomalospiza imberbis; assembly: GCF_031753505.1. Taxonomy (NCBI): domain Eukaryota; kingdom Metazoa; phylum Chordata; class Aves; order Passeriformes; family Viduidae; genus Anomalospiza; species Anomalospiza imberbis. Next base: position 44,072,483 of record NC_089683.1, read on the forward strand.
TGGCAGAGATAGGCTTTTTGGGGCTACAGAACAGCCTGGCAGCTCCCCGCGGGCACTGGAAGTTGTCAGGAGGCTGGAGAAAAATCCAGCATCTTTGGCTGCTCACAGGTCTCTCTTAATGCTCTGCCAGGAGGTCCAGCTCCAGCTCGTGGTTGGGAAACTACCATAAGGCTTCAAATGACAGGACTATCATGTCCTCCTTAGCATTTAAGTTCTCATTTGCATTTTTCACAAGGTTCCGTGTAGCATTTCTCCCTGACTCTGCTTCACTTTGAAGATTCATGTAAATTGTTGTTTAACTGAGAGCTGTTTTACTCTGTTCAGAATGGAAAAGAAAGCAAAATATTCACACCAGAATGGGACAGCTTCAGGAAGTGCTGCAGGCTTTGGTGTATAAATTCAGCATATATCTATGTAGGTGGTATGACAGAACAATCCACATTGTGGAGTCGTTTCGGTAATAAATACCTTCTCTATCCAGATGCTCCTAAATAAATGATGCATAATTCACATTTCTCATCCTAGTTGGCATCTAACAGCATCAAATGTTCCTGAAAGTGTCAAGCTGCATCCATCTGAATTTGTGAACAGGCAAATAGACATCTTACACAGTCTTCTAACATTTTTGACTATCTGTGAAGAGCACAGTGGGTTGTCCTCATGCACTTTTAAAATGTCCCACTTACTCCCTTATGCCTGGTTTTAATATAACTGCTCTTTACAAGGGTCAGCATCTGTACTATGGTAGGAATAAATCTTGAACAGTGTTTGCCTGCAGATTTAAGGGGATAGTACATGTGTCTTACTTTTTATTAGCACGAATATGGTCTGAATGGCAGATACTTTTGTCTTGACAATGTTAGAAATGCTGCTCAAGAAGCCTAGACCAGACTGACCATGTGGTTTAAGGTCTATATTTGTGTGCATTTTGGCATCCTGAAAATGTGTCGATAGCCTGCAGAAAAAAGAGGCCAGCTGTTTTTAATGGTTGGAGAATTATTTACAAACACGTGTATTAACTGCTTAAAAATCAGAAATTCCTAGAAGCACAGATTATCCTTGCTGAACTCATAATCATTTATTGGATTCACAGAAGATGAGGGCATTCATTCATCGAGACCTAGTCTTAAACCATCCTCTGTTGCAGTTCACTGAGATTTGGATTAGATGATGACAGAAAACACTGATGTTAACCTTTATATTATCAGTTTGAGTAGCTATAAATCCCTGTTCTATGCTGAAGCTGGGATGGGCATTAGGTCCCCAGGGTTATGCAGAGCTTTTAACAGCCTCAGTGGGGCTTTTGTGCACAGCTTGTTACCAGCCTACACTGAAGAAGTTTTGATATAAAAAATATTGCCAACTGTAGGCAGAAATGTGTGACAGCTGGAATTTCCTGCTTCATCTATGCAATGGACCAAAGTCATAAGTGACTTGCACTGTCCTGGAAACTTTGAAATTTTGTCAGCTCTATTTGAACTCATCAATAATTTTGTTTAAATTTCTGTGAAGACATAATGGTTTACTTAATCAAGACCTAAAAGAGTATGCTGTTCTGAATATGCATGAGATCTTATATTCAGACAAAGAATTTTAATTATGTTTCCCATTAAAGACTACAAAGATTAATGAAAGGTACAGGAAAAGCCTCTAGTTTTTTTATTGCCACCCTACGTTGCAGCTAACACAATCCAAGAGGTACCCATTTACCTCTCTGAAGAGACAATACTGAAAACCAGAGCATATTTCAGTATCATCTGGATTTTTCTGGCACACAGAAAACTTAATGGAGACTAAAGCCTTCTTGAATTCACAGATGCAGGCATCCTAACTCATTTACTCGTTTATACAGTTATTTGGCTTAAACATTGCCTTTATGAGTATCCAACCAGAAGCAGGATCTATAGAGCTGGACCCTGTACACAGAAAAGTCACCAATAGAAAAAAACTAAAAATACTAATGGAATTAATGAAGGAACGAACATTCCCAATTTACAGTATTACCACATTCCCATTGCCCACTGGATGTGCTTAATATACACGTCACATTTCTCTGCATTGATTCCAGACATAAGACAGAGTCTTAAAACCTGGGGGTTGTGGGCAAATGAATTTCTCATCCACCTCTTTGTCCAATGTATCAAAGCAACAGCAGCAACTTTGGTTCAACACCCACAGCCAGAATTCCCAGCAAAGCAGCATCCAGTCTAACTTTGACTCGGAAAACATAACAAAAGTAGGAGCATTTTTGTGACTCAGAACTGATTTCATCTGAACTCCACTCTTTCATGGGTTTGGACAGTTATCCTTTGTATTTGAATTTCTGACATTCAGAAAATTGAAAAAATTGTGTGTCAATATCTTCTGTAGTGTGATGCAGTGAGGATGTTTAAACTGAGATTCTTTTAATAATTTTCCATGTATTTCTTAATTGGCTTGGTTTCTTTTTTTTTCTGGCTTTGTTCTCTAACGCTGGTTCATTAATTTCCTGAAGTTTCACTTCACCTTGTCTGGTTTTTCCGTCTGCAGTATGTTGTTGTGTGCATGTGGTGATGAGAATTAGCTTAAAATAATCTGTACCATAATTACTGACTTCAGACTTGTTTGTGTCTTTAGGGAGATATCCACGACAAAACAAAATAACAACAAAGAGGGAAAGCTACCACGTTCTTCCATATTTGGACAGCCCAGATGTTATTTACAGCATTGTTTATGAAGCTTTTTCTTTGCCTTGCTGGCTTTGATCCACACACGTTGTCAGTTTTGAGCACACACGTCCTGTCACATGGTGACTGTGTGCCCCTGACGAGTAAACATGCGGGAATGCAATTTATAAAGACAGGCTAGAGCAGCAATTAAGGAGAAAAAGAACTACAAACAAGACAAAGGAAATTAGGCAGGAAGATGAGCTAAATCTGGTCAGAATACAGGATATCAAGGCAACTGCATTGCATGTAATTTATTCTTTAGTCACTAGCAAGTGTCAACATCAGTATGTGATGCCTGTGTCCATGAAACTTTTATCATTAGTTTGCAGGAGGATGAGGGGTTCAGAGGGACTTGTTGCTACAGAATCTCCAAAGTGTGGGATCTTTGAACGCCAAAGATTTGTTATCACGTTTGGCACTAAGTCAAAGTGGTGGAGTTCTTCAAGCACATTTGGACAATGAAGAAACAGAACAAACAGAAGACTGTAAAATCGCCTTTTCCTAAAAAGTTAGAGGGAGCAGTTGCCAGTAAGGGTCCACAGATTATGTAGGAAGGGGAAAATATCTGACATGCATTACATTTTCATGCTGAAACACAGCAATGCCATAAATGTTTCAGCTAATAAAATTCAGTCACACAAATATTTGGGTGACAGCAGTGAAAGGTTATGTACCAGAACCCCTGGGGCCTGGGAAGGGAGCATGAAGTATTGCTTATTTCTTTGTTTACAAACAAACCAACCCCAGGCAAATGCTGGGATTTGGGAAATTCATTTAGGAGACTGTGGGCTGAGCTGCTGAATCTTGGGTCTGTTGTAGGAAGAGGTCTCTGCTCTGTAAGAGGTGTACTTTTTTTTAAAGGCTATCATATCAGCTAGGGGAACTGGTAATTCATTATCTCCTTATCTGGTAGGACAGTGTTCTGCTAGGAATCTTTCTTTTTGCTTTACCTATCTAAGTCTATAGGAGAGGACAACGGAGAAAGGTCCTTTTCCTCTGAGATTAATTTAACTCCATAATTGCTCTTTTCCTTTCAGTCATCTGCCATGCTACCTTCTTGATCACTGTCCTAAGAGTTATTGTTCTCATAGGACAGACATTGGTTTTTCCAATCCTTTTCTGACAAACCTCACAGTATATGGAAGAGAACTTTGCTACTAGCCTCATTTAGGGAGGGACTGAAGTTGAACAGACTACATGGGAATGTGGTGTGTAGGTTTAAACCTCCAGTTATTTGCCACCCGGGACTTGGAACAAACACTTGCATTGTGTTTGGATCTTTGATGTAAAAGCACTTGTATTTTCTATAATGGCATTGTGGCTTCCATACATTAATAATTGAGGCAGTAAACCAGCCTGTGGTTTGTATGATGACTTTGAAATACTCATCCAAAGGGTTTCTTGGTTTATGTTTAGCTCATCAACTGGCAACGTTGTCTGCTAAGGCATCTTTGCCGATATTTAAGAATCCATGTTCAGTAATTATGTACGTCTTTGGAACGGTATCCAACTGTTCAAATAAAGTGCTAAGATAATCTGAAATGAAAGTTATATATGAAGTGCTGGATCCAATCCTAGCCTCCCTATTTCAAGAAGGAATTGAAGCAAGTACAGTGATGGGCCACAAGGGTGAACAAGGGACTGAAAGACCTGACCTAGGAGGAGAGGCTGAGAAAGCTGGGGCTGTTCAGCCTGGAGATGAGAAGGCTCAGGGGAATCTGATCAATGTGTGCAAATGCCTGATTGGTGGGAGTAAGAAACAGGAAACCAGGCTCTGCTTTGTCATATCCAATGACAAAGAGATAACAGGTTGTCTCTTGTTGAACAAGAGAAAACAAGCACAAATTAAAAATACAGGACATTCAATTTGACATGAGCAATTTTTTTTTTTTTTTTTTTTTTTTTTTTTTTGTTTTTTGTTTTTTGTGGAGGATATTAAATGCTGGCACAAGTTATCTAGACATGTTTTAGAGCATGAAGATACTTATATACTGACAGACATGGCCCTGGATCAAGGTGCTGTTCTTGATGCTCCTCTGAGCAGGAAGGTTTGACTAGACCATCTCTAGAGGTCCCTTCCAAACTCAGCTGTGCTGTGATTCTGTAAAAGATATGATAAAACAGATGCATGTCCAGAGCACATGTACAGATATATGTGCAAATAAAAATTATGCATTCCAGAGCTCAGCAATTCAACCAAAATGTCATTTGCAAGACAAGATAGAAACCAAAAGGAAGCAAGAAGTGAGAATGACGGAAGAATCACATGCACATCCACTCAGTGAGACGTGGAAAGAAGAGCTTTGGTTCATTTTCTACAACACACACTGAAGGGAATTCAAGGTAGGTTAAATGTTTTTATCCAGAGTTTTTATCTGTATGCTAATATTCCTAACCACTTACAGGGCTCACGAGGACAGCTAAGCCAGCAACACAAAATACAGATCAATCAAAAAGCAGCAGCAGGTAAAGTTACATCTAGCACAAAAGTGGCTAGCCTAAGTTTGATGTAAAATAAGGGTAAAAATTGGCCCATTTTTTCTTTCACAGAGCTCCAGGATTCTAACTCACTTGAGGATGCCATGGAAGTAACTGTTGGTACAGCTAAGAAGAAAAGCTGAAATTAACTGCCTTAAAACAAAGAAACAAAATTAGAAGCTCCAAGCAGGGTGAGAAGGACAGAGAGCTTTGAGGAATGTGTCACCAGGCACATTCAGATATAATGGGGAGAGCTCCAGATGACAAAGGCACCATGACCTTATTTAACCCATCCGTCTTCTCACTGGTAAAAGGTTTCACTCTCTTCCCTGTTTTTTCCTGAAACCTATTTGCTGGAATAAACAAAGATTTTGTAGAACTAATTTGAAAATGAGATTTTAACTGGCTCCCACTTGTTTTCAGCTGATTTTTCATCAACAGCATAGTGACCCCAAGGATGAGGTGGCCTTTAGCTTCCTGCTAGTAGAGTCTTTGGATCAGGTACCCCCCAAAAGTGACAGCAACATTTACCAGTACAGATTTGGAGGGCTATAGCAAAGGCAAAATAAAACCTAAAGCCTAAGGCAATTTTACTGCCTTAAGCGAGTCCAAAACAAGATCAGGGCTCTCACAGATGAAAATAGGATTAAGAGTCTTAGTACAGGATATTCTAAGAAAGCTCATGATATAGAGATTTCATATTACCAGAGAGCTGTATATTAAGACAGAATTGAAATATATAAAACCGCTTAATTTCTTTAGACTGTTCACCTTCTCCACCACTTTCCATCGTATGTTTTTGTTGTCTTTTCCACATAAAAGAGAAAAAATACTTACGATTACATGATTAGCAAAGGTTTTTTTCCACCATTCTTCAGAGAACTGATTTATTTGCATGTTAATATTCTTATCCATATACAAGAATGTGCACCATAAATACTTTTATAAGGGAGAACCAGCCAACTGGAAATCCTTCCTTTATTTTAAAGATAATAGCTCCATTTGTTTATTGCTTCTGCTGTTGATTTTTTCCAAGCAGAACAGCAAATCTGCTCTCAGTTAGGGGAGCTCAACCCTTCTGTGGCCAGAGTTCAGTACATATCCCAGGGTACCTTTCCATAGTAAAACACCCTGCCTACTTCAATGAAGCTGATCACAATTAACTCTTCTGGATGTGGAGATCCAAGTAACATAGCCTTTTATTGATTGCCTCAAGGCAATCATACATATGGCCTGAATTCCACCCAACTCCCCCAGTGCTGCTCCACAGGGAGAGTTGCTGCAATTGGAGGGGAGCCTGGGGCAGGCAGCCATTGGGAAACTGTCCACGGGGACTCTGGTGGAACATGTGAGCATCCCCTGGACACTGCTGTGTGCTTGAGCCTCAGTTTGGTTCAGCTGGTCAAGCAAGGGTGATTTTTTTTTCCCAGCAAGTGATATTTATAAAATTTACTATTTTATTTTTTTTCAGAAATGTCTTACTTTTTCCATATGTTTGTGAAGCAGGGTCGAGCAGAAGTCCAGAGAGATCAGCATCAGCAATTGTTTTCCTTTAATAATTATGTTTGACAACTGTTAAAACACAGAATGTAGTGAAATCATCGCTACCCCTCTATTATGGTAAACTACTCAATTTTTTCCAGTGGTTTGAGGTAAACACTCCAAACATCCATAACAATTGGTTGCACCAGGACACACAGTCAAATCAACATAACAAGCACACTGGGGGCAGTATGTTGCTGCAGGGTAAACTAATGCCAAAGAGCCACAGCAATAATGACTTAATTATTGCCTTGGTAGTTGTCACGATGACACCAAAACATCAAACAAACCGAATCTTTCTCCCCAGCTGGGTTAAGGTCTCTTTTGGTTTCCTGGTCAGGTCATAATTTCTCTCACAGGAGCTTTATATCTATATTTTTACAAATTTATACCAGAGAACTGCCTCATGGCCTGAGCTGTTGTTCTCAAAGTGTTCTGTATTGGACTGTAGCATCCTGAATTCTTTTTCCAAATGTGTTTTTGAGTAGGATAGTCAGAGAGGCTCATCTTCCGTATCTCAGCAAGAAAACTCTGGGATGTAGTCAGGGTTGTGAGCTGGGAAAAAGGAAGGATACTACTGAGGTCTTAGCTGCCACCAAGGAAGGGAACAGGGCCTTACAGATTTTACCTAGAGTATTTCCTTGAAAATATGTGACTCAGTCAGCAAAAAGAGCTTTTTTGTGTGACAGGCCTTAACAATAGTCTAGTTTTTGCCAGTCTTCCTTCTGAGCCCTGGTGCTGTCATGCCCTCCCTCCATTGCCATGCACTTCAGGCATCACTAGGACCCAAATCTCAGGTAGCAAATGTTCAGGCTTTTCCAGAAAAATATTGCTTAGCTGGAGCCAGTCATTACAGCTTTCCTCCTCATTATGGATCTTACAGGAATGAGATCAAGCAAATACAGTCAAAAGCATGACTGCTCAAATATAAGATCTGGGGGCATATTTAACGAATGTGCAGCCAGAAAGCAATTGTCAAGAGTTTAATATGATTCAGAATGTTCTTGGATTTCCTTGTAAAACAGCCTCCTTGAACAATGGAGAGGTTTAAACAGGATTTTTGTTACTCACCCTGTGGACACAAGGAGAGAGTGCCAGGTGATTACAGCAAAATATTCATTCAGTTGGTTTGAGGAAGGACATTCATTCTTTCTTTCATAGCTTATTTGATATAAGCTTATCATACATTTTAAAGCTGGTCTTCTAAAATACCAGAACAAGTTGCTTCATGTACCTTCCAAATAATTTTCTTCTGAGAAGGTGTTGATGAGACATCCGTGAATATCAAAAAGTAGAATGGGTCAGTCAGGGTAAGGCCCCTTTTCCAAAGATCAGAGGCTTATCCAGACCTGACCCACACAAGTCAGACTGGTTAGGCCTAGGAGCACTATAGCCCTAGGGTCAAAAAACAAATGAAAGTTAACACAGAAATGGCCAAAAGGTGACAGTAAATCAATTATTAATACATCTCTAATACAAAGGTTCAGGCTTACCTAAAGTCTGGGTTTCCCCCTCATTTCCTCTGGTGATTTTTTAACAGCTGGGTGAGTGGGATAACTTGGCTTAAAGATGCTTTTCCTGTACTGGCAATGTTTGCAATCAAAAAGGACTCAAGATCATAAAAAGCATTCCGGTCTGAAGAACAATGATCTCCCCCAGGTATCGAGAAATATGATAGAATCAACAGGCCACAGTCCCCAGCACGCTTGGGATGCTTTGTATCCTCTTGGTGATACAAACCAGTCATAAACCTGGGCTGTCTGTGGAGCCACAAAAAGCCGCCAAGGAGAGCTTGGATCCACAGACATCAGCATTATAGATCGCATGCACTGGGAATCCCCTAAAGAATTTTCCTTTCATAGAGGTCTCTGGACCTTAATGAAACACTGCCTGATACCATGACTTTTATCATCATAATCACATAGATCAGTACAAAACAGAGCATCTTGGAGCCAAGTTATTCAGCTGTACCAGGTGTTTTGAAATTCCCAGAGGAAATGAGAGAACACTTAGAAAATAACAATAAGAAAAAATTAAAATATTAACAGAATTTATAAACCTCCTTGATTTACACATAAGGCTGCAACAGAGTGAGCAATGCTAGACTGCCAGGGTGGAATGAGGCTGCAGAAGCTGGCACTGAGTCAAAGTCAGAGAATGCTGCTTCCTGATGGCTGGTTCAGGCAGAAGTCACCGAGGGGTCGAGCAGAGCAGCCAGAGGCAGCACCACAGCCCCTCTATCAGCCTTCAAGATCTTTGCCACTAACTGAGCTAGGTCAGAAGAGAGCCTTGAAAATGTGCTACCTATTCCCTGAAGACACTTGTGGTTCAGGGTCTAATCCACTGTACTACTGTCTGCCAAAGAAACTTCCCTAGATTATGTGAGGTATTGGAGGAGATTACACGTGCACAGACCCTGGGGTTTAGGCCCCTAAACCACATCATGCAGCTCAGTGCAGGAACACTTCAGTTCTATCTATGTGAGCAAATAAAATTGGAAATGTTTCCAAGCACTGAAAATGGAACCTCTTAAATTGTTTGAATGGCCTGTGCTCTGTGGTGATGTCTCAGGCCAAACCATTGCCAGGCACATCCTGAAAGTTAGTGCAGTCAGAGGCCACAGATGACGGAGCTGTCCCACTTCAGAGACAAACAGGTTCTTGATGTGCTCGTGGCCTTTCAGGTAGACAGCAGACCAGGTCATGCTTAATTTTCCAGTAAGAACTGTCCTGCTGGGACTACTTCAGCTCTGCTGGGTATGCAAGACTGCCCATAGTTCTGGTTTCAAAGATTATTGTGTTCATAGGAAGGAGATGTATTTCTTGTTAGCTTGTTCAGAATCATTTTTAGCAGAAGATTTATGTATGGAATAATGCGTTTATTTGAAGCATATTCTTTAATAACAGTGAAATAAAGTCTCAAAATCAAAACCAAAATCCCATTATTAGGACTAAACTAGCAGCAAGAAGTCTCCATGCTTTTCCAGTCCCCTAGGTAGCTTGCTAGGAGCATCAGGCAGCTGTTATGGCTGACCTCAGGTAGGCTGCAAGCATCCTTCCTTGCTTTAACTATTCAGAACATCTTCTGAAGCCACTCTGGGCAGTTACTTACAGTGCTCCCTTCTCACTGCCCTGGGGAATGACCTACTTCGTCTTCTCCTTTCCTGTTTATTTGCCTCATTCCCTGTGATTGGATGCTGAGACATTGCATGACAACGTGGGGAATGAAGTAATTTCCTCTTTTCATACCTTCAGTCTCTGAAGTCATTTCCTTCCCCCTCCCACTCAGCATTTCTTAATGTTTCTATAGTGTATGCTATTTACCACTTTCTTGGCTTTATTCTGCTTTCTTCTCTCACAGCCAAAGACAGACATATCAGTAAAATATTACACATCAGATCATGAGAAGTATGACTCTAGCAAAGAATGCTGTATATGTCAAAATTATTCTTTGAGAGTAGCATATAAAGAGAAAACGTAGCATAACAGCAGGTTACCTGCATTACTGAAGTGTGCCCCCATCAACACTCCTGGCTGGAAAGGCGACAAAGATGAGTGGAGCAGGATGCTAAATTAGTTTTAGGTGCTTTGCAGCTACAATAGAAAGACAGACACCTAGAAATTTAAAAGCCAAATCTTGTATAAAATCACCCATAGAGAGTAGCATCACCATACTCCTTTCCTCCATGGCAGGAGTCTATCTCTCAACAGCAAAGATCAGCTGGAAAATCAAATCAAATAAACATGCTCTACCTCCTGATAGGCACCCTATCCTGCAGAAGCCAGGTTTCCAGTGGGAGCTAATTTCAGAGCTAGGGAACCTGGGTTAGTGCAGTCCAGGCACCAGCACTCATCCTTTAGGGCACAAAGAAAGAGATTTCTTCTTGGTCTGTGCTATCCCAAGAGCCCACAGGTAAGCTGTGGTGATCTGTCCTGTTGTGAGACCCCAGAGCATGGCACGCCTGGCAGCTGTGACTGTTTCACCCAGTCACAATTTAAAGTGAAGCTCATGTGTTTGAGTCACAACAGAGTGTTCCGTGCACTGTGTTTCCCCACAGCCATGTCAGCCTTTTCCATTTCAGTTTCGGGGCATACTGGAACAATTATAGGGCCAAGAATGCACACAGGGTCTGTGCCCAGGACAAGCAGTGCGAGATATGCCCAAGAGTACATCTTGATGCCTGATTGACTTCACTTGGGAATTTAGGAATTCTATTTCAAACAAAAATTCATAGCTGGAACTAATTCAAACCACAAGGGAATAAAGCAAAGAAATAAAATCAAACTAATAAATCAAGATTACAACTCTCTCAAAGAAAGATATGTTCTAATTCATCCACAGGTTATGAGAGTCGATGCAGGAATAACTAGAGGTAACTCTATAGCCTGTGATTGCTGCTGGTCATATGAAATAATCCTCTTAGTCTCTTTTGTCTTTAGTGTAAGCAGTGCAAATACAGTTGTGTGAATGATGATAAGGTCTCTCTTTGCCTACAGTGACTGCCAGCCACCAATTGCACTTGGGGTGCCACAGTGAAACAGCTGAGGACTCTTCACAGATAAAGAGAGGTGCATCCTACTTGGCAAAAGCACCTTCTCGAGCCACAGATGGAGTCCACAGCCCAGGAATCACACTCCACAAGTGTCTTTGCCTTTCCAGTTACAAACTGTCCTTTGTGGAGAAAGAATTTAGTGAAAAATGAGTGCTGCAGAATGCAGTCTTCAAACTGACAGGAAAAAAATTCTTATCAAAATTTAGGTTAGAATGATAAGAAAGGATATTGGTAGGGAGGGATAAAATGTGTTTTCTTTAGTTGTCTTTGTAAACCCTAACTCAGTGATACTTATTTATCCTGAGTACATAATCACTGTATATTCCAAGGAAAGGGTTTGGAAATTCCGGTAAAACATTGCATTGGATATTCTGTCATTGCTGCATTTTAAAAGCAACAAAACCCCTCTGAGAAGATTCATGCCCTTTTTTAGTCAATGACAAACAAATATGTAGTCCAGAGAAAAATCCATTCTCTTTCTTTTTTGCAGTCAGTGTGACTTTTCATGGGAACATGTATTTTGAGTATGTTCACAGCTTTGCTACCACCAAAGATAAAAGAAGTTTCAATTGCTCCAACCAAAACATTGTGGAGACAACTTTACATGAATTTTGAACTATCACAACAAAATTCAAACAGAAGTTGAAAGCATAATATATTTTTTGTTCATATATGAATATTTTGCTGCAAAAACAAATCATACCCATGTCTCAGCCCACAATAACTGCCTGCAAGTCAAAACAATGATTCAGCACCGGGTATGTGAAGTTGTGAACAGTTTAATGATTTTTTTTTCCCTCAAAACTTTTGGCACTTCAGCCTCAGATGCTATTTATACAGAGCAAAAGTTCAGGCAAGCTTTTCAAACTAAAATAACGGAGAGTTTTCCGTTCATGCTTAAATGCTTGAAGAGCAGTTTAAAGGCTATCAATTACAAGGCTTTACATTTCAAGCACATTTGGATTTCTCTGATGATGTTTTCCAGAAGATCTGTGTGTTCAAATGCCATGTAAGAGGGAAGCTCCAATGGTTGCTTTCTGTTTCTTTCTCAGATGAGTGACCCTTGTTCCTCTCACCTTCTTGGGCAGATAGTCATCTCTGCAGAGACCTTTATTACAAAGGATCTCCCCATCCATACCCCCCCAGGGTGACAGGATACAGTTGCCACAGACTGGGTCTGGGTTACAGCCTGCTTGTAGCCAGCCAGCCAGATGGTCTGTAAGGCTCTGACCCCAGCTGTAGGATTCCATGACTCACACCTGCCCTTGGGAATGCTGCCGGGAGTTTCCTCTCATCACCCTCCTGGAAAACCAGCAGGAGTAAATGTGGTGCCAGACACTCCAAGCTTCCAGGTAAGAATTACCTGGCATGCAGACAAGTGGTGAGACAGGCTCAAAATGGAAACTCCATCTCCCTTCCCGGAGGATTTCACCACGCACATGGGTTTGTGTCACCCACGGAAGCGAGTTCCAGACCTCCTAGGAAAGCCCAGCATGACATGTCTGCATCCTCTGAGGATGGGACTTCCCATCCAGCCAGCAGCCTCAAGGGCTGGAAGGTGATGTCCAGGTGGGCAGCTGCCCATTACCTCTGTCCAGAGATTTTCAAGCTTCAGCAGTGTAGTCACCACCAAATCTCCCCATGAAAGCACAGATTTGTGGGTGGCCAATTAAACGGATTGATATTTCAGTTGACCAAGGACCTGCAAAAGAGAACGATGAATCAAAGATTTTAAAGTTTGGGAGACGGAGGGCACCCAAATTAAACTCCTGTGAGGTATTAAAGCCACATTTTGAAATAAAAGTATTAAATGTTGTACTTTTCTGCATCTTACTTTCAGAGTGATAACTCAAATCCAAATGTTCTCTGAGAAGTGTGTGAGAGAGAAAAAAAATCTCATTCTTGTGCATTTGTTTTGGTTTTAATTTGTTGTCCTTTTCCAAGAGTAAACATCCATTTGCAGCCGAATCAGCAGAGCATAATAGGAGAGGGAACCAAGAGTTTTTGCACCAAATTTTGGTTAACATAAAATAGGAAATTTCTTTTCCAGCAAGAATTTTAACTGTAAGGATGCATGGTAGCATCTAAATATATGCAAGGTGTAAGATGAACAGGGAAGGTCCAAAGTTGTTAAGTAGGGGGTGCTGACACCCAAAGAAATAACACTAAATACAAAAGAAACTCATTCTTAACTAATAAACAAAGATAAATTGAAATGTAGTAACTACTGACATCCTTATTCCTCATTATTAAAGGGCCAAGCAGGCTTATGAAGTACAGAGCTTGCAAGACAAAAGGAGATATTTTTAAACAAACTTAGAAATTACAGGAAAGAATGTTGAATTATAAATGTCTGGACTGATTCACTGCACCAACTCTAAATGTGAGTCACTGCAACAGCACGTTTTTAAAGTAGAATAATTTGAATATAAATTTCAGTATAAATTGAAATTGAGATAATGGTATAACCATATAGTATAAGGTTTTTTAGAAAGCCTTGAAAATGTATAATGAAATCTAGTACTCTGCAGCCTTTTTGGACACAAAAGGAAAACATTAAGGATGAAGGTTATTTTTTCTTCTGATAAACTAGTTTTATTCCTGGAAAAAAACCCTTCTCTTTGTCTCAGTGAAAATTTTTGAGTAAAGATGAAATACTGAGATTCAGTGCTTGAGAAAACAATGCTCTTCAGAACAATTGTAATGTCCCAGTTGTAATGCTTTGGAAAACAAATAATTTTTTACGTTTCCTTTTTATTAGATACCACAGATTTATTTTAATCCTTGAAATTTTGAAGCAAAAACTAGTTGTTGTCAGTAATGCATTTCCTTCCCTGAAGTACCAATGAGGGAAAACAGAAAAAAGCTTATTATATGTGATCATAAATAAAATTTAATAAATATCCACTATGAAAGATCCTACCTTTCCTGTTCAGATTCTTGTCGTTTACCTATTTATGTTTCTAAGAAGACAGATTACAGAAAAACGTTTTGTTTAGAATTCTGTAAAAAAAATTTGTAATCTGGTAATTGTGAAAGGAAAGTTGATCTCAGACAGCTTTGGATTAATTTTCTTTTATATTGTTAGCCAAATTTCCTCTTCACTCTTCTAAACTCTATTTTGTGAAGTTCATTTTTTTGCTTTGGGGTTTGTTTTTTTGTTGTTGTTTGTTTAAATCAGAGGGTGAAAAACAATTTCCATCCAAATCCTATCCCATATGAGGAGTCTGCATTTGTTTCCTGTGAGCAACTATGGATTTTCCACTTATATCTACTCAGACCCTGATCATAGCAGCACCATGTCAGCAGCATTTCAAGAGATCACATGTGTTTTCCAAGGTCTGGTGATGGAAAATCTGGAAAGCAATATTTCATGTCTCTCAGAATGCTGTTTATTCTCAAAAATGCTCAGTTATTTAGCCTTTTAGCAATTACCCATTCCTTATTTGAATGGGTCCATTCGTCCAGGAGTTAAAGCATTGAGCTGTAATGAATCATTTGTTTCTTTTATGGGGATTAAGTGCATTTCTAAACAAAGACTAAGTTGCATAATTATTTTTTTTCCTTTTTAGTGAATCGAAAAGTGACAAAGGAATGAGGGATATATATCTATATCTATATCATCTATATCTATATCTATATCTATATCTATATCTATCTATATCTATCTATATATCAGGTTTTTGGGGTTTGGAATTCCTTTTTTAGAGGTTCCATTTTTGGCACTGCCAGTACTACCAGCAGAGCCCGCTATGGGACCACTCAAATTTGGAGAAGAAAGGTGGACAGGTTTCTGAAATTTCACTGTTTTCATAAATCACCAAATTAAGCTTCACAAAGAGCCACCACCCATCAGGCTCAAGCACCTACTTATCCATGGCAGAGGAGACAATGAGTGTAACCCGGCAGATGTTGCCCTCAGCAGATCAGCAGTAATGTCAGAGGTAGCACCACATTCACCTTAGCTCATCCTTCCTGAATTTTTGCAATGATTTGACTAAGTATAGAGTTAATTAGACTTCCCAACTGGTCTGGGAGACAAGGCGTCAGATGGGCGTAATGTATTCAGCAGTGAAGGGACAAGGAGTATTTAGGTTGATTGTTAAGCAACAACACTACGTGCTGTGGGCAAGAAGGACACAATGCCAGCTCTGGAAATTTCACAACTGTTGAGTTTTTTTCCTCAAGACTTTGTAATTGAGGCTTGCGGGGTTAATAAACAACAACCGCCACCAAAAGTAACACTTATGACAGGAGAGAAGAAAAGGACAAGAAGAACATTTTGGACTGCTTGCAGTTGTTATTCTGCTAATACACGAGTAAGAAAGTGAGAAATCTTTTGTGCCTTTTTTAGTCCAATACCACATCTCTAAACAAATCCCAGGAGGGACACGCTTTTGAACACCAAGATGAAAGTGGAGGCTAAATCAGGCAGAGGGAAAGGTGGTTTTGGCTAGACCCGAGCAGCTGTGCTTTGCATGTCCAAAACCAAACCCACACTCTGACTTTGTACATTAGGTGTCACTGGACTGGGAGCAGTGTGGTGCAGCCCTGAGCAAGCAACCCGAGGAAGGGCACAACTTTCTCATGTAGAAGACAGAAGGGTGAGTAAGGGAAAGCACAAAAACACAGCTGGGAGCTAGCTGGAGCCACAGGGAAGAGAGGCCATGACAGGAGAGTGGTTCTTGCTGATCTTGGTGTGTAGTGTCCAGAGTGCACCTGGGGTGATGTGGGTCAAAACTCAGGTAGCAGTGAGCTCAAACTCTGGTCTACAGTAGACCCCACCTCCTCACCAAGGATGTGCAGATAAGAGATTTATCTCTGAGGTAGATGGACATTTTAATTTTCTTCCCACGTGGAGCCCTGGGTTGAACCACTTACTTTATCTCAGTGACTGAAGGAAAAACAAGAGAAAGTCTTCTATGCTTGCTGCTAGCCATGACAACTGCAGTAATAAATGTGTCCTGAGACAAACCTGCCCCAGCCAGGCTCACATGCACCAATAATAGTGTAGGCTATGGTTGCTTAATATCCCAAATGAGTAGCTAATTACTTCATGAGCTAAGTAAGAGTACTGAGCACTGTCTATGCAACCTGGTAAAAATAGGTCTCATACATTCAAAACCAGATTAAACACAAAGCAATACAAAATAAATGGTCTGTAGAAGACTGAGTGACACATGTCTCTGCCATTTGCCCATATGCAGCCACTCTCATGAGGGCACAGCATGGCCAAAACTGAGCATGCAAGCCCTCAAGGATTGGTGAAGCTGGGTATTAGTGTTAAAGAAATTGAGTTTATAAACCAGAACAGTGCTGAACTTTATTGCCCCATACTCCTGACAAATCCCCTTATAAATAATGCTGAAAGTCCAGCCAGACCAGGCTTTTTGTGTAGGCAAAATGTTTCTCACTGCTATACGGAAAGCATAAACCACAGACAGACAGCAAAATTATACTTTCTTGTGTCCAAAAGCTGGAGTGCTGGAGTCATGGCCACAGGAGGGATTCATATGCTGAAGTTTAGTGTCAATTGCTAAAATTAAAACAAGCTATTTGAGCCACTGGAAATTCAAGTATTCTTTCCCCATAGAAGGAACCTCTTCTTCTTGTGGGGCTACTCCAAGCTACCTCTGGAAGACATGGGCAGCACAGCACAACCTCAGAGAGGCCACCAAAAACAAAAGGCAGAAGGGAAACAGAGGAAGAGGGATTATTTGAGGGGAGGCAACTCAGAGTATACTTTGCTTAATGTGCCCAGTTCACTGCTGTTGAATGACAGGAAGACAATGATGGTGGCATTAATTTGCTTTTTTTTTAAGGTGAAGTGTTGTGTTAGCCTAGATGCATGAAAATGTAAAGTTAATATTGCTATTATGTTACATTTTTAATATACTGCATATGCTATGTGTGTCTAATATTTTCTGGACTGTATAAATTTCTGCAAATTAGCTGCAAGACACTAAAAAATTTTTTTTGGTTGCAAATTAAAATTTTTTGAACTTTTGCTTTGCAGGAAATGTGACTTGTTATTCCACCCAAGACCTCCCAAAAAATGCAATTTTGAAATATATCTCTCCCACAAATCCTTAGGGATTTCAGTTCAACAGAGGAGTTATGAGGAAGATTCACCATTGTAAGATTTTGCAATGATTTGGAGTTTGAAGCTGTCTGAAAATAGCAGATCATCTGAGAGCTGGACTATTTATGCCCTAGATTTAGACATACTTCCAGTGACTTAGTTGTCTCTTATCACTCTCTTCGTTGCCTTGGATTAATGCTTTTCACTTTTCTGGCAGTAGATTGTCTTGGTTTCATTTCAAATACCTGGCCAACCCTATAAGTGGGTCTCGGGAACTACGGTTCTAAAAGCAGTAAAATGCTATGGAGTAATCCAAGAGGTGAGGAGGCAATATGCTAGTATGTAAACACTTGTTCAATGCGACAGCACTTACAAATGCACGCTATAATTTTAGACAATAATTCTATCTGATGAGCATAAGAATGAATGCTTTTGTTGTTTAAGATCACAACCTTTCATCTGAACATCTGTATTTTTCCAAAGTAAACTCTACTGGTTAAAGCTCGCTTCCCTTCTCAACATTTCTGATGAGAGGCTAGATAAAGACCTCTTGCCTATGGTCTGGAGGTGAATCCACAGCTTGGATAACTGGGGTAAAGTGCTTCTTGCAGCAAAACCTGCTTGTTCCCCACAAGCATACACATATATTTTTGGAGGGTGAAAAAGATGATGCAGCGTGGGAGGAAGAGGGTAGGAAGGGAAAGCAAGCAACATGGCACAAGGACAGTATAGGGGAAGGCCAAAGCTCACAACTTGTCCATTCTTTTCTTCCAGGTAGGAGGACACAGTTGTTGGAACTGTTTTTTGACAATAGGTCACCACCACTTTTACTTTGCAGAAGACAATACTATCACCAGCCTCTGTATTTTCCCCCTTTCCTGTGCATGTTTTATTCTAATGGCTGGTGGGTTGCTTGTCAGCTCTGAGAGTCCCTCCAGCACCAGGGGTTCCCTTGATGATTCCTCAGCCACTGAGCACGGAAGCTACGCTGACATGTGCGCCTGGGGTCAGGAGGAAAATAAAGGAAAAGTCTCCAGAGCAGCTGCACAAGATGGCCATAAACAGGAGGTATTTTTCTTTCCTCTTGCCGGCCAAATGCAGCTCTGGCAGGGCTGTGCTCCTTGCTGGAGTGTGACCTTGCCTTGCCAGAACAGATACCCATTTGGCATTGCTAAGCCCAGAAGAGGTTACCCGGTCAAGGTGGCTGTCTGGAGCAGTCTAAACAAATTCTGTGTTTCTGGGAATTACCACTCCATTGGTCAGAGCACTGGTCGTGTGGCTGCTGGCATACCAGCTCTACAAACAGAGAAAAAAGTGTCAGGACTATTTTAATAAAAGATTCCAATGGGACTCAAAAGCATGTTGATGATTTCTTTCATGTGTTAATGCCATTAGCTACCTCAGGCATTAAGCATGGTCAGTACCAGTAACTGACAGTGCACTGAGTGGGGGATGAATCATTTTATTTTTATTTAAGTAACTTTGTTGTTCTCAAGAAATTTGGCCTCAGCAACATTGTCAGGTTTCAATTAGTGTTGGTAACTCTAGTTCAGAAAAAAAAATAAACTTGATCCATGATGTGTTACTAGAAATTTGACAAAAAGTGCCTTCCAGCCCCCTTTAAAGTGGTCTGTGTCATGAAGGGCATTGAGAAAAAACAGGCCTATAGCAGAGGAACTGCTCTTGTGTCCTGGTTTTCCATGGAGGATGTAAATAGAGAAAGTTTCCTTATGTTTCTCTATGGCCAGCCCATCCAAGTTGCAGGCATCTCTTAGGTCAAAATGCATACGTGTTGTACAAATTAAGCTTTTGTGACACTTCCTTAGTAAAGACTGCTGAGAATTGTTAGATTCATAGCAGAAAACACATCACAGCTGGAGATGGGGACTTCTGAAAGCAAGAGGAGCAAATACATGAGCAGCTTTGCCACGAGAGAAACATTTTCTTTTGTGCTGATCCTGACTGGCTGCATGCTACTTTTTTATTTGAAATGTAGAGCAGAAACAAGAGTAGAGCTCTGGAGAATGAAGGGCAGAACCCTAAAGGTTACACTCTTTGCTCTAATTTTAAGATCTTCAAAACCCTATGTAATGGTATCCTCCCCTCCCGGAACCTTCATGTGCCTGAAAGCCCAGATCCAGAGGGGAGTTGGTCCTAATGAGGACTTACAAGTCTCCTAGCTCAGGTGTGTGTTCCTACTCTCTTCCCCACTGTGAGCCTGGCCAGGGAGCGAAGCTGGCTGGCTGGAAATTCACTGTTTTTCTTTTCAGGGTTAGTCTTTACCTAGTTCAGCCCTGAGAGCTGGCTCCCTGCCCAGAAGAGCTGGATGGAGAAGGGTAGAACGGCAGCAGAGCTGACTAAGCTTGGCTTTGATTTACAGGGAAATGATCTTCCTCCCCGCCAGAAACGCAGCAGCTGTCGTGGCCTTGAGCTCAGCATTGCCTAACTTATTTTGCTAAGCAGACCTAGAAGTATCAAATCAGCTCCATGGAGAGTGAAAAGCATTTAAAGAGCAATTAATACAAAATCTCCTTGAATAAATTTTAATGGGCAGATGCCTGTCTCTTGATACAGACCTAATT
This sequence comes from Anomalospiza imberbis, assembly GCF_031753505.1. Lineage (NCBI taxonomy): Eukaryota > Metazoa > Chordata > Aves > Passeriformes > Viduidae > Anomalospiza > Anomalospiza imberbis. The sequence goes on from NC_089683.1 coordinate 44,092,427, forward strand.
ACGGAGTCATTTAGTAAACAAAGGAGTAAAGCAATTAGTTAACCATGCAGAGTTGACCCTCTTTCATCTCAGTGAAGAGTCTGGGGACTTGTACCAGAGCTTTAGAGCCTGCATACATCTAAAATGAGTAAAAATCAGGACTTTTAAAGGTTAACCCTAAAGTCTCTATGCTATATACGAGAGAGAAACAATAATACTACAGATGTGCTCAGGCAGACTAGTCCATGTACCTAAGTCAGTCAAGCCTGGAGGAACTGTCCTGGGAAGTTAGAGGATACTTTATTATTGCTCCTGGACTTCTTGCTGAGGTTGCAGTGGGTGTGCCAATTAATTCCAATGCTGATTGAGTTTTAGCAAGTGGCCACCTAACAGTCAAGCAATGATTACCAAATAACTGCATGTATTTCTTCCCCTGCAGACGTCTATGTATAAGCTAAATTAAACCTTTTTTTAGCATGTGAAGACTGATGTGCATACACACACATGTGTACACATACATACATATATATATATGTATATATGTGTATATATATATATATGATTTTTCTTTTCTGTTTGTTTGTTTTTGTTCTGAAATATAAAATACAATAAAATCTCTTGAAAAATTGCCTATGATGAAATTGTCATTACAGGTGGATATGAAACTTTGAGGCCTGGGTGTATAAATACTATATATCATTGAAGGAGATGAGAGCACGTTGTGTGACTGACAGCCACAAATTCACCTGTCCTGTGCACTAAGTCATTATTTCACCAGCCAGTTGACAGCTGATGTAGGAAGAAGAACAAGACAGCTGATCAGAAGTATTAAAAAAGTCTCAATATGCACAATGAGAAGAGCAAAATGGACTGTGGAACCTGTTTGACCTGGTATGACAGTGTGTTGTGCCTTAAAATTGCAAAATCTAGTTCCCACTCCTCCTCACTTCTCACTCATGTCTAGACCAGACACTGAATTTAAGGTACTTTTACCACAGCATCTGTTTGCTTGGGTATTTCACTGGCCATCTTGATCACTCTGACTTTTTATGTCTGAAATGTGGTCTCTGGGTCAGCTGCTACAGCTCTCAGTTGTCTGCATTGTGCTTTCTCTTGACTCATAAAAGTCCTGGCTCATTAGGGAAGCTTCTGATGGTTTGACAATAGTGTCTACCCATTGCATACATATGTTTAAATCCGTTTTCATCTGCATTCACATCCAACTAGTGCACAGCATTTGCTTTGTAGTTCTGGCATAATAGCCACAAACCTTCTGATGCATTATGAAATCATATGTTTGTAGCCCTTTCTTTTCCTTAATGAATTACAGTGCAATCAGACCTCTCAGCATTAAAAAAAAAAACCCGCTCAAAAGTGAAGATGATAAATACTTATAAGGGCACAAATAATCTGAAATAAAATCCCATGAGTGGCAGTGCTGGCATCAGTGGTTTGTGATTATCTGTTTTACACACACTCACACAAATTGATATTATTCACTTTGAAACACTTGACCTTTTTTTTATCTGGCAAAAACAATTCAGTTTGAATTCAGACTGATGTATGAAGGAGCTAAGCTATCGAAAGGGCAAGGAATGAATGAGTGTAATCAGATTAGAAACATCAGGATTTTAATATTATAGTTTAACTGATGATCAGTAAGTACTGGAACAGAAAAACATAAAAAAACCAGATGAGGTTATCCCTTCCCCTTGTGTAATCAATACGTATCAATTTTTAAAACTAATTGAAAAGGTGTCCTTATATAATCAATTTTTAAAACTAATTATATAAGAATACCTTTTGAATATTGGCACTTTTCCTTCTGTCTTTATTTGTAACCGTGATGGTACAAAGAAGAGGTCAGGACTCTCAGTACAAGAGGAACTTGTCTGCTTGCTGCCAGACCACTGAAGATGTAAGGGGGAAGACCTGTCACACTGCCAGAAAGGTCTCTTCTCAAGAAAAAAAACCAGACAGGATGGGATGAGCCACTGAAGTTTTCTTCTTACCTATAGAGCAGATCTTTAGGAAACTCATGAGACCAAGTTGGTCAGGGAGACCCTGACAGCACATGTGCTTCAGAGGAATTCTAAGGAGGGAACTGATTCTGAAATTCCAGGCTTCATTGTCTTCTATAGACTTCCACAAAATAAGAGGCTAACAGAATTTCATGTAAAGCCACAAGTCTGAGTAAAACATTTTGCTTTTATTTAGGTGGGGTTTTTCTCCTCATTCTGGTAGATAAGAGAATGAATCACTGGAATTTTTGTACTCTCCATTTCTAACCAGGGAGAAGGGAGGGCTGGTTATTTCTAGGAGGATCACTGTTTGTAGTGGTTTCACTCTGCATATTCCCCTTCTACAAAATCAGCTGCTCTTTGCTAGAGTTCGGAAAGCAAAACCATCTCACCTAAAGTAGGATAGACTTCTGAGAACTACTGGACCTTCTCTACAAGCCACTGTTTAGCCTGCTGGGATCAAGGAGACAAAATGCAGCCTACTTTCTATGCTACTTCCCAGCAAATAATAGAGTCTCAGATGCCATCTGCAGTGAAAAATAGGAGGTCCTCACACTTGTGAGGACACACTTCACTGATGAGTGAAAAGCCAGCCTGTGGCATTGGGGCTGTCATTGTGATTGGTATAGCTTTTCCTAATAACATGTTCCAGTACTTAAGCAATATGGATTGCCTGGGGTTTTCAACATTTTTGACAAGGTGTCAGAGGGATTTTTTATGTCTGAGATTAAATGAAAACTTTTGGAAGTACTGGTTACCAGCACACAACCTTGCTCAATATATGATCCAAGACTGAAGCAAAGGAAACTTGGCTGCTGGATTGCAATGACTTTATACCAGACTCTTGCTCTTTCTTCCCCTCTGTCCCCTGGTAACATGTAGAGATAGAGTAAAATCTGAAGAAAATAAAATAAAATAGAAACATAAATCAAAATAAATTGATTTAAAATAAAATAAATGCAATACAATAAAATTAATCTAAGAGGATTCCATTAATATTGAGCTGTTTTAACAGTGAAGGGCAAAATCATTAACTCTGTATTTGAATATTCCCTTCCTTGGCAAGCTACTCTGCCATATTGAGGACAACAGGAGTTTAGTCTATTCTTAAAATAATGGTGAAATTACATGCATGAGAATATTGTCTATTTGCCAAGTCTAACCATTCATACTGCACCTAAGTTAATTCTGCCCTTTTTAAAATTAATCCTTTCCCTACTGAAATCAAGATTCCTGTTGCCATTAGCCTCTGGGAAGAATGGTTTCAGACTGCTTTTCAGATGTTCAGAACAAATATTTCAGGATTTTTCATCTGTAAATTGACATGGCTCCCTGTGAATAGACAGGACAAGATCTCAGGAACCTCTGAAACAGGACAGCAGAATTACACTCTCATTGCAAAGAGCATTGTTCTCAAGCATGCAGCAAGGCTCTAAACCAGAAATCATGAGGAAAATATGCCTCCATCATAAAGGTGGGATGATGGTTTGGCCCCTAGAGAGATCCTTAAGCCTAAATAATTATTAAAACTCTAGCCTTTTTGGGTGGAGCTGTGTGTATCTACTAAAAGACCAACCATGAAAACCACAGTAAAAGCTTACTGTTAACATGGTTGTCCCACAGGGACTGTATAAGGGCTTTTTCACATAATCATCCTGTAAGTGCTTAAGATTCTGCCAGTAACAGAGATTTTCCCCTCTTTCTTTGGACTACACATTTTGTCAAGTGCAGTAGGAATTTACCTTGGGAGGAAGGGGATGAAGTTCACTTACACAGAAGCTGACACATGAGCCCTGCAAAAACCACTTTACCACTCCCAGAGAAAGCATCAGTGTTATATCCTTATTTTGAGCTATAGGAGTTCACATCCTCATTTCTCCTATAGGCACTTTCACATTACATACACACACACACAGAACATTATCTCCCTTTCGTTCTTCTTATTAGCTTATAGTCCACAGGTTCACTTCTTTTGCTGGGCCTCTTAGATCTTTGGAATCAGCACATTTATATTCAAAGCCTTTTTCCTCTTCCTAAGGAGAGGAAAAAGGCACAAATCGGTTTTGCCTCTGGCAGAAGCTCTTGGATGACCTTCAGAAAGTGAATTCTGGCTCTTTTACCTATAAAATAAAGAGAATATTACTTCTTGTCTCTTACCTCGTTAAACTGAAAAAAATCTAGAGTTTAGGCATTTTCTCATAAATGTCTCGGTGCTATGAAGCTGTTAGCACTCTTTGGAGCCAGTTGTCTGCTACAGCCTTCCTTGGCCACTCATGCCAGGATTACTCAGAATTTTATTCACAGGGCAGTTGTCATAGTTTGTAGTTGCCCTGACTGTCCTGACTACTGCTTATAGGTAATTTTCTAACTTCATCTTCAAATTGAAAACAGAAGTAATGACTCAGGTCAGTCTGTTATGTCAGAACAGCACTTGCCTCAAAAGTTGTCTTGTTCTCTGGATGCAGAGAACATCAAGTCAGGCATGTGTTGCTTAAAAATATCTCTCTCTCTCTTTATGACTCAGAGGTGAATAGCCTGGACTATTTCTATGGATTTTACCCTTGCTTTCAGATTACTTTTGTCCTCAGTACTAAATCCCTTTGGTAAAGCTAGGGGAGTTTTCCACTGGTCAAATTAAAGATGTGCCACACTGCCAGTAGAAGCTAACAGGACTAAAGCAGGACAGAAGCAGAGGCTTTGTAGCCCAGTGGCTGTAGCAGTCAGATGGAATAAAGCTGTCTTGGTTTCTGGTCCCTGCTTCCATGCTTTTGTGGGTTATCCAGTACTTATTGTTCACACAGGTGACGTAGATTTAAAAAGTCACATCATCCCAGCTCCACTTGGAAGAAGAACTGAGTCTTGCCTGGAGTTGTTGTGGAGTGGAAACCTCTTCTCCCACCTCTTCCTGCAAGTCTGGTGTTGTAGTATGCCCTTCCTGCCTTTTCTGTATGAAGACAGAGCTCCTTCAATACCTGGATGATTGTGTAAGATAAGGGCAATAATTACATACTACACACTTACAACTCTTTTTATGGACAGCTTACAAAACTCCTCAAAAACATCCATCCATTCTCACAACATGCCTGGGAGGTAGATAAGGTTTATTATGAATACAAGCCATCATTTATTGTGTACCAAGATATTGCTGCTACACCAAAGAGAAAAAACTTGCCCAAGCAAAGCCTGGAAGGGAACTTTGGGTCGCTCCAAACCAAGTGTTTCAATCCTTAGGCCAAAGCAGTGTTTTCAAAGTTATTTAACCTGGCAAAAGTTAAGGCAGTGGGTTATGCTACTGCGATAAATCCTGCACTCCTGGTTTACCGCAGCAAAGGAGGGATGAGCGTGGCAAAGGAGACACTGGAAGGGCTGATAAGGCTGGCAGTGCTCTCCCTGCTGCTCTCCCATGTGTGTGTTCACCTCAGCTCTGCCCTCCTGGGGGTGAGCACTGCTTCTAGACTGTGTGATGAGTCAAGGTATTGTGGCTGAGACTGCAAGCATTGGCTCTGTCACCAGGCAGACAGACAGACATTCAAAGAAACCACAGCCCTCTGCTTTCTTTGCCCTTGTTTGCTTAATCAAGTTTGGGTTGTGTGTGCGTGTACACATTTTTTCACCCACAGCACAAACAAATACTGCTTAACACCTGAGGGTGGCTGACTCTCAGAAGTGCCTCTGGAAAGATGACTCAGAGGAGGAGTAGTGGGAGGCTCCTATGGCATTCATCCTAACGCGGGAAAGAGCATTCCCTCTTACTGTAAGTGATCTAATTATATTACTGTAAATCTCACTCTCACATTTTCAGCTACCTCCGCATCAGCTCTCAGGCTGAACTTATGTAATTGCGGAAAACTCTCTGTCAAACAGAAGATTCCTGCTGCATGCAACATTGTTTGCAGAAGACTTGTATGTGAGAGTGAGCAAGGAAGGGAGACTTCAGTGCAGAAGACTGAAAGTGATACCTTCTCTAAAGGTCATGAATTTGTGCACTAAATTACACCATGGGCCTACAACAATTGCAAAGAAAATTAGCAGTCTAAGAAAGGTATGTTGTTTTCTTCAGTGGGATAAATCCTATTTAGACAGGACAAATTTTTACTCCTAATATTCCAGTTAAAGACAATATTCCTTCTACTTGTCCTCAGTCTCACCTAGTGCCACTGATCCTATCAATAGGATAGAGTCCTGGCTTTATTTCAGTGGTCCTCCACCTGTATCTCCCTACAGGTACTCCCCAAAATCCAGCTCATCTCACACAGACCCCTGTTAACATGGGAAGATGACCCAGGACTAAGGTCAGGAGCATCTGGTAAAAGAGGATCGAGGTGATGATCTGGGAACAAGAACTTGGGGAATAAAATGTGCTTTATGGTTGTGCCAGTTATTATTGCTATGGCCAGCTGACTAGGCCTATTAAGTGAGTATGGATGTGATTCTACCATTGGGGCCTATTGAGAGAGAGAGTAACCATAGAACCATGGAATAGTTCTGGTTGGAAGGAACCTTACAGATCATCTAGTTCCAAATCCCCCACCATAGACAAGGATGCCTTCCACTAGACCAGCTTGTTCAAATCCCTGTCCAACCTGGCTGGCTGGGTACACTTCCAAGGATGGGGCATCCGAAGATGCTCTGGGCAACCTGTGCCAGTGCCTCACCACCCTCACAATGAATAATTTGTTTTTATAATCTAATCTAAATCTCTCCTTTTTTCTTAGTTTAACACCATTCCCTCTTGTCCTGTCACTATCTGCTCATGTAAAAAGTCTTTCTCCGTCCTTCTTATAAGCCCCCTTCAGATATCAGAAGGTACTTTAAGGTCTCCTAGAGCCTTCTGTTCTCCAGGCTGAGCAACCCCAACTCTCTCAGCCTGTCTTCATAAGGAAAGATGCTCCAGGCTTTTCATCATCTTCCTCTAGGCTTGCTCCCAGCAGTTCCATGTCTTTCTTATGCTGGGTGCAGCACTCCAGGTGGGGTCTCACAAGAGCCGAGTAGAGGGGGACAACACTTCCCTTAACCTGCTGGCATTGCTTCTTTTGATGCAGCCCAGGATGCAGTTGACTTTCTGGGTTGATACTGCACACTGACAGGTCATGTCCAGCCTCTCATCCATAAGAACATGCAAGTCCTTCTCCCCAGGGCTGCTCTCCATGAGTCCCTCTCCCAGTCTGTACACAGACATTTGGGATTACCTCAACCCAGGTGCAGCACCTTGCACAAAAACTTGTTGAACCTCATGAAATTCTTGTGGGCCCCTGGATGTCAACCCTTCCTTCCATGTACCTGTTGCATGTACGTGTCAGCTTTGTGTCATCTGCTGAAGGTGCACTTGATCCCACTGTCTGTCATTGATAAGAGATGAAAGAACACTGGTCTCAAAACATATCCCCATGGGACAACACTCATCATCAGCCTCCATATGGATATAGTCATGTTGACCATGACTTTCTGTCTGCTTTTGAAGAGAAAAGGAAGAGCCCTGCCCAAAAGCCTGCTCTCTGTGCAGCTCAGAGACCTCACTAGGAAAGGAAGCAGAGGCACTAATGGACACAGCTCTGTGTGCCAGTGCTTGCCAAAGCACCTGAAGAGAGTTTCAGAGAGATACAAGTCAACAAGAACACAGTCAGAGCAGCACCCTGAGCATGTCCTGAGAAAATCTCTGAGAAGGTACCTGGGGCAAAATGTAGACTGGAAAAGAAACCTGAATGGCAGAAGATTCTAAGCATGTCTCTGCAGCCTGGTGCCCCTGGCTGGTGCCATTCCACATGTGAGCTGAGCCAGGCTGGGAGGAGAGCCTGAGCTTGTCTGTGCCGTCCCTCCGATGATGCTGTTGTGCTCAAGCTGGCTGAGCTCCAACTGCCTCCGAGCCCTGCAGAACAGCCTGTCCGCATCTGATCAAAGGCACGTCTACACAGCCTCTGAGATGATTCTGATTCTTTTTTTAAATTGTTTTTTTTTTCAACCCCTGCCCTGTTCAGAGGAGAAAAAAAAAAAAAAAAAAAAAAAAACCCACAAGCAAAACACACATACCTTGTAAATAATTTAGAACATCTCAAGCAATTGACACCACTATCTTCTCTATGGAGGCAGCCCACTTGGACGGTGCATTTGATAGTCATGCATTTGATGGCTGACACAGAAGAGGCAATATTATTTTAAAAAGATAATTTCTAAAAGAGCCCAGAATATGATCTATTTTCTAGGGGATCCAAATGGCAGTAGCCAATGGCCTACTATTTCCCTCCCTATGGGAGGGAAATGGTCACTTTAGCCCATTCTTCTAAATCAAAAACAAAGGAAAAAAAACGCATGAAGTCAACCAAGAACTAACACCAGAGTTCAGGAAATTATCAGACAAAACAACTGCAGTTCGTATGGACCCCTTTCTGTTTGCTAGGACTACTAGGCACAAAATGGAAATACGAATGGGGAATTTGTACCAATTCCCTGACACAGAAAGAAGGAATATAAGGGTGTAACAACAGCATGAGCAATGAGACGCTGAAAGCAACCTGAAAGAGCCAGGGAGTATGTGTCTAAGCTCTAAGTAAAACTTTTTTCTGTAGTTGCTATTACCTCTATAAATGTGTGATGAAGAAAAAACCTCACGTTATGCCCCTTAAAAAACATAGCACAGCTCATTTTGTCATGAAGTGAGTTTTCTATAATTATGGTAGTTGATTGTTTTATCCTGTGAATACTTTCAAAAAGCACACACATACACACATAAACTCTCTATAAATTGCACTGAATTTTTATGTACACATAGACATTCCAGTTGACTCATCAATACACATTTGTTGAATTTTATCTGTTTTCTTATTATTTATTGCACACTCATGAAAATAAGAGGCCAAAAAATACAGATGTATTTAGAACCCTGTCCTGCTTCAGTTGAGTTGAAGTGGGTATCTTTGATGTTTTCCAATGTTCTTTCCTCTCACATGAAAATCCCATCTGTTGGCATCAGATGAGTAACTGGAAATATCAGCCTGTCTTTATGAATCAGTATTCTGGGTTTTAAGGCTGCAAGCATGTCCTCAGGACATGAAACGAAAACACTCAAAGATCCAAAGGCAACAAAAAAAGGACCTGACAATCATAATTTTTTAAGACCCAGAAGTTTTGAAGCCACTCCCATGATTGTGTGGGACTAAATTGGCAGGCCTGGAATGCATTGACTTGCACTGGGCAAGCCATTGCCCATGATGTCAGCACCTCCTCTCCCGGCGGGTTGGATGTGTATCTTCTGCCCATAAGGTACTGATGATACATCACTACCAAGTCAATTTTCTAGATTTCTCTGAGTCACTCTTATTAAAGAGATAAATATTTTTAGAAATTTAACAGGATCAAACAAATGGTGCTACTCTGTTTCAGATTCTCAATATGCTCGAACATCTTTGATCCCTCTGTTTTACAGTACCCTTTTATATATACAAATGGGGTGTAAGGTAGCACAGAATTCTGGATCATTTAACTTGCCAAGGTATGGAATATAGCTAGAAAAGCATACATGCAAGGAGATGTCTGTAAGGTGTCATTTCAGAGCTAAGCACAGGTAACAAAATGAGCATTTAATCCTTTTATTCAGTTGTGACAGACCTATGTGCTGTGTGTGTGATTTCCCAGAATTAGTACATTAAATGATTAAAATAAAATAAACACACTAAAGAAATACAAACAAGACAAAATATCTAAGTATCACCTAAGAAAAATTACACCTGATTAAATTAAGCACATTCTAATTGAACTGAGATGAAAATAAAGATAAGTTGAATTTTCTTGCTGAAGAGGGGCCACATTTAAAAATAATTCACAAAATGCTAAGATCTCCTCTTTATCTTCATTTCAGAGTTAACAAGCATGAAATCTATCTAACTAGTTAAAATGTGTAAAAGAATGCTATGAAAAATCGCAATCAGCTGTCACATTTGCCTGTTTTATATCTTCATTGTTCACTATCTGTAAACATTAATTCAAGCCAAGTGTTGGTATGAATGTTGGTTTTCATTTAACCAAGAAAATCACTAGGATCATATAACTATCTAAACACTTGTTGCAAAGATTGCTAGATGAAATGGATCTCCAATGTATATGTGAATATAATGTAGCCCTAACTAAGGCTGTGAAAGCACAAGAAATTTCCACTACCAAGGGACTCCTAGGAAATTGACATTTTCTTTTCTCTGAATCAGAAGAAAAAACAATTGCCATGGCTGAAAAAAAAATTCATTGTATCACAATACTTTTATTTCTGTGATAGCAAATTACAGTTTGAAAATAAAAGTAGCTTGGAAAAAACACCTCCTTCTCCCTTAGCTTCCCTTCCAAAAATGTTGAAATGGAATATTTTGACCTTCTCATAATACTTCTTCCCAATTTCTTTCCCCAAAACAAAAGGTTGTGAAAATCAACATGCCTCAGAGAGCAGTTTTGGTTAGACAAGATGGCATTTTCTAGTGGAAAAAAAAGCATTCCATTGAAAAAAAAGTAACCAGCTCTAGTAATAACTCTGGATTTCACACTCTGGGCTAAATTTGAAACCCTTTGCCCTCTGCAATGAACTGGAACACTTGAGAAGTAAGGAACTAATCAGGGGAAAGAAGCACCCTCCCATTACAGTTTGGAGACTGTGGAGGGGGGCTACTGGAATGGATCTGCACAGGCATGCTGCTCTACGGGTTCCCATGGTGCTTGTTCCCACTAGTCCAATTACAGTATCAGAGACAGATTTGTAAGACTTGATTTTTTTTTCTTTTCTGAGGAAATAGCTTCATTTTGTTTTGTTTCTTGCTGTACTTGGCATGAAATTCATGTTTTATTGGTATGAAATACAAGTCTGTTTTGACACTTGCAGACAACACAGACAGAGTGAAACATCTTTCTAGCTATAAACTGAAGTTTGTATGCCTTGTAAATAGTTTTTATTGCTCATATAGTATAAAAGGAAAAAAAAAGACAATTTATTACAACACAGATAAGTTATCTGTGTCTTGCTGTGTGCTTTCCTCTTTCTTTCAAAATAGGAACCTGGTTCACCAAGAGCATCTGATCCTTCCATGTACTTCAACACATGAAGCAATAAGCAAATCCCTCAAATCTGAGTACAGCTTCACTGCATAGCTGTGAGACTTTGCCTCCCATTAGGTTTGGTAGGAAGTTGCTTCTCCACAAGCAAGCTGTAGTGACAAGACGGTCTTGGTGCCTCTTTGGCCTACAGTGGCTAAGAAATGCTGGACTAATAAGAAGAGTCTGGAGGTTTGGTCTGTGCTGTTGTAAAGCCATTGGCCCTACTTTAAGTTGCTTTTGATCTACCATAAGAGCTAAAGTCTGTGGGACTGAAGCCAGCACATTTTTGTCTCAGAAGAGGCACAGATCTCTTATCTGTGTGTTGCTCCCATACCTAATACAGCATAAATGCAACTTTCGTTCTATACGGACTTGAGGCTAAAGCAGGCAGGAAACAATGATCTCTCTCTCTCAAAACTTTTAAAGGCTTTTTTTTTCAATAAGTCTGTACCTCATTAAGATGAATCAAAAACCTTTTAGCCCCTTTCTTCTTCTTTGAGAGTGAAGACTTTGCACCCAAGACACAGAAGGCATAGAGAACGACCAAACTGCTACATCTGTACCCAAGAGTAGAGCAGTGCTGGGGCACTCTCAAGATCTGTGGCACCTTCTTGGCCAGGAACACTCTGCTGCACGCTCCCATCCCTTGGAGCAGGGTCTGAGGCACTTGGGCTGTGACCCATGCTGACTCCTGAACCATGCTAGTAAGTGGGGCTAAAATTGTGCCAGGAAACTTTCTAGCAGTTTAATGGCACAACCATGCTCCAGCATCCAAGTCCATGGCACTGACGCTATGATTTTTTCAGTATCATCACATTGAATCAGACTAAGGAGTTGCTCTAAAATCTTGCATGTGAGTACTCCAACCCCTGACTGTTAGAGCTTTTGCTCTAAGTCGTATTTTAGGACTGTTGATAACATCATGTGTCCCAGAGTTATAACAGGATGACACTTTGTGCTATGCCATCTTGAGGGCTCCACATACAATGAGCTATCATTGTTTAGGATAATGGGAAGCAGAATTTTACCTAGAAAGTGGAAGACCTTGTATGAGTAATGTGGGATGGAGTGGAAAACCAGTGGCTATGTGTAACCAGCTCAGGTTTGTTCCAGCCCTGCTGAACCCAGATAGCTTACTGCAATGTAATTTAAGTATTGTGGCAGCACACTTGTCCTTTAGGATACGGAAGAGCTTTTGAACTTGGTATATAGCTGCCCAATGCATTTGTGACAAGTAGTCATTAAACACAAGATTTGAATAGTATTTCTTCAAAGTTAGGACTCTGGAAATGCTAATTTTAATTGTGAAACTCAAACAGAAGGCTGCAAAAATTCATGCTTCACCCACATATCATGGATTTAATTTCTTTCTCATCAAAAGGGTATGAGAGAGTTGTCTTATCCTTCCAGAAGACTGTAGGATAGATTTTTCTCCTTGCCCCTGTGCAAGACAATGAAGCTTATCTTTGCCTGTGACAGAATACTTCTGGAATACTTCTGGAAATGCCATCTGGTGCTCTTGGCCTTTTTAGTTTTTATTTAAGTTTATCCTGATGAAATTTTCTGGCATCTTCCTGAGGCTTTTCTGCTTCTCTGCCAAATGTTAATCGGTACCTGTTCCTGTACATTTCAATACTCTCTCCCACAAATGTAGTGATTAGCCTCAAGCATCTTTCTCTAAGACTTTAACATACCTTCAGAATCCCGAGTGGGACCTTTCTTCTGTGTGACGTAGCTGATTTCCTTACTGCTAAATATTTAATTTATAAGGGCATCCATTGTTCTGTGGTCCTGAAGGTCTGCAAGTGAGCTCACCGAGAGCTCAATGTTCACCTAATTTTATGTTTTTCATAAATGCTATCCCTCTCTGGTCTGTGGGTGATTTAGAATCACCTATCTCATGCAAAATGATCTGTGGCTGAACCTGGTTATGTGTTCCCTAGTCTTCAGGAGGCATATAACCACACCATTGGTCATTTCTCCCTCTCCATAGCATGTAGAGAAGACCAGTAATTTGGTTTGTCAGCCAGAAAGTAGATCTTGAATGGATTGCCAAACTGTTTATTGCCCTTAAAGCACAGTTTCTCCCTGTACATTTTGGGTTGCAACCTGAAACAAAAACAGCTAGTCAGCAGTAATAAGAATGTGTATACACATTATGTACCCATATGTTAATATCTTTTGCTTGCATAACTCACCAAATTATTTTCTGATGGGTTTAGATTCTAAAATTATCTCTTAGAATACTGTTTGTGCCTGCTCAAGCATGTAAACCTGAAACAACAATTTGAGGTGCAGGCAATGCTAGTAAAAATTGTACTTTGCTGGATGTCAGTGATTCACTCCCAAAATATGAAGTATGATAAACTGAGAGGAAAAATAAATAAAATAGCTCTCAAAGGGAAGCTGCATTTAAGAAGAGACAGCTTGACACCAACTCCAAATATTTGGTATATGGAAGTGAGGCAGAGCTGTACCTCAGACACCCATGCTGGATTTAGCTCTTTATTGTATGGCCCTTATTGTATGGCCATTTCCCATGCCTTTATTGTATGGCCATTTCCCAGCATTTCAGTGGAATATCACATCTATCCATAGCCTTTAGTGAAACATCTTGGCCTTCAACTGCAACTTCAACTTCATGGATTATTCTTCCAGTACCAAGGATTGACTCCATTGACTCAGGAGTGAGCAGCTCTTTGCTGCAGTAGTGCTTCTCAGTAGCATAAGTGAGAAGGGGATTCACTTCTGTCATCACCAAGGACATGTTTATGCCTAAAAACTGGTAGAGGTATAATTAGATTGACTTAAAGCCAGTCTGCTTAAATCGCTGAAAAATTATTTAAGCAGAACAGAATGGCTGAAACCTTAGTTATTTCAATTTATCCTAATTATCATTACACTATAAATGAAGTTGAAAACCTGTTTTAACTGTTACTAGTATTTCTATTTTGTGGTACACTAGGATAGAAGTACTCTAGTGTGACTGCTTCCTTCCTCAGAAAGTTCTTCTAACTTTTCTAGGAAAGGACATCTATGTAACACACAGCCCCAAGCCCTAAAAACCTGGAATACAAAGCTTCTGATGTAAAATAAGAGGTGGGAATGTGGGATCAGAGATTTCCTTAGCTGTTCTTCATGCCTTCTTGATATTAAGCAATCTTGGCCTTACTCCATCCCACTCACTCTTTCATACACATGCTCCTGCTATATGGTTTTGCTCCCTTCTACCAGTCTTCAAGAGAGAAACGCCCAGGCTCCAAGAGCAAAATCACAAGAGCAACATTATTAGAGTTTTAAAAATATCTGGCCTTTACATCTGGATTGGATTTTGTTATCAGAGGAATAAGTCTAATTTGTTTGAAATCTCCTGGGAAAGGTCGCATACAGGACTTTCTGTTATGTTGCAACAAGACCATTGTATTTTGAGTCATAGAGAAGACAGGGCAAATGCGCTCCTTCATGACCCAAGACTACATCTGAAAGTTAATTATATTTGTTTACCATTCATGCGTGATTGTGTTCCTTTTCAATGGACAGGCTTTTGCTTCCTGGAAAGAATTTTTGATTTCCAGGAAACTACAAGAAATTGTTCTCTCCCCAGGCAATGCTGACATCCCAACATGTCTTCATCTGACTTCTCTGAGCATGATTTTGTGTGTTTTTCCCAAGTGCACCAGAGGGCTCAACCCTTTATTCCCAGACACCCAAACTAGTACTGTATCACTGATGTTCTAGATATTCAGAGTATGCAAGAGGGGATTCAAAGGAAAAGGTCAATTTCTACTGAACTTTCTCCCTCGTTATTAGGATTTTAGCACAATCTAAGACCATACTAAAAATATTTTAACTCAGTATTTCTGCCTTCCCTCCTTTTCTAGTCTTCACTGCTTTGGGTCTTTGTCCTACTCACCTTGATGCTTCCTCTTGGTTCTGGTTTTCTGATTTTGGACCTTTCCCCTGTTGATTTTTTTCTATTTCTGTCCGTTGTTTTCGTCTATTGTTTCTTCAATTTGTCTAACTCATCCTTCCCTTTTAGTTCCTTACCTCTCTTTCACTCTCTTTCTCTCTCTCTTTTTTTTTTTTTTTTTTTTTTTTTTTTTTAAGCCAGGACAGTTTTGTATTCTTCTTTGTTTACAGTCGTCCTGTTTTATTTACCCTCTTCTTACTAGTTTCTTCATTTTGCTGTGTCTACTGTGGTTGCTAGAGCTTGTGATGAATATGCAGTAAGAAACAGTCCCAGTTTAAAGAAATTTCCAATATAAATAGAAAAGAAAGACAAAAAAACAGTTGGAAATAAAGGAAAACTTGTTATCTCCATTTTACTGAGGGAAAACTGTGGCAATAAAAAGATAAATAATATTTTTTAGGTCACACAGAAAGCCTGTGGCTGAACTAGGAGGAAATGCCAAGCCTCCCAGATTTCATTCAGTGTCTTACTCATAATTTCTTGCTGATTTTTGCAAGTGTCTGCAGTGTAATGATTTGCAGTGTGATAATAATGGCACTGTCCACAAAAGAGCAGACTTCCTGCACTACTATGGGTTTTCAAGCTTACCATAAAACTTGTTGATTACTTGGCATACACAGCATTACAGACTAAGAATTATTTTAAGAAAAACAGGATGTTTTCTTCCAGGACAAATTCACATCTTATTGCAAAAGTCCTCCAGACAACCAACCCTATAAGTTCTGACATCTGTATTTAACCAGCAGATTCTTTGAGGAAATTTGGAGTCATCCACTTTTCTGAAAGTTTAAGTCAGCTCCATTAAGAGGAACACTGGTCCACATTCTAATATAAACACAGAACTCGCCTCAGTCCATGTCCAAAACCTTTACTTTCTTTGAAATAGGTGTCATTATTAACAACTCCTAATTTTTCTGTGATCAGTGCTAATTGCAGGATCAGCTAACACTTACAATATTGGATGTAGCTCACTTCAGCTGTGCTTAAATTTCCCTCCTACCCCTAATGTGTCTATAGCTCCTGTGAGAAGACTGGGAGAATTAAACAGACTGTATAAATACAGCCACATAGTACAGCATAAATGTGCTTTAAACATATTTATGTCTCTGAGGGGATTTCAGGATTAGTGTAACTCCTGTGCAGTTGCCTCAGTAAATGTGATAAACTGATATAATTGTTTCCCTGGTGCTGCACTGAGGCACAGGGATGGGAAGCAAAAGTAAAGTGCAGCCTACTGAGGCTGCCCCCACTGATGGAGGAACTTCTCAGATATCTCAGAGAAGCCAATGCTCACATCCATTCAAACTGAAAACCAGCAAATGAGTGCACTGACAGTAAAATAAAACCCAAACCCAGCAGCACCTCCTGAGGAAGACAGAGAGGTGCAAGAGTGAAGATGAGAACTATGTCAGATCTCACAAACGGTGACGTAAATACAGAGTAACTCCAGTGATATCTATGAAATGGGTTTGAAATGGGCTAGAGGTGCATATTTATAGCATGTAAATTTAGACACTGACTCAAATCCCTAATTTATGAGGCAACGGGCTTCATCTAGAGTTTGGAGGTACCACAGAGAGAATCAGATAAACCCCAGGCAAACTCATGCTACAAATTGTTCTAGAACCTGTCTGTCTCTCTGTTAGTGGTAAAGAGAGAGTTTGGGGAACCAGAATGGTCATGTTGGTGTATAAATTAGATGCACAAAATCTGGTAGAGAGAAAATGCCCTGGAGTATCCATATGCAGATACAAAAACCATGGGTGTCACTGTTACATACCAGATACCCTCAAGGCTGTAATCTGCTCTCAGGCCTTTGCTATTATTGGACAATCTTCTCTTTCAGTATAAAATTTCACCCCTTCCATGTTCTTGATATCCTCACTGAAACATTACAGCATGCTTGATTTGGAAAAATACTTGCTGTAGATCCCATGATTAAAAGATTTGACGCATCCTACACAGATGGATATCTGTGCTAAATGCTGTGCTGTTTGGCACTTTCTGATTGCACAGAGATTACAGTGGTGCACCTGCAAGGGCAGACTTTTTAAAATTCTCCAGCTCATATCAGCTTTCTCACTCATACTCTTGCATGCGAAGCCAAAGATGGGTGCCTTTACAGGAGTGTGTGCACTGGAGTGGAGCAAGACACTCGTCCTGTGACTGAGCACACTCCTCCCTGCCACCCAGACAGGCCATCCATTCAACTTGATGTACTAGCTAGACACATCTCTAGCTTCTAGGCAATGTTAAGCAGTAAAAGTGAAGGTGCCTCACCCACAAACACCTGGCCTCCCCTCAAATGCCTGAGCTGGGTGATGGCCAACAGCACTGGAGCAATGCTTGCTTCTTCTATCAACTCCCAACTTCAGTGACTGACTGGGAGAGGACCATTTAGGAAAACTGCTCTGTGTGAACCCTTAAAGATTAGTTACCAGTCCTTCACTGAGACAGAAACCTGACTGAAGCCATGTAGATGGGCTTAATATGTGCTCTCATGCTCAATTTGGCATATCGGCAGATGTGGCAATGTTCCTTAGGGGCGGCAACACAGTCACTGCATCACCTGGACACACAGCCAGGATGCTGAGTTTGGGACTGGGACAGGCTCACAGGCAGCACTGGGCTCTTGCCAGGTGCCTGCACCATTCTATGTCCAAGATAGTGCCCTCATGGCTGCTGTTCTTGCAAGCGTTTCCACTGACAGGAGACCTCCCTTGGTATGCTTTTATCCTGATGGCTCCACAGGCAACCTACCCAACCTGACCTGCTTAGCAGGAGGCAGGATGGTGACAGCTTCATGATTTTGAAGAGATAAGTGAGTTTTTCTATTACTGTACTGCCCTTTCTGCTTTGCCTTTGCAGCAGGGTGCTGTGCTTCCTGCAGGTTTCCTGGAAGGTAGCCTGTGTCATCCTGACCTTCTGCAGTGATGGTTCGTCATCTTGCATCTGGAATTCAATTGTTTTGTCACTGACAGAGCTTTCTTTCCTCAGCCCAGAGTGCATCCTTGTCAATCTCAGCAAGCTGTGTTTTTAAAGCCTGGGAAAAGTCACTATTTGAAGCAGCTTCTCAAACTAGTTGTCCTCCTCAACCTTATTTACTCCTCCTTCTCTGCAGTTTCTGCAGCTGTTCTCTGCAGCTGAGGGCAAAGCTGGGGTGACAGCAGCTGCTGGAAATGCACAGCCACAACTGCTTGGGGGATGCTGGCACAAAACTTTGCTGTTTGAAGACAATCCCTCCATCAGGTCCCCAGCACCCCCTCTGGAACTCTGGGGATAAGCCTTACGGTGCAGAAACCTGTCAGCCCATTACAGCCTCAGGTATTGGAGTCAGCTATTCCAAAGGAACTTGATCTTGGGAGAGGAAAAGAAAAATGTTGAGATTTTGGCCTCAGCCTGTGAAAGGTAGTGATTTAGAGCTAAATTATTCTCACCATCCCCTTGTACAAAGCAGAAGGTCTCTGAGAGCTCTCTCATGAGCTCTCTCATGCTCAGGGCCTGGCATGAATACACAGGGGCATAGAGACCCCACAGCTATAAATACACAGTTTGAGGGAAAATTCCCCAACATGGAAATAAATATTCAAGTAGAAGTTGTCTGTCTGCTTAAACCAGGCTGGGACAGTGAGGTTGAACCATCTCTCAGCTCTTTCATATTCAGCCACCAACACTTCATCTGTATCTTTTTGGCCTGTGACTTTTGTAGCTGGGACCTCCATCCACTCTCCCATCCAAGGACCAAGTTTTCTCTGACGAATCATCCATCTTTCTCAGGATGACACAGGTCTTCTGCAAGGCCTGTTCTTCCTTAGACTGAAGTCTGAATTACACAAATTTTGGAGAATGATGCTTCCTTTAGCTCTCCTTTGGGCCAGGCACTGGTTGCTGGATCTGTTAATATTCTGCAAGTCCTGTGCATCACCATACCAGATGAAGTATGGGACAATATAAAGTCAAAAGCTGATTTAATTCTCTCAGTTTAAAAGCCTCCAGCTTACACCCTGTAATGCTTGGATGCATACAGCATGATGGTGTCATACTTCTTCTCATCAGTGCAATGCCTAAAAACATGGCAAAACAAACTCTGGTCTCAAGCAGAAACTCCTGATAGCTGATGGTAGAGTTGCAGTGGTGAAATGAGGCACAGAATTTGCTCCAACGTGGTTTTAATACAACTAGAAAGACGCAGGCTATTTATTATGGGAATCATATAAACAAGTCATTCAAACAAATTCCTCCTGATTTTACAGCAGTCTAGACATGTAGCATATTGTGAAGCCATGTCTGAAGGACAGTGTCATTGAAGTTTTTATCCTTATTTTCAGTTCAGAGGAGAACTAAGGATAAATGTGGCAGTCTGGCACCTAACATATTATCCCACAGTACCTAAAAGGAGTGTCAGAGTCATCTGAAAAGCGCTTTCATTATTACATGATACATTTACTTTGTGTTTGCTGTGCTGGGATAACATTGGATCTACTGTGTTTTGCCAAGTTTGCACACTTTCTGTGGGAACCCTTCTCATTCCAATGAAATGGGATGATAGGAAGCATTTTATTAGAGCTTACTGGAAAAATGTGCCATAAGTGCCAAGGAGCCAGGACTGTTGTCCAGCTGGCTGGAGACAGAAAATGCATAAGTTACAAAAAGTCACAAGATTGCAGGGCTGCATGAAAATTCCTGTCTCAGCTGGTGCCTGGCCTCCCAAATTTATACATACACCTTCCATGGAACACATGCAAACATTCTGTGCCAATCAAAAAAACAAACAAACAAAAAAAAAAAAAAAAACAAAAAAAAAACAAAAAAAAAAAAAAAACAACCCAAAACAACTTAGGAAATATACCATAGGTTAAGGCCTTAAGGTCAGCAGGATTTTGAAGAAATGCAGAGTTGATTATGCTCATGGAAGACCCTCATTCTCCTGGGGACATAATGGCAGCATGACACTCCTGCACACCTTCAGGGCACACAGCACATTCCCTCCTGTAGGGCTCTGTGAGTTGGCACACATGGGACAATGTTGTTCCCTCTCCAGACTTTGCATGTGCCTCCCTCCCTTATTTTTTGTGTGACTGAGGCTCATCTTGAAACATAAAGCTTAAGCCAGAGCTCTCTCAGCACAGTCAATGACATCTGGAAGTAGAAAAAGCCTCCCAAATATTTATGAGATATGTCAGCATTTTCCAGATTACTATTTTTCCCTAGTGCCTAACCTGAAACTTCCTCACTGCATTTTAAACTTTTTTTTTGTTTATTTATGAAGACATTTCAGTAATTAAACTTTTATGAGCAATATTCTAAATGAAGGCATAAAATTAATTTCAGGAGACAGCAGACCAAAGAAGAGGAGTCCTGTGGAGAGATTTGGAAGAGGAGACTGGGTCTGATGTGTCCTTTTCTGGCACAGGAAATGCCATAGGGGGAAGGAAGGCAGAAATTGTTTGTGGGAGGAGGCAGTGGAAAATACAGTCACTAGTGGGTGACTGATAGGAGTGAGAAATACAGCATTAACAGAAGTCGCACGCTATGTCTGGGTGAGATGTGTTACTGGGCAAAACATCCATGGAACAACAAACTGAGATAGAGGGGAACATGGTTTCTCAAGCTACTGGGAAGAGGTTTTTGGTTGATTGCCAGGACATAAATATTTTAAATGAAATTCAGGGTCCACCAAAATCTGTGAGAGTTTAAGCATCAACTTCAGCAAGGTTAAAATTTCACTCTTTGTGGTTTTTGGGGTTTTTTTAAGTGGGTGTGGTAAATTCAGAAAATGTCAAAATACAGGTAGGCTGGTATTAAATCTGTGAATCTGGATTCAGAGCTATGTTCCTACTTCACCTGACTCAAAGAACTGAAGCTAAACAGAGTAGCAGTGGATTGAAAAAAGACACAGATCTAACATAAAAAGCCTTACTGTGGGCCAATTAAGACCTGTTGGTCTTAGTTCTTCCCAAAACAATTTGAGGCTAATACTAACATGTAAGAACTCTTAAGAATGAAATACTGTCCTTTCTCTACAATTGTCCTCTCTGTTTCCAAAAGCAGTTGCAGTTTTACAACAAACTGTAAAGTAGCCAAGCTGTCATGTAAATGACCTTATGTTACTCATATGATCAAAAGTTAGGCAACATTGATGTGTTTCGCAACACTAAGGTGAAAGAAAAGCAAGAGAAAGTCTGCATTGAGAGAGAAAGATACACATTGTGAAAACAGATCAGTGTGTGCAAAGAATTCTTTCTAGAGTGTAAACTATCTGCAAAAGTTTAGCTAGTCTACAAACAGTCTTATAATGTGTTTGCATTTCACAGACCAACAAACACTCATCGTTAAATCAGTGGGGCCGGTCAAGATGGCTGTAATACAGCGAGAGGCACAGCACAAGCAGCAGCAACAGCAGCAACTGAGTCCCCTCTCACTGTCTGCAGACATCCCAAACTTTTATAGGGCTCATTCCTAGCCGGCTGTTGGGAAGCGTGCTATCTTCTGACCTTAATATCTTTAGCCTAGCAGCGAGAAATCATCTTCTCGAAAGCTGGTGCTTTGATCACCCTCAGAAATAAAGATCAGAGGATGACTAAGGGTCTTAGGAATTAAGTTCTTGCTCTCTTTCTCCCTCATGCAGGCACTCAAAACGCACACAAAGGCAGATTTTCATATATTGGTTATGGACACAGACACACTTCAATAACAGATCCTTACAACACACAAACAACTGATACATTACACAAATGTTTGCTGTGTACAGAATAATCAAGGAAACAGACTCATGCTTATTACTACTGAATCAGCAGCAGTCTAATGGATTAAAAACACCCTCTTTTTTTTTATCTCTCCTGTTGTGAAAGTGCCAGTGTTGTAAACGCTCCCTGCAAGAAAAGTGGGTGGACATGAAACGATTCATGACCTCCATGGTTTGTGAGCTCCCATTCTCTCAGGTTAGGTCTTCTGGCTGCAACCCAAAATCCCAGAACATCAACTACAGATATTTGGAGCCAATTGGGTTAGGAAAGAAGACAGTAAATGTCTGTTTCCGGTTCACAGGCCCCTGAGCGTCACCACATATTTTGGAAGTCTGTCTGGCTTCCTGACTTTAAGAGTCTCTTGATTTAGAGTTCAGGGAGCAGCAGTGAAAGGGGGGGGGAAACAAAGGTTATCTAAAACCCCGTGAATTATTGGAACTTTTTTTTTTCTCTGACTTTTCACACTTTTAAAGCCTTAATTTATTAATTTTTTGAGAGATTTATAGTAATTCCTCTTACTACAATGACTTGTGCTTCTTTACACGCATACTCTTCAGACTGGAAGAGAAGCCCTAAAATGGGTCTGAACTCTTCTTTATGCATCCAATTTTCAACTGATTTCACTGGTATCAGGACTGAACATCGAGGCCATTATAAACCTAAAAAAGAAGGTTCAGTTTACATGGAAACAGTAGTTTCTTAAATCTGAAAATACTGCCTGTCTTACTTAAACTCAGATGTAAGTCAGAACTTGTGAAGCTTTTGTACATCTAAATTAATAAATTTGCTGAATCTGATTCAGTCTGTCTGAACATCTGCTTTTAATGTGGGAAGAAGAGGATTAGGCAACACTTTGCATATTGTGATAAAACTATTTTTAATCTTGCTGTGATAAGGAGCCACACAGAACAGTGGCTTGGCTACTACTCAGAGTGGGGAAATGGTGTGCAATTATGAGGGACTGAACCTGTTCTTGCTTATTAAAATAGCTAAGTTTGGTGAGGAGCTCATAAAAGGAGCTCTAGAATGTGACAGAATGTTAGTTAGAATGTGACAGCAGAAACTGTGCTACTATAATGACCTCGAGAGGGAAGGAGATGTGGAGTATGCAGAGAACTGGCATTACCCATGCTGGAAGGAATACTTAGAAAAGGAGAAAAAGATGAAAGCAAGGGAACAAAGCAAAACCAGCTACGAACCTTTTTTAATTCCAACTGGCATGGGCATTTCTGTCACTCTATACTATGTTCTGTGTAGTGGAAGGGGCTGGGTTTTGGGATTTGGATCTGGATGGGTGCATGTGATGGGGTTGCAACTTCTGAAGCCTGAGCTACATGCTGAATGCCAGTCTTTCTGTTATTGTTGCAATCAGAGTACAGACTGTTCCTTCCTGGGTAAGGGCAGCATTCCTCATGGGCTCCTCATCAACCTGACACTATTACCACATCTCAGCAACAAAGTCCTACCCACATTTCCATACGTTTTCTCATTCTTGCAAAAGTGGCCCTGGTAGGATCACATTTCTGGGGCTGGGCCTACTGATCCATTTAACTTTCTCTTAATCAGAGCTGACCTGCATACCCTTGGCAGCGTGCCTGGGCAAGCACACAAAGCACAGCCTTCCCTTTTCTTCCTGGGTGTTAATCAAAGGACACAGATGTTGTTCTTGTCTCTCCTCAGGCCAGCATTCCTCCCATGCTAACCACCTCTTCCAAGCTCAAGGTGACTCTGCCTGCTGGTGTGGCAGGCAGTGTTGGAAGGACAAGAAAACCTGCCAATGGGGAAGTCAGTGAAGCACAGGCTAAACCAAATAGATTGCTGCCTGCATTGCTGAATAGAAGGCCTTGTAATTTTTAATGGGTGTTTTTTTATCATCTTGCAATGGACTTTCAATGATGGCCTCTGAGCGGAGGCTGGGTCTTGCACTTCATCACCCCTTGAAGCATGAGTGTTGTGTACATGGCAAAACTGACCATTGCAAACGAGATTTCCTCAGAAGTGCAGGGTGGAAGTGCCCTATCAGAGTTTTTCCTGCGTAATTTTGGGTCTGCCTGCCACAGAAGTATGTCTTCTCTTTGTACATCAGAGAGTGATGCCGTCAGATAGAAAGGGCAGAGGGTGTTACATCCAGAGGTGTAGGGCACCAGAACACTCCTCCAGATAAACTTTGTCACCACAGGTATGCTCAGGCCAAGCCATCACTTGGCACTGGCCATTCCCCAGAGGCAGAACCTGTTGTGCATGTTTATAGGGTTTAGCTTCACTCACTGCAGTGTACATCTGAAGTCACAGAAGGAAAGAAACACTTGGATGCATCACCTTCAGCACTTCCACTGAAAATCCTTACGGAAAGGTAAGGCAAGTGATGGAAAATATTCCTACTGCCACAAGCAGTTCATGCCCCTAGGGTGCTTGTGAAACCTTTTGCTACTCCAAAATCTAGGATGCTAATCTCAGAAAATGGAGCTGTTGTAACTTTTGCAATTCCACATCAAAAAAGGTAAGTCCTGGCAAGTGAGAAGTTTTCCATTAAAATGTTTTTGCCAACTGAAAGTTTCAAGCTCTTTTGTGCGAAGAATATTTGCTTGCTATAGAAAATCATTCCTTGGCCCAGAAAATCTAAATCCTTGGCCCTGTGGCTATACATGGAGATCATGCACAATCTTTCTGATTGCTTGTCCCTCTATTCTACACTGAAAATACTGACAACAATGAAATAACTTCTAACTCATTTAATCAAGGGTCTGAATTTTTAACTATTCCTATTTATTTTAGTGGGAGTCTGTATTAGTGGAGGAAAGATCTAAGAGGTTTAGGGGACTCACTCCAGTTCAGGTGCCTTGTTAGAGGACATTGAGGGCATCTAACAATGAGCCCCAAGAAGAAACAACTTTTGGATCTGGGCCCCCCTCCAGTTTTACGGGGGGATAACAGAAATTGCCTTCTGTAGCTCTGTCATTTATTTTAGAGGCCTGTGTTGCATGTTTGCTCCTTGGCAGGATGAGAGCTACGAAGTGAATAAATATACTTCAACCACAAATGAGCAAGCAAATGGAAGGAAATGCTGTTTAAAAAAAATGCTTTCAGTGACTTATTCAACTTACAAGAATGGCAAGAGGCATTTTCTAGGAAGGAAGATAATTTCTAAATTGTTTTATGCAAGATGGTCTATTTTATTACTTCATTGTGAAAAAAAGTTAAGAGGTAGCTACTGTGAGCAGAATAGCTGTGGCAGAACATGAGCACTCCAGGGCTTGCTTTCTTTCAGAAAGAACATGTCATATCACCATGATCATCCTCTGTTGCAACATCACAAAATTTAATGCCGAGACTGTATTGCTGTTGTCTGTAAGTCCACTTAGTCTCTTTTTTTTTTCCCAGTCTGACCTCATTCTACTGAGGGACAGCCAAATACTTCTTCCCACTTCTGTGGGCAATAACCATCAGCATATATGGCTTGTTTCCTCATTAGTCTTACATGTTGGACATTTCTCTGGTTGGTGAAATACTATGTCTGATGCCAGAAGAGGAGCTGAATAAAAACCTGTTACTGTGAGCTAGCAAGTCACTTACAGTCATTAGTCACTGAGCACCTTCTTCTGGATTAAATAACACAAAATATGACCTAATCAAATTCTCCTTATTCTCTCAGTGCAACAGCAAAAATAGGCCTGAATTTGAACTTGGGATTACAACTCCAGTTTTGGATTTGCATAATAATCAGGATTACCACTTTTCTCTCTTTGTGAGCACAACTCAATGTACTCTGTATTTTGAAACTCACATTAAAGAATACCAAAAATCCAAAACCTTTGGTTCTTTCTATTTTATAATGACCATATTTGGGCTCAGGTTCAGACTTCTGTCTCACCTCTCTGAATCATGTAAAGTACATATTTCCTTTATAAACATTAACTTTTACTGAACGAAAAGCCACTACTAGAGAGCTGGATTTGGCTATTATCACACATAATTAAACCTCTTTATTGTACTTACTACTTTAGTTAGACCAACTAGGAAACTTGATTTAAAGTTTCATCTAGAGATGAGCCAGCTTATCACCAGTAATAACTCTATATAAAGGAATGAGCCATGCCATGGGGGGATAGTTCCTGGCAATTCAGGCCTCAGTGGTAAAGGAGGTAGGTAGGTAGATTTGACTAAGAGTGGATTTTCTATCAAATGCACAGCAGCACCAGTGGTACTTTCTCCAGCAGCAATGAGAGGACAGCTAGAATGAAATGCTGTTGTTTGCTATCTACAGGCTAAAAGTCAGGTAAGTAATCTTTTAAATATAACTGACTGCTGACAGCTTTGATTACAGCCAAAGGATGGGCTACATGCTAGTACTGAGCAGACTATAGGAATACACTGTGCTCTGTATCCCATTCTTGCAGGGAGTTTTGTAATGTTGCCTGGTCACAGTCTCCTTGTCTGCAAAGCAAATATTCAGGGTGGGGAGGGGAAGAAGGGTTTTCATTTTTGAGTGCAAAAAGGTGAGGAAAAGAAACCGGCTTCCAGTGAAAGATTAAACATGCTATGCAAATATATAGGAAATATGCTCATTACTTTTCCACAAGCAATACAGTATGTGTTGCTTACAGACAAGCTTATATTCTTCATTGCTGTGCTCCTCCTAAAAGCTGCATCTATGTGCCACAAAGTGTTCTTCTAAAAGTACTCACTCATTATCACAGAGGTTCTACTCTCTATGAGAAGACAATTCATCCATCCACTTTTTGGATTAACAGAAGGAACAAAAGACATGAAGACAGAAGCAAAGCAAAAGTTAATTATTTAAAGATGAACAAATACATAAAGATCAACATTAAGTTAATGTTGGAATGTTATTAAGGGAGCCTAGTGCAGTAACAAAGTGCCTTATGTGAGCAATGAGCTCTTGGAGGATAGATCCCTGCTCCCCCCATGGGACAATTAGCTACTCTTGTGTTAGAGGGGAGTGCTGGAGCTTCTTCCCACTTCTTCACACGAACACGGCACTTTCTCTGTCTCTGCAAAATGTTTCAAATGCCTTCCCCTCCCCCCCCCCCCCCCTTTCTGTTTCTAATCTTTTCCTGGATTACTGAATGTACAGTGAAACTTCTTATCTCATGCAGGAATTATGTTTATAGCAGAAAATGAACTTAGGGACTGAATGCCTTCAGGGACTTGGATGATGAATTGTAGAGACTTTTATCTGAGGTTGCTTTCTTGAATTAGGCCCAAGTTGGTAGTGACCTAAAATTGCCTCAGCCTGATGACTGCTTGGTCTCCACTGTGAAATGTGTTTGGTGGTCTCAGTTTAATTCCTGGTAAATACTTGTTTGTGCACTAAATTACTTCCATAACTGGTATCCACGTTGGCAGTCTCACAGAGAGGTCAGGGGTTTGATGGGAACTGGGACTGAGCTATTCTTTCATGCTGTGAGCTGGTCCCTGGTAGACATGTGAACTGAAGAAGCAGTGCAATTTGCGTTGGGTCAAGGTCTGCTTGCTTGCTAATCTGTTTCCTTTGGAGACCATAAATTGCAAGGTGCTAACTCTGAAAAATTACTTTGATTCAAAATTAAGTTTCATTCATCCAGGGTCCTTTTAGCATGCTGAAAGCCAAGGTGTCTCTAGAAACTTTAGATGATAAAGGGTTAACCCATGTCAGGACATAGTCTGACTAGCATAGTTGATGATATATATCTGGATATAGATACATTGCACAAACAGTCTAATTCACATAAAATTTATTTGTCAGCCCTCCCCTCTTTCCCTTCACCCTACTGCTCATTTCTGGTCTCTCAGTTTTACTGGCAATGAGAGTCATGTGAATATATGAGGTATCAGACAAGAGAGCTCTATAGGTTACAGCAAATGAACCAGCAAAAATGAGTACATATTAGCGCAAACTAAATAAGATTGTTTGCTGCTCTCAGCCAGTGCAAAAAAGACTTTTTTTTCTTGGTTTAAAAGCCTTCTGTTTTTCCACACATTTGCAAATTTAAGATCCTGCAGACTGCTGTGAATAGCGGCTAAAGTGAAAAGAAAAATAGTATTTCATCAATTATTTTCACAAGTATGTTGAAGACATGTTTCTACAAGTGTGCATTCGAAACTGATATGAGCCAGAGGTCAGTAAAAAATTCAGCTGTCAGATGGCAATTTTTCAGTCACAGATTCACAAAAAAATTCACTAGGACCCTCCTGCCAGATTGCACTGGCAGAACTTACAATAAACCTTATGTTGTCTGTCAAAACAGCATAACAAAATGCAACCATGGGCATTTTCAGTCTGCATGCCATGTAAGTCAAAAAATGGGTTTAAGCACTGGAAATAACGTCTGCTATATGCATGGTCTTAGAGTGTGATAAGATGTAAAGTGCAGAAAGAAATACAGATTGTTTGCTGTCACACAGCAGATACAGACGGCTAAGCTCCAGACCTGAAAGTGAGGTTTGACCACAGCTCCAGCCTATGCATGCAAGCCCTTCAATAATTATTAGTGCAAATTGTATTAAATCCACTCCTGCCAGCTGTTTAGGATTTTCAAGACAAGTCTCTTACTGTGTAGTTATAGCATTTACCATTGTAATTTTTAATTACAGGCTCTCATATTAACTGGAGCCACATGATATTATCATGGTTGAAGCGAATAACAACAGTGCTGTTGGAAATCTCTAAGACTGTATGCCACCATCTGAAAATATTGAGCTGTAATTAATTTTACAACAGCGTAGGTAGAATCAGTGTTTTCCTATAGCATATACTTTCATGTTTGTATATATATTGCATTTAAATATTTTACAAAATACATGTAAGTTATCTGGAATTATTTTCCAAACACACTATGTTTCTGTATTTTAAAGATGTTACTTGCAGCAGATTTTGCAAATAACTCAGAAGCCACAGTGTGCATTGTAAGTATACATGTTCATGTGGTAAAAGGAGAGCACTTGCAATACCATGCCCTTCTTTTTCTTAATGGATGAACTAGAAATCAATAGTTGTTTTTCTGTCTTGAAATTTTATTTTTCTGAGGTGAGTTCTGAAGTAATTTCCTTTAAAATGTAGGATTGAGAATGGCATAGAATGTGTTAGTTTGTGTGTGTGAGAAGATCATAAAATTGGTATCACTGCAGGCACTCAGATGCACAGAAAGTGCTAGTGGCAAAAATGAAACAAAGGAGACCTAAACACAGCCAGCCATATGATAAAACAGATCTTATGAACGTGCTTGTTTGTAACTAAGGAAGAACTGGCCTGCCTTGAAGTTTGTCTGGTTTTCCCCAGTTTATGTCATAAAAGATATTACCCACACTATTTCTAAAAACAGATTCCATTATTCAAATGGCCAGAATGACCTAAAGATGCCCAAACCTTCTTTTGAGTCTATGTGATCTTGGTATTTGATGTCTTCTTAATTGGCTTTTGCAGAACCAATTCCTCACCAGTCCTCTGCTTTTCAGAAAAAGCTCATAGGTGTAAACCCAAGCTTCTAGTACAGCTGCACCTGGAAACACAGCACAGCTGTCAGCTGGGGAAGAACGGAGACTTTCAGTTTGCAAAGGTAAAAGCATAATTTCTTCTCCCTTCTCTGCTTCTGAGAAAGTGTGAGGGTGAACCTGCACTGCCCTTGCTCCTTTCAGGACCTACATGCATTAGATGAGAGCTGTATACACGAGCTACAAGGAACTTGTGGCCCAACACGGCAATTATCTTTTTTAACTTACAAGAGTGACTGCCAAGAAACTGGTAGTGATTACACATTTCCCCACTCCTTGCATGCAGCTGCAGTGGAAAGAAAGAGCATAACAACTCTGTCTTTAGTTTGCACGTGGGCAGTCTGTTCCTGAACCTTCTAAGCCCCAAAAGCTTTGTTGTATCAATTAACTGTACAATGACTAAAAAACACTTGCAATGGGAAAAGGACCACATCCTAGGTCATCAGAATTTTAGGAGGTAATTTTCAATCGGCTGCTAGAGCAAGACAACATGTCTTAATAAAAGTTTCATCTATGCAGAGTAGCTGAGAACAAAATCAATCTGTTTCCCAGCATTGTTTTGCTTTTCTTCAGTGCTCACACAATGCAAACCCGTCAGTACCGCTCTGGTGGCAGTTTCCATGAAGCTGATTTTCTATAAATCTGAGCATACACTGTGCTAAATTGTTCCTTCTCCTGCATTGCCCTGCAGAGCGGTATTACTCAACACAGTATAAAATTCTTAGTCACCGCTATCACTGGACTTTCTGTGGCACAGACCCAGTTTTCTGTGCTGCATTCCTCATTTTATAGAACAAACTGGAGCTTGTTTTTGTTTAAGAGCATTGATCAACATCCTGAACACTGCCCATTAGGGTCAAGCGTGGAGCATTTCACCACCTCCCATTTCTCTGGGCTGCACTGTGTACCATCATTAAGTTTGTACTTGCAGGAAACTGAGTCATACACGCTTTTCTACTTTGATACAACACAGCTGACAGTTGATGGACATTCAAAGACAGAAGCAGGGCTTTGCAGTTCTGTCCTGTGATATGTTACCTCTCCAGAAGAAACAAGAGATTTTCAAGCTCAGGTTAATTATGGCATTGAATTTCTACCCTGTACTTTAATGACGTATGGTTCTCCCATCTGATCTGACTGGTCCTTGCTGCCCAATCATTGAAACACTTTCTATCACTATAAATTAAAGTAAGCACTGGAAATTAGGGGAAGAAGACAAGAGATTGGGAAAGCTAGCCAAGATTTCAGTGGTGTATGCAAAGCAAGACATCTCAGTACTCTCATCCAAATGCCAAAAGATCACCACGTGGAACAGTCTGGATATCTTTGTAGAGGCAGGGTGATGACAGGAAGGGTAGAATAGAGAGGTGTCTTTTTTTAAATCTGCAGAGGACCTATGCCAGTCACTCTTTAGACCCATGGATGGCCACTTCCTGGAGATAATGATTCATGAGATAACTGTTCATGTGAGCACATAAACAGAAAAAGCAGGGCATTGTATGCACCAACTCTTCTGTGAGGCTCTGAGACGAGCGTGCCCCTTGTGCCAGAAGTGCCAGGGGTAGCTTACCTCCTACTTTTCCCCACAAGGTCAGGCTTCCATGTGGGGGACTTGATAACTTATCAGTTTTGATGGACTTGGGACACCGCATTATAGATACACTCTAGATTATTCTTCCTGTTGGATTAACCTGTGTCTTAATCAAGCACGACAAAGTTGCTACAGCAGAGTACCTGAAATAGTTCACACTCTCACCATGATGTGCTGGGCTTGGCACATCTACACCACCCACGCCAAAAACATGCTATTGATGACAAAACCTGAAAGTCACCACAAACCTTTCATAATCTAAATTACAGAGACAGTGTCTGAGTAGCAATCACATGGCAAGAATTCTCTTTGCGTGCTCAAACCCAGTTAGCCTGTGCAGTCAGGCAGAAAGGTCAGGAGATGGACAGGGTTATATCACCTGTAAATTCACTGGGTTTTAATCCTCTCATTAATGTGGGCTGAGAAGGTGGTATCCTATAATGTGAAATGGTTGTAGTCATACAATCACAGGCATGTAAAGTTTTTCCTTCCAAACTACAAGCTTGTTTCCCTTTGTATAGAATCATAGGCTGTGATTGGAGTTGTATTTATCACATTGATATCCATCAATAGTGGTGGGTGGTTGGACTTGATCTGACATTTCTAACCTCAATGATATAATGATTCTACGACAAACTTACTCATCATTCTGCACCAGATTTACCTATTAATGTCAAAACAAGACTTCCCCATGACTCCCCTAATTCTTGGAATGTCTTGTGAACCTGACTTCATCTCACACCAAATTTCCTACCCTTCAAGCATCTTTCTCTTGCTTCTTTCCTGGTGGGTTGAAAATTACAGGCTGTTTCTCCTCTTGATTTCCTGGCAATTCGAAAAAAAAAATGAGAGCTCCCAAGGAGCGTACTCAGTGCGTTCCCTTATACTTCCATGTGTGACTGTGCAAGTGTGCACGTGTGTGTGTCCACAAGGCTCCTCTCACTCTATTTCCAGGGTGAAATGCCTCTTGTGATCAACAGTGTGCTCATTCTACCTGACATCAGACCTGAGATGTGATTGCCCTGTGAAAGACCTAATTGAGAGCAATCTGGAAAGAACAAATACAGCGAGAGTTGCTTACAGGACCCCAAAGTTATGTGATCAGCTAAAGAAGCAGATGTTTGCTTAGTCACTAACAACTGAGTGAAATGAAAGCAGATAATGTCATTTCTTTAGATAAGGTGCTAGGGATCAAAAGAATTTGGACTTGTTTCCATTGAGAACGTGGCAGTAAATGTGGTAACTTGTGAAAAGTGTTTGAGAAGGCAGAATTTCGAGAAGGCAATATTTGTTGTATCTTGCAGGTGAGGGTTAATGGGTCGGGTTTCTTTAGTTGGTTTAAATTATTCATCAGGATGAATAATTCTGTCTTGATTTGAAAGACAAGTCCTAAATAGTCACATCTACAAAAATGGGGACTACTCAGTCAAAGAGCTAAGCTACACATCTTGTCTCTACTGAACCAAAATTCAGAGTAACTGTGCACATCTATTTACTAGAAATTCAGTATCTCTTTCTTCCACCTGTGGGTTGCGATCCTCTCAAACAGAAATAGTTACTCTAACCATTTAGCTATATACTGACTTGCTTTGCAGTTATAGGATATTCTGATTTAACAGTAGTGCAAAAGATGTTTTTCTTCTTTTCTATTGAAATTTTATTTTCATTCTCTGTCTTTTTTTAATGGGCAAGAAAAAAAAAGCAGTGATAACAATTGTTGAGGGACTTGAGTGAGGAAAATCTGAAGCAGCAGTAGAGGCATTTTAATAATTATCTGTATCATCTGTAAACTTGGAATCTCTTCTTAGAGTAATAAATTATTACTGTGTGAAAACATCAGAATTGTGTGGATTTATATAACAACTATTTGATTTTTTAAATCCATTTGCTTCAATTTCTTTGCAATTCTCATTTATTTCTTACAAAACTGCAAAACAGAATAGTTGCTCTGTTGTTTTACTAGAATATTTGGAACATTTTAAACCAAATGTAGTACGTTTAATTTCATTTAAATGAGTTTTTCTTATATTCACATGATATTCGCTGGATTTTTATGAAAAGAACTACCTTCCTCAATGCCTGTGTCTATCTTATATACATATTCATATCTCTAGTAGAAACTCCCAATTCAATACTAGTATAAGTGTAAAGGCATCTCATTGGTTTATAAACTTGATGAAATTGTAGATTAGCTTAAGTCTAGTTTAAAGCATTCAGGCTCTTTGATATGAAATGAAACTGAGTCTCCTAAAAAATGAAAAGTGGCTGAATTGTAAAAATTCTTCAGACCACAAAACTGGTAAATTCACCTTGGTTTTATCCCTAAACAAGAAATCCTTGGTATTTGTAATGACGCAGAAAAAAACCCTAGCAAACTTTTTTTTAGTCCAATCTATCCATTGTCTTCCCTCACATATTTTAAGACAAGTCAGGCCCATACAGGCAAGAATGCTGCAGAGCACATGGGCTGTGCGTGTGGGTACACGGTGCAGTGGGATGCTGTGACTTAGAGCGCTGCCCTGGCCAAAGCCTCCTCTTGGCAAAGAATGGGAATGGATCCTGCAGAGCCATTCTGGAGGTGGCTGGGATTGGAGATGCTTTGGTTTGTGCTGGCAGCAACAGAGTCATTCCTCGCAACACAGTGATGACGTGCACATGGCTATGGCCAGTTTCACTTTGAGTTTTCAGGTTCACACAATACTGAAACCCAAAGCACAAATAGTGGAGGGGATGTCCCAAAGTGAGCACGCCAGGTCCATTTTCCAAAGCCTATGCAAATTGCATTTGGTGGGTTTTGCACGGCCTTACCTGATAAATCATACTACAAAGCCAGCTAGCACATTTTACACTTGTGAGCTCAGGCTTCCAACAGGGTTGCAACAAGTGCCTCAAAAACACCACCTTGCACTCCTCTGACGCAGGAGGCGGGTCTAATAATATCCACAATAAACACTTCAGAGAGCCCTCAGCAGAGGCTTAGGCTGCCTGTACGCCATGCATAACTCATTGAAAATGCAGTGGGATCTAGGTGACATGAAGATTTTGTACTGCTTAAAGTCATGGGATGAATTTCACCACAAAGCAATCTACAATGACCATACAACTGGCTCCAGCTACAGGGGTGTGCAAATTGTGACCCTGCTACCAGCATGGATTTAGATGTCAGCATCTTTTGTGAGGCTGATTTAATTGTGTCATGGCCACTATTTGCAAATGGAGCAGTCAAAATATTTGATGGAAAAGATTTCCTCAAAATATCTGAGATTCTACAACATGCTGCTGAGATGTCACTTTGTTTTTTTCAGTGCTTTTAAAAGACAAATGTAAAACCTACATGCTAGTGCAGGTTGAGATTGAGAAATGCAGAAGATGCCCAACTCACAATATTGCCACTTAAAAAATTTAGTTCTGTTTCAGCTGTACCTACTGTCATTTTTCACACTGGAGAGAACTGTTCCTTGGAATTTTTGACAGAAGGGAATTTGTTGGACTTAATATTGACTTGAATTATCACTTGAAAAGGAAACTCATGAAGATAGCATTTCACAGAGAATCATTTCTCCATTTGAGAGCATGAAATAGAATAGGATTTAATGAATCACTGACTTGTGATTATATTCCACCAAAAATTGTGTCTTTTCTTTCCTCTTCTTCTCTTTTCAGGAAAGAGCAAGATATCATGTGAGGCTTTTCAACTGCATGGAGAATCTGGTTTTGATCACTGCAGGTTTGCAGATCAGTGGTATATTACTGGCTAGCATTTACTGTCAAGTTATATTACAGCAGCTACATTAAGTAGTGCCAAAAAACTAATCTGAAGTAAATCAATAATTGCTACTAAGGGATGTTTCATTTTAATCCTTAAATAATTTGCCTGCCTTTGATGTAAATAAAGTGGCTTAGAGAAGTAGTATTTGATTGAAAAAACCCTCAGATGCCAGCAACAACATGAAAAGCTCCTGCTTAAAGCAGTTAACAGCTGCAAATCTAAGTGCAACAATAAAATGTATTAGCTAAAGAGATGTATGTATATTTAAGTGTACATAGATTTTATTACTAAAATGTATAATGTGATACACTGCAAAATTTAAGTGGTAGGGATTTTTATTACCTTCTCAAGTGTTCAGAAAGAACACAGTGGAGAATGAGGGATAATACACTGCATTTTTGTGGGCAGCACCCACACATTCACATTTCCCAATGTTTTTTTCTTTATGGGAAAAAAAGAATGCACTGGGCAACTACTTGTTTTTTCCCATGTAAAAATCATGTGCCAGTGATTCACTAATTCCTATTTTTTTCTTGTGCTCATAAACAGGCAGAGGAATGACAGTCAATGAAATTATTAAAGAATGGAGAATACCTCAGAGAGTCAACATTCCATGATATGGTTGAGATAAGACAGATTCAAACAGGTCACTGGTTTGTAGTTGCACAACTGTCTGGATTTTTTGGATGTAGTTCATTTCATTACAGTCTCCTGAAATTCTAACTTAGGCACTGTTACGAGGAAAACAGTTTGATGAGCTGACATTACAGTCAGTCCCAAATGATAAAAAAGCATGAGTCAGGGAAATCTAGGGAATGGCATCAAGAAAATCTTATGGTCTTTTACTTGTTTTCTGATTCCTGAGTGATTAGGGTGCACTCCCTCCACACTTTCTGGCTTTCTACTGCACCAATTAAAGATAGAAATGTAAATTGATTAAAAACAGAGACCAAGAGTCCCATACAGCAATATGGCTCCAGGATTTGGATTCACAATAAAACTAGCAGTGTGGCCTGCATAACTATATGGAAAAATCCAGTCCCTCCATCTGTATTTTTATGTCTTGTGTTCAGTTCAAACATTTGAGTGGTCAGGTTTTATTTCTATGTGTCTTCACAACAAGTCAGTGGTGAGTTTATACCCTGGTGTATCAATCAGTGGAAACTACAGGTTCATCATCTCAGAGAGGAGGAAGGCTGCTATGTATTTTAAGAGATAATCAAGGTAATTCCCTGCACTAAAGTAGCCACAAAATCAAAGCTATTAATTATGTATTTACTCAGTCAATATGTCTTTCAAAACCTTTTTTTTCCATATCTAATCTGTGTGATGAAAAAAAAGTGAAAAATTAACTTCATTTTTCCCCCTAAAAATCAAACCTTTTCTCATTTCTTTAAATAACAGAGATTTTCTTAGACCTGATTATAAAGATTTTTGTTTTGCTTATAACAGTAGTACTAAAACAGCTTGGAAACAGAAAGGAACCCCTGTTATTTATATAGCTAGTTCCAGTTAAGCCAGATAAAACTTCAAATGGCAATATAGAATAGTTCACTTTATATCTGTCTCCCCAAGCAAATCTGCTTGAAAAGCTTTAACAAAAAAAAAAAAAAAAAACCAACACAAGTTATGAATTCCACAAAATCATCACTTCTGTTCAAATTAGATGCAAAATCCTCAAACAAAAAGCAGTCAAGATCATGCACTTTCTAAAGGCAGCTAACAGCTTGATAGGTGCTTCTTTTGGATTATGCTCTGTATGGAAACAGCTCATATCAGAAACAGTTGAATCTTATAGTCGGTTCTTCTGCATCAGCCCAGTTCTGCATCTGATGAAGCTTTTCTCATGGAGCCTTGGAGCATTTTCCCCAGAAGATGATGTTAAAGAACAGTTGTATTTACTGGGAATTTCCCTCACCTTTAATCTTTTCTCTTTCCTGTGCAGCTCTTTAGGAAAAACACTAATCAAAGTTACATTAAGTTCTTGCTTCTCCATGATGCAGATCAATTCTATACCATTTTTCAAACATCTATTTTGATTCAATAATCAATTCAAGAGAGCGCTGATATTGAGTGGCAGCATTCTACTAGTTTCAACTAGCAATTTGCTGAGTGGCAACAGTAGAAAATGAAGGAGTAAACATTATAAAATGACCCACTAACAGTAATTTTGACTTTTGGAAAATCTGAACTACAGGAGTTTATTAGAATAGAGTCTTGCAGAGACTGTGATAGGTGTGAACACCCTTTGGTGGTCTGCTCCTCCTTTCACATAAAGAAGAACAGCTTAGTAAGGAAAAAACTTATGTAAAATGGGCTTCAGTGAAGAACAGCTGTTAAGATATTTGGCAGGGTGCTTGGAAGCAGATAAAGACGGTACAGTCAGTTAAATGCGAACATGCTGAGTGATGGAAAGAGGAACACAGAGATTTAACAAGAGAGCAAGAATGGATGTTGTGAAGGCTATGGTTAAGCTGTTATATTTCCCACTAGGCAAGAAGTCAAGCACTGAGCTTTCTCCCAAACCTGTCACAGATGTACTTTGTGAATTTGTGAGGGCCACATAACCTCTCCATCTTTCTGGTTCTCCATCTGTCAGCCAGGAATAAAGTTCTCCTGCTATCAGGTTGCTACAGGATTCTCCTCACTCTTCCATTCCTGGGAGGTGTCCAAATACCATGGTGTTGATAATCCTGCTTCTATCAGTAGATCAAAAATAATAAGTGATAAAAAATGTAGGTCAAAAAAAGTCTAAATATGTTTTGAAAGTTTTTAGACTTTGTATTCTATTTTTACATGATACCCATCACTATGATATCAGACCACCTTCTAATAGTTATGTAAGCAAGATGACTAATACCTGTCATGTTAAGTCCTTTCTCCTCCCAGGGGAAAATTGTGAGGGTTTAAAATACATGTTTATATACTTTTTAATGTGATTTTAGTATTGACAGCTGGGTAAAAGAACATTACTTGCATTAAGAGCAGAGGTATGAAGACTTCGGGGAGCCAAAATTCTACAAGAGGCAATTCCACAAGCTTGGACTAAGGCACTGAGAAAGACCTGTCTCAGCACAGCCTATTAGCATAATCAGGATTTATCCTTGTTAAAGCAGCCAGCATTTCTTTTTCAGATCTACTATAGGTCTCTACTCACAGTACTCTCTAGCATGAATGATGATTACACTTTCTGTGTAACACAATATTTGCTGCTATGGAGAGGTATTTCCAGGCAGCATTACAGATACTGGCCTTCATCCATGGACACTACTTTGTTTATCTAAGAGTTAGATAAAACTGGTGAATACTGTATAAGCATTTTGTAACCACCACATCTGAGAGAGAAAAAAGGAAAATAACAAGATTTGCAGAGTTTTTTTTTCATTTAATTGCTCAAGTTTTATTTGGTTTGTCTGGATTGAGAGCTTTGTTATAAATCACTGTACACTTGTCATTGGAACAGCTTTGCCCAAAATGTGGCCCAAAGAGCATTTGAAAAGTTGAAATTATCTCTGGGCATAGGGATGCTGCCCCCCACCAAGACACTATTAATAATATATCATCTGTAAAGATAACATAATAGAGTGACTTTTGGGTTGTACAGTAATTTGTAGGTAGCTGAAGTACCCATGATGAAGGAAAAGCAGGCAGGCAGAAAAGGAGATATTCAGAGGGCAAGGTTGGCTGCTACCCTGCCATCTCTGCATTCTGTTTCTAATGTGATCCAGTTCCCAGTTGAAATGTTGTGCTTGTTCCAAGTAAGCTTTTATTAAGAAAACAAAACCAACAAAAAGGAGGTTGTGCAAACTGTCTGGAGCTCCAGAAAAGCAATGCCTTACACACAGACGTAGTGGACAAGCGCAGAGGTTTTACTCACCCATCTTCTGGCACATCCCAGTGCACGCCAGCTTTCCCTTGGGGAATTGTCATTTCCCATTGGCAAAGTTGGGGTTGAGAAAACAAAACAGCATTTACAGAAACAGGCATGCCAGCACGTCACACAATTTTTTAGGGCTTTCTTGCAAGGTTTTTAAGAGAACAGAATATAGAGAATGTGTTTTAATAGGTAATTGTCACTGATGAAGTTTTTTTATTCTTTTTGTAGCCTGGGTTAGTAAATGTTCAAACTGATTTATTGTTCCCTTTCTTGCTATTGTTTCTACTGAAGTTAATATGCCAATCTTAGAAAAAACACTATATTACAAAGTTTGAAGTCCAAAAATAAAAGGCAGTAAATAAAGCTCCTTATTTTTATGCACTATCCAGAGCAACTTTCTTTCACTGTGTATCATGCTTTTAATTGGCTGAGGTCCTGGCCTGCTACAAAGGAAAAGGAGAAATTAAGATTTCCTTTTGAATCCTCATTCATTATACCATGTTTTCCAAAGGACATTGCTGGTTTGCTTCTGCAGCACGTGATCTGGGGCCATACTCCTGTCTGAAGTCATCTCTATCCAGAGCTTCTGCCAGCAAGAGGGTTTGTTTAGTTTTTTTTGTTTGTTTGTTTGTTTGGTAGGTTTTTTTTTGGTTTTGTTTGTTTGTTTGCTTGTTTTCCTTTTTTTTTTTTCCTTTTTTTACGAGGACAGGCTCATCTCAATTTAGATTTCTTTACCACAGGGAAGGAATATTATAAGTCTCCTTTTCAAGATTCTGCTCCTGCATGCCTTTCTCTCAGGGCAACCTTACATCAGTATTTTAGGACTGATCTCAACATAATCATCATATGCCTACTTTTTAAAATCAGTGGGTTCTTTGAAAAGGTAGGTAGCCATTTCAACACCTTCAGTAAAATACCGTTGGCATTGAATGAATACTAACAGCAAAATAGGAGTGAGATTTGCTAACATGCTTACTGGCTCTCTTACTTGCTGAATTCAGACCTCACCTATACTCTCATGCTTCTAAATGAAGGTGGATTTATTCTTTTATTCTTCAGAGCAAAATCTATTCTAGATTGATGCAGATAAAAGAACTCTTAGCAGCCAAATATTTGGTATGAAAGCACTAAAACAACAAACACTGCAGCCTGGTTTATGAGGTACTCCAAACACTCCTTTGCTGTTGACCATTCAGGTATCTTAGGCAACCATTTAGTTTTTTCATACTGAATCATTAATGTTGTGTTACTGCATTTTCTCTGCTTATCTACTTACAATTGAGTGTTAATCAGCCTGGTTCACAAAGCAGAGCACGTCACCTCTATGAGTTATTATTATAAAAATTAGGCACATTTACTCCAAAGATGTACACTTAATCACATGTACACTTAATCACATGTACACTTGCAAATTTGTGAAGAGTGAATGAAGAGTCTTTAGTGGCTTGTTTTAGCTACCAAAGCTGATTTCTTACTCAAAAGACTGTGAAGATATATAGTGTTAGTTTTATGGTTGAATAGCTTCTGTTAAGATATCCAGTTACTGCTTTTCATAGAAAACCTTTTTCCTCCACTGGCTCTATTTGTGAGATGATGTATTCTGTGTATGCTTTGTATCACACTTTCAACAGAGAAAAGCAGAACTATGTATTAGAAGACTATTTAGTGAGTGTGGAAATGAGGGTTGGATTATATGGCTCTTTGTAGGTCCCTTCCAACCCAAACCACTCTGCAATGTGTTCTGGGAGGGGTGCTCACCTGACTGACACCAACTCACTGGTTACAGCTGGCAAAGCAATTCCTGACACAGAATGGCACATTTGGAAGTGAGGGTGAGAGTGCTTTTTGCAGGTAGCAAGGCTTTACAGTGTGTTATGGACTGTCAGTGCTGCATGAATCCCAGCGTTCACCGGTGGGAAATTTCATTGGGAAAGATCATTAGACCTGGCTGCTGGTTCTTCAGACAGATTGTCTGAAGACAATCTCTGTAGTCTCAGACAAACTCTGACTAATCTCTGCAGTTTACTGAGTCCAAGTGGAGTTGAATTCACACAGATTCTGCTGACCCATTTAGAGTAAATCTTCAGGTAGTTCAGAGAGGGAATGAAGTCAGTATGGCATATGCAAGCTGCCTAGTGCAAACATTCCACTCACATTGGCAGGGTAGAATGTAGCCAGTGCCTTTTATTTTTTTTCTGAGAAGACATTATTTTAATGGGTCATGAATAGATATTCCAGCCTGATTTTATAAGATTCTACCACAGTTCAGGAAAAAAAAAAAAAAAAAAAAAAAAAAGACCACTCTTTTCCCCCCAGAAATTCAGAAGGCTTATTTGAAACTAATTTTCCTGCCTTATAAATTTCCAAGGAACAAAATTGTGTACAGGGGAAGATGACAAAATCTCCTGCAAACACAATTTTTATTCTGGTTCACCCTGTTTTGTTCCTCTATAATATACTCCAAAAGAAACTGGGCTAATAGCTACAAAATCTAGGATAAGGCATCTATAACCTCTCCCCAAATCCACTATAGTTTTGCACAGGTACTTAGGTTTAGCAAGCTCTAGAGCTTGCTGCAAAGTAAAAGCTAGAAAAAGTTTAAATAGTGAGTAAATGCAGAAAGTTCAAGCATATTAGAAGAAATAAATAGTAATAATTATGGTGGTCTGAATTGTCATACATCAGTGACATACATCATTGTAACTTCTCTGAAGACCACAGGATCCAGACTTTAAAATACAGGACGGAATCCAGCTGCAAATTAAGCAAGATTAGGTTTTCCTCCTTTTCTTGCTTGCTTTCTTGCCTTAAGAAAAACACATGCTATTAATTTTGCCTTCCATCTGTACAAGAAGGTAGCAAGTATACAGGCCATATCCCTGGACAGAAGTAAAAGAATACTGGGATCAGATGATTTCCAGTGGAAAAACATGAAGCAAGTGTCTGCTGTTTGTGAAATGGCCACCCAGGTGTGAAATTTCTTGCCTGATTTAAAAGGTCAGCAACCAAAATACAGACAAGAAGTTCTTAGAGGGGTTAGTCCCAATGGGAACTAAGAGAAGGAAAGGCAGTTTCTGTGCTGTATTTCCTGCTGTTGTATCAAAGGGGAAGCGCCCCTCTGTCAGCTTGCCACCATGGATTTATAGCCAAATTTGGAAATGTACTATGCTTGCCCAATGTAAGTCATTGGCCAAAATACATTGCCATCACTGGTAGCTAAAGAGCATTCAGCAGCATGCAAAATGCTCTTAGTTATCTTTGCAGTTGTATACTATTTTGGAATGTCTTTAGAGAAGCTGATGCACCAAACAACAGAACCAAATAAATGTGTAGAACTGTTTTCCCTGACAGCATGACTCATGCTGATCATCCTAATTTCCAGTTAACTTTCCAATACTCTAGTGTGATTGTCACCTTCACCAGGTGTGGTTCAGTCTTACAGAAAGTTGCAGACATCTGGCCAAAGTCACAACCCATTTCAAACTACAATAACATGAAGGAAGTGTAATCTAGTGACTTTACTTCTCATGACATTTACCATCAACATACAAAAACTCAGATAAAATCCTTAGATGTTAATTCACCTAAGCCCCTAGAGACCAACACACCACACTAAAGCCATCCCAGTGACAGCAAATAAATGGCAAAGAAATAACCACCAGTGCCAATAAAATACATGTACTTCAATGGAGGTGCAATTGGACAATGTGTATAAACACACATACAGTTTCAAGTGCATGAGGAAATTCCACCCAAGTCAGAGAAAAGAGATGGCCAGAATCACCCATGCTGCCTGGATGGTCTGTGTTCTCCAGCTCTGCTGGAAAAAATCCATCTTTGGAAGATCTTGAATAGTTTGAAGTGATGGAAGTGATTTCATAGGCTGTTGAAAATTCCCCCTACCATTTGACACCTACCTGACACCGGGGTTTATTTAGGCACTTAGGCTCAGAGATAGGAGATCCCACCAAGGAGTTATGTGTTATCTGGTGGGCAGAAATGTCATTTTGTGAGGTATCAGAGAATAGGGAGTTCCCTTATCAGCCTGGCAGTTCTTATGAGTTCGATGGGGTGGTGATTTATAGTTCTGCTTACACAGGTGTGCTGCTGCTGGGATAAGATCCACCACTACTCCTGGCTCCTCCTGGCTTGCCCTATTACCTCCTCTTTCCCGAGGATGATAAGATGCCTTTGCCATCTTTACCATCTGAATTGCAATAATTGTGAGAACACCATTTATACTGTAGGCTGTAGAGGCTCAACATCTTATGCAAAAGCTATCTCATAGCTCTCAAAACATTTGCACTGAGCTATCCAGTTTTATATCAAGAGAGACACAATGCAAAGGAAATACTCCAGAGCTGGTTAAATCTCATGCTGAGTGAGTATGTGGGAGAAACATGTTCAAATCCCTGATGTAGAATGGAAAATCAGGGTAGAATCAGGTAGAGCAGGAAGCTGTGCCTGGGTCTGCCACATGCCTGTCTTGTCCCTGCACCGCCCAACTATTGAAGTGACACATTCATGCTACCAGTACAAACAACTGATAGAACATTCTGGATTTAATTTCACCAAAGAACAAAAACAAATCCTTAAACCTCAAAGTGGTCATGTAGCAGAATTGCTGTCCCATAATCAGGTAATGTTTCCTCGCATTTTTCCTGGCCTTAGTTACTTTAGTTACTGCTTACCATAATTGTCCTTGCCCATTACGCATTAGAAAAGGAAAAAGGAAAAACTGTTCTAAGGGTGTTCCTACTTCCAGCAGCAAGTGCGTGCTTGTAAGCAAGCCCCTGGTCTCAGGTAGCATGGGTTAATTTTCTAGTAAGTTTTTGATGAGTTTCTGGCATGCCAGTACTGGAGAAGGGTCTCCATCCAAACACCCCTGGAATCTATTTAATGATGTTTCAAAGGCACACTCCTGTGTCCTCATCACATCCTCGCTAGGCTACCAACATCTTGCTATATCCTCACATTTGATTTGCCCATAGCCATGTCTATCTGTTGTGATTGGACCCTGGGAGGCAGCTAAATACTGCATGACTGCTTGCTCACCACCACTCCACTCCCAGCAGGATGAAGCTGAGAATCAGAAAGGTAAAGGAGGAAACTCAGGAGTTGACATAAAGACTTTTAAACAGGTAAAGCAAAAGCC
The DNA here is from genome assembly GCF_031753505.1 of Anomalospiza imberbis. NCBI lineage: Eukaryota > Metazoa > Chordata > Aves > Passeriformes > Viduidae > Anomalospiza > Anomalospiza imberbis. The sequence goes on from NC_089683.1 coordinate 44,136,095, forward strand.
ACATGAACAAGCAAAGCAAAATGCAGTACCCACTCATTACTTCCCATGGGCAATCAGGTGTTCACCCTGAAATGGGTTTGAATCTTTACCCAGGAGTAAAGAACTCACATATATTATTTAAATATTTCACTCTCCTTGACAGCAGTAGTTTTTAAAACTATAAAATTGATGTGATCACTTGGAAGAAAACAAAATCACCCTGCAGGAAGTAGGGTAAGGATATGGAATTAGGGTTTGCAAACTTTAATCAGTTTTAACTGAGGATCATAACCCTTGTTTCCAATTACATGTGACTCTGTTTATTTGTTCCTGTTTATCAAGGACATGTCTCTGACCCTCAGGAAGGAATTCTGTGGATGCTTAAATGTGAACCATGACTGGAGAGAACCTCTGAAACTTTTCACTTGTCAACACACAGGACAAAAACTATGTAACTTTTCTTTTGTTCTTTCTAACATGTGGTATGATAAATAATAGCCAAATAATAAGTAGGAAAAATAGTGATTTCTTGTAAACAAGAACTAATTCCCTCCACATCAGGAATTGTTATGTCAAATTCTACAGTTTATTTGGGATTAAGTGATAGCTTGTGGTGTAACTGAATCTACCAATAAATTTTATTGCAACATGGGTTTAGTCATAAGTATACTTATTAGAAAGGGAAGAAGACAGGTATTGCATATACAACTGTCTCCACATCTTCACAGTGACAAGTCAAATTAGTTGTACACATTTAGTATCAGAAATAGAAATGTTCCAATAATATTTGAAGTTCCATGTAACTATCAGTAAATAATATTTGTCATGTAGTTGCCTCAGTAAGGAACTAAGCTGTAACAAGACTGTTATAATAATGACAAAAAGAGACCATGAGCGTGATAAAACAGCAGAATGCCTTCAGTTTCTTTCCTTAATCCCTGGGTTACATAGAAGAGAATACAAAAGCCCAGCTGTACCTTTTCCTGTACTCCAGACAAGGTGATCCAATTGTGTGTGACTTCAGACTCAAAAACCTTACCATAATGCTCGTGGACCATTAAGTCAGAGGGAGCTTTGTCTGACCATCTGCAGATGTCTGCAGTATGGACTTCTACCTGTGAACTCTTTGCTCAGGAGTACTTATCAGGAGTCAAGCAGGGGACAGGCAGGCTTATGGTGCAGCTCCTCTCATCCTGTACTAAGTAGCTAAAATAGATCAGAGGAAGAGTGCTCATCTGAGAGTGAAGATACTTTTTTCAGAGTTCCCATATTTGCCCTTTGTAGGCAAATCTTAAGGTCTTTTTTCTCTCTGAATAATCCAGCTAAGGCATGTGTATAATCAGCAGGATCATGGGCTGTGATAGAAGTAGTAACTCATCTGCCTCCTCCCTAACAGGCAAATGTTAAGATCCATTTTTCAAATCTGGGCTTTAGTGAAGACCTACTGCAGTCCTTTGAGAAAGGATTGTAATGAACTCCAGAATTATGAGAGCAAAGGAAAATTACTTCTTACAATTTGGGAAATAACCCTTTCTCTGGCCTGTTTTAGTATTTTTCTACATTGGTAGTAAGTATGCTGTGAGTCTTAATGTTAATGAATAACGGCTAAAACCAACCAAAGATGAGATTTAAGTTATCACTTTGCCATCAAATGAGTGCTTATGCAGAATAACATAATATTGTGAAAGGCAGTGTCATAAAATATATTTTATTTTGTATTTATTTTTACAGAAAAAACATATGTAGTGGTTTGAACAATTGTTGATGGTTTGCCACAGTGATTGTCATATAATTAGACAAGTGGTTTGGTTACTCGCAGAGTACATCTTCATTTGCATTCACACATGGCTTTGTAACCTGGCTAAGTGACTAATTGCTTAAGATGTTCATCTCTATATATACCTGAATTGAATAGTCACTTAGAATGGAATGAAAACCCTATCTTGGTCAAAAAAGGATTATTAATAATAAGGTGGGCTCACAGGGAACTGGTGCTCTTTGTAAAATGACATGGCATCTAGCTAATTCATGACTACTGGCAATCCACATTTTAAGACAAAACTCTTCCTATTATGCAAATCTCACATAATGGGCGGTGGGTCACTTTCTCTTGAACACACTTCACTGCTTTATTTTTATCTCTAATCAATATTGCCACAACTGTGTGAAATTTCTGAAGGAAAAAGAGTAAACACAAGACATTTTCTATTAAAAAAATAGATATGAAGAGAATAAATACACAGTTATCAAAATATGCAAGAAAGCAAATGAAGCCTACATGACAAAATGGTTCTAAAACACATATTACTTCTATTAAAGTTGAACTACCAGAAGAGTGTTTAGCATGCCACAGCAAAGAGGAGAAAGAGTGTACATTAACCTGTGTATAATTCATATAACCCTTAGCTACTGCCATCAAAAGGCAGCTTTTCCATGACAGCACAGCAGGCAGATCATCACTTTCTTACCCTTCTGCCAGGCAGATTTGCTTAGCTTTGTAATTTTGCATATGCGTAGGTTTCTGCTTGATGCACTATAGTAAAAACCCAGCTACCATGTCTATTTTGGATCTCTACCTTTCTGAGTAAGGTTTTGTTGCTAACAACAAAAGAGATTATGGGTATACTTCTGGAAATAAGCATTAACAGAACAGATATTGAAATACATCTGCTTGAAAGCAAACACATCTGTGTGAGCAAGCCCAAGAGAGATAATTTCTAGACATTCTCACCTCCACAACTGCTGCTGTAATGGAAAGTCCAAACTGCAGTTTTTTGGTTAAGTCACTGCTGCTGTTTCTGTTACAGTCCTCCCACAGATAAAAATTTAATTGGAGGTACAGGAGCTGTTGAACTCTTTTGCTTTTTAGTATTTTTTTTAATTGCATTTAGATATTGGGAAGGCAGTTGTAGAAGCTGAAAATGTCCTTGAGACTATTGAGGCATAGGTGAAAATGCTTGCAGAAATATTTTGAGGGCTTAATTTATATGTGAATATTTTATGTTACATCAGAAGTTGCTTATAGATGATTTGTCTTCTTTCTTGGGAGTTGTGGGCTATGCTCTGGAAGATGATGTTGACAAAGAAAATAATGGTAACTGAATTTTTTCAAAAGAGGGGTTGGACTGAGTTTTGACATGAGGTTAGGATATGTTCTTAGTTTAGCAGAGCTACTTCAAACATTGCTAATTAGAGAAGCATTAACATAAGAACAACATTTCAAATTCATTGATGTCATCTTGCTAACAGATTTGAAGGCACAGGCCATAATCCCACTGAAAACCAAGAGCTGTTTTTTCCAGAATGGGGAAGGCCCACATGTCCAGACCTGTTTTCATGGCTGGAGAAAATGGGGGAGATGGGAGGGGTAGGATCAGTTCCTAATGGTCATTTTTCTTCCCAGGAGTCATCAGCAATAATGAACTACACAGAACATGTTTGGATCAAGTATCAGACTGGTTTTGGTTTGTGACTCATTTATTGGTGAGAAATAGAGCTTAATATAAAATCTTAACAGTTTTCATGTGTCACATGACACCAATATCACTGATAGGTATTGTCCCAGAACAAGTGGCTACAGTGATCCAGAGACAAAACTGGCCCCTCCCTTGCATTTAGAAGGTTTTAGGCATACCTCTCCAGTTTTTGTCCAGGAGTCAATTTTACTGTGTGCTATAGTTTTGTCATACGAATACACATCAAAATGCTTTTTTTCTTCTTAAGTCAGTGCCCTCAATATTAATTTGCTCGGGCTGGTAAGAGTGTCTCAGGATCGATAGGATATTTTTACTTGCTTTACTTCAGATGTATAACATTCCTAGTGCCTGCACAGCAAATGTCACATTGGCAAGACTGAGAGAACATGATGTATCAAGATGGTTTATTACCAACTCATATGATCCCAGCCCTCCAGCAATCCAGTACCTAGTAAAATTATTAATACCTAATAAAAAGACTTATTGAAGCTCTGAAGCTAGTGATTGTTTTTTAATTACATATTTCTTTTGATTTAATAAGGTAGTAAATATTTTCTTCATCTCTCTTTAAAGAGAAATATGCATTTTATGTACTGGGACCCTTTACATAGGTTATTTATATTCCATGCATAATCATCACCGTATTTACCCTGGGTCACATCAACCTTTTAGCCACCTTTTTGCATTATTTTTGCTATCTTTACAGAACATCAGTTACTTTACAAATTGTAAAAAGAATTCCTTAAAGGATAAAAGACACATAAGTTCCTTCTTGGTGTGAATATTCTGTGGAGTAAGGAGGACCCTTAGACAAGTCATGGCACATTTGTGTTTGCTCCAGCTCACCCCAGTGAAAAGGAAGTGATGGGGTTGGAGGCTGCACGTGCACTCACATTTAAGATAGTACAGCAGCTGAACCACTCAGCTTCTCTCTTTTCGCTGTCACACATGCCAGTGTAGCTGCCTTGTCTTTAGCTAAGTCACTCCTTGAACCAGGCATATATAGGCACATGTAGCCTCACACACTCAGCCCAGTCACAGCTCCACATGAGAAGGTGTCCATGCCCATGCTGGTCCAGGACATTGCTTTATCCTTTTCCTTTATCCAGGACCAAGCTTTTTTCTGCCCTCTATGTTCTCTATCTATCCAGTGTTACATCCACACGGCAAAATTAAGAGTCTTCTGAAGTGTACAGTGGAGAGAGTGACTGTCTTAGAAACTCATGTACTTCCTAGTAATTGGCTGAATGCCAGGATGAGGTCAAGTGAAAAGTGTTAATTTTGTGGTTATGTAGAAACAAATTCAGCATCCCAAAATGTGCTGTTGGTCATGCTTCTCTCTCGTCCATCTTGATGCTATCAGTAAGAACATGGACCTCCACTGGAATTTTGGCTTATGCAGGCTCTTTATATCCAGAGGTATTTCCAGTATGGACTCCACAAACTCATGGGAACACATTGCTAGGATTCCCTCTACAGCATCGGCCCCCAGTAAGTTGCATCAGCACTTTCATTGCCAGATGGCAACAGGAAAACAGCCAAGAGCATCATGGGGACAGGGACAAAAGTAGGAGAAAAGTGTGGGAAATTTCTTTTCTGAACAGAATACTGAAGAAATTATTCATGCAACTTTACCCTGAAAATAGTCAAGAATTCTAGGTAGTTTGGGGACTTGGTACCAGTTAGTATTTGATTTTTTTTCACATAACCTGAGAATCTACGATAACCCTTCTGGTTTGGTTAAACCTGCAGCTTTGAATTCAACCTTCCCAGTTACAAACCTCCTTAAAAGAAATAAACCTGTTAAACAGCAAAGTGTGCAGTGTGTTACTGCAAAGAAAGAGCTGTAATTGCAACCTGTCGCTAGGGATTATTTGAAAAACCTAGCATGCACTAAGTAGACATTCTGCCATGCTATAGACTGTAAACATAGTCCTTGTGTTATCCTCCTCACATTTTCTTAGGAGAGCAAAAGTTGCATGGCAAAAGTGCTTATTTAACTGTGGCACACACAAGACATGGCATGGTGGGTTGGCCATGGCTGGATGCCAGGTGCCCACCCAAGCTGCTCTATCACTGCCCTCCTCAGCTGCACTGGGGAGACAGAATGTAACTAAGGGCTCGTGAGGAGGGATAAGGGCTGGCAAAGATCAGCCACCAGTAACTGTCATGGTCAAAACAGGCTCAGCTTAAGGAAAATTAGTTTAATTTATTGCTAATTGAATCAGAGTAGGGTAATGAGAAATAAAACCAAAAGGGGGTCACAAGTCCTGCTGGCAAATCTGCTCCATGTGGCCACCTTTCTCCATGTGTTCATAGGTCCTACCTGGAACCTTTTCTGGCACAGGCTTCCCACAGGGTCACAATATCCCTCAGGCATGGAGTCCTCCAGCGACTGGAGGTGGACTTCTGCTCTAGAGTGGACTCCCATGATCTGCAGGGAGGCATCCTGCCTTACCATGGCCTACACCAGACGCTACAGGGGAAACTCTGCTCCGGCATCTGGAGCACCTGTTCCCCCTCCTTCCTCATGGACCTTGTTATCTACAGAACTGCTCCTCTCGCATAGTCTCACTCCTCTCTCTGGCTGCAGCTGTACAGGTGTTTTTACCTTTTCTTAAATCTATTATCCCAGTGTTGCTGATGGGATTAGCCTTGGTCAGCAGTGGGCCGATTTTTGGAAATGATGTTGGATTTATCAGACAATGGGGAAGCTTCCAGCAGGTTGCACAGAAGCCAGCCCCGTAGTCTCTCCACCACCTAAATCTTGCTACATAAACCCAGCAAGCATGGATAGGTACCAGGGCATAAAATATATTAACATTGCAAAATACGTGATTGGAGCATCTCACCGTGTTTCTACTAGTATATAGCCTCTTTAGGGTTTTTTGCTTTGTTACTCTACTTAATGGTCAGATTACTGGTTGTATATGCTGAGACATAATCACTTCAGATGGGATTAATTTTGTGTGCCTAAGGCCACCTTGAAACTGAGGGCTGCAAACTCAACAGCACATCCTGTCTGTAAATGTCACACCCAGCCCAAAGCTCCAAGTCTCTGCTGCTGGCTTCCCTTTACTCCATGAGACATCTTTACACATATCTTATTTTTCCTCTAGGCCCACACAGCTACAGTGTTTACTATGACAGAAAGTAAAGCCTCTTTCTCCCCACTTTTCCCATACCAAGCTGTATGGCTGGAGAGTGGGCAAAGTAATAGGTCATGGTGAAGTGATGAGGTGCAGTGCCCAGCTACTGCTTGCAGCAGAAACCAAAATAACAGCCCTCAGTATTTAATGGAAAAAAACCACAAGGAAGAAAAGGGAAAAATGGTTTCTGTTGAAGTTAATGGGGTATTGCCTCAGAAAACTTAGAGGGTTTAATCCTAAGTTAATAGGGGGAAAAAGAATATATATACACTGGAAGAAAATCAATAATGAAGCCAAATACCATATTTTTCTGGATTCTTTATTTAAATGCAAAACTATTCTCTGGTGACCCATGTCCAAAGGAAGAACATATCTCTGGTCTGACAGGCAGTCCTTGGATGGCTCACAGAGCAGTGTAATTCTCTAGGCTACAGTGACAAAAGACAAGCCACAGACTTTGCTCCATCCCTTAGGAAGTCTGTCTTCCCTCTGCTTTTTGATGCAGAAACAGCACATGAAGAGAGAACAGCCTCATGGTTCAGGCACAGCTGTAGCCATCAGCAGTGCTGGGTCTTCATGGTCAGCTGCCGATCTGCTGCCTAGAGTTGAGTTGTACAGCTGCAATCTCTGCCTTTTGCTGCTACCTACCTGAACGGCACAAACCCCTCTCCGCGGCAGTTTTGAAGCTATGTTACTAAGGCAATGCAAAGAATTTTAAAAATCCCTCTTAAAATTCCTAACTAGTGCCAATGCATTATAAGAGGCTTTCTTCAGGCCACTCTTTTACTGCTGTTTGGTCAATTAGGGTAAATGAAAAGACAATGCCTGTGATTTTCCGCTCCATCCTTTTAGTTTCACATTAAGGTAATAGTGCAATTAACACTTGGGGCTTCAGCCCCTGCACCTGCTAAGCTGGAGGAGCAGTTGTGGCTGGGCCACTGGGCAGGCAGAGCCGGGCAGCCTCCGTGAGCAGAGGAGGCAGAGCTCTGAGCCAAGCTCCCGAATGCGCAGCCTGGGCGGGGAGGCTCTTTGATGTGCACCGAGATGCAAACAAGAGGTTGAACCTCAGTAATAAATAGCAACACTACATAGTAATAGCTGGGACTTACTAAGTGTTTCACTCTTATATAATGCCAGTCATTTTGCAAATGCTAATCTCTGCTATTAAGTGTGCATACTGTGAGCTTATTAATTACTTTAATTTTTTTCTGTTTTTCTTTTTTTAACCTGGAGCTGTTCCTCACTCTAGCTCACAACATAGCCCACACCTAGTTACATGAACGTTAGTACCTAGATTTTGATGGTGCTGGCAATGGAGGTAAGGGAAGGGAGGACTTTGCACCGGTGGAGTCCTTGAAGCCTTCATATTGTTAAACAACAGGTTTAGGCAGAATTATATTTAATTCCTCACTCCCATATTTAATTCCTAACTCGAGCAATGCAGTTGTGATTAAGATTTTACTGCCTTTCATTACAGTCTCGCTCCCCAGAGTTGTAAGAACAATTAAAAGGCCTTTTTCCATGCCCTTGACATGACCCTTTCAAAAGTAGGTTAGGGCTCACCTTTCGCCTTCTCCTGCTTCACTGCTATTAAAGACAGGATTGAATTTTACAGCCACTAGATCTACTTAGAGCTACACTATGATTCATAAATTCCCCGAGGCAGAGACTGGAACAGATCTGTTGCTGGTATAAACTGGCACAGCTCCACTGATTTTGACAGTAATTTGCACCACCTCACCTGCACATGTTTTCCAAGGCACCATGTTAGCATTCGAGCAGTAATAAAATGAATGGGTTGTAATCATGAGCGCTGTACTTGTACTGGCTACAGCAAAGATACATGAGGCATGGGTTTGACTCCGTATTTCTTTGGCTGATGGGGAAATCATGGTCCTACAGATAAACAATATGTTTTCTGTTTGTTCTTTTATCAATATCTGGGTAGAACATATGGAGGAGGTTTTGAAAGCTTTCTTCCAAGCAAGGTTGTTTTCCACTTCTGAACTGCCAATTAACCATGAGAAATCCGTTCACTGGAATGACAGAACGAGCAAGATGTACAGCAGGAATAGTATGGTCTGTTGCAATAAATTACAGGTTTCTTTTTCATGTGCAGCAGTAGAGGCGGCACTGATGCAATTAGCTACAGCTGGTTATAGAAAGAAAACATGCATCTGTAGATGGCTCAGGCTGGACGGAACTGAGATGTGTTCTCTGGAATTTATCACCGTAGAGAGAGCGAGGAGGGGGGTGGGAAAACAGCAATATTCATTCCTGGCTACAACAAACTTTAATAACCATTATTTCCCCCCTGTTAAACTAACTTAACCTAATAAACACATTTAGTCCATTACATAGCAATTAGCAAATGCATCTAGGTCATCACAGATGCTCCAAAGGAAGGATATGAAGGGTCCATTTTCTGGAATAAAGGATTTGAAATAATTATTTTCTGAAGTAAAGAGCTGAAGTGTGCCATATGCTGTATGCCCTTTTACCTCTAGCCTTCAAATATCCCATTTAATTTTGTTGTAAGAAAGGCTTGGGATTAATTTGCCAGCAAAGCTCTTGCTGAAGGCTGTTCAGAATTTGCATGTTCCCAGGTATCACAGTTTCCAGAAACAGACGTACAGAGGATGTAACATACATACATGATTTTTAGCACCAGACTCACGGCATAGCAGAGCTTCTCTTCACAAATGTCCTGGTTACAGATTTATTTTGTCTCTGCCCATTTTTCCTGCCCCTTAAAAAAAATATCTCTGTTCATTCACTGTTTTCTACCATACTCCTCCAACAAAGCATATGTTTATCTTTTTTTCCTTTGAGAATCATTGAGGCAACAAGTTTCCTCCAGTAAAGCTGCACCTGAATGTTTTCCTTTGCCCAGTAAGTTTGAGCTAAAAAGAATTATAAAAATAATGTGTTTTTTTTGTCTGAGGCTTGCTTTCCCTTTTCAATTTCCCTTTCCCCCATTTTTTTTATTTTCATGCTTCCATAAAAAATAAAATGAAACAAAACTTTTCCTCTGAAACTGTCTGTGGCAAGGTTTCTTCTCAGTCTCTTGCTTTGTTTGCCTCTCTCATTGCTCTAGCCCTCATCCTTTATATAATATTATCTGCCAAGGTCAGGTCTGACAGAAAGGAGTGAGAGATCTGCCAGACCAATTCTTTCTGCTGTTGCTTGCAAGTGACGTTGAGCAAGACTTGGTTGCAAAAAGCATATTTTCTCAAAATTTAAGTTGTTCTGCCACTACACCTCAGTTTCTCATTATCTGGCAATCCTACAGCTCATCTTCTCCTGTGGAAACATCTTCAATAGCTGCTTCATCTTCTATGCTTTGCAACGTACTTAAATTAGTGAGTTAGGTCTTTTCCATTTCTGTTATGCAGGAAACACTAAAGTCTGGGGAGTATGAGAGAATGATAGCCATGAACATTAGTATTTCCCAACAGGGCATAATATTTTCATCCTTCAGTTCTACTAGAATCCTTCCATGTATTTGAATGGTAGAAGGAGTTTTCATGGCTTCAGCATCATAAAAGCAGCTTACTCAGCTATTTTTTGCAATTGTTCTGGGTCAAAATACCATGGTGATGGCTAGTTTGTCCTTTCTTAGAGTAAACTCAGAACCTGGGTTGAAAATATCACAGGGTGGGAATAGAGAGGTGACCTTGAACATTGGTATTTAAGCCCAAAATTCGAAAGGGACTTCTGGACTTTTATCCCATGCTTAATCTGTGTCTAAGCTGACAGTCCAGCAAAAAACCACAAAGGAGATTACACCAAATGCAGCATGTTCACTGATTTACCACTTATTTTCAAAGCTGTGTTTAAAAGTAAAATGCCACTTCTTAGACTTCATCCCTTGTTACATAGCCTGCTTTAATGTTCCATCAAAACAAAACAACTGTTCCCACATTAGGCATACATTAGCTATGGAGGAAAAAAGGAAAAACATTTTATTATTACATGCTTTGAAAAAGGAAAGGAGCCAGGGTGTGTGCCTAGATGACAAATTTCTATAATCTCCACACCTATAATTTACTTCAGAAATGTGTGGTTACCTTAAAGAAAAGAGGGATCTTCCCAGCTTGCCAGTGTAATGAATGATTCAGGTGTGAATGGAAACACATGAAGGGAAAAATAAAGATCTAAGGAAGACAGAGTTTTAAAACTGTAAGGCTAAACAATGTCTCCTCAGACCTCACCCACTCAAATTCCTGCCCCACAACTCAGCAAAAGGAGACAAACTGTCTTGATACTGGCACCCTACTGCATTCAAATAATAAAAAGAAAAAGCAAATATTGAAACCCACAGGACAGATGTCAAAGGAGACATTTGAAGCTCTCAGATCATCCTGTAAGTTGAAAACAGATTTGACAAGCTTCAAGCTATTGAAAATGGATCCAAGGAAGACTTGAGGCTGCTGCCAATTACTCTCCTTAATTGCAATCAATTTCTGTAGTGTGCTCACCAGAAGGAAAAAAATACCACCCCAACTTTTGTATTGGAGATGGAAAGTACAACCTGTACTCATACATTTCATTTGTGATACTGAATGCAGAAGATGTTCAGAACACAGGGGAACTGTGGCTACCTAATTTGCTCATGAACAGAATACTTTATACCAACTGCTCCCAAAAAGGATAATGAGAAAGTCTGTTTTCCTCATTACTCACTTTGGAACCAATCTTTATGAATACCACTAGTAATGGAAGACTGAAGTGAGTCCAAATAGTGAGTCCACTTAAAGTGACAAAAAAAACCCCCATTTTCCATATCACAAATTGGCAGTGCATGCTGATGTACTTGGTTTGGATATTGTCTTCAGGGCTTGTCCAAGAATTTGGTAACAAGGAAGAATAAATCCATCAAGCCAGGTATAAAGAAGCCCAGCAATGTGACACATTTGTTTAGCATTCCAGGAGACCCTGCTTCAGCTGGCTTCAGCTGTCTTGAAGCTGGTTGTCTCAGGCTGAGCTAATCACCTGAGGCTCTTTCATCAATAGCAGCACTTTCAGGTTTAGGACACCCTTCTCAGATATCCTTCAGGATGAAATCAGCTTTCCAGAAATGCATGTGTCTCTCTGCTGAATATGGAGGCAGTTTGGGCTGACAAGGTTAGGCTGAGGCTGCAGTTCAGCTGTACAGCAAATACTGCCTGAGGGCTCCAGCCTAACTGTGGTCACATGTTTTGATGGCTCAATTTTTTATCAGTGGGTCTTGCGCCAGACCTGGCATTATCCACGCTCTTGCAAATGGAGAAAGCCAACATAAAAAAGCATAAATGTAGAGCATGGGCTCTGGCTAACTTGATGGAAAAGAAAAGCTGCACCTGCATGAGATGAGGCTCAGGTTTGGGCACTCCATAAGGAATAGGGATGGTGAAACACATCCTGGGGCACTGGCATTTTAGCTGTCAGAGAGCCAAAGGCCCTTGAGGGAGCAACATTTCTCTCGGAGGGAAATGGGTCTGTGGCGTTCCTGTCCCTCTGGGCTTGGGTGGCACAGAGCCTCTCTGTGCATCTTTTGGGAGAGGGAATGAAGCGCTCAGGCTGGACTGTCACTGGTGGGAGATGGCTGCTCTCTCACCAGGCAGTAACACCAGACCTCCTCTCCCCGCCTCCTGCAGCTGGGTTCATGCCTGAGTTTCTGCCTTCTCCACGTGAGAGAAGGGCAAGAGGAAAGGAGCAATCAGCTCTGTAAGATTTTGGGCCCACAAGCAATTGACTCATGTCATCCATTCCTTTGATGTACTGGGGCTGTTTGTGGAGGCAGATGATCACAGCTCAGCCCTGGACAAACTGATTGTTTCAATCAAAGATTTAAATGAGTGCCACATGCAAATACAAGGAAATAAATCTGAGCTGCAGAGCAGGCTCCATCCTCCTGGGACCCCCTAAGCACCTGGTGACATGGAGGTGCTGCAAGGCTCTCCAGCCATTGGGGATAATTCCTTCTTCAGCTCAGCCCATGCTTCTGACCTTTTAAGAAAATTAGGAGCCCAGGGCTTATGTTTTAAAGCAAATTTTACAAGTTCCATTGTCAGCTTGGGGCCTCTCTTCTGCAGGATGTTGTCAGAATAGAGTTACAGACCCATCCTGCGGCCAAGTGGCACAGGGGCAGCTCTCAGGTGCTCCCTGCTTGGTGTGCAGGTGGGTTTCAAACTCACTGTAAGGAATTCCTACCTGTCTCGTGCTGGGTGCCTGAGGGTCTGGATCACACCTCAAGCAGGATCTTGACTCCAGTCTTGTAGGTCTCAGTTCCTCATGGGTAGTTTTCTCAGAGTCTACAGCAGTGAGAGTCATGAAAACAAGGGACAATAATACAGTCCTTAGAGTAAGACATCTGTGGAAGTCCCATGAGACAGCTTGGTTGTGAGGAGAGGAAATGCCACTTGTACATCCAGAACTCTTGTTAACTTACAAACAGCAGTGTAATAAAGTGTTCACTCATTTCGTGTGACCGCACAGCCCAGAACTGCAGATATTGCTGTTCAGTTCTAAGAGAAGCCTGATGGTACTTGCATGCAATTGCTTTTCATGTCCTTCCTATCAAACCGAAGTATTTGATATCTATTTGAATGTCATGACAGAGTCCAAGTAGCAAATTGAAGGTCAAGAACAATTGAAAAGAGGTTGCTTCTTTGTCCAAATGTAGGCAACTCTGCCTGGTAGGAGCTTGTCTTTTGTGCTTCCAGTAACTTAAATGGGCTTGAGAACTATCTGTACTGCTACGAAGTTGCTACTCCTCACCTGAGCTGTCCAGAGATGATTCATCTTTTAAAGCATGTTTTTGTATTTGTGATATCCAAAGAAAAGTTGCAAGCTAATTTGGGTAGAAAGTTTTGCACTGCTTTTAGGAATGTGAAGCTAAGTTTTTTAATCCTGGTCTGGCCTTTGTAAACTCGGCGAAAGCAAAAACACACATGGCAAGAATAGCATCATACAAATCCCATTTTAGTTGATTCCAGTATTTATCAAACATCATGCCTTCACTCCGTAATAAATATCAAGGACCAGAAGCATAAGAATAGGTGGAGATAGAGGAAAATATGCAGGAGGCTTCAGATATGCATACATGAAAACATGTAAATTTTAATGTAATCATGTAATATAAAGGACATTACTGATTTCATGTGAAGGGGAATTGGGTTCTGAATTTAAGCAAGCTGTTCTTGTTCAGGTCTCAGACTTTGGAACCATCCAATTACATCAGGTTCAGGCTTGTGCTTGAGTGCTTTTCTACCTTTTACTGCTCAATAAAACACTTTGGAGATGTGAACAGGCTATGGTGTGAATGTAGATATGCCTTTCTGAGTCAGCAGATAGCCTAAAACAATCATTCCAGAGCTGCAGCTCTTTCCCTCCATCTCTAGGAGCTATTCACTAAAATTTTTACTGTCTTGAGAGGCTGCTGACACAATCTACCCTGGGAACACTGTGCAGGAGAGAGGAAGAAAGACAATACTGTGTCCGTCCTTCCTAAGCAAGTAGAGCCTTACCTTCTGCTGGCCAGGCAAGGGATGCTGCCAGACTAGCATTTTTAAGAGGAAAGACAATTATGCTGAAACTTCTGCCAAAGGAGAAGTATCCTACACCACAGCTTCTGTTTCTCAAACAAAACCCCCAGCCACTATCACACCATCTTGTTGAAGTCCTGGTGTGCTGTTCCATGTCCTGTTGCTAAACACAGCTCTCTGGGACAGATAACAACAAACAAACATTTGTGAAATCACAGTCAGAACTGTAAGTTCATCCTTGCTGTGCCACTTGTGTAAGACTTCCAGCCAGCATCATGTTTTGCCCCAGTACAGGGTTCTGCCCATCTTGAGGAGCCCACAGGGCTGAGGCCTACTTATGACAATAACATTTGGCAAATTAATGTTCCACAGTTTCTCCAGCACCTCTGCTCACAGTGTGGCAATTTCACAACAGTGTGCATGTAAATAAACATCAGAGCTGATCTGAGCTGTCTGAGCAAACCTCTAGCCAGAAACACCACACTTTATTGGAGGAAGCCACTTAGGCTGTCATGCTAATGATATGAAAACAAACACAGCATTGTGAGGCTTAATATTGGGGAACACTTGCCTTTACTTTGCTGAGCATGTGTGCGTCTCATATGAAAAAATAACAACTAATGGATTATTTCTAATGATATTTCTTTCTTATGTTTTCCTCTCACACTCCAGTTTTACCCTCCTCAGACTTGAAAGTTAATATTGAAACATTGGCATATTTTCATTTTTTTTACTTCACCTTCTCTGACTTCTCAGTGCATAACCCATCTTGTGCAGGGACTGTGTGTGTACAAACTTCATGCTCTTCAGAAATATCTTATGACAACAATATCAGCTCTGGCTCCTGAAGGAATGCATGGTCCTCATGGAGTGAGGCAAGGGGTACAAAATGCAAGTACTCTGCACAGAAGGGTGGCATAAGCAGCATGCTACTGCTAAGGTGACATGAAGCTGTGAATTTAAGTGAGACGCAACCTTATGAGTATGGTCTCAAGCCCCTTGGAGGGGCAACACAGATCCAAATGCTGCATGCATACACATGACTGAGCTTTAAAGCTATGCCAGCAGCAGAGGAGCTGCTCCATCTTCCTGATTTGCAAAAAGCTCTCTGACATGGAGATCCATATCCACAGCTCAAGTCTTGAGGAAAGATTAGTACCAGGCCTCATGCATGAATTCATGAATTCAGCATGTTAATATCCGACTTTTGAGATTCACAGTGGCTATGAGCTTGCAGTGTTGGTTGGAAGCAAAAGCAGATAGTAGCATGGGACTTCTCAGGATAATTGGTGTATGCATGAAGAGGGGGATTCACTGCATTCAACTGCAGATACTTGCAGTGCGGCAAGTTCACCGCAGACAGTGAAGAGTAAATAGATACTTCTGGGGCAAGGTTAATCTTGTTCTCACGTAGATATCTAAAATAGGTCAGATGAATCATCTCCTGTGAGTATTTCTTTCCGCTGACTTTAAAGAGAGCATGGCCTTAGATGTAGACCTCTGTATTACAAATGTCTAGAGTGAGGTGTAAAGAGTTCATCAGAAAAATATTCACTCCGGATGAATGTGCAGAAGCAGGCTCTAAATTTAAATGTCAATATTTAACGCATAGCAAAGAAATGTAAATATATATTCAGGTTTGAACTGTAGATATTAATAAATCTTGATTATAATCTCTAGAAGAACAAACACAGAAAATCAGCAGTGTGTTTCCTTATCCTAGGTCAATGTCCTTCCAGAGGTTTGCTACACTTTCCCACTGAGCAGCAAAGGAAGCAGAGGAAAGGGTTATAGCTGTGTGCCTCTCCAGGACTGTGGGTGTCAGTGGGAGCACACCTCTCTCTTGCCATGTGACAACCTCCGCTCCTCTGCCCAGGGCTCCCCCAGCTTACACCAAGGGCTGGATGTGTCACCAGCCACCAACATTCCACCTGCTGTGAGATGCCTCAGTATCACCAGGGCTAATGCCATCAAGTTGGTGGCTGCCTGTTGTGATATGACCATGACATCGACAGGGCAGATTCATCCCTGTGACATGGCAATTCCACCTTCCCAGCAAGAAGAAACAAAGCAGGCAAAACCCCAACAATTGATAATGCTGAGAGGGAAAGTAATGCAAATGCTGCAGTGATTCAAGATTAAAGAAGAATCAAAGCAGTGGGTCCTACCTGCTGCCCAATTTTAAATATTTGCGTGGTACTTGTTGCCTATATTTGTATGTTTGAAGGCTGAATTCTAGAAGAAAAGTGTTTGTCAAACTGACCAAAGGTAATAGTTCACACCGTTGTAATTAAAGGCATGTCCAGTACTAAACCCTGCACCCAGGAGTGGCTGACCGTGATGAGGAATAGCAACAAATAGCAAGACTCCTGTCTTTACCTGAAAGAGTCCAAGTTG
This sequence comes from Anomalospiza imberbis, assembly GCF_031753505.1. Lineage (NCBI taxonomy): Eukaryota > Metazoa > Chordata > Aves > Passeriformes > Viduidae > Anomalospiza > Anomalospiza imberbis. The sequence goes on from NC_089683.1 coordinate 44,152,625, forward strand.
CAAAGTGGATCTTGCTTACTTTGAGAGAGGCAACTGGAAGCCATCCTGCCTGAGGAAAGAAAACCAGAATTTCCTTCATTTTATTAAATGAAGGGAACTCAAAACTGTGAATCTCCAGGAGAGATAGAGTGTTAATCCTCCTAACTTTATCAGATCCTCCACTAGTTCCTCCTTGTTTGGACTTATGTCTGCCACCTCCTCGTTCCTTCCAGACACTGCCAATGCCTCTGAGTGGTATGACCACATTTTTCTGCTATGAAAATCCCAGAGCCTGGCTCCCAAGGGATCTTGCTATTGAAAATGCCGTGTTGGTCTTCTTGGGTTTGGGTTTCTTGTTGTTTGCCTCTGTGAGCTGTTTATTAAATAATCAAATAACAGCATAGTAAATAAATAATGTCTTGCTTCATAAGGGCTGAAATATGCAAGTAGTAAGTAAGCCTTCTTAGATTTTACAAAATTTTAATAAGTCAAAAGTAATACAAAATGTGTGGCGACTAACACTTGAGTGAAAAAACTTCGGGATAAACCACTGGAAATTGGAATGGTTTGCTTCCTGTTATGTACAAAATGGCTGCAAATGAGCTATTGAAGTCTCTCAAATGAATACAGATCTTTTTGTGTTTGTTTGTTTCCAGTTAGAGGTATCCAGTCACTCAAAAGACCATGTGCTATATAGCCTCTGCAGGGTTTGCTTTGTAGTACAGATAGTGCCTAACCACTACTTTCCTCTCTCTTGATCACTAACGAAAACAGACCATATAGAGATGAAAGTGTTCTAAATCGGTGTTCTGTGTCATTTCCCACTTACTTTGCACTTTTCTGACAGCTGAAAGGCTGCAATAAATTGAGTGCATGCACACCCACAGAGAATGACAGTACAACCATAACCTAGTATCTCAGGACATGCATTTTTTTCCCCAAGGAAGTATATTGAAAAATTATCAAAACAGGGGATATCTTGGTGTTTTCTACTGTGATTTTAACATTTTTGATCAATATAATTTCTTTGAGAACTGGGTTTTCTTGCTACTTTTAAAAAACCCAAGGACAACATTTTTAACTAAAGTAATTGAAAACAAATATGATACTATAACTAAATAAGAGTTCTATATTAGCACACATGAAAATAAAAATCAGGCATGTAATGCGAGAAGATATTCCTCCTCTTTTTCTCCTTTCCTTCTTTCTTTCTTTCTTTCTTTCTTTCTTTCTTTCTTTCTTTCTTTCTTTCTTTCTTTCTTTCTTTCTTTCTTTCTTTCTTTCTTTCTTTCTTTCTTTCTTTCTTTCTTCCTTCCTTCCTTCCTTCCTTCCTTCCTTCCTTCCTTCCTTCCTTCCTTCCTTCCTTCCTTCCTTCCTTCCTTCCTTCCTTCCTTCCTTCCTTCCTTCCTTCCTTCCTTCCTTCCTTCCTTCCTTCCTTCCTTCCTTCCTTCCTTCCTTCCTTCCTTCCTTCCTTCCTTCCTTCCTTCCTTCCTTCCTTCCTTCCTTCCTTCCTTCCTTCCTTCCTTCCTTCCTTCCTTCCTTCCTTCCTTCCTTCCTTCCTTCCTCCCTCCCTCCCTTCCTTCCTCCCTCCCTCCCTCCCTTCCTCCCTCCCTTCCTCCCTTCCTCCCTCCCTTCCTCCCTCCCTTCCTTCCTCCCTCCCTTCCTCCCTTCCTCCCTTCCTCCCTTCCTCCCTTCCTCCCTTCCTCCCTTTCCTTCCTCCCTCCCTTTCCTTCCTCCCTCCCTCCCTTCCTCCCTTTCCTTCCTTCCTTCTGTCCTGTCCTTTCTTCTACCCTCCTGTCCTCCTTCCTTCCCTTCCTGCTCCTCTTTCATTCTCCCATTCTTTCTGCTTTTTTTTTCCTCCTCCCCCTCTAATTTTGTTTTGTAGGTAGTTGGAGATCTGTTTTATTTTAAAACAATGAAGAAGGCAGAATCCCCTGAGGTAAATTCATTGAGTACTGGGAGGTCTTGGTAACACAATTGAACTGGCACCAAATCAATAAAAACAGAACAGAAGAAAAAACAATAATTAAAACATTCTGTCAAAAAAATGGAGCAGTAATTAAAAGATGCAAACTATTGTTTTGCTACACTAATTACATTTTAATTTTCAATAGCTTGCTGAATAGTATAAAAGCCCATGCCTATAAAATGTCCCAGTGACAGTGCTCTTTCTGCAACTAGCGTGATAACAGTGTTTATGTGCTGTAACAGAGTGGTATGTGCTTTCAACTCTGTGTGCGTGAAGCTAGCTTCCTTGTAAGATAGCATGACAACAGTTTCTTTTTTTTTTTCTGCTGTGGAAAATTATTACTCAACACACATACACTCACACACACTCGCAGACGTGTGCGCACATCTACACGCACACAAAACCAGGCTCAGTCCAAGGGAGACGCTGCTCAGGGCACTTCTATTGACCTCAGTGGGAATTCTGTGTGTGGCACAATAGCAGGCTGCTGGCCTGTGTGAATACTGTACTTAGGTTTAGACCATGTTGTTTCCTTCACATGGTATTGAAGGATGAAGAGAAAAACAAATTGAATTTTCCCATTAATATACACCATTTGCAAACCTTACACATGCAACTTTTTAGGCAGGGTCCTGAGGACTTTTCTCACAGAACAGCCCTTATAGATTTCACTGGTAGATACTCATACATAAAAGAAACATAATAAAGCCCATATTCTGTACAGTTATGAATCATAGTAGTCCTGAAAAAAATTACATAACTCATTTAGCTGCTTTTGAGAAATTTCCATAAGCAGATTTACGAAAAGCTCCAAATCAAGCATACATGTAAAGGAGTTTGTTATTGTTGTTTGCAGCAGCTCAACGCAAAGTCAAGATATCCAGATGACTTCTGACAAAATCTGGATCCATTAGCTACAATCTGTTTCTCCACAGCTGTAGTTTACACACTCTGCCTTTCATATCATCCTATTTGAATGATAGAGTTCTTCCAGAAACAACATCCCATGTGTTTAGGCATGCCCCAAAAACAATAGATCCCTTCCATCAAAGTGGGAGTGGTGGGGAAATAATTTCTCAGTAACTAATCCCTGGATTTCAGATGTATGAAATCAATGAAATGTCTCAGTCTATGAAAATGGTCAGCACTGCCAAACAACATTTCACAGCTGCATAACTTTTCTACATTACCAATTTAATTTGAAATTATTTCAAAATAATGTAAATATATTCTTTTATAATATGAAAAATAAAGACTGCACCAAATGATGGAATAAAAACAAAATCCTTCATAGCACTGCAGCCAGAAGCACAAATACAGAGGGCAATGTATTTTAAAGAGAAAACACTGAGCAAACATTATCTATGTTTTCACCAGTTTGCAGTTTCTTTCATATCCTCCTAAATAAACCTCTCAGTTATATGTACTCATTTCCATTCAACTGATAAGGATTAACAAGGTATAAAGCATCAGCCTATTGTCTGGAAATATTTTGAAGATGGAAGCTAACCAGGAGATTAGGACAGCTAGCTAGTCTCAACAGTACCATTTATGTTCAGTGGAAAACTGTAATTACATATTTTCACATACCAAAGTTGCAAAACCAAAACAGATACAAAGCCCAGAGCAAAATCTAGGAAAAAAATTTAAAAACTAAAATTACAATTATCTACTCTGAAAAAACTAGTCCCTTGGAAGGGGTTTTTACGATGATGCAAGAATAAATTGCTTCAATAATTATTTCGTGGACACAGAGTATTCCGCAAATCCCTATTATTACAATGCTAGTGAAATGTCCCGATTTACTGAAATTAAACAAAGACAGATATTTATTTAGAAGTCCTGTAACTGCTACAGCCAGTAAATGTATTTCATCACTGTGATTGCAAAAACAAGTACCTACCAGAGAAATGCAGTTCACAACAACACAGAACTGAATGGAAATAGAAATGTTGTTAATGTTACATTAATGCTCATGGCAGAAGTATTTGACTGAAGAAAAATAAACCAAAATAACTTACTGAGGTTGAGCCATGGATGATTCTCAAGTGACTAGTGAGCTGGGCAGACCCCATGCAGTAGCATTATCACCAGAACAGCTGCCAGGGCACAAGAAGGTGCTGAACAGCTCAGAAGAGGAAGGTGGGGTTGGTGTGGGATGCTAACAGCAGGACTGTGGCCCTGGGGTCACAGCAAGGGGGAAGGAAAGGATGTCCTTATGGCCCTTGGAAGGATGCAAAAGACTCAGGATGCCAGAGTCATGCTATCTCCTTTGCATCATCTGGATGGAGCCACCAGCATATCCTGCAAGTATTTTGCCTCTCTCACTCTACCAGTCTCTGGAAAGTCTGCCTATTGTAGATACAGCCTTTTTTCTTCATGTACAATACACACCTGTTCTAGGGGAGAATGTTGCAGTAGCACCAAAGCTGTAATTCTCTTACCACTCCGGTGTGCTGGGGTTGCTTCAGGATAGAAGGGAAAATAAGATATTTCCTCACAGCAGACACAGTATATGCAGTCAACTTTATATGGATAAGAGTGGAAATCATGCAATGGTTGGTATTTGTGGTAAAATGCTCACACTCCCAAGTCCCACTGTCTGTTCTGGGTAGGTCACTGGATCCACCCTTTCATTAATCTTTGGATACCCGTATCACTTCCTGAGAAGATAGGATCAAAAGCAACATCAAGGCACAAATCTGTATCTACATATTCCTGCTGCACTTGATTTTTTTGAGTATACAAAGGCTGTGGTTTCACAGCTTGGCAGTTATACAGTTATACAGTTGGTATAACCATTATAACTTGGCAAGCACCCTAGAGGTAGAGACAAGCTACTCTGTAGCTGTAACCTGGTCCCAGCCAAATTAACTTTTTTATATCACCAATAAGTCTGTGTCAGGTATTGTCTTCTCAGCTAGGATGGGAATGTCATGGGCAGCAGGAGAGGACAGATATGCTGATGAGCCAAGGTAGGGTCGTTCTCATGTTATATTGCGACTGAGCTGCTACAGTTGTGTGGTCAATGGTCCATGTGTTTTAAAATTAGATTTCTTTCAGATCCTCTGAGTGACTTTTTGAGTTGGAGATGATGATGTGACATAACCACAAACAGCTACTCACAGTGTGGTTTGGATTGTGTTGCCTCCTCCTGCAGATCTCTCTGTTAAAGGAGATGATCAAGGCATTTGTAAATACATTAATAAACTCAGACATTATTATTACACCTTAGAAGCATAGAAATGATAGCTCCCTGCCTTCATTTGGGTAGTTGCCTAATGCTAAAGCCATGAGTTGGGTTTTATACAGCAAGCACACAATTCTGTCAGTTCTGTAACAAATACTGGCTGATGGAATAAGCCTCTCCCTATTGGAAATCCAGTATTTTGAGTGGACAGCACAAAACTAATTAAGCTAGGTGCAAAGGCTAGCATGTATAGCTCTTTTTCTCTATTAAAAGATGCTCAAGAAAGGATTAGAATTCCCACACATTTTTAGTACCCTCCCTAAATATACCTGCCTTTTAATAATTTTTCACTTTTACCACACAGTCCTGTGGCAACTCAGTAGGCATTCTTTAAAGAAAAAGACAGTGTAGCATGTGTAAGGTTACACTACACTGCACATTTATTTTCCCACAGAGCCCAGAGGACTAATGAAATCCTCTCTTCAGTCTCTCTAGTAGTATTATTGTATATCTCTATAACATATGTCAGTCTGTACTCAGCAAAATTATTTCTTGACACATTTTCTGAAATGCCGTATACTTCAGGCAACGACCTACAGAGAAAGAGCAATCTCCCAAGATCCTTGTGATCCTAGCAAACAGCCTATGCCTAAGAAAATAAAAAACCTCGTACCCTTTGCCACTCTGGTAAGAAAGAAATCCCTCTCTATCTCCAAACAGTGAGAAACATCTACCAACCTGCTCTCCCAGTTACTACCAGCAGCAAGTCATTTATGCTGCAGTAAAGAATAAGCTTCCCTGTCCTATTCTCTAAGCTCCGAAATATATCCAGGCAATCTTTACACTGAGAAAAATGTTTTTATCCTTACCCTGTTGCCTGTAAACTCTGAAGTCTGTGATTTGAGCTTCATTATCAATGCAGAATCAAATGCTGAGTCTATCCCAGATAATTTTCATCCCTCTCTGGCTCATGATGGCAGAGTGGTGAACTCGGGGACTGATCAATTTAGGGATTGATGGACAGCAATACTGTCCATCAATACTGCTTTGTAGGACAGCAATACTAATGGCCTTGACTTGGCATGGAAATAAAATTAAATTGAGACATTTGGATTTTTCTTGCTTTGACAATTACAAAGCAAGTGGGAAGTGAAGAGTACTCTAATTTCTACCCGTATTTTTATCTTACCACATTTTTGAGGCTGTCCTGTAATTTATTGCAAGAGCAAAACTAACCATGAAGTCCAACATGGACTAGTAGTATCTAGCAGTGTCTAGATCTAGTAGTATCTAGATCATACAGTGGGCAGCTTCATAGGAAGTCAGTGCAGGCTAATTGGACAGGATTGAGAGAAGTGTAGCAAAAGACTAGCAAAAATTAACCTGCAGTACAAGGTCTATGTTCAGCACAGAAAATAGAAGGCAGAAGATCTGCCTGCTGATACATGAAGTAGTGCTCAAGTGTAGAGCTCAAATAACAGGTTTCAGTATTTGCAATGAAACTACTAGCTCAAATAAATATTAAAACCATTACAGGGGATAAATTCCACAACACAGTGGATAAATTCCTATTTAGTCAATACTTAGTTTATTTCAAAATGAGCATTTCAGATCCTGTTGTACTCCCCCCTTCCTCTGAATACACTGACAGTGGAAGTTGCTAATAAATACAGGCACTTAGGAAGAGGAATTGTGCCTTTGCTGAAGGGTATCTCTTTTCTCCATTATATAGTCAAGGGCATTAGAAGATGCCCCTTGAAATGACTGGTCTTTTGGCTTTATGAAGTGAACACAGTGTTCTCTGTTGAAGAATTTCTGGCCTGACCAGGAATAATAGAAATACTTAGAAGAGATTATGTTTTCTTTGAAAGCGTAAGGCACATTTCTTCTGAAGAAGAATTAAAATATTAATTTGGACTGTGGTTAACATTTATCACCTCTGTGGCAACAATAGCAGTATCCTCATTTTCAATTCTACAGCCTTACAATCAAAAGCTCATTAATAGTGAGTTAACATCTTTTGAGGCTTTCAAATGGCAGGACACGGCAAAAATAGGTGAGGTCACAGGCTTATAAAAAGGTGCAACACTGCCATGAAGAAAGTGCAGGCTGTCTGTTCTGCCAGCAGCCTGTGTCAATCCTCACAGCTTAACAATAACTAGCATTGAGGCTCATTTAACAAAAGAAAATGAACTCTGCACGGGGGATCCTCCTGTGGCATTCAGTGCCACTAATAACATTAGAGACACTCTATTATTTTATCTTCATCATTGGTGAAGTTGTAGCTGGTACATTCTCAGAGGCACCACTCTGCCAAGGTATAACTGACCCTGGGATCTACCATAGTACATCTAAGCAATGAATTTCTGCATTCCGTGTTCTCTGCAATGCTACACCAGAAACATACATAGCAGGTCACATTTAAATATATTTAAATGTAATTCCTGGTGCATTTATGAGTGTTCAAAGGTGCTGACTCCTGCTTTATGTACCAAGAAGGCATAGCAGAGGGAAAGGGCCCTTTTCCCTGTTTGGGATGTTTTAAATCTGTCCAAAAGAAAAAAAATCCCATCTTTTTTTTCAGACCATTTTCCAGGGTTTCTCTAGACACAAATTATTACTAAGATTTAGGTTAATATTGACTTTTCCAATAATTTTTTCCCATTAGAAAATGGAATGAAAACAGCAGGCAGTCTACAGGTAGCAATGACCTTTACTGACTACAACGTAAATCATACACAGAGAAGAAATAATGTGCTTTGTTTTTTGGTTTCTGTTACGAGTCCTGTCTTGCCTTCTTTTTTTTTTTTTTCCTTTTCTCTTTTTGGATGACAATCCTGCTTTTCTTATCTAGTATCACTAATTGACACTGACACAAATCTGGAAAACATACATAAGGTTTTGTAGATTGTAAGGTAACACAAAATAAGATAACATTCAATTATTATCAATTTATTGTTATAATCCAAAGGGAGAGGTGCCAGCCTTATTTTTTTTTATTCTCATTAAAAAAGACTCACAACAATCCTGGTTTAGGATTAAGATTTTGAGATCTGCCTTTTAAAATATATAAATGTATATAAAATATATAAGTATGTAAATAATGCAGAATAAAAACCTCCATAAGAGTGGGTCAGAAACAAAAAGCAGGTATTATTTTTCTCAATGCAAACATGACTTATTCAAACCCTGTCAAAACCTGAGAGCAGAACAAATAAAAGAGAAGACCTATATAGCAGTTACCAGATCCAATAGTCTATGGTATTTCTTATTCCATCTTTAAAAGGTTATATTGTCTCCACCATCACTAAAAGTTTATCTTGATTCCACCCAAATTTTATTTTGGTGTTCATCCAGTATGAAGTGTTTCTCTCAGTTATGATATATGTCTCTTCCTCTAAGAAAACATATTTCCTCCTGAAATACGTGTATGTGCTTTCTCACTTCATGTAGTCTGCGTGATTACATAAGCAGCCTGCCTGTACCTACACTCTTGAACATTTCAACACATCTTTGCAGTAAGGAAGCTGAAGGCAGTGATTTATTTGACTTGTTCCGTTCCCAAATGTTTTAATTCAGGATTAAATGCTGTCACTTTGGTTTACTGTCTTGAAGTTTATTTCCTTTAGCTTGTTCAGAGAGTTCTTGAATTTTCCAGTATTTTGCTGGCTGTCTTGTTCTTCTGGCTTCCATTTCCCAGACCTTGATTAAGACAGCAGCACAGAGGTGAGGGCACTGAGCCTTTTTCTGCCTTTCTAGTGCAACTGCAGTGGTTACAGAGGTAAGAGGTAACTGGACTCAGCCTAGCCCTGGCTGCTGGCCACCATCCTCCCTCTCTCCCTCACCCCTTTTCCTGTCAACCTCTTCAAAAGCTCTTACATGTACTCCTTTAAATGTTTCAATGAAAATACTCTGTATCAACAAAAAATAAGACAATGCAGCTTAGTATTGTTTATATTCATAGGGAGGTCTTCCTATCTGTAGCTGACTTTGGGAAGGCAGAAATGTTTGCTGTCAAGGGGAAAGGTGCTGCAGAGCTTCTAGGTGTGGATTCCCAGAAACAGAGAATAACAGCATGGCTGAGGTTGGAAGACATATCTACCGCGGCTGCTCTACAAAGGAAAAACCCATGTGAACCTAAACCTGGGATGCAACAATCTACTGTTCATTTGGTCCTACCCCTTGATAAAGCAGGGTCACTTAGAACAAGGTTGCCCAGGACCAAACATTGGGATGGTTTTTGAATATTGCCAAAGAGGGGTATTCCACAGACCCTCCAGACCCCTTGGGCCAGTACTCAGTTACCCTAACAATAAAAAGGTATTTCCTCATGTTCAGACAGAACCTTCTGTGTTTCAGCTTGTGCCTGTTGCAGGTGTCCTGTCAGCGGAGTGAGCCTGGCTCTGTCCTCTTCACACACTTGCTGCAGGTGTTTATATACATTGATAAGATCCACCTGAGTCTCCTCTTCTCCAGCCTGAAGTCATAACTCTCTTAGCCTTTCCTTACAGGAGTGTTGCTCTAGTCCCCACTTTTGCTTAGAGAAGGTTTTAGCAGCACCAAATTTGTGCTGTTTGTGCCTCTGCCATTTCTTGCTCCCCCAATTATCATAGTGGCCCTTTGCTGACCTCTTTCAAGTGCACCCATCTCTCTCTTCTGCTGAGGATGCCAGAACTGGAGACCGTACTCTGGCTACAGCCCCAGCAGTGCTGAATGGAGGGGGAGGATCACCTCCCTTGATCTGTTAGAAAGCCTTCTCCTAATGCAGCCCAGAACAGAGTTTACAGTCTTTTCTGTAATGTGAGGTTGCTGGCTCATGTCAACTTGGTGTCTAGCAGGACCTCCAGGTCCTGCTCTTCAAAGCTGTTTTCCAGCTGGTCAGTTCCCATTACATAGTGGCCCATTAGAATAATGTGGATTATTTCTTCCCAGGTGTAGGACTTCACACTTCCTAATGTTGAACTTCACGAGCTTCCTGTCAGCCCATTTCTCCAGCCTGCTGGAGTCCCTCTGGATGGTAGCATGGTCCATTGGCACATCAGATGTTCTGGGCAGTCATTTCTTTAGCTGGCATTGCTGGAGCCAGAAGACATGCATCTGCAATGCACACTCTGCAATCCCTGTGCCATTCCTAGTGCTATCATTTATTCTGGATCAGTTAATTCTGCAGCCTTTGCCTGGTCTGTCTTTGTACTACACACTCTGTAATAGAGTCTAACAGGTATTTAAATGCATGGTGGTTTGTATGAGACATTCTGACAGTTAGGGTATTCTTATATTGAATAATATATACATGGGCCATTATTAAAGCAGTCAGATGGGAAAATAGAATATTTTTATCCTCATTAATTAATTTTTTTTTCTGGTTGGAGTTGATGAGACAAGCTGGGAGAAAGGGGGCTGAAAGGCAGCAAAGAAGTGTTGAACCTGGTGACCTGGACCAGGCCTGCCATGCTACAGCTCACCAAATATCATCGGTGGCACAAACCACATCTTCTCCTGCACAAGTTTAAAAGGTAGTAACACCTGGCACTTGCAGTCAGAGAGGTGTAGCAAGTTTCACTAATCTCTATGTCCACTCCTTTGAGCAGAACTCAGGCAAAACAGAGAGCTGTACTCCTATGATGTAAAACAAAGCCATGTCACTTCTTGTGGCACTGCCCTGAACCAGTCCTTCATGCAGTGACTTTTACATTTTCCTTCCAGGCCACCAGCTGTCAGATGGTAACAATTTCCATCCACTTGCTGACGTGAGCTGGTTTTGAACTTTAATCCAGTCCATGTCTTAACTGTGGTGGCAAACACTTTTTAACTAAAAAGAGCCTTCAAAACAATTTAAAAAAAATAATAAAACCAACAGCCCTTGCTAGCAGCTCAGCTTTTATAAAAGGCTTGACAGATGTAAACAGGCTGAGCAATCACATGAAGGAAGGATGCAGCCATTGCGTGACTGCAGGAGCTTGTGTTTGCTGGGATTGGGGCACCTGGATATTGCTCCACACAACCACCACTCCAAAGGCCAGGGCATGTCCCAGAGAGCTTCCAGTCTGCTCCCACCATGGGGCACAAGATAGATGCTGACTGATGGGGGAGCACAAGGAAACAATGAAACAGTAATGGTCAGCAAGAAGCAGTAGTCTCATCATTAAATCATCTCCATTTACTTTCCTAATATGCTAACATTTTCTGCCACACACAGATCTCTTCCTCCCAGGCAGTAATGAGTGCCTTCAACTCCCAGGGAAGTCTATAAGTATGGAGAGACGTCAGCATCATGCATGAGGTGCTTAGCATTGTGCATGGCAAAGCCTGGAGAGTCAAATCTTGGCTAATTTACATACTCTGGCTTGGAGCAACAGTCACCTCTGTAATGGAAAATTATTATAATACAAGAATACAGCTGGGAAGAATTGGCCATGTTTCTTGGACACAAACAATAGTAGTTTCTTAGTCAAATATACATGGGTAATAGTTAAAACATTGCTCTTGCTACAATTCTGAAAATAATTTCTTTCTTAAAAGTTAGGCCTTCACAGTAGAAAGAATAATACTACCATTTTCTATATGAATATTTTCTGCTTGGGAAGTGGACAAGTCAGCGCAATCCCTGGGTATTTGAGTTTGCTCTTTGCATGTCTTCCATGCAACTAGTTCCTTATATTTTCTTTTCCTGAGTGGTACTCACTGTGGGAACTCAACTGATCATTCACCTTTCTGTGTTCTCCCTGATGCCTGGTGACACCCACACATTGCAGATAAACTGTTTTCACCTTCCACTCATAATCTGGATAGTCTCATTTCTTTGCTGGATAAATTTGGAGTGTTGAACTATCTGACAAGTCTGAGAATTTGTAATAAATTTATTCTACTTAATATCTAGTCTTTTTCTATAGTTGTTGCCATTGTCTGTGCCTTTGGTAAATTTATTAATAATAGGGCTTAATCAAGCATATTAACTCTAGATTCAAAACTAAATGGTTGCAAATTAATTTGAATTACAAAGATTAGCCTTAGGAAGGAAAAATGTGGCTAACACCACAGTCTTCTGAGCTAACCGCACCTTTTGGAAATTCCCAGAGGAGCTGATTCACTGGAATGACAATTACCCCCCTGCTTCCCCCCCTCCTCCTTTTTCTCCCCCCAAAGCACATTGTTTTACAGGAAACTTAATAAAACCCAGTTTGTTAACAACAGTCATTAGAACTTTAGTGAGATTGCTCATACTGATTATAATCTTTGAAAAGCAATTTTTTTTTCATTCCAACAGGATTTCTCTGCTTATTCACACCTACTGATTGGTACGGGAACCTACCCTGAGAAAGGGCTATGAACCCATTTGTACATCAGTGATGTCACTGGGAATTTTCTTGTTGGGTTCAGTAGCACCAAAGTTTATAATATCCTGAAAAGTAATCATAACAGATTAGACACCCATTCTCTTGTTCCTTGCGCACTCAGTTTCTAGCAACAATAGTTTTAATTTTGAGTTGCTAGGATTTTTTTTTTTTTTTAATTACATATTATGAGTCAAAGGATGTTGAATCCAACACTCCGAGGAAACAATGGAGACAGATCCTTCACCCTGGCTAAGTGCCTTTTTGTCCTTCTGTGTGGCTACTTTAATTTGTACCAGAGGCCAGCCATACACACATGCATACACATGTATACACATGAGACCAAGCAAGCCTGAAAATCAAAGGGAAAAAACAAAAATGTTTTACTGACTCTTTTAGCTGCCACTGCCTAGCTTCAGTTTTAACATACTCACCGCATGGAAGAGGGAAAATTTTAATAGCTAAACAGAAAAGGAAAATAATCACCATTAAATTATTGGAGTAGTAGGTATCTTGGGAATACTACAAAGAAAGAAGGAAAGAAAGTATTTACAGAGAATGATCAATGCTGTAGCAGTTTGCCTGGCCAACTTAGTCAATCACAATTAATGCACAGACGTTTTTGATTGCAATGGCCCTCTCCTTTTCATTAATTTCCACTCTTCAGCTACTTTCTTTCCTGTGTTTATATTCTGGCTCGCTAAACTGATTCGTTTTCCTGGATGTAAAGCTACAATACAATACTTTGTAACCTAGTACTGTACCCTACATATTTGCCACAAGTATGTAAAATATGGTAGGAAAGCAATATTTTCTACAGGGAATAAAAGCAACAGTGTTAGCTGTCTGATAAAATCATATTTACAAATAGTCACAGTTTATCATTACTATGAGTCAAATGTCCTTCCTATCTTTCAATTGGGAAAGCAAAGACATTTGCCCATTTTAGGGAGAAGGACAATTTTAAAGCTGGAAAAGACTGACAAAAACCATAGTTCAGTTCAAACCACTTTTGGGAAAGTCCCAGAATGCTGAATCACTGGGGTGGGCAAATGCCACCCTCTTCAGCTGAACAATCAGAGATTCTAAAGACAAGAAATGTATGCATGCTTAAAGAAAGGAAATGCAGCTTTACTGTGACTGTTTGTTTTGAGAGTAATTCCCGAGAAATCATTTTCTGTTCATAAGGTTGTTTTTTTTTTTCCTCTCAACCTCACACTCATGAGGAACGGAACTAACCACAGAGATTTCTAAAAGTTTGTCAGTGACCCCATATTTTCCCCCACCAAAACACTTTCTGCAAGGCTTTTCAACCCTTGGACCCAGCTGCCAGGCAGGGTTTTTTTATGTCATTTAACTCCCCTATCATGTAATCCCTTAAGCATATGCATTATTGCATTACCTGAGAATGTCTAATAAATCCAGACATCCCAATGAAGTCAATTACTTGAATGCCAACAATTTTGGGGCCTCAGCTTCTGGAATTATTTAAATTTATATCATGCTGAAAATCTAATGTATTTTTCATCTGCATCTACCACACTCCTTAAACAAACAAAACTGTCAGTGGTTTCTTTGATAGGATGCTTGCTTCCCCATGACAGTGTTCCTGTAGTGTTGTCCTCAACAGTGGGATCAACTTGCACCTTTAGTTTGAGTCCACAGCCCTGTCCCATGAGACAGCAAGTGCACATCACTAACACAGTAGAAAAGAGCTGGATTTGGACATTTTTCTCAAGCCTCAAAAGTCCTAAGAATACTTCTCTTTCATGAGTCTGTCAGATGGTACAATATTTTATCTTCCAGTGGTCCTCCAAACCCAAGTGATAAGGCCTTTCTGTAGAGACAGTGCTTTAACAAGAAAAGTTTTGCTGTTTCTCAATACACAGCCATTGCTTCGATGGAGGGATAACAAATCCCTCCAGTCCCCATTTTTACACACATTTGGAGCTTTATTAAAATTGAGAGGAGCACAATGCAAGGCATCACACAGGACAAAATAAAATGACACATTTGGGAGAATTTCACCTCTACACTTTCCAAACCAACAAAATCCAAGCATGGAAGATCAAGAAATTTAAGCAATATTATTTGGCCATGAATTCTTGCTTGTGTCTTACTCAGCCAGTTTCTTTCATAACCTTCATTGTAAATTCCTCACCTAATTCCCCTGTAATCTCCATACCTCCTAGATTGGAGAGTGTGCACTCAGCACTCCTCCAAAGCCCTCCCCACGTGCCACTTGCTGGGCGTTGGGACTATGCCAGCAGCAAGCTGCTCACCGAGTACCTGTGGGTGAGCTGTGTTCCCAGGAGTGTGTCTGCTCGGCTTGTCGGACCGGGACACTCGCTTTCCTGCTGACCAAACAGAGAAAATCAAAGTCGCTTCTCACAGCGCCCAAGTTACTCACTGCTGCTCAAGAGCTGACAAGAGGAGCGTCTCACAGATGTGCTCCCTGTCCTAAGGGGTTGGGAGTGTTGCATCAGCTGACTGGCACAAGAGTTGTGACCCACAGCCCCTGTCTGTGACCAAGCCATCAGTCAGAATGCAAACCAGGCTCAGGTTCTGTCACTAAGCATGAGGTACAGTTCCACAAACTTCAGCTGACTGAACAGGTCCAGTACAGGGCCTCTTGCCCTTCAGCTGAGAGAGAGATTCCAGTACTTTCAGAAGGCAGTCCAACTTACCCTGCCTGAGAATGGTGTCTCATGCAGGAAGGATCAATCTTTCTTCAGAGCTACTTATTTCCCGAAGTTTATTGGAGAGAGAGCCCGGACAACTTGTTCAGAACAGTCCCACCTTTTTGGACTCATGCTGCATCTATATTAGCATCAGTGTGTGTGTGGCTTAGAATGAAAACAAATGTGATAGCTAAGGTGTTTTTTTTAGGTGGTCTGGCTTTCTTTAGCTTTGAAAGAACTGGTATTGCAGTAAGACACTTGAGTGTGTGGTAATGCAGTGAGATAGCCCCACACCCAGTCGACTGAAAGTAGCTGGCATTTAGCCCAGTGACTGGCAACATCCCTTAGGTGTGGTGCTATCTCCTGGTATCACCCCACCCTGACATGTCCAGCATTTCATTGGCACAGGCATTAAGGTCTAGTTCTACTGCCCTCACAATGAGTAAGGGTGACGGGATCTAGGTCTGAGTGAATGAATATTGCCATCATTGCAGCAGCATTTGTAACCTTACTATGCCAGTGAAAATTCCAAATCAGAGCTTTGAGAATAAGGAACTAATTGTCTGTGAACAGTTTCTGTCTAATGACCTCTTACCAGAAGCTCAATACTGCATAAAGGTTTATATCCAGGGCTGGTTAGATTAGTTTCAATTTCAGGTAGTGGGTATCTATCCAATTACTCTCCTCCTCCTCCTCCTCCTCCTCCTCCTCCTCCTCCTCCTCCTCCTCCTCCTTCTGCTACTTGATGTGCTAAGCAGCATGTGAGTTGGCAATTTGGGATGAAAAGCAAATTAGCATTATGCAAACTGCAGGATTCTGGCACTCACATTAGGATCACTGATCTGGCAAGAAATCCTGCCAAGCTACCAAGCTTTCCTGAGCCCAGAGAGAGCTGCAAGCCCTAATCCAAGATACCAGCTGACAATAACAAAACAAAAAGAGATTGTGGGGGAGGGGGAACAAATCTTAATTGTCTGGGAGAGTACTGGTGGGAGCTTGGAGGTGGATTTCCTATAGAGACCTAATCCTTGTGTTGCAGTGAAGAAATACAGATAGAAAGGTGAGAGATAGAAATGTAAGAGATAAAGGGAGAGAAAGATTAAGGAAGGGAAGGAAGAAAGGGAGGGAGGGGAGGGGAGGAAGGAAGGAAGGAAGGAAGGAAGGAAGGAAGGAAGGAAGGAAGGAAGGAAGGAAGGAAGGAAGGAAGGAAGGAAGGAAGGAAGGAAGGAAGGAAGGAAGGAAGGAAGGAAGGAAGGAAGGAAGGAAGGAAGGAAGGAAGGAAGGAAGGAAGGAAAGGAAGGAAGGAAAGGAAGGAAGGAAAGGAAGGAAAGGAAGGAAGGAAAGGAAGGAAGGAAAGGAAGGAAGGAAAGGAAGGAAGGAAAGGAAGGAAGGAAAGGAAGGAAGGAAAGGAAGGAAGGAAAGGAAGGAAAGGAAGGAAGGAAAGGAAGGAAGGAAGGAAAGGAAGGAAGGAAAGGAAGGAAGGAAAGGAAGGAAGGAAAGGAAGGAAGGAAAGGAAGGAAAGGAAGGAAGGAAGGAAGGAATTATGACTGACCCACAACAGGCTATGTTGGCACCCCAGCTGTTTGTGACACCTGCCTGTCTGCTGGCAGTGGGCAGTAGAGCAAAAAGAGGTAAACCCATTTTGCAAAAGAAATACCCTCAGTTAATGGGCTCATCTATGTGATGGACCAGGCGGGACCTTGGTCCTCATGCCCTTTTGCTGACTCTGAACACATGGGCAGCTGCTGCAGGAGTGGTAGACGACAGCAGGGCAGTAATACCTTAAAGCACTTCAGCCGGATTCATCAGAATTCATCTGCCTTCAGGGTTTTTTTAAGGCATTCACTGGTAAAGGTTTTATTTTTTTTTCAGGTGCTGAAATAAGCTATTCCTGTTGGTATTGTCTGGTCTATGAAAGCAGGACAAGGTCAGTAATCTTTACATCTTAGTTTGGATGGAAGGGAGAGAGAAACTAGAAGAAAGTGTAAAGCAGTACCTAAGCCTCAGTGAAAACCAAAGGGAGTTGTAAATCTGTCTGTGACTGTGTGCCTGAGAAATTATTTCTGTATTTCAGCTTTAATAGGTGTGCTTCTTTACAGCCTTAGCCCCAGCCAGCACCCACCCCTGTCTGTACTAATGCTGTGCACATATAGCAAAAACACTGTGTGGACACTCAAAGCCTTTTGCATTCTCAGATGGTAAAATATACCTAACCACATGAAGATCAGATAGCATTTAGTTATAGTTTTATGCCATCAGTTGCATCAGATTTTTCTCTAATTATGCAAACATCTGTTGCATTATGAAAGAAATTCTATATTTTTTAATGAAGATTTTTTTATGGCAAGACCCAGCAGTATAAATAGTTCTAAAACACTTGGTAATGATTCTTCACTTAATGGAGGAAAGTAAATTTGTAGGTTTGTTGAGAGTAAGACAGGCTGAGAAAGATGTTCCTAAGTGACAAAGTGATCAGATACAGCAGAGGAACAGAAATAGGAACCTCTTTAATGGTGTTTTTAATCAAGCTAGTGCACTATAGGATTGTATATACTTAGATTTAAAAATTACTCTTTTTCACCTTGCTCATGGTTTTATCCATGCAAAGGCTATAGAGGGAATGCAGTGGGTTGAATCCTCTGATCCCCTAACTCTCAATGGCCATCAAAGTTCAGTGTAGTTATCTCTACACTAAGCTCTACAAACTGTGCTTTTACCTCCTGACCAGTGCAAAGTCCTTTATTTTCAGTATTTATTTTGCAACTGTTTCAGTTCAGTGCATTAACATCAGAACATGAGACACAGCTTTTCAGCCTGTTGTTATTATTTCGAGGACCTGGCGCAGTGCTGTGAACCCAGGAGGCAGAATGTACCAACCCTTTGAGGGTTTTGTGTGGAAGTCATTAAACCAAGGCAGTGGAATTGTTTCATTTACTTCATTAAATTTGTAATAGGTTTCATTAATTTCCTCTGGACTTTCATTACAATAGGAAGAAACTGAGTCAAGTTCTGGATTTCCATTTCTTATGAAACAACTGTGTTTGCTTTTATTTCAGCTGGATACACAGTTCTGCATCTGCTACGCCAGACTTTTTCAAGTAAAATGACAGAGAAGATCTACTTTTAGACAGGCTTTTCTGCTCTGTTTCATTTTCTCTGATGGAAGGGCTCCCAAAACAGCATCTAGAAAACAGGAACTAGCCTTTGATTTCTGCCTTCAGTTTTCTAATCAGAACCCCAACTAGGATCACAGGAAACAGGGTGCACCATTCCACAGATACATGGCTGCAGCAATACTGCTGGGAGAAAGTTGAAGATTTTATTGCACATATCTAGGTCACAAGGTCAAAATTAATATGCTTATGCTGAGAAGGGAGGTAACCCAAGTGCCTCTGGATAATATGATTTCATGATGGCAGGCAATCTTCCAGATTTCATTTGGTTTCTTGAGAAATCCTGGTTGGCAATCAAGTGTATGTTTCCACACCTCCTCCTTACAGTACAGCAACTTGTATTTTAGGTTTTTGAAAAAATCTAATCCCTCTCATCCAGGTAAAATGATGTCGCATATTTGACTTCCTCCTTTACTAAAAAGGAATTTACAAGCCAGGCAACACAGAGTAGGGCTTTAACCACCTCTGTTTCTGACCTTTCAGGAGAGTACAGGCAAGCTGATCCTCTACTGTGTTTCCTCTACCACACACTGGTTTCTCTATTTACATCACAACCTCTTTGTGCAGTGTAATTGTCTAGCACAATGGGGCCCTCAGTGGGAACCTCAAGGTATTTCCATCACAAGAACAACAAAAAACAGCAAGGAAAAGAACAAAAGGAGAAACATTCTGATTACAAGAATAGGTCCAAACATCATCAGACTGAAGAGTTTCAGAATTTGGGACTTTTCAAAACTAGAAATAGAAGCAAATGAGAGGGTCCAACACTGGCTTTTATCTTGAGCTGCAATGTGTATCTCCAAAAAATCATGGCATGCACTGTATGCATTGCTTCTATTGTTAGAACATGTCAAGTGAGAGTATAATGAAGTTCTACAAATTGTCTAGCATCATCACAACCACACATGACATTTTCCCTCACACAATCTTCTTCCCAATATTTACGTTTTGAAAATCCAGTTATGAGTTTTTACTCCTCTCCTTCAAATGATTTATTTTGTTTTCTTGGAACAATAGGTCACATTGTTTTTCTCCTTCAGAGCTTTCACTTTGATGTGTTGTCTTGGACTGCTAGAGGAAATGTTGTGGACCAGAAAAGAAGTATTGCTGTGGTCCAGCTTCACTGTAAACAGCAGGTGCAACAGCTGCTGCAGGAAAGCCACTCGTTTTCCTGCTCTTTTTCAGGGATGAAAGAGGGGGATGTAGCAACTTATTTTTCTGGAAAATCTGAGACATAGGAAACAAAAATAAAGACACAGTTTGAAGTGTTTCCTTTATTTGTCAAAAGTCTTGACATGCAAAATAAAGAACATGTAAATACTATACTTTAATATGTAAATACTGCATGCAAGTATGCAAATGCTTCACCTGGATATGATAGGCTTGGTTGTATCTATAAATCTGAGTACACCAGGCCAAACACTCAGCTGAGCTATAATTTGAACTGCCTCCTCAGCAGAGCCAAACTAATTTTCACCAGCAGTTATGTGGCAGACTCTTACAGTGATGTGCAGAAGTGTAACAGTAATTTATCTTCCAGACAATCTTAAAGGGAAGGGTGCAGAAGAAACTGCTTACACATATCAGTGCTTCCCATGTTCAGAACATATGGTTAATTAATAAGCCCTTAATTGTATGTGTTTCTCAGGAAGAGGACTGGGGCAAGCCATAAAATGTGTGTGGAATTCTGCATGTGTTCATACTGACCCTCGCTCTAGAGCTGCAGGGAATGATTCTCCTAGCCCTCTGGACAACAGGGGTTATGGCCTGCTATGCTTCTTGCAAGTCCACAGCACTCCAGTTTCAAAGTGAATCTACTTAAAACATAAAGTTTTCCAGAATTTTTAAGGCAGCACCAAATATCTGTGTTGTCTCATACTTTCCAACAGTTGAGTTTATCAGTAGAGATGGTCTTTAAGAAATCAGTCAGCCACTGTCACCAGAGGTACTCAGAGTCAAGAAAATTCAATTTCTTTACCCCTAACTATGGAAAACAGGATAAAATTTTGTGTAGGAGCTCATCTATGAGTTCTGTTACAATTCTGGTCTCAATAAATCTTGTTATTTCCTATATGAAAATGGTTTGACAAGCAACATAACTGGGATATACATGCACCTGTGCTGAATATATTCTTTCTTACCTATGCTTCTGAAAGCAGAGCAATATTTCTGTAAATAACTCCACCCCTTGCTGATAAGTGCTCTCAATTGTAGAGTATGTAGTAAAGAGGAGACAGGCAGTCACCTCTACACTATCTAATGAGCATTTGGCAGGGCTGCTGAAGCTAAAGCTTTGGTGCTTCATTTCATCTGGTGAAGCACTGAAGAAGAAGCACTTAAGCGCACAGAGAACAAAGTGGGGATGGAAACATTTTGTGACACTCTCACAGGCTCTCCTTCTTGCACTCTTTCCCTCTGCTTTGGACTGCCAAAATCCTGGCTCCACCAGACATACCAAGAGTACGTTTTAAACAGGGATGTTAATCCTACTCAGAGCAGGATTAGCTGCCCCTGAAGCCTCTGAATGCCAACCAGATGTTGCTGTGCAGCTGGCAAAATGCCCAAAGCAGCTTTTAAATTCCTTTTTCTCTTTTAAGATGGAGATCTCTTACCCGAAAGCAATATGCTCTGGGAATCTCAAAGGATTACAGATCCATCACAGGAGATGGCTCATTTTCACCCACTTGTAGTCTACTGATGCCAATCAAAAGACTCTCAGACTATACCTGTATTAATAAACCAGGGAAGTTAACTGGCACAAGACTATCCCACATATTTTTAGCATGCTTCAAAGTCTGGTCCCAGCTCTCCCTGACACTGCCCAGGCAGCATTCAGGAATACGACCCACGGGTTGTCATTCCCAATGACAAATTATTTCTAATCACTCTGCTCTTCTGGAAGAGGAAGAGACCTGAGAAATATGGATGTACACTGTACTATCAGAACTTGATATCAGAAGCAGGGAGTAGTCCTTGGTTTATCTTATTTACTGCAGTAGACATGGCCCTGTTGCATTCAGTGATCATTGGATTACACACAGAAAAATATATACAATAGATTTTAAATGTTAAAGACACTCAGCCCAGAAACTTTGTTAAACTGGAGCTAATTAGATACCAACAAGAGCATGCTGTGCTTCATGCCCATACCAATTCATATATCATCTCTTGAAAACCTGTATCTCCAAAGGGATGCCTGCAGCATAACTAAATGAAGGTTCATAAGTTGCAGATTGATTTTCCCTACCTTACAGGCCTCTTCTTGTGGTAAAGGAATTGCATCTCAAAAGCAGATTTGGAAATGGATCTTGGTGGCAGGCAATTTCTTACCAGGTAGCTTTTCTTGTCAAATGATTTAGACAGGACCTTGTAGTCACCTCAGCACTCCAGCTTCTTCTATACAAACTGCTGTACAGCACACTTCTGGCTGAACTTATGCCATCTAAGCACAGGTCATATGTGCAGGCTTCCCCTACTTAATGACATAAACAAAGAGCCAAATTTCTGAACTGATTACCACAGACCTCACCTTATTTTCCCAAGCTCACTCAATCACTCAACGTACCCTCTTCTATCTTCTTTTTTTCCTCCACCAATCACTCATTAATCCATGACTCAAAGTCTTTTCCATCCTTTCCAAATTGCTGCTTTTTGCTGACACAGCAGCCTACTTAGATAATGAAAATCAAATTGCTGTAATAAGATAATGCCATGCTTTTCACTAAGAACAAATAGAAGCAGAACTTAGAAGAAATCTGGAGGATTAGGAGCAGGGATGTTATTATTGGTTAACTCCAAATGCCTGAGACAATCTGCCAAATCTTCTGAGTGTGCTTCACGTGGTTAAATTATCCTGAGATATTTTATGCTCCAAGAAGTTAGCAGAGTAGCCTCAGGTAAAGAAGTGTCTTTCAGCACATACAGAAAAAGCCCTGAAGAACCCTTGATGTAAGGAGAGTGTGTTGAAACACGTAGCTGGAGCCAAAGAATGTATCTGTAAAACAAAAACAAATCTAGTAATAATTCTATTACTAAGGTACTTGGAGTTTTTACAGCATTATTTTTAGGTGTTTTTAAATGCCGATTTGTAGTGAAAGGTCATAAATATTTGGAGGGGGTATCTGAAGTCCTGCAGTAATCAAGTGCAGACTTTAGAAATCGTTAGCAGTTGTTCAAATTCCTTTGAAGGGCTGGATAGTAGCTCTTGATATGAAGTGGTGTTATCTTTGACTGCTTATGTACCTCTTGTATATATTTAGTGTGTTCAAGGCTGAAGGTGATCCTGTCTCTCAGACATGTTAAGAACCCTGGTGGCATTTGGGCTCTTGCAGAACTTTCAAAGCTTTCAAACCTCCTACCATTTCATTTGCAAAAGTAAATCTATGCTGCTGAGTTACAGAGGTGATTTCCCATTCTGACTGGTCGCAAGCAAGACCGATAAGAAACGTCTGTCCATGATCACACTTCAGTGCTCTCACTGATTTTGGATGCATTATTCAAACTTGCGCTGTTCTCAGCATTACTCATGCTTTTGTGTCAGGGAATGAAGATATGGTTGCTGACTAAAGTGCAGTATTGTACCTACTATTCAATTACACAGAGGATTTTGTCTTTTCTAGACATGCAGTCTTGCTCTCAGATCAACCACTTACTTTTTTTCATGTTGAGTAAAATTGAGCAATTCAGCACTTAAATGCAAGGAAGTAATGAGGCATTCCTAAAGTAAAATCTACTTTGTTCTAGAGGCATATAACACAATTCATAGAAATAAAATGGCTGTACTCAGATAATTTGCTGAAGGGTAAATTTATCTTAACTCCATTTAAATATCTCAAAGTGAGTTTCTTACTCATGTAATAGTCAATGGGAAAAGAGAGGAAACTCCAGAGGCCGAAATACACCCCAGTTATTTCAGATATTGATCTTAGGGTGGGATTATAAAGTAAGTCTGGATAATCAACTCTGATTTAGACAGATAAAGATGTATGAAGTTGGACAGGTGATTCCCAAGAAGAAGCAGATATCTAAGCAGACATCTAAGATATCTAAGAGAGAGCACTTAAGCAGATATCTGGGAGATAGCTGGAATTTTTCATCCTCCAGTTGGAAGAATTGACTCTGTGACTGTTGACTGGACAGAAGAAACATACATATTGCTTGTCACTTAATTGTAGACTCCATGGAGACATGGCTGATACAGGGATTTTAGAGTAAATAATAGTCTCACCTTTGACCATGGAGGGCTCCATCTACAGTAAGGAAGTGTAACCTGGAAAGGTAGCATAAGGAGCCCTGTCCAACCCTCCCTCAACAGCCCAGCAAACAGGCTCTCAAGGCTGTCCACACAAAGAGTTTGCACAGGTCAGAGTTGGAGCAAGGGCATTTTGCTAGTAAAGAAATATATAACCTATTGTCCCAGAAAACAGGCAAAGGAGTTTTATCAGAGCCCAGCTGCTCTGATATCTGCATTATTCCAAGAATATTTTCCTTGCCATAAAGGGAATCCCAACAAGTCCTAAAGCATAATCCTCTATCTGCTCCAAACGTAAGCATAAATGCGAATAGGAGGCAGACAGTGTGAATTTTGTAGTGCATACTTTTTCTATTTTAAATAGTTTCATCAGCATGGGGTCTGGCTTTCACTTTCTAATACAAGCTTCTAGTAAGTTACAAACCTCACTGAAGTCTCTCCCTTCCCTCTACCAGCTAAAAGGATTGACTTCCTTACATCAAATGCACCTAATATAACTAACTCTGTTAACTCATGCTTGTGGGATGAAAACCAAATTGGAATCACAGAGAAACATATGATGGGACTTCGCAATAAATTATTCCCTTTAAGAGTAGGAGAGTTTTGTAGCTTTGTCACAGGACTTCCCAGGTGCTGGGAATGGAATACAGGCCATGGGACCAGCTAGGTTTCCAGGGAAGCAATGTAAAGCTGGAAAAAGTACAACTGAATGAAGGAAAATGCTCACAGAATCATGAAGGAACTTCTGGAACAAAATGAGACCTCTCCTATGACTCTGAGGTTGGCTCTCTTGGGTCTCCTTCCTCTGGATGACTCTGTTTCTTTTCACCAACAGAAAATTCTCACTATTCACTTTCCATGTGCTGCTCTAAGTGCATTACAAGGCAACAAAAATCAGAATAGGTCCCCATGGTACATTATGGATTTCAGAATTCTCACAGCTGTCACCAGCCAGAGACTGCTTTACAGATTAAGAAAGAATAGTAAGCTGTTAAAAACAAGGAATGTTTTGGTTAGGGTCAAAAGTATGAAATCAGTATCACCCACCTCTGTGGCCCTGACCCTGTGCAGAGGTACACACATGCTTCATTTCTCATACTGTGGGTGCTCTCGATCACTGCCACACACATGAATCAGTGTTTGCAGGGTCACAGTCAATTGTTTGCAAAATGAAAGTTCCGGGGAAGTCTAGCTAAAAAAACTGTGACTCATTTAACATATTCACTAAATATCTATTGTATTAAGTGTAGTCAGTATTGGAGGGTGATATCATGAACTCTTATACAGATCCAAGCCCTTGCATACATTTTTTCAGCTTGTGACTGCCTCCTGAAGTCTCTATGCCCCATCTTTCCAAGCCAGAGTGTCAGCAGTGGTTCTCTGCTAAAAGTATAGTACAGTGGAAACTAGATATTCACAGTACAGTTTAAAACCCACATGGTTTTTACTGTAGTTTCCCAAGTAGAAATAGATGCTAAGCTTTAAAACCAGACATTCATTGTGAACCAGTGCACTGAGGTTTAGACATGACTAATCTACTTAATTAAAATCCTTTAAAACTAGACATTGGTAGCTCAAAAGTAACACAGCAGAATGGCAGAAGGACAGGGAACTGACATGCCTCAAGTGAGCTCCATTGTGGACTAAAATGGTGTTTGAGAATATAGGTGTATGGGTATAAGCAGCTCTGTAAGCTGTGATTAGAGCCATTGTGGGTATTTTATATTATCACACTGATGCCAGCACCAACCTCAGACAAATCCCAACAATGAGCAAGAATTCAAATCAAAATCTAAGAACATACTTGAAACTCAAATCCACTTCTCTTTTGCTCAAAATGCAGCAATCTACTATATTATTACTCTCTAAACAGAAAAGCAATCATTAAGTTATAAAGACTTACATCTTGAAAAGCTGATTAGTAACACTGCTTTATATGTAAGCAAGTTTTATGGTAGGCATCTTTATAAATTAAGTTTAAAAATGTGTCTTTTATTTCAAAATAAGGAGACCTAAACATTCTGGGTAAAATCCCGGCCTTTTGAAGACACAAGCAAAATTTGTATTTATCAAAGCAGATAAGAGGATTTCATTCCACATACTTTGTGTATGCTTAGATTTTAATTAGATTTTTTCATTTTGCCATCAAGCAAAGACATAGAGGTTTCATATCAAATGCCTGGTCCACCATTCTAAAATGGTACCAAGCCACCAGAGCTGAAAGCAGCCAAGAAGATTCCACACTACAGTGTCTGCTGCAAAGTTCTGGTAATTGTCTGATGGCTTCACCTATCTGTGTCTTGGCAAAGTTTGGTGTGATCTAGTGCTCCTAGATCTGCTTCTCATCATCAGCTGGTATTTGTCTTCACAATAAGTTTAGAACAGTGTGTGGCATAAAAATTTGAACAAATACCCCACAGTAAGTATTGAATTTATGAAGCCATATGTCTTACTGTAATGAAGTCAACTGTCCACATCATGAAATCATTACCTGTCCTTGAAAAAGAGATTGGCTTTATGTACACACGTATACATATACATATATATTTCTTATAAATACATAGTGACTTCTTAGCCTTACTTAATTTTTGCACATCCAGGATTCTCTCGTGGCTTTTTGCATTTCTAAAGCATATTTCTTTTCATCATGCTTCTTTTACAATAAAAGTTTGGTCACTGCCCAGATTTGTTTGCTGGTGAGAATGCCAGCTGTCTAAGAAAAAGCGTTAAAACACAAAGAATGGAAGTTTTGCTGCTTTCAGTCCCAGAAAGCCCACACTAAGATTTGCCTAAAATTAAAAGTACAAGTTATGCCCTATAATAATATTCATGACAAGGGATAGACTTTTTCTAAATGAACCAAACATTATCAAATCATTCATGAGTTTGTAATTTAGTGACAGAAACTACACAATAATTTCATAGAGGAAAATCATGCAAATATTAGCCATTAAGTAGATCATAAAATTACCAATTAATAAAGAACAATTGGAAACTGTAAGTGATATTGAAAGCTATGTTTGCATTGAAGGTGCCGTTACAGTGCCTGTTAGACAGCAGAGTGGGGAAATGGAGAAGGGAAGGAGGCAAAGACATTGTAGCCATTTCATAGGCGAGGAACAGAGGAATCAGCTCACAGCCAGGGGCACAGGCAGAAACTGAGACCTCTGGATTCTCTCACGTGTAATCAGAAAGCTATTCCTCTCCAGACCTCCTCTCTAACACTTTCCTGAGAAAGCAGCTTACCGGCACGAAGGACAGCTGCAAGGATACGGGGAGGAGAGGCAGCCTGGGCTTCCCAATCTGCAGCAGTGCATTTCCCAGTACATTCACTAGAACTGAGTGCTGCAGCTTGCTCTGTGGAATGCAGCCAGGGGGGGCCTGGCTTGATGTCTTGTCTGCAGTTGCTTCAGAACAACTAAGTTAATAGTAATGATGATAACAGTATATCTGAACAGGACAGAGGTTAATTTAATTCTGCGAAGAGGTGCATACCTTAGCATAATGAAACCATTATGAGGAGCATTTTTTGCCCAAATCAAGATAAGGGCAGATTGGAATGAGAATCTTGCAGCCACATGGGTAGGGAAAACAGTCCACTAAAAATGTGGGATCGGAAGGTAACACAGTCCTTTCATCTCCCACTCACTAATTATGTATGAATATAGGCCCAGGATAGTTTTCACTGCAGGCAATGAAAAGTATCCTATTAACTTCCGTGGCCTTGAAGTAAAACTCTCAGAACAAAGTATTCCATGTGACAGCTTGAATCTATTGGTGACTCCACCATTTACTAGGGTGAGTTTTAATGTTTTGAACCAAAATTTCAGAAAAAAGATTTCCAGTCAGAGAGAGGAAAGAAGGTAGACTGAACTTTTTGCAGTTAGAAGTTATTCCTCACATACAGAAACAGTAAAAAGTGAAATAAAAGGCCTCAAAGGAAGAAGACAAAAGATTCAGATATTATATACCTGAGTTGTGATTGCTTTGTGCTGGAACCCTTTTTAACATGTAGCACAATGCTTTAAGAAGGATTCAGAGATGTGATAAAACAGATGCAGCAGATGCAGGAAATATAACACTTCTCACAGGGCAGACTTTTGGGGGTAATTCAGTTTATTAATGGCATGTATTATGGAATAATAAGTTGCAGATGATCATTAAAACTTATCCTTAACAGACATTCCTTGTGTATTCATCTTTTGTTTTTTTCCATAGAAGGGATGAGAGAAATTTGTGTAGCCTGAGACTTTTGAGCTCCTAGGGCTCACATTTGCATGTTGACTTGTGATTTAAAAGTAAGGATTATTTTTAAGAATGTTTAATTAAAAAATAATAATGAAATAATTCCTGTCACAAGAAAAGCTTGTGATGTAATATATTCCAAGGACAGGTTTTGTTCCAGGAATCTCATCTTCTTGTTCCCCTCATTTTCCTAACAACTCTAGCCAAATGGCAAATTTCCGCTGCCATTAGAGATTCATTTCTATCCTTAGAGCAAACACTGCAGCTTTCAATCTTTGCCTCCAAGTTCATCCAGCTGTAGCATTGGCAATATAGGAGGTGATCCAATGGCTCTCCTGGTGATTCCATCAGGAAGCTCCATACCACTTGCAATCAAAGACAGCCAAAGTGAAGAAAAAAGCCTACCAGGAGAGCAGCAGTAGCTGCAATGTGGTATAAAGATGCAGTATTTTATTCCCAGTTTGTATGCAGGTCAGAATCAGGAATGCGCCATGACCAATGAAAGGACAAACAGGAATGCATGAGTTATACAAAGGGAGGGGTAAAGGCTGTGAATTTGTAACTGTAAATTTGCAAGCAGAAGAACAATCCTAGCCATGTTCTGAAACAAAGACATAACCACAAGGTGAACATGTTTATATCAGTTAAACATTGTGACTCCAAACTCCAGATTGGAGCTGAAATGACTGGGATGTTAGCAAATAAGTGAGGAATCATTTTGGGAAAGAGGGCGAGAGGTGGATCATTATATTTCTGTCAGACTTAGCAGCAGCAGAATCTGAAATCACATGCTACGTCTCAATGGACAAGTCGCATTTCCACCCAAAGTTTACACAAAACAATTAACATGGGCAGAATGAAAATTATTGCTGAGGGGGATTTTGGATTTGCTGCAACCGAGAGCTTCTAAGAGTAGCTTAGACTTTTTAAAGACTAGATTAGACAAATGTCTGTCCAGACAAGCTTATGTTTTGTGCGTGCTTTTAGCAGGGGGCAAATTAAGCCACTAATGTGGTCTTCAGACCACTTGGGGTCTCTTGCAGGCTCTTGTCTTTCAATTATCCTGTGCCGTGCAAATGCTTTGCAGGACAAGGTTATGTAGGTCCAGGAAGAACAGGGGAGGTGGCATTTGTGAAGAGAATACAAATGATGTGGAGTTGATACACAAGCTGAATGCCATGTTGTTAATGCCATGTGTGTGTCACCAAGCACACTGCTGGTAACACTCAGTGCCAGGCACCCCTCATGCTAACAAATGAAATGTGTGCGGCCAAGGAGGTGGCTTTGCAGACAGGGTAAACAACAACAACAAATGTGATCAAGGCAAAATGTAAATATAACGGTAACCACTGTCAGTGCCATATTGCATATGTGACAGATGTGAAACACTGTAAGTGCTAAATGTACCCAAAATAAAAAGACACAGATGTCCTGACAGCAGGCAATCTGTGTGTTTCTTCTCTGTGCCAATTCCATATAGCACTTTGTAGTCCCCAGCTGTGAGCCCACACATATAGCTCCAGACTCAAAAGTTAAAACTTAATCAGTCCCAAGCTTCTGTGCCCCAACAGGCAGCAGTGACGTCACTCCAAATGCCAGTGCCCACCGGCATGCCATTCATGGGTTGCTGTGACTCGGGGCTGCTCAGCCCCAAAGAGAGGAAAGGACAAACATGTGGAGCAATCTCAGTGAGCAATAAAAGGACATGTTGTTGGTCATGCTTCAGTGTGTGATGTTCAACTCATCTATCAGGCAGGATGAGAGGAGGCCAGGCACGGCAACAATGTGCAGAATTCTTTATCAGTTCAGTCATCACCTGGCAAAACACCAGAGTAGAGATAGAGCACTATCTATTCATTAGTGCTGTCAGGACCCTTCTCACTGTGTCGGGTACCTTTGCCAAAGAGATTCTTACTAATAGGACCATGCACTACAGTGTCTGGCCTGGTTAAATGGAAGCAGGATTCTAAACCTCATTTTCAATACCCACTAGAGGTAAATATTTGCCTTTCCAGATGAGAAGAAATAAAGCAGACTATACAGCAATAAACAGTGCATGCCATGACAGTTATCTGTTTGCAAACTAACAATCCAGGACATCAGAGCAATCAATGCTTCTGCATAACCAGGAGGGAAGGAAACCAAATCAAATTTGTGGTGACTACAGGCTTCCTCAGGTTTAGCTGTTGGCATCTTGGTGCAAAAGTGCAACAGACAGGTTTCTGAGCTAAAGAAGGTCATTAACTGCAGACAAGTCCTCAGCAACCATGAGACCATTTGATCTCCAAGGATGCAGTGGCATGCTGTATATCCCATATTTACAAGATGGTGTTTCCAAATGTAGTTGATTAGTATTACAGGCCACAGCACCATGTGTAATAAAAAAGGAGTTTGAAGCCTTCTGTGCCTTCAAAGGCAGAGAGGGCACAATCCAATTAATACCAGGTGACAAAGGCCTACACATAAACAGCATAAACATCCTGACAGACATTGGAAATGAACCATTGTCCCACAGAACTTGAACTGTTGGCACCCAGAGCCAGAAAAGTGCTGGCAAGGAAAAGTTGGTTTCCAAGTGTGAGAGTACTCTCAGTGAAGTCCACTGCCCAGCACACACATGGAAACAACCAGGGCCCCAAGGAATACTCAAAAACGGGCAGCTGATAAAGAGATATGTGAAAAAGCTGTGTGAATATGGTGTTACTGTCACCCAATACAGCATGTAACCACTCTGGTATGTGGTTTATATAGCACTCACGCATAGCACTCATGTAATATTCCAAGTCCTATGCGTGCTGCTCCAGCAGTACCACACATGCACACAATACCACAATCAAAAACACATCTTCCTGGCAAATTTTGACAACCTATATACCATGTATTGCAACCACCCGCACACATATGACGTGATGATAACAGCTGCCATTGCATCACTAGCAAATACTTCAATGGACCAGCACACATTTTCTCAGAGAGAGAGAATCTTCACACAGTCTCTGAACAACCTACAAGCAGATGGCAAACTGTGCACATGAGGAAAAGCTTGATGAAGCACCCAACACAAAGGCAGGATGAGCAAATATGCTGATTATGAATCTGGCTAATTGAATGTTTCATGAAGTAAACACATCGGTAAAAGCTATCCCACCCATTAAAAACAGGCTGCATGTCAAAGAAGTTCAGAGCACTTAATAGTTGGTGGGCCACCAATTGTGAACATCGCTGGTGGGCAGTCCAGTCCAGGACATGTCATAAATATTGCTGCTAGGAGAAAACCGTGGCCCAGTATAACACATAGCATATAGCATTCTTCCTTCCTTCCTTACAGGCTTCTTCGATGTGACAGGGACAAGAAAAACTTGCCATATCACTAACAGATGTAGCTCAGAGGAAATCTTGATATTCTGAAAATGGATTCCATTATTGTAGCAAATATACTAATCCTAGATGTGATAATTTTGGTCATAAGCTATACAGGACTGAAGTTTCAGGTTTGTTGGGGTTTTTTTACCCATGAATCAATCAAGTGACTGAAATAAACCTAGACTATTTAGCAGGATATTTAAGAGAGTTAAAATAATTGCCTTATGATGGAAGGGCTGAGTTAGAAGTCAGAAGTAACTGCAAGGCAACTGATGTAGATACATTAATTTCTAGCTAGTTCCATAACTACCTTTGGTGTTTGTGCTGGGAATGCTTGATCTATGTTTTGCTGTATGGCACTGTGTCCGTGTAGTCACAACCATGCCTCCACGAACCAACCTGTGCTCACAGCAAGGCTTTCATCTCATCCCACAGTCATTTCTGTTCTTACACACCAGGCAGCAGAGCTGCACACCTGTCTTTACTTAGCTGGCTGCATTCTTTCTCATTTCTCCAGAACTTGTCCTAATCTACAGAAAATTTAGTTTGTGAGTGTTGCCTGGACAGCAATGCTCTGAGCATTTTCATGTTGTGCTTAGTATAGTAATTCCAGGAATCTGGCATTTCTGTGCCAGGTTGTGCTATGTTGCATGCTGTTAAGAGCAGTTGCTCACAAGGGCCCATATCCCACCCGTGGGACACCAGGAGCCAGAAAGCTCCATGAGCACCCTCCCACCTCTATTGGAATGGTCTTTCTCAAAAGCCTGAGTGAGCCTGGCCACTGGCACACTATCCCCCTGCAGCAGGGAGGGGCAGGGCAGCAGGGAGGGGCAGGGCAGCAGGGAGGGAGCTGAAGTGGGGTGCAAAGCTGTGCCCACCAGCTTTGCCCTGCATGGTCAGGCGGGGCTGGGTTCCCACTGTTACAGTGTGCGGATGGCTGGTGGTGTTAATGAGCCTGGCTGTGCCATGTGTGCAGCTCTTCTGGAATTCTGTTCAGAAACACCATGAGAAACTCGGAGCATGTACTATTTACGCTGGTTATTAGAAGCAGATGGTAATGTTTCTCTGCTGCGATCCCCCAAGTATCCTGTCCTTTTATGATGTGTGGCATGTGTTTGCAGTATGTATGTCTCTATATCACATGCAAATAAAAGGTTACTTTCACCATTTGTGTCGTGTTCATTGATAATGAGGACCTTACAACCTCTTTCTGTGGGCCTGCCCCTGCAGATGTTGACTGTGGAGCTGAGGTAAGCATCTGTAGTAATGTGTAGGGCTGCTGTATGGTGCACATATGTGGATGTCTGGCATGAGCAATGGATGAAATATAAGCCAGGGCAACAAGAGTGCTCTGAGCTGCCTGCTGGCACTGGGTAGGACAAGGGCAACCAGGATGTCTTACCTTTAGGTTCAGTCCCAAAACAGTGCAAAATTCACATTTTCTGTCTCTTATGTATTTGTATATATATGTACATATATGTATGTATGTGTTGATTTCTTTCCCATCAAACACCTCCTACAAATAAGAATGAGTCTACAAACAGTACTCTACATGCAAAAGTTTATCTGGAAAATTATATGTGTATATATATATATATATATATATATATATATATATATACACTGGAAAATTATATACATATATATATATATGTATAAACCACATACATATATATAAAGAAAATATTATTTGCCTGGGTATTTCTCAGTATAATTTAAGTAGCAGCATAGCTGTTTTCACTCCGTTAATTATTCAATAGAAGATTTGTTCACATAACTCAACTGTCCTTTAGTAGCAGAATAGCAATAATTCAATGCCTATATCAGACAGGAGGGGCCAAAAGTGATCCTGCCATAAATTCAAGTCTTATCAAGATTTCTTAATCCTGTTTTCCTGGGGTGACTAGACCCTGTTGTAATGGAGCCACATGCTTGAAGTTCCTATTTTTAATTTCACGTTTTCAAGCCTTGCTTTTTACATAAAGAAATTAGAAATGTGTAGAAGATTTCTCAGGCTTCTTAGGCACAGAACAACCATTGCCATCTCTTGCTATTGTAGTTTTCTTCTTCTTGCTGTCTTGCTTTCTTCTTTTTCTCCATCCAGGAGCCACTGTTTTCTTCAATTCTCAAGTTCTTGTCATGGCAAGAGCTTATCACTGAGCTTTCACCTGACAGCCCGAGTCCCAGTGTTTGGAGGTACTCCTACCACAGCTACCATCCCATCCCACAAGCTGGACCCATGATAGCTCCTGAAGAGTGAAACACAAAGTGAAACAAAAAGACATCCAAATTAGTCCCACATGCACCCTATTACCACCATCAGAAGTGCTAGTAGTTTCTGTCACTGCCTACTTTGATACATACTAAATTGAGAACCCCTAATCTAGATGGATTTTCCCTTCTTTTCACATCAGAGCAGCCATCTCCCAATAGCTTGGTGTGTGTACAGATGTAGCATTATTGCATTTACAGTCTCTTCAAAGAGATCTGATTGTTTGAAGAGAGCCAGACTGACCTTGTTCTGGATCACATCTACTTCTTCCTGTTCCAAACTCATGACTCAGTGACGCTTTCAGTGGGAAAATCTCCTTTAAGATGTTAGAGTTCCATAGAAGGTTTGGAAGAATTTAGACCACAGGTGTGTAATGATGCAATTTTTAAATGTTGAACTGGAAGTGTCCCAAAGTTCAGCTCTATAAAACATTCAGTATAGCAAACCAGCATCTTCATTAACTTCTTGAATTTAAAGCACTATATATAAATGATCAGTCAATGTCTTCATAATTATTCTTATTAGATGCAAATAACAAGAGCTAAAGCTATATTTTCAGTCACTGGATATATTGGTTTATATAAAAATATACAAAATTATTCATGTATCCTCAAATTTTAAAATGCCAAAGCTATGAAAAACAATTTTAACCAAGTCCTGAGAGCATTAAAATATGCATCTGATATGCCCAAAACTTTTTAAAAGATTACATAAAGGCTACCTTTATACTGCATGTTCTAACTGTTATTTGGTAATGATTACAGCTTGAAAATGAAATATTTATGTAGCTTTATTCCCCATTTATGCAGTGGAGGGTCAGATATTCTATCTGTAGGACAGGACTTGTCTCCTGACATGCCTGCTGGAAATGACTGAAGCCTTAGCTTTAACAGAAACTAGAAGAGCCAACCACATAATTTTGGGTGAATCTCTGTAGCAGCAGTATGTTCCTTCAAAGCTCTGCCTAGCCTTTATTTGCCAAACAAAGGCCATTCGTTGCACCTTAAGCCAGGGTGGAGTAATTAGGGGGAAGGAATAGCAATTATGGTCTAAGCTGATAGGGAAAAATAAAGAGGACAAGCAAGGTGCAACTTATAATGATCATTGTTTATAGTATGAAGCAGGACACAAAATGAGGAATGGGGCAGGCACTTTCCTGCGATTCAACTACTAGAGCTGAGAGACATTTCTCTTACTTTTTAACATTCAGAGTGCTGGGACAAAACCAAAAAAATCTTCTTTGACACCCCTTAACACCAGTACCACAAGGGAAACCATGGGACTTTGGATCCAGTGAAGCCTGCCTCACACAGCTTCACGGAGCTGTGACAACAAAATGAAAAATCAAACACATTCTTTCCAACCACTACTAAGTCCTGCCCCATTTTGGAGGCTGAGGGAGTCTGTCAGCATGGATGCAGCATGCTCTGTGCCAGCTTGCCATCATGCCTGGGAACGTGCTTCTGCAGATATGGCATCTGTGCTGTTATTGCAGCCTCTGGCAGTATGACTCTGACACTTGACTTTCTGAATCTGCTGAAAAAACCACCCAAAGACCCACAGTGAAGCCAAAGGGAGTCACACTGGGAGGAAGGCAAAAGGGTTTCTGAGTTCATTATCCAGTGGTTCACAACACAGTGCACATGAGGTGTCATCATTACCCGAATGAATAGTGAGCTCCTGGCTTGAAGGAAAGTTCTTGCTCATGGAAACAGGTTCCAGCACAGGGGCCAGTCTAGCCTGACACAGCCACCTGCCTTCCTGGTGAGGTGCACTCTTCCTGGCAAGGCTGGAGAGGACAAAACAACAACAAAACTACTTTCCTTCTGGTGCAGGTGACTCAGGCTGCATTCAGCGGCCAGGGGCTGTTGGCAGGCGGGCTGGGCACTCCTAATGACACCCTGCTCCTGCACCGGGTGGAGCTGCCCTTCCCCAGCTCACGCTGCACCATCGGGATCTCCCGGCAAGGCCACAGTGCCACAAGAGTCCTGACCACAGGCAGGGTGGTGGGAAGGTCAGCACCGCTGGGGCTGGATTTGTCCACTGACAAATCACCTCCTTGTGGTGGGAGGCACCGCAACATCCCCGGTCCATTCGTGCAGAGCTGGGGAGGAGAGATCATGATGGAACTCGGGAAGAAACAGGTTGGGTATCATCCAACAGCACACTCACTCTGTTAATGGGTTGTGTAATGCACCTTTTAATCACCAGACGAGGATCTGGATGCAAATGTGACCCTTGTGCAATGCATGAGTAAGATTCTGTGCTGCCTGCAGCCTCTTTTCCAGGCTGTGTGGTTGCCTTTGCTGCATGATGAACCTGAATGTCAAATATTAATAACAAAACAAATTATCTCCACCCTATCATCAAGGTGTGTCGCAGCTGATTCCTGTTTAACATCAAGGTTTCTACTGCTCAAGAATCCTTCTGCAATCCTGGGATCTGGCTCTATCAGTTCTATGAGTGACTAAGGAATGACAAAAATCCTGAAAAACTTCCTGGTGTCTGAGTTGATCTTGATCCTCTTCCATGGTTTGCTGGGATGGGAGGAAAAAAAATGGAGCTCCAAAGATAGAATGTCTGGAGTAATTCTTGCAAAACTAGCCTAACCCAACCATCAAAGCAGTTCCTTTAGGTAAGAATTCAACCCCACCAAGCTCACAGTGCATAAATGAAACTGTTTTTCTCTCTCATACAATAGGATTTGGTATACATCATAAATGACACTCCCATTGTTCTAGCCACAAGCTCTTTAGTGTGTTCAAGTATTTAGTCTGATGAAAAACTTTTTTGCAATGCAGGATTCAAAAACAGACTATCCAGAGTTGTTGTATCTCCTTTGACATACTCAGGAGGACAGGACCCTCAATAACCTGACCTAATGTCAAAGTTGGCACTCTTCCAAATGGGGGTGGAACAGATGAGGTGCCCTCCAGAGATGCCTTCCATACTACATTATTCAGTTAATCTGTGATTCTGTGGGAAGGGCTGGTAGTTATGGATGGTGGCAGTCTGTTACTTCATTGCTATCTGTTCAAGTACTCAATAAAAAGGAGAAATGTACTCACAGTGAGAAAATGGGATTCTGTGAAAGACAGAAAATGTGTGAAAGAGAAAGGAGAAGGAAATAAGTGAGATTAAAAAAAAAACAATATGAAGCCACACAGAAATAAGCAAAATAAATCAGAGCAGATTCTCATTCCTACCAGAATACTTTGAAAGCACTGGCTGTGCAAAGGAGAGGCAGATAGGAACACCCACTTCAAAACACATTACTTCTTATTAGTCTGGAAATAGGGGAAATCTGTCTCAGTGTAAATGCAAATTCAGTCTACTTTTTCTAAGGATTGAAGTTCCTCTCAAAAAAGTCTCCTCACTTTCATTTGACTAACAGATTTACGTGTAAAAAGTAGACTTTTAAAAATATTGCATGGAAATAGTAATTAGCAATGTAATTCTTGAACACTTCAGAAATTTTATCATAGGTTATGTAGTGGTTCATTTTACCACCAGTTCACAATTCCACCACAAGGGTTAATTAAAAAATACATTAAGTGGTCTTTATTTTTCTGCAAATTATCCACACACAGAACATATTCTCTTTCCAACATCTGAAGCTTTTCCTGAAATGCCTACAGGCAAGTGTTTCTCTGAGCAAGCAGGTTTGAGGACTTTTGTGTCAGATTTCTGTTCTTGGTTACCTGGCCACTCTGTGTCAATTTTCCTTTCTGATGGTGAGGTGAACAAGGTAGCTACAGGAAATGTCAACAGAAATGCCAAAAGCCAAATGAAAAACAACCATCTGGAAAGGTAAATCAATGACTGAATGAAATGGGAAGCCACTAATCATTTTCCCTCCCTTCTCCTATCCTTAATGATAAGTATGAATAGAAGCTTCGTCATTCAATACTTGCATGATGCCCTCTTTGAATTGGGTTGGACAGTATCCATATTACAAAAAATACCGCAAGAACTGGAAATAATTGATGCTTCTTACAACATATGCAGATCCTGTGTGGAACACAATGTCTCAGAGCAGTCTTTGATGTTTTTCAGTTATATAACCCCCAGGGAAGGAGAATGTTATTGTTTGCAGAGCACATTCTCTCTATTTCTAAATTTTTTTTTTTTTTAATAAAATCAAATTTAAAAACCTTGAGATCTTCACCAAAAAAAAAGCACCTAGAAATCAAACACTTCTGTAATGGCTCCTTCTGGGTTATCTCATTCACTTCTCAATCAGAAAATAGAGCAGAGTAAATCTGAATCCAGCTGTTGCATTGTTCCTAGAAGATTAATCAGTTACAGTCACAGAAGTCAGTGAAAACTCATGCCTGATGGAGAGGTGGGAATTCTTGCTATTTCACGTGCATAGAGATTAGAGACACCACAAAGTGAAATGGGATGTCCTGGTGGTTTTTTTCCTTGGAAAAACTCCACAATAGAGATGCTTTTAATTATGCGGTACTTTACCTCCAGCCCACAGTTCAACGGTCAGGAGAGAAATGGTGCTAATTATTAAAAGAGAAAAAAATGCAGAGGGCTTTGGGTACATTCACAGTTTGTCAGACAGAACCCAAAGCACAGGTGACTCTTTTGTAATTTTTTCTCTGCTCTTTCATAAGGAGGGAGCACATTGATACCTTGTGACTCTGGTTAACCAGCATAAAAGTACTACAGTAGATTAAATGTATTTGCAAAAGTGAAACCAGCAGCTAATCATCTTGTTCATACACGATGATTTTCCCCCCTGACTAATTTTTCTTGTAGTGGGAGTAATTAACTTTATTAGTAACACTGACTACTCTGGTACCTTCAGGCAAGCACTGGTGGAGCTGCTTATTAGCAATCACATAGTTTCACTTACACTGAGCGTGAACATTTCCTATAGGGTGAAGCATTTCCTACCTGTTGAATGTGAAGGGGGACTGATTATCCTACTACTTAAAAATAAATGTGA
The DNA here is from genome assembly GCF_031753505.1 of Anomalospiza imberbis. Classification (NCBI taxonomy): domain Eukaryota; kingdom Metazoa; phylum Chordata; class Aves; order Passeriformes; family Viduidae; genus Anomalospiza; species Anomalospiza imberbis. The sequence continues at coordinate 44,191,042 of NC_089683.1, forward strand.
TATATAATGTTGGAAACAGGGGGAGGGAAGAGGCAGAAATCCTACATTTTTTGCTTGCTCTGATTCATTATCACTTTTAGTTCACCTACTGCCTTTGTAAGGGGAGGATGACTGGAGTTGCAGTTATTATCTTCCAGTTGTGTCTCCTTAGGTGGGTTCTCAGTAACAAGTGTGCCCAGAGTGGCCTCAGCTCAGGACACTCCCCGTGTGTCTGGGAAATCTCCTACACAGCATTCTACAGGAGACTGCAGACAAGATTTCCATCCAGAGGTGCAGAGGTGGTAATGGATTACTCAAGCAGCAGGCAAATCTGTGACACTTGCAGCATGGATGAGCTGGCATTTAGCTGGAGGAAAGGAACCAGTGTGGTACAATTCTCTGGAAACACTTGCTAGTGCCAGCTTTCCTGCTTGGAACAGATCGCAAGGCAAGGTGAAGAACACTCTACCTGTTCTGCCTTGCTGTTCCTAGGAATACTTTCTCCAAAAATGACAGGCCATCTGGCAGGGAGCTGCATTGCTCAGGGATTGTGAAACAGCTCTAGAGCTGGAAAGAAAGAAGGTCACATACCCACTCATTAACTGGGCATTGAAGTATGGAACGTGCAAAGAGGCACTGGCAGCCAGTCTGAGTGCTGTTTTAGAGGTGTGGCAAATGGTAGAAAACTGTGCTCAAATAAATCTGAATGGTCTGAAGGCAAGGTCACAGGAAGAATAACATCCAAGAAGAGGGAGAAGAAAGAATTCTCCTGCTCTGTCAGTTCAGTCATTAATGCTTTTTTCTACTATGACCTCAGCTGTCCATCCCCATAATGCATAGACTACACTTACAGTGACTTACTGGGATTAGGACATAGCCCTTTTACCCCATACCAGGCATTGTCCCTTAATATTCCCTTTGTGTCTTAGAGGAAAGTCAACAGAACTTTCTGGTTTACCTGTTTGAATCTATTTTGTCCATTCTGTCCCTGGTGCATGGATATTTCAAGAGACATCGCTTAGAAGAGTTTAACTTACAGACATATATACTGGTGCTAGAAATCACAACCTGTGGTTTGCTAAAGAGAGTGGTGTACCACTGAAATTGGAAACCACCAAAATCTGTATTGTATAGACCAGATAGGCTGGTCTTTTTATTATTGCTATTTATTGAAGGAAAGAGAAGAAACACTGCGGAAGACAAGTTGCTGCACTTGCTGGCCCAGCTTGTGGCTCCTGCTGTGTTTGAATTTTGCTGCAAACATCTGCTCCCAGGCTCTGGTATAGTAGCAGGGCATGTGTGTGGAGAGAGCACGGCTGAAACATCCCTACAGTCTGCAACTGCCAACCCTGGGCTGGCAGTCTGGCCTGAACTTTGTGGATGGTTGGCAGCAGCTGGAGCAGAGCTGGCATGTCACTCACAGGCTCTGGCAGTTCTGGCAAAGGTGTTTTGCAGTGTGTTCTGTGCCAAGCACAAGTGAAACAAACCTAGCACTATTATGCAGGTCAGAAAAAGGAGAAAGGAAGAGGTGGAATCGCTGTGTGGGTGGAGTTTATATCACATAAATAATTGGGAAATTATGAATTTACATTACTGAATTATTTTTTTTTCACTGACCTGTTATTTCAGGTGAAACTCATATACAAGCAGACAAACAATACCACTTGTCAGATAATAATCATTTGCATGCTGAACTGCTGGCTCTGGCTCTTTCTGTAGCACACTTCATTCACTAACACACTGAATGCCCAAGAGACTTAAATACCCTTGGTTCTATCAACCTTAAGAAAACAGGACTTCATTTTAGAAAAAAAAAATTATTGACATTTCCCAAACAGATCTCTTTCTAATTTGTCTTTCCGTGTCACATCCATAAAACTCAATATACATTTCTGTCCTCATTTCAGCCAGGACAGGGTTCATTTTTTCAGCAACCAGGAGGGGCACAGCCAGGACCCTGGGCATATTATACTCATGCTATGTGTCTTGGGGATGGAAGGGGTGGTGTTCTTTGAAGTGTTGCCAAGGTTGGGGGCATGTGGGTTTGGGTGGCACAGGGTTCAGCATGGTGAGCACTCACATGTGTACTGTTCATCTTGTACACTCTGTCATTAGTATTGTTGTTGTTACTGCTCAATTTTCTTATTTCATCACAGTTTCTAGTAAATTGTTCTTATCTCAGCCTGTGATCTTTACCTTTTTGTGCCTCCTGTTCTCCTCTCCATCCCAACACAGAGGGAGAGAAGAGGAATATGTGAGCAACGCCTGGGCTGGTGTGTGTTGTAGATGTCAGCTTGCCACAGGGGTGCTTCAGTAGGAACACTAAATTGGAGAATAGCATTCCTAAACCATGACAATTTCTCAGAGAAAGAAATTGAAGAGCTGCTTGTACTAATATATCTAGAGAGATGCTAGTGCCTTTGCACGTAACAGATGATACACAGAACCCAAAGACCAGAGCCATGTCACCTGAGCTGCCTGGGACTCTGTGTACAGTACCCTTGTCTCATCAGAAGCCAATATGGTATCATATCTGTGAGAGTATTAAGGTCCAGGTTTAAAGTGAGATGCAGTTTTGCACCTACACCTTCATTTGGAAACTTGGTTCGAAATCTCACTTCCATGATGTACTTCATCCAGAATCTGTCTGTTCTGATTTTTATATTGAATTGTTTGACATCTCCCTCTGCGTTTTAATCTTAAAAACGACTCCTTCACCTGTATTTACCTCCAGCTATAATAACAGAGAGCAATCACACCCTCTGTCAGTCCTCAGTGTAAAGGAGCTAAGGTTTGGCTCAGGTACAAGTGTGAACACAACCCATCATTCAGTGGTTAATAAAGATCCAGTCCACCTACATTCACTTATTGCATTTACAGTAGATAGGGTGAATAGGTATTTTCAGCCTATAAAATTTTAATTATGAAACTAAAAGTACAAGCTCTATAATCAGCTTTCAACATCATCTGACATTCTGGTTCTGCTTACATTAGTGTTCAGCTTCCAGTCATTAAAGGGCAGAATTGCTCTTTAGTAAACAGAGCAAACAACCTTGCAAATTAAAATAATATCTGACCTGCCCTCAAGTATATTTAAAGTAGGACAGATGTAATGGGATGTTCTCACCACTGCCTCACTGAAACATATTTGATCTTGGCATTTAGGACAAACCTTTCTTACAGTGATTAAATATACACTGCAGTCAGAGAAAAAGCATTTGTTTTGAATTCAAAAACTAATCTCAGGCCCAACCAAAGTCCATAGCACAGCCATACCACCCAGGAGACAATTGTGGGTAGCTAAATCTCATTCGCTACACCAGGCAGTAAATCCCACTAGCACCAGTGGTAACAACATTTCAACACAGAGAGCAAATCTCTGGGCTGCTCTGGCAGGTGTTTCTCTTTGGCTCTGGCAGTTGCCCTTTCTGTCATGTGGTAGAATCTGGCAAGAAGACCCCAGAGTTGTTGGACCCAACAGCCAAAGCAGCTGCCAAGACAGGCTTCGCTGTTTGTGCTGCTAATAGCTTCTTTCCCTCCACCCTGCTCCCCTCAAGGCCTCCCCAGACAACAGTCTCCTGAGATCTCTCTTGCTGTGAGGGTGGCAGGTGTCAGTTTAGGCCAAAAAACCCTCTCCATCATATGTTCAGAGGCCAAAATGCTGAACTGAAAGTGTTTTATTTCCAGAAATACGGGAAATAAACCACAGCCTAGAGTCATTTTCCTAAAACACTTGCAACATGAGTCAATAAGTTTAAGAATCAAAATTCTAGGAATGGGCAGCTTTCAACTTTTGACCTCAGACATTATGTCAACTCATTGCCTCTCATCCTGCCCTGTTTGACAGAAGGGCAGGATGAAAGTGTCCTGCCATAATACAGCATTCAGTTGGCTTTCCTGGTCCCACCCATCGATGTTTTCCAGTTTCAGTCTCTAAGTCTCCCCAGTTTCCTGAAGAAGATGCATTAAAAAAATATCTCACTTCCTTTTGCTAGCTATACACACCAAAAATTCTAGTGTAAGTGGGAAGGAATCATGAAAATAATAGAGAATTAATTGCATGCAATGTTGCAAAAATGACCCCTTGCTATTTGGTAAGTGTTGTCCACTTGAAAGCTGATTAAAACCTGAATTTTTCAAAATATTGCAAAAATACATTGAAGCTTTTAGTTCCCCTGCTTTCACAAACATTTTATTATTTTTTTAATGTTTGACAGAACCAGAGATTGAATAAATTCTCCCTTAAATAAAGATTTCTTCTTTCCTGTGGGGCTGGTCAGGAGATGCATTATTTAAATGGAAACATTTCTCCAATTTGTGGGGGGGAAAAAAAAAGTTAATTTTGACCAAAACAGTATCAAGTTACTCCCATAAAGCACTCCTTCCACTTCAGATAAGACATTTATCTCTCATTATCAAATACTACTAAAACAAGGTATGTCAGAACAATTTCTTTAACATTCATTACCAAAAAAAAGTATTCAGTCATTAATATCAAAGAGCTCCCTCAGTGCAGTGCATATTCTAATGCCTCTGGTATGTGAGCCTTAGACCTGCCCCACCCTACCTTAGACACCTCATGGAGGTACCCAGCAGACACAGAGCCCTGCTTAAGTCTTGCCCAACTTTACGCCTCCCCCGTATACTCCCTCTAGCAAAGTGCGTTGCTGCAATGGAGAGGTGATGCCAGGTGGTCATCCAGCTCACAGGATTTGAAACTTGTCCAGGCCTTCCCAAGACCCCCCAAACATGACACACACTGTATTCCTGCAGGAGCTTTTGGGAGAAATCCACATCTCTCAGGCAGTTGGAGACATGGGGCCAGAAAACAGATTCCTGCTGAGCAGGGCTTTGTTGTATGTTATTAAACAACTGTACAATTAGCCATACAAGCTCAGAAAAAGTTTGTGGAGTAGTTGTGCTATGGAGAGAGTCAGAGTGGGTGTATGCCCCACTGCCTCTGGCACCTCAGTTCAGAGTCTAAACTTCAGGTTGGAAGTAATGCTGGTGCATGATTTGTAAAATAAATTAATCTGCATTGATGTGTAGCTCCTGCACCTCTTTTCTTCTGACATGGTAGTATGCTTTGGTAAGTATTTACAACACTAACTTCTCATTAGATCTTTACTCTGCCTATGCAAATCTAAAAACTCCTTAGGCTTCAAGTAAAAGAGACTAGTTTAGGTGCATCTTATTGTCAAAATATAGTAGTAAGGCTTGTCTACAAACAGACTGAAATAATTATTCTGCAATAACTATTCCACTCACAGCATTCCACCATTGCTCTTTTATAATAGTACCCTTAGGGACACATGGCTGAGCTAAACCACAAAAAGGCACTCTTCAGGCAGAATAAAATTGTCCCCCCCACAGCGAGTGTGGACTTGCTAACTCTGGCAAGCTCTTGGTTTACTCCCTAGTACACTTCCCATTTGAATACACAGCTGACTGATTTTTTAATTTTCTTCTGGATTTTTAAGCTGAAAAAAATTTATATCTAATAGAACCCTAGAAATTAGGATAACACTTTCAGTTGGTGGCCATTCCATTCAGGTTCCTGACACTTATTCTCTGCTATACAGAAATTTAAATGTTTTGCCCAGTTGAATTTTCGTGCTTGCAAAACAGAACGTTCTGACCCTGCCCTTCAGAGTATAATCTCCAGCACAATAGAAATCATTATTAAGAAATTTGCTTGATAATCGTTCATAATTTGCCTCTGCTTGGTTTTGTCCTGCTCCTTGCAGTCTGTTTCCCTTAGGGTAGGATGCCTTTGCTATTTTTGCAGCATGTTGTTGACAATGAGGCTTTGTGGCTATACCTTTGGAAAAAAAAAATAAGCAAATGGTCATAGTGGTGCGGAGGAACTCTATCACCAACAAAATTTCATGAGAGATGGTTTGGATGTCTGAAAGAAGAAGCCACTGGAGTCACTTGAAGAACAGCAAACTCTTACAACCCCTCAGCTGGAACCCTAAGTCAGATGTGTTCATTAATGTAAGACAAGTGAAGTCAGGTTACCCAAACTGCCCTGTTGCTAAACAAAGGACACGCAAATAGCCTGTTGTTCCCTTGCCAGTACCATATACTACCTCCTCTCCCACCTCTCCTTACGTAACCTTGTTAAATAAAGACTCAAGAACCCTGAACAGCACAAGTAAAAACAGGCCATGGATTTAAAAGAGGGGTGTGTGAATTGCTTCTGACAGACAGGTCTTCCTTTGCTGGAAGAGGACTCAGGGATGTCATTAAGAGAAAAACTCCAACACATTTCTTTCTGATTGTTCCAGAACTATTTTGCTGTAACAGGCATTTTCATCTGTAAGTGCAAAAATCCCAATAGAGTAAATTTAAAAAGGCTAACAACCATCAAACATCCTTCGGTGTTTTTCAAGACTAGATTTATTCTCTCTGGTTCTGAGAACATTGCATAACCCTTGTAATACTATAGCTTATTGCATTGCCTCGTCATACTGCGTGAACTTGTGCTGTGACACGTCCACCTGCAGATGCATCAGACACGCTGGCAACACCTGTGACACAAGAAACCCAAACTATGTTAATTCAAGCTTGATGGGACATGTGGCATTCCCACCTACAGGACTGGAACCCTCCTGCTGTACATACCCAGTGGCCAGGCAGCCTCGGACTGCACTGTATTACACACTGTGGACCAGGGTGCCAGTGAAAAAATGAATTCAAGGAGGAGTCTCTATTGTTTGCTATCCATGTTGAAGGAAGAATGAAAGGTCTCTGTTCCAGTTCCTAAATTTCATTATTTTTAGCCTTTGTTTTGCGCAGCAGAACCCAAACTACACAAAACCCCAACTGTGCCTTCAAAAACTCATTCATTTTCCCACTATTAGTCACCTGTTTCTAAAGGAGGCTTTTACATCTGCAGGACATTAGAATATCTTGAAGCATTTGTCAGCAATGCATTGACGTGAAGAAAAGTTGAGAACGGTTACCTTGGTGCTGAGAAGGGATTTCATAGTCATAATCAGCTCCAAAGTGCCAGTCTGAGTGAAGCTGCAAAATGTCAAAAAAGAGGTCCAAAAGAAGCCTCCCTGCCTTTTCAGTCATCCCAGTTTTCCTGTTCTTGCCAGCTCTGTCACTTTCTCAACGACAACCCTTCTTGTTTTGTCTTTTTTTTCTGCCCTTCAGTCCAATTTGGTTGATAGGATCTAATACATTTTAATAAGGTTCAAAGCACAGCCACATTAATTCTGTAAATGACCCTAATAGCTTTCAAATGTTCCTATCAATGCTTTTACATCTTCAGTAATAAGAATGTGGAAGTATTTGTAGTCTGTAAAATAACAGGGAAAATTGGCTTCAGACATAAGTTTTACTGCCAATAAAAGTGTATATAACCATTTGCCTATTTTTTAACGCAGATGAATTAGCAATATGAATTCTAAAAATAGTCTGAAAAAAAGTTTAGTTTTGTCCTCTTGCCACCTTTGTCTCAAAATAAGGTGAGGCTGAGAAATATGATATCTTCTACTCAATCTCACTTTTCTGCTGTGCCTCCCTGACAGGGAAGATTCACATTCTTCCATTCTTTTCAACACTGCTTCTCAGCAAATCAGTTCCAATCCATCTAATGTGATTATAAATGCAGGACGGCAGTGGCCTTGAGTTTACTTTTCTTTCTAATTTTGGGAGGTAATAGGATTATTTAGTAAGCAGATTCAAATTTTTCATCATGACATTGCAACCTGAAGTATTTTGTTTCTCTTCTGCTCTCAGAATTACTAAAATCAAACACTAATAGTAATGATTCAGAAGTGCTCATTCAATGTTCCCTCATTGCATATGTTTTAAAATACAGGATTAAAAAAAAAAAACCTAGCCTGAATATTTCATATATTTGAATATGGGTTGTTGTTATTGTGAATGGTCAGATAAATCACTTGGAATTGTTTCTCTTGCCTGATAGGAGAAGAAGACAAATACTTCCAGCATGATGTTTGTTGTGTACAAACATAGCAATTTGATTTTAAGATTATCCTTACTAGTAATTTTTGGCAGATATCAGTCCTTGCAGTCAATGGTCTCAGTGTACATGTCATACTGACTAAAAAAATCTTCTAGAAACTGATGTCTGTTTCTACAAAACAGGGCATTTTTACCAGAGGCTAAGAAGTTGTATCAACCTACAATAAGTTGGCAGAAACAAAAATGTGAATAATGAAAAGCTTCACCTCTACAAAGTGAAATGCTGTGGCTTCCAAAGGGACAAAAGGTTCTTGCACTGATTTAATAAATTCTACTGAATGGGTACTCTACATGTCTGTGTAAATTCCAGCCCCAGAATGTAAGTGCTTCCCACTGATTCAATACAATAGAAGATCAACATTGCTGAATTGAATCCATGCAGACATCCAAATAAATATATAGGAAATGATTTTATGATTCTTTTCATTCAGCTCTTAGTTAGAAATGGGGAAATTTCATGCTTCTCTTTGAAAATAGGGTATCATTAGGGATAGGTCCAAATGCCTACTTTTGAGTCACAGACCAAATCTGATTTTCCCAAGCAAGTTTATTTTGGCTCCAGTACATTGATTAAGGTTCTTCCAGATGAAGGGGAAAAAAAAAAAAAAAAGAGTTGTTTCACAATGCGCTAACTAAAACAGGAATCCAAGGCAATATTTTCTCATTTATCTAGTTATGGAAAATACTGACACTGGCTACCTCTAGCCAAGAAACATGCAAGCCTTTAGAAAAGTTTGTTATTATTGGTGACGCTCTCTTTTGAGAAGCTGAGATCCCCTGGTTGGCGAGGAGGAGTCCAGAACTCTTTTGAAAACAGGACATATCCACTGACTAGATTCTAATGAAACATCCTTGGCATATGAATTTCCTCATATGGTTTTCTCATTTGCCAGAACAGCAAATCCACAGAAATTACTTTTCACTGAGATTAAACAAAATCCAAATGACAGTTCTATCCCATTTTATGTAAATAATATGTAAACATGGAAGTAAAACCACTCATGGGATGTGTGCCACTTTGCTGCTTCTTCCCAAATGAGCCTTTGGACAACATGGTTATTAGAAGTATGAAGAGAAGCACTATCTGCTTCCAAAGGATGAAGCCAGATAGTCTGCATGATCCTGTATTATACAAATCAAGGCATAACATTGGAGAACTGAAAACTAATTATGTCTGTTAAAGGATTGGAAAGTTTTGATATATTTAGGCTAGTTGTTGTCTATATATTTCCTATTGTTCATTTCTTTAAAAAAAAGTGAGAGCTACAGTGCCCTTTCTTTCTCATCTTTCTTAGAAAATACCTTTTTTCTCCTTTGAACAAGAGGATTCAACATTGTTCCTCTAGCAGTACGCTTGGAAATGGTCCTCTCTCTGTGGGAGTGGGAGGGCTGCAGAAGCAAAGAAAGCACCAGGAAGAGGCTAAAGGGAGGATTCACAACAAGAGTTTCCATTTTGTTTCCTCTAACCAAGGCAAGTAAACCTGTTAACCTCTTTCATTGCTGGAGCTAAAAATCTCCCCCAACCCTAACATATCTGACCTGGCAGTAGGTCTGCTTTGCTGTTTCCCTTTCATTCTTATTTACTCAAGAAGAAAAACACCCCAAATTAGGGCAGGCCATCTTCAACTCCAGTCAAATCAGGGTGAGAGTGCCAAGTGTCTGTTACCAATCACACCAAATAGTAAATATCTGCTCTGGAAAATGGGTGGTGGAAAATATAGTCTACCTTGCCATACACAAAGCAATTTTAAAGAGAGGTTTTACCTGAGAACTGCATTATCAGATCCTCTGTTCTTTCAGGGGAAGTCTCAGGGTTTCATCTTTTTCCCTAGGAATGACTGCAGATGTTAAATGTAAACTTTATCTTAAACTTCCTTGTACAGGCATACAGACCTGGGAATCTAAACTGTTCTCCAAAGTCTGATTTGTTTAAAACTAATTGTGAGACAATAGTATTTCTCTCTTGACATTTGTTTTCCTGTTAAAGATAATGTTGGAACCCGTGACATGACCACATGCAGCTGCACCAGACACATCAAAATCAGTGACAGGATGAAACCAAATTACTAGGCCTTTTTGTGGCTGGAGCACCATGTGATGCATCACAATGCAAGATGACAATTGAAACATTTTAAACTGTAGTTCAAACCACAGCAAAGAAAACCTCAGGACTCAAGATCAGAGAGAGGGAGAAAGAGAGAGGTGTTTGCAAACTGTGAAAGAGGAAGGGATTTAGCTCTTTGCTTCTTCACAGGTTCACCATCTCTGACTTGCTGCCAATTGCCCAAAGGGCCTTGACATCTGAAGGACATTATACAAATCTACAGCACTCAGGAATAGCGGAGGGAGAAGGGAAGCATTTGGGTCATATGTGCAAAAGATCTAAGCATTCCTATCTCCCTCTCTGCTGCATCCATGGGCAGAAATAATCAAGCACTGAATGGGCCATAAGGCTGGCAGGACTAGGAGAGGATGAGACAATTATCACAGATGTGTGAGGGAGAGAAGCTGGCCAAGGTTTTATCACAACAGTCACCCATAAAGCAACTAAAATAGCAGAGTTTCAGAGTAGACTGTCTCCTTAAAGTTGACATATGTGGAATATCAGAGATTGAAACTATTCTGTCTTTGGAGTAATAAACTCAGTACAACTGTTGACAACATGGTCAAATAGCAAACGGTTTGCTAGGATATGCTTTTCTGATTATCCAGTGTGATGAGGCAATCCCTTTCTCAGGTTGTAACTTGTTGTTTAAAAAAATAATTTAATTGCTTTATTTTCAATCTGCAGGTCTAAAATTTTAATTCATTATCAAAAATTGACGCAGTCAGAAAAATGCCATTGTGCTTTCTGCATCTCTTTGATCCATAAGAGTAGTGACAGACAATTTATATTTACAAAGTTGGGGGGGGTTTTAGGCCTCAATGCTGAAAAATACTTACTGGTTTGAAAGTCAAATCCATATTATTTCAAGTTGGAGAGTTACTGCCACCAGCAAAGACTCCATGGGAAGGTTCTGCAGAGATTTTATGGCAAGTTCAAAATTTTTGTCCTTGTTTTAAAAATACACCATTGCTTAGCTGAAAACTACCCTTGACTTAATCTTCTTCTATGAAACACTTTTTCTTCCATATCAGTTCAGTGGTATCAACTTGACATATAAGAGCATCACTAAATATCCCACAGGTTTCCCCCTTCACATCACATATATTCTCTCATATTTTTTTACCTGTCTATGTAAAGAAAATGTACCCCACATTTCAATGTACTAGAAATGTACCCCATCTTTGAGTTCTACAAAGCATTCAATATTTATTTTCCCATTCTGCCTTCAGTTACAATTACTTAGATACTTTATATTTTAGGCATAGCCTAAATTTCATTTCAGTCAGTTTTATTGTATAACTGTGATGAGTTTAGTTACCTGGATTTTAAAGTCAGGCCTAATTGGGTGGAGTTACTCCAGAGCTGTAGAAGTCAGGATATCTTTCACACCAATCATTTGCAGTTATGTGGCTCAAATGAGGGTGATGGGAGGAAAAGATAAAATCTGGCAGAAATCACTCAATAGTGAAGAACGTCTGCAAAGTATAGAGGTGAAGAAATAGAGTTTTCTGGTAGTTGCATTTCAGCCATCATTTTAAAATTAGTTTTGATTTCACAACCACCTGTTTTAACTATTCAGATCTCTATGAACTATTATACAATTACTCTGGAAAGAAACATCCATTCAACATATCCATTTCAGAGTGTTGCTTGCACAGGACTTTGCTTCGTTCCACCTCTGAGACAATGAATGATTTGGTCCCACAGGTACAGGAGTGTGGGAGCTCTGTGCATACAATACTTGCTGTGTAAAGTAATCATTTTTCCCTTTTTGCTGATCCTTAGAATGCATATCAAAAGTATTACCTCTTTGTGCAAGGTGATTGCAAGCAGTTTAAGCTGAGGAGGAGAAAGTGAGTCTCCCCACTCATTATGTGTAATTTTCTTTTGATTTGTTTTGATTCGTCTTAATGGGGATGGAACAGCATGTAGGTGTGGGTGTAGATGATGGGGTGGGTGAATTTTATGGGGAATGAGCTGAGCAAGCAAGTTTGAAACTACTCTAAAATGACTCTTCATACAAACTCAGGGAGGCAATCAGACATTTGTTTTAGAACCCTTTGACAAATCCCCATGCTCTGCTTAACAAAATTGTGAAAGCAAAAGACTGTGCAGCCAAAATTAAATGACCATGTCAGCTCCTTCAGCACAGGAATTTGACAACAAAATCTGTTGTCAATAAAATCCTGTGTCTTCTAGCCCAGAAGACCACATAACATCATGTGTTTCTGCTCACATCTAATGCTATTGACCCACCTCAGTGAGGCAGCCAGGGTTACCCTAGGCTGGCCCAGAGCTCTTGAGATTGAGGCATCAGTAGAGAAAGGAAGGATAAATATTGTAAATCAAGCCTATGGGTGGAAGAGGGCTTTCATCCATCCCATCTGTTCATGGTACCATAAGGAACTTGTTTAAAAGTCAACAAACACCTCTAACTCTTTCACAGTCCACAGCATGATAACCCAGAAAAGAAAAGGAGTTCAGGAAGAGGGCTTACAGGTAAATGCCTCAGCAAAATGTCTCTGTTGAAATCACACAGTCACAAAGCTGAAGGGACTGGAGAAATGAAAGGAGGGGGAAAATTTTCCTATAAGTAAGCAGGTATCTGAATGTTCCCGAGTGTACCAACAGGTTGTCACAAGTCCTACAGTTCCACCCAAAGAGCAGAAGAAACCTGTGAAAATTCTGCAGGGGGAACTCAAGAGCTTCTTTCAATGGAAGGAAACAATCTGGCCTATAATTAAGTTTTCATCTCCTATTATTTATCCAACATCATAGCATCTCATCCAACATCTACCTTGCCGACGCTGTTTATTTAGTTAGTTCATTATATTTCTCTATAATTTGTTGCAGTTGAGCTGAACACAATAGCTTAGAAAAACACCATTCCAAACACTTTCATCATCACAACTTTCTAAATGTCCCAGCCCTGCTTGTTGCCAAGCACAGAAAGAAGCATTGCCATTTCTGTCACACTTGACTGCCATCCTTTGCCCCTAAAAATCCACCCACACTTGCTCTGCTATTCGTTCTTCCTTTGTTAATCTTCAGACAAGATGAATGTGGAGAGCAAAGGAAGATCTAAGGAAATGCATAAATGGGAAATGTAAAACAGAAAGAGATGAGTGACAGAAAGATAGTGACCTGCATCTGACACACCTTGCTTTTCTAGATTGTAGCTTCACATTATTCTTTGTAAGCTGTATGTTGTTTTCTTAACTGGGACTGTGGCCGTGTTTTGCTTGATGTGGTAATAAAGCTTCAGTTACAACAGGTATGGGGCCATTAAGCAAGACTGCAAAGGGTCTCTGATCAGCTACAATCTTCAAAATTTGAATGAGTCTTGATTTACTGTGGATGAAATTGTGCCAAGACCTGCATCATGTATGTGCCTCAGTTAGACATGCACAGACCTGTGTCAGACTTCTACATAGCAGTAAATACCATCCATAACAAATAAAACCAGGGAGACCTGGTGGTTCAAGTCCTTGTGTGCTGTGTAGATTATTGGAGTCAGCCATCTTGGTATGAAAAACAACAAAATAATGAGGATCAGCAGGTCTGATTCTGATTTCAATTATATTTATGTAATCCAGGAGTGACTCCACCAAGATGTGGAGCAGTAATGGTGGATATGCAGTGGCAGGCCAAGATTCTGTCTTAGGTAAACAGGCTTCATCCGTAGCACTGCCAAGGCATTGCAGACAGTTCAGTAATTGGAGATGTGATGGCAGCATGGCCATGTTCTAGCCAGCTTCCAGAGTATGGCAGGGAATCTGCAGCTGTGCAGGCTATGGAAGGAGCTCCATATGTGTTTTGGAAGGAAGGAGCGAGAGCTTAAACCACCATATCTTCCTGGCTCATGTAAGTGCTAGATGAAAGCTGGTTTCAGTACATCTCACATGGTGCAATCCCAGCTCTGAGCACAGTGTGGGCACAGTGCTAGAGGCTGGCAGACATAAGCTGCACTTACTGTAAATCTTAGCAAAGAAATGCACTTCTTCAAGGTACACTCCAGGTAATTCCCAAGAAGTTTGAGGTATTGCAGATGAGAAATCTTTCCACAGACATATAAGGACTTTTTTTTTCCTTTTTTCCCCTTTTCTCTGGCAATCAGATTGACTGGGATGGTTTTGATTCAGAATCTGGAGCAGATATGGGGAGGATTGATTCATGGTCCTTTTTTTTTTTTTTCACTTTTAATGGGCTGACAGACTCTGCTTCAGGCCTGTGTTCCAAAGGCCTGATCCAAAACCCACTAAAGTCAATTCTTGTAATAGAGTGCAGTGTGCTGTGAATTTGGCTGTAAACTAGTACTTAACTACCATTCTGTAAAAAAAACATGGAATATCAAATTTTCTTTTAATTACCACTATTATTAAACAAGCTCTAAAAAAATTACCATGTCTTCTTCCTGCCAGAGCTTCCTGTCCCCTTGTGCTGTACCTTACTTTTCAGCAGTTTGGCACTCCCCACTCACCTGGCTTCTGTCCTTGCCCCATGGCAGGAATACTTGCCTGGTCCCATGCTGTGCTCTTTGTCTCCTTTTTTCACTTAGCACTGTTCCCAGACAAGCTCACGTGAGGCACTGAAATGAAAAGGTTGCACTGCGTAACAGAAAAGAAAAAAGTAAGCAACCAAGATGTTCCTGTGGCAGGAACATTTCCCCTCATCTTCTCCTATTGCAAAAATCTTTGGCATTTATATGCACACATACACACACACACCCTGCCCATGCTTTACTGTCCTCTTTGCTATAATGACTGCATAATATTGAAAATTCCTCAGGGCAGGGTCCTACTGCTTGGCTTGCTCTCAAAAGCGTCGTGCATGCTTCGAGTGTTGTTTTAACAATCAAGGTAAGGCTACCAGTCAACATACCACACTGAATAGACATCTGGTCTGGAGTCAGAGCTTCAAAAAGTCCTTTTGAAAATCCCACTTCCTTAGAGCAGTAGAGGTGTTTGTACCATTTAAGCTTGCAGCCCTAGAACTGTGCAAATAACAAGCTTTATCACCTGAGCTTCTGAACTGAAAAATTTTGGGGCAGAAACATCACAGTTTAAATAAAAAATGTAATTAGAATAATCTAATTGGTCTTGCTGGAATGAAAACCTGTAAAGTGTCATTTCATTCAACAGGAAATGTTGCATTTGACTGAAAATGATACATTTCACTTTGGGAAATTTTGAAAGATTCAACGGACTGAAGAGGCAGATCACAGAATACTGGGATGGTTGAGGACGGAAAGAACCTCTGGAGATCATCTGGTTCACCCTACCCCTGCTCAAGCAGGGCCATTGAGAACCAGTTGCCCAAGTTACCATGTCCAGGCAGCTTTTGAGTATCTACAAGGATGGAAACTCAGCAATCTCTTTGGGAAACCTGTGCAGTGCTCAGTCACCCCCACATTAAAAATATATCCTTATGTGTGGATTCGTAAATATTTTACAGATGGATTTTTGCTATCCTTCTCCCTTAAAACACCAGGGCAAAAACTGAGAGGCAGGTTTTAATGTCTCTCTCTCTCAGCAGTGATTAATCAAGCAGTCTATGAGGATATCCTGAGATAGGATACTGCAGTCACTTTCTTTACTTCACATTGTAACTTGGCCTTCACTAGAGCAACACAGAAGGCAATTCTCCATTTCCCAGCAGGCTGGTTTCATTGTCATGTCTCTTAAGCCATTTCACTCCCTTGCTACAAAGCTATGTAAGTACTTTAACATAAGCAGAACAGCTCCTACAGGAGAGACACACCTGTATGTATTTATAACCTCCTGGCTAACAGTGACTTGAGAGGTGGAATTTGTTAGTGCAGGTCTAAAGTCTCCACTGGTTCAAGGCAAAAATTTGCTTGTGAGGACTTTAACCCAGGAGGTGATTTGTAGGTATTTTGTGGAAGAGGATTCTCTGTCTCCTCCTTTTGGAGCTATCCCATTTCTTATAAAACATCCAGATAGTCATGGAGGAAGAGTGTGAAGAATGACTCCTGGCATGCTAGTTAAAACATTCTCCTGGAAGGTGTGACATGCAGGACACTTAACCCTGCTCCAATTAATGCTTAATTATTTACACAAAGAGGACCAGGTAAACAAGAATAAAAGCCTGGCCCTTAGTTCCTCTATACTGGATTAACTGAGAGGTCACAGGTGAAGAGAAGGAGAGGTTGGAAGATCAGCGCCCCCAGTCCACACCGCCATCTCCCATAGATTATAGTTCTTCCTGTAGGTTGGCTAACCAGGGAACAATTCCCCCACCAGTTCTGTGACCTCAGTCCTCTACTCCTGACACTATTTATGGGAGTCAGCCTCAACCCACAAATAGTTTCATGCTGACAAAAGGTTGCCCAACATATTGAGTCTCCACCAGAAAAAATTCACCATCTCTGCAAGACCATTCACAGCTGAACAGCTACCCACGCACCTCCATCTCTTAGAGTTCCCTTCAGACTGCTGGAGCAGGCCAGGTAGCTTTATCTCCTCACTCCTTTAAGGTGCTGCTGTCAGATCGCCAGGCATTTTAAGGTGCTTTGACTGCAGTGTTTAATTTACCTGCTAAATGTTTGCACAATGCCAAGCACAATGGGGTCCTGACTCTGGCAGGGGTGCCCAGACACTGCTATCATTAACTATAATTATGGCTGATTACCCAAATCACAGTTCACGTCATGAGGCAGGCTCTTCCCGGTGCTCAGAGGCCGCAGGGCTCCACCTGAGCGCCCAGGCGGGGCACCACACCCTGGGCCACCAGCCCTGCTCCCCATGGCAGGGGCAGCTGGAGGCTGGTGGGCAGTTGACAAGGTGGCCACGGCTTCTGAGAGAGGAAGAAGAGGCTCATGCCTTATCCTCTGCCTGGGGCCCTTGCATGTTTAATGGTGGTTCTGCCAAAATATTCTGGCAGTCTTTCCCTTAGGGCTCATTGGTAGCCAGCAGAAGTCAAGTTGTTTGCCAGAGCCTGTGCAATTAGTTGCCCTGTGGCAATTAAGAGGCTGCTGCCAACGTCTGCCAGTGTTGTCATGTCTTCCCCAGTCAGAGGGCATAAGGGATTCAGGGGCCGTATATGCGTCACCTCTCGGGAAAGGCTTATTAAAACAAAGAGAGAACTACGAAATGTTGGCTGCTTCCATCTACTAGGCCTTAATTTTGGCATATGCAAATTAGTAAGCACTGCATATTGGAGAAAGTATAGAGCTGAAAATGATAGCTGCTAATTTTCACACACTTAATTAAATTGCCTCTGATAATTACCACTCTGTATGTTTTAACTCTGTAAGAGCAACACATAACCTGTGCACATATGGTAGCAAATATTTCAGAGACTGAGTCAGAAGATGGATACCAAACTGTCCTATATACATTTATTTGGACTTTGAAATACGGTATTTTTCAAGACAGTCTATGTACATCACTGGTATCTACTTGTCCAATGTCATACTTCTGCCATTTCTGGTCTTGTCTTTTCCACTGCATTTACAAGAAACAAAATTAAATAGAAAATATTGTCTGAAGTGAAGTCTAGGCTAACAGATTTAATTCTCAAAGTCACAGCTGTTTTAGGCTGGTAAAATTCTCTAAGCATCACTCAAATTACTTTACAAAGAAAGTCAAGCTTTACCTTCCAGGTGAGAAACAGTGGCAGATGGCAGCTCTGGGAGCAGGGCATGGGCTCCACAAGGCTTAGCATGGCAGACAAGCTTGAGAGAATCACATAAGACCTCATCTCTTTTTGGTCAATGAAGGTGCATCCCTCAAATTCCACTATTTCATTGCTGTTACTCTTATCTGTCAAGTGTAGGTATTTCAGAAGCCCTCGGTAATATTTTCCATTATGTTGTCTAAGACTTTGCTGACATTTTCTCTTTTTTCAAAGTTCATTTTTTGAAATGTATATAAGACGGTGCTGTGTAATACTTTGGGCAGCAAACTGTGAAAACTGCAGCAAACCAAAGTTACAAGTCTGTGATTTCAGTTCTGGTAGTGGGATCATGTATTTTGCCCTTGGGCAAGGCCTGATTAATTATGGTTGCTGTGGCACTGGGATGTACCCAGCCCTTCTTCCAACTGAGATTATAGTGGTTTTAAATAAAAGATTGCAGAAAAGTACAATAGCACTGAAGATCTGAAATTTTAGAATTCAGCAAAAATTTGTGACCTCCTTCCATGAGATTTTTCCATCTCCTTTTTCCAATCTAAAATATTTTGCTGATATTGTGGATTTAGAATAACTCACTTCCAAATACTTGTCGTGAGGCTCTTTTACACTTGCCTCTCAGACTTCCAGCTCACCACAAAACCAGGTCATTGGACTCTTTTTGTTTCATGTATCCATGTAAGCGATTCTTTAAGTCCTGCTAAGGTTGTTCACAATTACTTGCAAGATTTCATACACTTACTTTGTACACAGGTAGCACTGAAGAGGCAATTTCCCTATAAGTGGTTTGGGAGATTTTTTTAATAAGAAAAATATTTATTTTAAACTTTCTTAAGAAGAAGAATTTGCCTGATGAAGAAGTAGACCTTTCAAAGATGACAAGAGCCTTCCATTTTAATATGTATTAATATGGATATCATTTTTCACCTAGAAATTGTTCTCAATGTAGAATTTTGCACTAAGGAATAATTTTTAAAGTAGAAAATTTTGAATTTATCTTTTTTGCTTAATTTTAATGAAATGTCTATCTTGCTTGATGAAATGTTTTGCCTTGATGCATATTTTCCTGATTAGTCTCCTGAGTTTCCATCCAAAAAGACATCTTTTTTTGTCATGTGTTAGGCAAGGAAAAAATGTTGAAATTTCAAAAACTCTCCATGGGCAAGAAAGCTATTTCTTATTTTCCTCAGCTGCTAAGTACTTTGTTAGGCTAGGAGGGGGCAGTGATGTACATAGGTGGCATTCCTGCGGTGGACTCAAGAGAGCAGCTGACTTTTGCAAGCTGTGCTATGTGAACCCAAACCTGAAGCATCCACTGGGCTCAGCCCCTCCATGCACTGGGCTGGGGTTAGCCACAGGGAGCAGAAGCTGTGCAGAAGTGGGGACTGTGGTCTCTGGGTGGTACCCAGGGATGTGGCTTACAGCACATGAATCACTCAAACCTTTCTTCCACTTCCTTAGGCAAAAAAGGCAGAGTTCTCCTGAACATGACAGAATGTTGATGGATTAAATGTAGATTTTGCTATAGAATTTATTGATCTCCCAACTATCACCACCCAATGGAAAGACCAGAACATGAAATGCAGAGCACCAAAAAACACCCTGAATGTCTGTCCTTCCTGCTGTGATACAGAAGAAGGTTCATCTATGTCCTTCTGAGTTTCATGAACAGAGTGCACATCTTCTACCTTGAAAGAGAAGCAGCAGACGGGATGTGTTGCCAGCCTTGGCATTTAACCTTAAGGTCAGCTATTGTTAGGTAACTCTTCTTCATAGCAGAAGATGTCATATCCCAACTTCTCTCTAAACAAGAAGAAAAGGATTGTCTTCCCTAAAGTACTAACACTGTTGGTAAATGCATTGGGTAATACTTTCAATATGCTTATATCCTTTATAATTGCAAAAAATATAATAAATTAAAATGAAAATTGAAAATTGCACCACGCTGTCAAGAGCTATAAAATGACCTAACTTGATGGTGTAGCTGTGCTCTCTGTTTTGATTTTCAAAGCCGTGTTTTCTCAGTAAAGCCTCCAAACACCAAAACCATCCAGCATTACAGATGTTTACAATTATGGGCAACTGAATGAGAAAAACAGACTTTATTTATCAATCAGGATTTTTGTGCAGACCACATCCTGTCAGGTACCACAGGTATTGCTGGACACACAGCACTGGCATCACTCCCTTTCAAGGAGGGCAAGACACATCTGGGAGGCTACTAGCCATGTGCCAGCACCACACACTCTCATACATACACTGTGCCAGGGCAGGTGGCAGATAACAGGACAAGGCAGCCCAGGCTTTCTCCTAGCAGGCTGAGCAAAGCTGGAGTGTCCTGTGCAGAGGTTGTGCCCACCTGAAAGAAACTGAGAGGAAGAAGAAATTTTCCCTTTTCTGCAGCAATGCCACAGCAGCCAAGCAACCCCTGCTGCCCTCTTGCTGCCTGGAAGGCTCAGGTGAATGTCCCCTGCTCATGGATACACCAATTCACAAGCTGCCCCATGCTCTTCAGAGGGATCCCCCTCAGAGATCTACAGCACACACACCCTCCTGATGGAGGTGGATCACCTGATATGCAGGAGGCATGATGAACTTGCTAAGCATGTGTCAACCATCTGTGTGGTACAAGTGCAGCTGATACAGTGATCCCAGCTGGGTCAGACTCATGTGCCTATGTTACATAGTACTCAAACCCTTATTTCTCCATGACATTTTCCAGGAAGAGCTTTGGGCACCCTACAGTTAAAAACTCACTTTGAGTACAAAATGGTCTAAACTTGATGAAGGAGAAGTATGTTAGAAAAATTATGCTTTGATGTATTGTCTTCCTGCTGGATACTTGCCACAAGAACGTATGCGCAAAGATGGACAGTCTTCCTTCACGAGAAACTGAAATTGTTTCAGCATTTCAAAGTAGGATTGCATATCAGCATTGCAGCCATGTTTATCTTCTCTGTTAGGAAGACTGTTTGTCCTTTTGTGGATTACAAACTAAAAGGCTCTGATTCTACTGTCACTTATGATAAATCAGCTGTAACTGAAGAGCAGACAATTAAGGTAGTATATCATGCTCAAACAAACCTGCCTGAAAAACCAACCTCACAGGATGTCCCCCTCTCTTGAGAGTGAAGAACCTCACAAGGAAGACTTGAAGTAGACCAGGGTTAGCTGGGAAAGTACACAAGGAAAGTATCTCTTTATACCTGTCCCTCTCTCACCTCATTGGAAGGCAACTGTCCAAAATTGGCCGGTTAATTATGCCCTAAAACTATCAAACAAAATTAGGATGTGGACTTGATGGAGTAAGTTCAAATGGGGGTCACAAAGATGACCAGAGGGCTGGAGCACCTCTCCTATGAAGACAGATTTAGAGACTGGGTTGTTCAGGTTGGAGAAAAGAATGCTGCAAGGTGACCTTACAGCACCTTCCAGTACCTGAAGGGAGCCTACAAGAAAGCTGGAGAGGGACTTTTTACAAGGACATGAGGAGATAGGACAAGAGGAAATGCCTTCAAACTGAAAGAAGACATGTTTAGAAAGAAATATAGATATTAGGAAGAAATTCTTTACTGTGAGGGTGGTGAGGGAATGGAACAGGTTGCCCAGAGAAGTTGCAAATGACCCATCCCTGGAAGTGTTCAAGGCCAGGCTGAATGGGGCTTTGAGCAGCGTGGTCTAGTGGGAGGCATCCAGGACCATGGTAGGGAAGTTGGAACTAGATGATCTTTGAGGTCTCTTCCAACCCACACCATCCAATGATTTCTCTCCATCTGTCTTACAAAGGGTCTCAAGCTGAAACATAATTTCTTACACTGTATATAACCCTATTTGGTCAATTCAGTGTAAACTGTCTTTGAACCTCCATTGAAAGTTCTGGTTTTCTTACTAGTGCAACCAGCACCCATCTCCTTGAAGCCATTAAGGTTTTTGTGAGGTTACTTCTCACATTATCTCCTCCCTTCCCTCCAGCCCAAGCACCCCTGTTGTCAAACTCAGTGGCTTATGAAGATAAAGCAGAGCCAGGTGCCATGGAGAGGAGAGAGGAGAAATCAACCTGTGGTAAACTGTCTTCTTTTATAATACCGAAAAAATGATGTGTGAAGGCCTGGCTGATTTAATGAAATCTCTCTTACTGTGGCCTGAAAGAGGATGGATGTGAAAGTTTTGCCCTTATATTTTATCCACTGTTGTGAAAAAAATACTTTTGGAAAATAGTAGCTTCAGCTGACTCCAGCTGTGAAAAAGCTAAGCATTTAGTTCAGATCAGGCATGTTTTCTCCCAGCATTTCTAGTAAGGACAATTCCAGAAGGTAATTGCATCCAACTTAAGGAGCTTTCTATAGTTTCAGGTAGAAAGAGGTTCTATGCTTCATCCTCTGGATTGTTCCTGTATCTGGAACATTGCTTCTTATCAGATACTGAAATTACATCATCGTTCTGTGCCTGAGCAAGATCAGTCTCATCTTCCTCTGCCCCTTCTCTATAAACATTCAGGACTGTTAAACACAAATCTCTGGGCTAATGACCAGTCAATTAGCTTAAGGAGGTAGGTACATGGTACAATTTGGGTCTAACCTCTGTGGTCACATAGCCAGCGCTGTGGCACACTTGTGCCATTTGAACACCTTTTTTAATCCCACCAAGCAAGGCAGTGTTGGCAGCGCAGTTACTTGTATTACTTTGAGGCAGGGGAAGGACAGCATTAAATTGTATTGTCTTTTCCTGGAGAGCTGCCAAAGGGAGCTGTAAAAAGGGCATGGGATCATTTTGAGACTGCACAACCTCTGAGTGAGGTTGGTGCACAAATTCAGAAAGAACTGACTGACGCAAATCTTCCTCTGCACTGAACCTGTAATAACTAATCCTATTTCAGAGTTGAGGCGCACTTTAACTTCTAAAGAGGAGGAAATGTAAAGCCTCGGGTCTTCAGAACATTTCATTGTATCCTACCTTTTTATGTCATTGTTTAAAAAACAAACACAACGAACAAGAAAGATGTGATTCAGACTTTCAAAAGAAAGTCTGCCTCATGAAGTGTAATTTTAAAATTTTTTATTTTCTTTATCATTAAATTGACATTGGTTTTCTTAAATTTATTCTACTCAGTTTAAATAAATTTTTAAAAGATAACAAAAAAAAACAAAAACAAACAAACCAAACACACACACACACAAAATCAGTGGCTTGCACATCTCTTCCAAGCAAAGATCCAGCCCTAGGACTGTGATGGGAGCAAGTGCCATTGTTAGACTGCATGGTCCATCACAGCCAGGCTCTCAAGTTGCTCATAAAAATCTAGGAGTGACTGTCATTGTGTTCAAGTGTGTGCATACATGCAAAGCACATTTGCATCACATGGAGCCGTGAATGGTAGGCACATAATAACCTCTGAAGAAGATACAGATATACCCCCCTGTAGCAAGAAATAATTATGATTACTTAATGAAGAAGATGACATGTGATCCTTTCTGCCTTGGCAAAAGTAACTTTAAGGCTGTCTTTTTTAATAGTCATGGGATTTGGAATTAGTGTATGTGCAGACCTCCAATAATTACATAATGGACACATCAGTTATGGAATAAAGAGAAAGGCAATTAGTTTTGATGAAAAGATCCTAGTCTCTTAATGTCATTGGTAGGACATATGTCAACATCCAAAAACAATTTTTTTGTTTCCTTTTATTCCTTTTTTTTTCCAGAAAAGTAGATTTACCATGCTAGATTACATCATTTTCACATACATTCCACATGTGGCTTTTCTAAAAATTATAAACACAGATGCAGAACCATAGCTTGTTTGGCTCCTGCCCCTGAGAGTGACAGCCATTCAACCACTAGCTGCAAAAGAGCTGTGCTGCAAAACTGACATAATGTGTGTGCCAAGAGGAATTGTTTCCACCGGGAAGCAGAAATGAAGTGATTCCAGAGTTCTTGATTCTTCATGTACTTTGTCTACTGAGGAGAGCAGGTCAGCATAGATAGTAACCTTCTGGACAAGTACCACTGGCCTAAGTAACCACTGGATTCAAGGGGACTTGTGGCAGTCAGAGACATCCATGTGTCTCATTAATGTTGTAGATTACAACATTCCTGTAAGCATGTGAAACAGATCGTGTTTTCCCACTTTCTTACCCAATAGGTGTTTGAGATATTCCAAATGCTTCAAAATCAATAGTGGCTACAGGTTTTTTTCACAGAATCCAAGAATGATTGAGGTTGGAAGAGATCTCTGAAGGTCATTTGGTCTAACTCCTTGCTCAAGCATGGTTACCAAGAGCAGGTTATCCACAGCCATGTCCAGATAGCTTTTGAATATCTCCAAGGACTGTGACTCCACATCTCTTAGCAACCTGTCCCAGTAGCCAGTCACTCTCACATTAACAAAGTGTTTTCTAATCTTCAGACAGATCTTCCTGTGTTTCAATTTGTGCTTGTTGAGTCTGGTGCTGTCTCTGAGCTCCATGGAAAAGAGCCTTGCCCCTTCCTCTATGCACATCCCCTTCAGGCATTTATATACATTGATAAGACCCAACTGAACCTTTTTTTTTCCCGATGCTGAACAGCCACAGCACTCTCAGCCTTTTGTCATTTGAGAGATGCTGCAGTCCCTGCTTTTGCAAAGAGATGTCTTTAGCAGCAGCAAAAGTGTGCTGTTTGAGCTTTTACAATTTCTTGTCTATCTACAGCATGTAAAACCCCAGAAACAAACTTTCTGCTTTTACTAGATGCTCAGTTGTGTTTAGCTCTTGTGTAGCATAAGACATGCATGCCCACCTTTCTCATGGAGACTTTTTCCTAATTAATTGCATCTTATCAAATATAAGATCTCTGAAGGAAAGTGCTTCATTACTTTGTTTACAGAGTTTTAAAAGATCCTGCAGTGATGAAGAAGGTAACAAACTCCTGCAGTCAGTTCATGTACTGTCACTGCAACAGACTGTTGGGTTTTACCAGATGAAGATTTTTTGGGTGCTATTTTTCGACTTCAGATTCTGAGTAACGTATTTTTGCAAGCTAACAGGCACAAATAGACAGACTTTTAAAATTATTTAGGAACCTATCTGATGTCAAGGGCAGTTAGGTGTCTAACTGCCCTTGACAGTAGTCAAATATCTGGGCCAGAAGAAGAGCAAAGCCAGCTAAACCAGCTAGTAGAGCTATCACAGGGAATAGGTGGTGTCTCTGAGCAGTCTAGAATTAGCATAGACTAAACCAGATTGAAAGCAGGGCCTGGCTTTTTAATAAGTGTTTGTTTAGTGACTCACATCATCAAGGCCCCCACCTCTAACTGGAGCTTTTCACACTGAAGCTGCTGGGATGCTATTACTAATAATAGTATCAGAAGCCACACCGCGGAGGGGTAGATAGGTACCTGGCAGTCGCTGTAGCATAATAGGGTGTTGCCAGCTCCAAAGGGGCCCTGGACAAGTTCCACCTCGATGATAGAGCTTGGGCTGCTCTCCACAGCTCTTTCAGATTGCATCTAAACACTCCTCCCTGGAACAAAGTCCTCAGGCACTTCTCTGCTTCAAAGCCTGCCTGGGATAATAAGAATGAACAGACGCTGTGTCGTACATGTTGGAAGGAAGAAGGAAGACACATTTCTTGAGTATGAGGCTCTGTGTAAACATAGGTTCTCTGACTCTCTCAGCTCTGTCCAGTCTTCCCACAGTAACTGCTTGGTTATGCTTTGCAGCAGCTGTCTGTGTTTATATTGGGGATAGCTCACTGTAGACCCACAGTGCAATTCCACCTGCAAAGCCTTTAGATCTGCTTGTGCTAAGTCTTCCTAGCCTTGCTCTGCAACTGCATGGGGTGCCCTGCAACCTGAGGATAGGTACAGCTCTGACAGCTCACAAAATGCTTTATAATGTGCTCCCAGGGTTTTGTGAGTCTCTTCAGATACATCTTCCTTCTTTCCCCTCTGACTGAGTGCAGACTGCAATTGGAGGTGTTATGACAGCTGGTAAGCAATACAAAGTGAAGGGAGTTTCCCTTGACAGCTTTTATGCACTCTTGGTCAGATCCCTATTAGAGGGGGAGAAGCCAAATGCACGCCCATTGCTTTTTTACCTTTCTTTTGTACCTTGCAGCTATTCAGGCAGTCCTGGCAGTAAAGGAAAATAAGTCCTCCTTGTTTTCTCACTAACATTCATTTCTCTCATGTCAGACGGCAGCTTAAGAAAATCAATTGCCCCCAGAAATGGCAGCTTTTAAGAGGGAAGTGAGAAGATTTGGAATACTACCACCACAACCCAAAGCACTGCGCTTTCTCGTTGTAGCTGGGCTCAGTGGGGAACACAAAACAGGGAGAGAAAGGAAGTAGCAGTGCAAGGAAGCTTTATGGAGTAGAAAACAAACAGGCAATGAAAGGGTGTGTTCCTAAAATCCTTCAAAGGGTGTTAACTCTTTTATAACGAGACTAATGACTCCCCCTTAAACTGGTAGTTTCCTCTGTGCCTCATTAGGATTAATTCAGTGGGCCAGATTAATCCCAGGAATCCTTCCATTGAAGTCACTGGAGTGATACCACCAACAACCACGGCAAAACACCGTATACATGAGGAAAATAACTGTCCTGAAACTTTCTGTAAAACTTGGTTATGTCCCTTCCAACTCTCCTGCAACTTTTCGTTTCTTGTGTGAATGAAAATTAAGTCTATCAAAAGGAATTTAAGGAACTACTCTCCAGCCTAATGTTTGGTTTGCAATATAGACAGCAAATTCAGCTTTCTCTCAGTCAGAGAGCTCATATCTAAGAATGGTTCAAATGCAGCTTGTGAAAGGACTGGAACATGAGACACCACAGCTGGAACCAAACGAGGTTGCAGGCTGCCCCCCAAACATTTTCTTTCCAACAAATGAACTGCACAATGTGTGCACCTTCACCAGGACTGAGGATACATCCCTGCCTCTGCTCCAGAGATGGCCTAATAGCTAGACACTCACCTGCAGCCGCCATTCTTCCTCAAGACCGAGGACAGCACAGGAGTTCCACCTCCCTCTTCCCAGGTTCTGCCTCTCCCTCTTGCCTTACACACTCAGATACATAAAGGGTGGATGCCAGATTGGCAATAATTTTCTCCTTAAAGCTGTGTTTTGAAGACTGTGCCTTCTCTGGCTATTTCACAAGATCTCAATTAGGCTGCAGGTGAACAGGGTGCTTCCCTAGAAAACCTGCTGCTCTGCAGTGCAGGCTTCCCCAGAATCTCATAATCACTACTGTAGCCTGTTGACCAGCTCTTGGTGGCTTTCTTCTCAGCACACAGGATCTTTACATCATCCTGCAGAGGTGCCCAGGGATGCTGAAGTGCCCCAGGGTGTGGTCCTCCATCTATATTTTTTGGCTGCAAAACATGCTTGCGAGTGTCCTGCTTGCTCTCCCTCACACTTTATTTCCACCCTCCCAGCAGCAGCTTGCCACCGCCTCAGTCGTGCTGACACAACTGCTTACAAAGCCACCACCCTTCAGCCAGGTTGCTGCAATGCCCTGCAGTGGGGGGTACAAGAAGGGAAAGGAGCTGGAGGAAACAGGCTGGGTGGAGCATGTGGGAATGGAATGACTGGATGTCTACCCAGTGGTCTACATGGACAAAATAGGGGCTTGGTGCTCTGTGTTTCCATGCCACAGATCAGAGGTCTGGAGCAGAAGGGTTGCAGCACCAACCTTTCAGTGCCTTCACCTTCTATACTCAGCCCTTCTTTTCTTTCTTGTCTTCAAACCTGATTTACTGTGCTTGAAGCAAGCAGAAGGTCAAACAAGACAGGACAGAAGGAATGAAACATTGTCTGGCCGGGTGTTACAGCTGAGGCAAAGACAAAACTCTGGAGATATGTTACTGTCCATGAGTTTTAACAGGGCATTTACGCCCAGATCCAAGTCACCACTACCTGCCTTTCCTGAGAAAGAAAGAGAGACAAACAAGCAGGCAGGAGGCAAGGGAGGAAGAAGGAAGGTTTTGTGTTTTGAGATCTAGCTGCCTCCTAATTTCAGGGCTGGCTTTCAAATAAGAGCGCTTCTCTCTCTGCTTGTTCTCTCAGCAGGTCATCCAAATGTTGCCAAGCACCAGATGTTTGAAGTGGCAAATCATTTGGAGATTTAATTTTTTTAAAATTCTGATTTGCTTCTGATAGGGTTTTTCTTGATTTTTCCTTTTGTTTAAGACTTTTTTACGCCTAAGAAAAAGCTCAAGTTCAGCTGAAATACTGTCCTGTAAAAATGGGAGTGAATGTCCGTACAGGTGTGGTGGGGGGCAGATAGTGAGAGAACACCTTCTCAGCAGTTGCGTCCTTGAATTCCAGAAGTTCTTGCACTCTGAGGTCTGAGAGTTGGCTCAAGTTTTTCCATCTGTCTGCTGACTCATGTTCTCTCCAACAAGGAAGAGACAGTGAAGGAAAGACTTCTCTGAACATGGGCTTCTCTCTCATGGCTTCCACAATCTTGAGCTCATCAAGTATTCCTATTTCTTCCCAAACTTACTGATAGGTTAGTGTTCCCTGGGTTAGTTATGTGGCACACTCCCTTGAGCAGCTTTATTTTTTTACTTGAAAACTCTAAGAGAAT
This sequence comes from Anomalospiza imberbis, assembly GCF_031753505.1. Lineage (NCBI taxonomy): Eukaryota > Metazoa > Chordata > Aves > Passeriformes > Viduidae > Anomalospiza > Anomalospiza imberbis. The sequence goes on from NC_089683.1 coordinate 44,219,348, forward strand.
TCCAGCAACGACTTCTCATTATTTTGAAAGATTTGCTAAAAGTGCTAGATAAAACACATATGGAATATCCTGAAACACCATGAAATGTGACGTGTAATGGTGGAATGAGTAGGATTTTATTTCCCCTATCTTTTAGCTACCTTTCAATTTCTCCAAAGCCCATCTGTGCCCAGAGGTATTGTTGATGCAGCTTGTTGAAAAGGAAATATTCACTGATCATAAACTTTGATAAACATATACCACCCTCAAGAATTTTCTTAGTGTAAAATAGGCATTTATTCTTCAAGCCCGGACAAAACATGAAGACTTTTAAAATATCCAAACTGAATTTAATTTTTATTAGAAAATATCTCGCAGGTTTGGGCCAGGGGATGTAGAAAGAAAAATAGGTTTATTACTGAAAAATTAATCTGTATTGTCAGAAAAAGTAATCATGCCAAAATAAATATATTTAATCCAGAACTGAATGACCATGGAGAGATCTGATCTGGAAGCGTCACAAAACAGCTTAACCTACAATTGCTGTGCCAGCCAGCTTCTTCTTGGAGGGATATCTTAACAGTCTTGTTTGGCTTAGGAAAATTAAATATGTGTAATAAATGCAGTACACAACACATAGTGATTGTTTGTAAGAGTCACATGAGCAAAGAAGATTTCAGTGTTTTTAAATTAATAGATCTAGAAACACTCTGACATTTCAAAAAAGGTTTTCATTCATTACTATGAACTCAAAAGTCTTCTGAGGTTTGGTCACTACCAGCTAACATATTTTTCCCTGGCCATTTCTAGTCAACAGTTGTTTAAAATCTTTTTAGCCATTACATTGCCAACCTCCCCTTTCTCTTAATGAAAAGTACTCTTTGAAGTAAAAGACCACATAATTTCTGTCTTTGCTCGACAGCAGTCAGTTACAGGCAGCATTAGGAAGTGTGCAGTATTGTGAGCTTTCATGAGACCAGACTTTGTATGCTATGGGGGTTTTGTTTGATTTTTCAGTCCACAGCTACAATGAGAAAAAGATGACATGGGCATTTTATGGTTTTACCATCAATAATTCCAACCTTTTACATCTTCCTTCATAGTCATTTTAGATTGTGCAAACTGAGTTAAAAGTGGAGGTACCAATCAGACCGATAGTATTTTACTCCTACTCTGCAGGGTTGATAGTGACTATGCAAGGTTGCAGGTAATGGAGAATCATGGTCTCTCTTTTTCCATGAAAGGGACTAGATTCTATGACTCCCACTCAGGCTGAAGTCCTAATTTTGCAATAGGGGAACTTGAGCAGAAACACCAGCGGAAGGGGATCATGTTTGCCACCCCCACCTTCAACCGCATCTTTCCAGGTATCAGCAAACTACCCCCACATTAGCAAGCGTAGCTGAGTTTGAAAATACCCCCCCATTTTCCACTGTTGTTTTTCTCCTCAGTGGTTCACAGAGGAGGCTGCATTACTCTGGGGGTGAGAGCAGGGCATGCTGAGGCAAGGGGAGCACCTTCTACAGTGCCGGAACTGCTGCCTGGGTAGCCAGAGCAGTTGAATGTATTTCATTCTTACCTGAGCCAAAGGCAGCTCAGAGTCCTTGGGGTCTTCCCATACACAATCCTGCCTTCTCACACCATGACAATGGAGTGCTGTTAAAGAATGGGCTCTGTTCCCCTTTTGCATTCCTCTCTCACTGGAGGACCTTCTGGCACTCCTTCTCCCTTTTCTTCTCCTAACCCTGCCAGTGTGTCAGGACTGTACCTTCTCAAAGATTGTGTCCTTTCTTAGTGATTGTCACAGGCCTAGATTACACCAACACGCAATGGAGGGGTAACTGCAGCAAGAAAGGAAGAATTTAGTATGCAGAAAACTAAACTGGATGATTCACCAATTTCTCAAGTTCTTATTCAGACTCTATGGGTCTGGTGTGAGAATTTGCAAATTAAGAATTAATCCTCCAAATGCTTCCTTAAGTGAGGCCATGTGCTGATGCCAACAGTAGAACTTGTGTTCAACAACTTCATGCATGAGAAGACCTAGACACAGCAATGTTTTTCATGCTAAAAGAGTTGTTAGGATGATGCTGCTATTTTCTATCATTTTTTTCTTTCATTCTTCCTGAAAAGTCCAAAACAATGATCCAAATTTCACTCAGACACTGCCAAAATACCTCCCCATAAGCCAGGACTTCCAGTACACAAAGCACTTCTCAGACATCCATTAATCCTCAAAACAGCCTGTGAGGTAGGAAATTGTCAGTGTTATTATCCCCACTTTACAGGTGGGGACTCTGATGCAGGGAGATTAAGTGATTTGCCACAGGCTACACAGCAAATCCATGCCAGACCAAGGATTAAAATTCAGCAGCACCTGACATCTGGGCAAATACTCAAGCCCTGGTCTCTGCTGCCTCTAGAATACGTGTCTTAAGCAGGTCTCCTGGTGAGCACTCATAATCAAGCACTTTATGTCCCTGTATAGCACAAGGGTGTACACACATACCTAGAATGCACAAATCTAAGCAAAGCACAGGCTAAAACATGCCAATTTGAAGACATCTCCCCAGAAGTCTAAAAGGAGATGTGCACAGCCAACTTTTGAAAGTTTTATATTGCTAGTTAACTTCAAACAAAGAAGTAAAGTCTGGTACATAAATTGTTTTGTGTTATGCCAACAGACATAAAGGATATTATTTAGATCTGTGTTTTCCTGTACATTTGCTTTCTAAAGAAAATGCACAGACTGGCCTATGTTCAAGAGCAGACAAAATTGATTTCCTTGTGCTGGGAAACACAGATTGGTTCCCTGAATTTGAAAGAAACACCATAAATTTTCATGTAAGAAGTGAATATTTCTGACAACATGCTTCTGCTTTGAAAGAGGTAGATATACCATTTGTTGCTTCAGTAGTATGCAGGATGTTTTTGTCTCTTTTTGTACTGCTGAGTTCTCCTTGTCAGTTCATTCTGCAAACCCCTGATCATAAAAGTTGAATGTTTCTGTTTTTCCACAGTGGAAAGTACTTGTTTGCTGCATCTGCCCTGTCAGCTCTTGCCAAAATGTGTTGTTGCTCATTTTGGGTTTCAAAGATTGTCATGAAAAGATTAATTTCTATCCTTGGGAGAAAGAAAACTTTTTTTCTGTTTTTTTCACAGTTTGTGTGTGAGTTATTTCTAATGAACACTGGAAAAGACAAAATAATTTAAAAAGTGAATGAGAAGGTTTTGGATCAGATTTCTTCTCTGGCACTGGCAGACACTCCCTTTTATGCCTTCTCATCATACGTGGTCCAAGAACCTGTGCTTTTGAATAACAACACCACATCAGACCCTTTCTCCTCTAACCTGAATCAATACAGAGCAGCTACTCATTCATCTATATCTTCAGCAGCACAATCCACTTTCCCTGATTCCCCAAAGCTCTTTTTTCTCACCAGAGCTCTGTCTTCTTCAATCTTACCCACTCAGTTCTCACGTTTCTGCTTCTTTTTGTGGAAACCTTAGAAATATCCAGAAGATATTAGAATCAGAGAGATGAAGAGAGAGGAAAAGGCTAAAAAATGTAAGGGGTTCTTTCACAGGGTAAAGAAATTAGAATAATCACAATTTTCTGCATTTTAAATGCTTTTAAATTATATTGATACACATATTCCTACAAAGTAATTTCTTTTATTTGCTTAAATAATTTTGCCCTGCTATGTATATTCTGCCTACAACAAAAAAATGCAGTATGACAGTCATGTCTTAATGGCATTCAGATATTTCCTGCAAAGCACATTGCAATACTAACAGGAAAAATTTTGGAACCTGCTAAAGAAAGCATTCCGAAAAAACCAGCCACAGCTCATCTGTCCCCATTAAAGCACATTATCTATGCTATTAGCCAGTGGATCCTTCCCAGTCCACTCAGCACATATACTATTTGCTCTCTTCTAAATACTCTTTGGTGGGTTTTTTGATTTTTCTGCCCTGTTCCATATGACATAGAGCAACATGACCATTTCAGTCACTGGGATTTATTCTTACATTTTCTCTTTTTCTTTTATCCATTCAGTTTATTTCTTCTGTTGTTTTGCTTTTTTTTTCCCCTTCCTTCCTTCCTTCCTTCAACCAGTATGTATTTTTCTCCTTGATTTTATCACTGTATTTTATGTCACATCTTTTGCACCCAGAGGAGAATTGCTGACACTGGAGATCTTTGTGAAGACAAGTCACACCACTCATAACTGTAATGAAATTATTCTTCATCTTCAAAGATACTCATTGAGTGGCTGCCTATCTTGCACTTGGGTTTGGCTTTAAATGCAATGTTTAAAACTGCCTCTTGAGCTTATGTCATTGAGCAGCACAGTTAAAGTCCAGTTCAGATATTAATTCCTTGTAAGCAGACACAATGTCCTCTTTGAAGCACAGGGAAGAGCAGAAAACCAGTGAAAACACAGTGCAGGCTGCTTCACTTGAGCATGGGGAGATGAGTTGCCGTCCATATGCTTGAGAGCCAGGTAAGAGCTTACTGGCTCCCCAGAGTCCAGTTCCCTCAAGAGCTCTATCAGCCCTTGACAGCTGGTTTGATAACACGTAGTAAGAGTCATTTTAGAGAAAAGCAGTGCTCATACTTACTAAGACTGCAAGGACCAGACATTAAAATGCAACACTACCTCATGCCAGGACTCCTCTGTCTGGTCTTAGTCATACAAAAATAGCAATGGTAATATTAGAAATATTGCTTAAAGTTTATTTTCTTTGCTCTCGTCATTTAAAGATAAGAATGCCCATGATTTTCAAATCATTCAACTGCACTGAATAAATGTTGCAGTTGTGGGTGTGCCAATTAAAGTTAATTATTACTTGACTGATCTGACTTAGCATTGAAATGTCTGGTAGAACTGGCTCTGATCTTGCAAAGGGGACTTTTTCTTCTGTATTCCTGAGTGATGAGGGAGCTTGTCTTGAGACCTGGAGTTCCTGACCATCCATGCAGGAAGACGAGAAGAATACCAAAATCATTCCATTTCATATAATTCAGCTGCATTGGGCCTGACCTCTGTTTCCTTGGAAAGACATAATTGGCACAATTCACCCCGTTCAACTTCACATGAGTTGTAGATATGTAAGCAGTGCCACTGGTCCCTTTTTACTGCCAGAGGAAACAAGTAGGAATTTTTGATCCATGCCATCCTAAAAAGGTACTGGAGAGAGTTGATGTGATACATGTTCCAAAAAACTGCTCATCTCATGCCATTGGCTATAATAGAAACTTTGAGGGACTAGTTCAGGTTTATACAGCAGAACCTTAACTGGTGAATTCATTTAGATAAATTCCACTCATTTTCATCCAATGGCTGACCATGACTATTGGATTGGTGGGTAGATTATCTTTGCAACTAACTTGTGTGGTTTCAATTACAGCTTTCAAAAGTTCAGTTTTCAGTTGTTTCAAGAAAAAAATAATTTTTCATTTGTTTTGGTTTAGTCTGAAACTACATTTTTTACAAGACAACAATAACAAGACAACAGAAATGTTTACTACTGACTGAAACTTTCATTCAATTCAGAATAGGCTATTTTGTTTTCAATTTGGTGATTTTTAGCTCTTCATTAAATTTTCTTATCCCTTTAAAAATTAGCATTAAATTCAGACAAACTTTGAAATTAATTATTGCCTCAAAACAAAAAAAAACCACCCAGAAATCTTGTTTCAGAAAATAATAAGACAAAATGATGCAAAACTCAAACAAAAATATGCATAAAGTCATGTCAAATCCTGTTTCAGGTCTTCTGGCATCATATATTTCAGAAAAAAATCACCAAAAAAATGTCATTCAGTTCTAGTTGTCTTATAAGTTATTTCAAATCAGCAGTCCTAAACAAAGCAGCTCTTTCTTTAATGTGCCTCCAAGTGCATAAAAGTAGACATTCAAAGACTACATATATATATATGGAAGAGAAAATTAATGAATTTGATCATCTAAGTAAGAAAAAATACAAAGTCAAAGAATAGAGATGGAAGTAGAAAAAAGATTTCAACTCATTTCTACAGTAATTTAAGCCTGTTCTCTGCTGCACTCTAGTCTGCTAAACATTTTGCTGAGTTATAGCTCTGATCTTGGCAACTAAGAGATGTGGAAACATATATTAGAGCTTATGTTTCTAGTGAGGTAAAAAAATAAACAGTGCATAAACTAAATGCATGCACACTGCCCATTTTTAAGACTGGTGTTGTCACCGTCTGGCAGGTATATGATGAAATAGAAAGGTGGGACCAGGCTTCAGGGTGCTGCTTGTACTGCAGGAGAGATGTTATTGCACTGGGGAACATTTAAAACACAAACACTCATCGTTCTTCCGCATGCTGTGTTGTGCCATGCCCACCTTAGCATTCAGAGATCCTGTTTTCCCTCTGCTCCTCACCTCCACTGTTATTTCTTTATTTGCTTTTTGTGTTGGGAGGCTGAGGGAAGGACCCCCAAGTAGCTTTTCCTATTTGTTTCATTCCCAAATGGAAAGAAAGAGGAGAACTCTGGATTCCTTTTAAATACTGCTTACACCTCTCTGAAGGTGCTGAGATCTAGATTAATCTTCAGATTATATTTCATTAATTATACAAAGCTCCTAGAGAAGACATTATGCTCCATTAATTACACAAAGCTCCTAGGGAAGACATTAAATTTTGTCTCTTATCATCATGTGTGAAATCAAACTAATAAAGCAGATGAACAGAAATTCAAGTCAGTAAGCAGAGTTATAGCATGTCTTTGAACAATCTGGGTATTTTTACAAAACATATTTCTTTTTAAAAATTACTCTTGTTCTGTCTCATTACTACTGCAGTTCCTACATATAAAAAAGTACATTCATATATTTCTTATAATTAGTTATGCTTCCAGAGAGAGGATAGAGGAGTAGGCCTGGGTGAAGCACACTTCTTGGTTCCCTTATATTGTCAAATATTGCCCTATAGCTCTTACATATAGCAGGTGGAATAAAGATATGAAAAAATGTTGCTTGGAGTGAAGCTCAGAGTGGGTAAATTACTTCCACTGAGGCTCAGACACATGGTGTGAAGGATCAGACACTACAGAAGGATCCAGGTGTTCCCTTGTTTTTCACTTACTCACTCAACAAATTTTACAACCATTTGAGATCATGTTATACTGCACATACATATGTCATCATAGCCAGAGCATATTAAAGAGGTAAAGCAATAGTCATTGAGCACACTCTGCAATTCTGTGCCAAGAGATACTGTCACACACTCTCCATACCGTACCCAGAGCTGTGCCTCTTTGCCTTGTGCTTGGCACGATTTACTGACCATGAGATCATGGCAGATGGGAGTCTGGACATGATAACGCACTTGTTAGGAACTGAAGCTGCTGCTGATAGTGTCATTAAATTTTTTTTAAAAGAATCCTGAAAGCCAACCTCAGAAACTCCCTCAGCTCATCTTACTCTGATTACTAGCAGCACTATAAACATGGCATTCCTGAGAGAGTATGGAGACTATGCCAGAAGTGAACCCAGTGCAGAGCCATTCTAATTGCAGCCGCACAAAGCAATAGCCTATAATGCTGGAAAAACAATGAATATTTGTCTGGAAATGCATTTGGTTTAGCAGAAAAAGCTCAGCAGAAGTGAGAAAAGAGTATGAGCCTATTACACAGTTGTCCTGTGGACTCCTGGAATGGCAGGAAGATGGTTGAAACCCAGGATTGATGCAGCCTTACTGACCTACCCCTGCCTGCCAGCTGAAAGCTGATAGCTAGCATCACTTAGGTCATCAGAGACATTAGTTTCAGTGATGCATTTTGAGGATAGACAGTACAATGTAAGAGGTGCCTACTTTTTCTTTTTTTCTCAGAAGAAAGAGTAACCCACTCAGAAAACAATCACTGAATTACTGTCTAAACACTGTAGGAGGGAATATTACATCAGCAGGGAGCATTAATGCAACCATTTATAATAGTTTGTATTCTGACTTCTCTTCCACTTATTGTCAAGTACAAACGGATGGTCAGGAACTGTGTGGAATGACACCCAACTAAAGGGTACAGTAACAAAAGAAGGAAATGGTGCAGATGAAGTCAGTCATCCACTCTTCCTGCCCCAGTATCTCTTCACTATCACCCAGATGTGAGGACAGAGCTTTCTTGGTTGAAGCCACCTTGCCCCGTGGCAAGGTTGGAGTGTATGGAAAAGTGTGGCAGCTCAGTGTCGTCCTTAAAAGGAGATGTTTTATCACATGCTCTGTCTGTATTTCACCATGCTGTTCCCCTCCAGCCTTCTGCCTTTTTATTTTCCTCCTGAAAAGTCTTCCCCTTTCCTTCCTGGGCTCACATACCTATTGACGTGCTGAGGGCTTACTGAATTTATGTCAGCATCATTTCACCATCCAGGATGGCAAGGTGAAACAGGGGCCTGACTCTGTCTACCTAAACTCAGTCAAGCTCACCTGGATAGGGTGTGGGGCATGACAGAGGGCTAGGAGATGAACTAGGTGGGGTGACAATCTGGCCCAAAGTCTGGGGAGCTGGTAAAGATATTGGTGTTCCCATTGATAGCTGTAGTAATAATACCCAAATTATAGTCCTTTAATCCAGTCCACTGTCCATAGAGTGGAATCTCTGAAGACACAGGAGAGTTGCTATACTTGCTCTTAATAAGAAAAAAGTGTCATTTCTTGGGAAGTTTTTATCTAAAAGATGAGCAGCTAAAGAAGTTGGTGGAAAAAGCAGAACTATTAATAATGCTACACTAAAAAAATACACATAGGTTATAAAACATGCTCTATCAAATAGTTTTCTTGGGATCAAAGGTTCAAACCATTTCCTCAAAAGACCTTTTAATGTAATGATCAGGAGTGAGTGCTTCCGTGCTGGTCAGGATGCGTGATAAGGAATGGCTTCAAGGAAACTCTTTGTAATTTCATGGAAAGATAAAGGACCTTGCTTTCTTAAAATGACAGGAAAATATCCCTTATGATACACTGTCAGATCTATCCCTCTAAGGAGGGAATGAGCTGGAATTCAGTCACAGTACCGAAGTATTTGTAAAAGCCAGATCTGAGTGAGTTCATCCTTATACATCCTTTAAGCACATTGTTTGAAATGATAATTAGGGCTGTACACAAATATATGTGCGTGCACCAACACAATTCCACCAAAATGCTTCTTCTGTAACTTACAGCTGTAGTGTATGCCCAGGGACATGGTGACTTGGTGGTGACTCAGCTAGCTCCTGTTGGTAGTTAAGACATTTCTTAAAGGTACATCAGGAAAGTTTCCAAATCTGTTTTCTCAAAGAGAACTGAGACATAAAAAATTATTTTGCAAACAAAGTGATTTCCAGTATAGCAATGATGTGGCTGCATTGCACAATTAAGAGACGTGTTTAGGAGTAGCAGACTTGAACACCAAAGGACTCTAGGCTAAAGCTCTTTGTCTACAAATTTTAATGGACCCTTGTTCTCTGAGAAACAGCCACAAGTGACTGCAGAGCAGATCAATTAAGGCCACCAAGTGCTAGTCACTGAACTTTGGGTATCCCTTCATGGTATTTGCTCTCCAGAGGGCTGGCTCATTGCAGACTGTGATCCCCTGAAGAGGACTGTAAAGGTTTGTGCCTTTAGCTGTGGAGATCTTTGATTTGGTTTCAAGTGCTGTCTGAGATGCTGTACCAACACAGTAGGTAGGGGAAGGTAGTTGTAATGATGTGGCTGTAAGGCTTCATCTTCTTGAATAAGAACATAAAAATTCTAGCAACTGCAAACACATCTGGAGGCTTATGCCACACTTACCAGTAACTCTGTTACCAGCCTGGTTCGGGAAGCAGAGCAAATATGCAAGCTTCACAGCAAAGTAAGCATGCACACTTGGCTCTGAAGACTCTCCCATTCCTGATAGAAATCATAACAAAGTATCTGAATACTGAGACAACATGGAGACCAAGAGTCCGTGAGCCTTTCTATTCCCTTCCAACAGGGTGGTGTGCTAAGCTTTCAGTGTGTGCTGCAGTGCTCTGCTCTCCTGCAGCCCAAATTCACCTATGACACAGAGAAAGAAGGTGTTTTTGCTAGTCAGAGTAAATTGAACTCTAGAGGTTAAACATCTGCCGCTTTTCCTGAAGGTTTCAGATCTTTTCCCGATTAGTATTGCCCCAGTTAATGGTAGCTTGCCAAACAAATTACAGAAATTTCAGGCTTAATAAATACCACAAGAGCCACAAGTTTGAGTTTGATTCTGTTTTAGTTTTTCGTGCTGCAACATGAAATTAATCTGCTAGTGCATCTTCAAATGCTTTCCAAATAACTCTCCTGTTTATTGCACATTTCGCTCTGTTTACAAAAATTTTTAAATGCCTTTATTTCTCTAGGTGCTTCTCTTTCTGTAGCCCTAAGTTATTGTCTTATAGTGGGTTTTGAAACTGTGAGAAACAATTTGCATTAAATTCACAGCCATAATTTATAAGGAACATAATGAGTCATTGTCACAGGCTGTCCGCCTTTGTTGTCTTCTACTTCCTTCTTTCTAAATGGAATTTTCTTAGAAAAAAAAGTACTGATTTTGATAGATAGCTTTGGGACTCTTAAAAAAAATAGGAACATTTCTGGAAAGTAGTGTGAGTCAAAGACAAAGTTTGACCAAAGAACAAAGAGATTGAGAGAATGTGTTCTATTTAGTGCTGAAACTTAAAAGATTTGTATAAAGGGTATTATCCATTCTTTATGAACACAGCCACCCATATACTCATATACTTACACCTATTGCCTAACAATAGCTTGCTGATTGCAGCAGTGAAAGTAGCAGAAAACTCTAGCTCACAGAAATGTTTGCACTTTGCAACACTTGGGGTTTGGTCAGGCAGCTGGATTTAAGGGCAGGCTTAATAAGCAATTTTATCTCCCTGAAATAAAACTCTCTTTCGTTTGAAGACTTCTAATCTCATTTCCAAACATAAACATTACAGAGTGTGAAGGAATAGTATGTTCTGTCTGGTTTTGAACCTCTTTGAAAAACAAAAAGGTAAGATAAAATGTGGGCAACTGGGGACATCATGTTTGCAACCCAGTAATTATTTAGATTGCTTAGAGTCCGTAAACTGACATGTGAAACACACCCAGCACAAATATATTTTGCTCCTTTCTAATTTTACACTGGGACCAATTATTTTATTTCCTCTCTCCTCTGGGCTTTCATAAATCCTTGCTTTTTCCCCCTCACTAAAGATGTGCATGTCGGATGGAAAAGCCCCCCAGGGTCCCCAGCAGTTCTCATTTTCACCAGTTTGACCGGAGGAGCAGAAGGGTCTGGTTTGTTTTTGTCACATAGAAAGTGGGATTTCTCACAAACAGCCTTAATGGACAAATGTTTCATAACCCCCTTCTGAATAAGGGGTTCCACTGGCTTGTAGCTTGCAATCACTTTCTACTGACAAGTCCTCTAGATACAGACACCAAACTTTGTTTGTTTCCATATTGAATACAGCATTTCTGTTTCAATTGTTTAAAGAAAACCTTGAGCTTCACTAGATGTAGACAGAGGTGCAGCTCTTGAATAAGGGCAAGTCAGCAGCATTGAGCTGGTCTTTCAACAGATTTCAATATGGGTAGGAATAAGTTCTTGCAATTCAGTTCAGAAAAGCATCTGAGTGCTGTTAGACTTATGCAGCACCTTAGAATTACTAATGCATATTTAAGATCTCCCCTGAACAGGGACTTACAAACTAATTTGTGCTATGTGTGAGAGATGCTGAGCTCATCTCTAGTTCCAATATGAGTGGCCATAAATAAATATGTATATTTATATAAATACACTCATACATATACAACAATCATGGGTTTATGATTAGCTGAGGCTGACTATCTGACTAAGATGATACTGGGATGAATCATTTCCACACTAAATTTGCTCAAGGTCGGACTTGTTTTCTGTTTTCTTTTTCCTTCATAATATGGCTTTTGTTCAAGGTGATCCATTTAAAGTATGAAAAAAACCCCAAGAAGTGTCTTTGAAAATGTGGTTTATTTGCATAAGCAAATATTACAGGAAAAGAATACATGTATCATATTTATGTGGTGATATCTTTTTATCCCTTTTCTTTACTTTTTTTCCACCCACATTTAGGATTCAACTTTCTCATGTGAAACCACTGAGGTCTTTTTTCTGCTGTAGACATAACACAAATGTCCTGTTAGAAATTTCGTTGTGTGACTCATGGGCCATAATGTGAAGAGATCTAGAATGCACAGTCTGGAAAAAGTGGCAGAGAAAATATTCACAGTCGGGAGTTCCACATGTAAGTCAGGAGCAGCTATGAAAATAAGCAGAGTTATATACATGTAAATCAGCTTCAGGTCTTTCGTTTGGCAAATGCAAGGCTATAACATACAGACCACGAAGATTAAGGGAGGTGGGTTTTCAATTAGGAACAAAAAGAGCAAATGTAAATATTCTTCTCCAACCAGACAATTTGAGAGACATCCTGAGGAAAAAAAATGAAAATATGTTTAGTGTGTCTGTGCTGAAGTTAAACCAGCACATCCCTGTCACACTAACATGAGATCAGAATCAAGTCCAGAAAACTCAGAAGAAATTGTCTTTCAAATGGCACTGCTAAAAGTTTTCCAGATAGCTAGGCCATTTAGTGATACATTTCTGATGGTCTCCTTAAAAACATATCTATCAGCAGCTGCACAAGCTAGCCCTGCACCCACAGCTGAAATGAAGATAATTTTCCTGATAGCAGATGAGTTCCCTACAGTTTCAAAACTTACACTTCTCTCTCATTTGAAAAACTGGGGGTTTTTTTCCATGGTAGTCATTTGCATTTTTGTTTTTGCATGCATAAGAATGATGAAGGTGACAACAAATGGAGCTGAATCATGGGTGAAGGTGGTCCAGGAGATGCAGTGGAGGTGAAAGAAATGACAAGGGGCAGAGGCTGCTTTTGCCTGTGGGACTGGAGCCGGGCTAGCCAACCTGCAGGCTCTTTCCAGCACTACCACTAGCCCGTTGCTTAATCCACAGCAAGGTCCAGCCCAGGATCCATCAGCTCAGGATTCCCAGTCAAGAGGTGCTCTGTCCTGCACCCAGGCTGATGTATACCCAGACAAGCCAAATGGCTGGAGCAGAGCCCAGCCTCTCCCCACAGGGAGGGACAGGAGGGAAGTGATTATTAGCTGGGTTCACTGTGCTCATCAATCCCCTGCTCAGTGATTTCCAGACAGATGACCTGGAGCAGAGACATGCTGCAGGCTGGCAGTTCTGGGGACTGGCTCTCACCCATCCAGACTCATGGCTATTCCATGCATTTGGTCTCCTCAAGTTTCAAAATTTCAATGTTGTAATCCCAAGAGCAGGAAATTCTAGGAAAATGCAAGAACAACAAACTTTTTCAACTAACAAAATCATATCCAGCCTCATTAATATTCTTTAATTTTCAGAACAGGTACAGGTTTGTGTGGCTGCAAGCTCTATTCTTAGCTTGACAGTAAAACCAAATGAACCTGATGCAGGTGTAATTCTGCCAGCACAAACATTTTGAGTTTACTTTGATATCAGTGCAGAAGTTTTCAAGTCAAAAAAGAGTCAGACAGACAAATTAAAGAAAATTAACCCTTTTTTTTTTTTCTCAGCCATCTCTAATTGTTTATTCTGGCCCCTGCTCACCATATTTTCTTTACTCTTTTACATGGCTTCATTTAAGCAGGCTGGTCCCAAGCTGATGAATTACATTGCTGTGATCCTGCAAGGTGCTGAGCATTCTCCCTTTGATCCAGGAGAGATCAGAAGTGTTAGCTTACCTTCGGGTCCATGGGAGCACTTGCTTTAGTTCCTTGTGGTTTCAGGGCCAGAAGGTCAGTGTTTTGTGAGGTTCAGAGCTTGATTCTTAGCATCCATAGCTTGGACAAGATGTGCTCCAAAGCACAAAACTGTTGCAATTCCTTCTGTCCACCCAAAGTAGCAGCACAACAATGTGAAGAAAAGGTTTGCACCAAATTCTGCTTGATGGGAAACATTTCTGCTTGGCTGAGCTTCCATAAAATGGATAACCCAGTGAAAAGCATTTTTATGCCTGAATATTTAACTTGCAAAAGTACATGGGCATCAATGAGCTTTCTTAAAACCAGATTTTTTTTAATGCAGAACTCTTTTCAGCTGAAACTGTGCCTACAACAAAAAAAAGAATAATCATTGCTGACAGATTTTTTTTTTCACTGCCTTTGTTTCCAAATTTTTATTTGATGTTTTGAAGCTGTTAAAAATGTATTTCGCTTAAGACTCCTGAGACAAAAAAAAACCACACACAGGGGCAAGGGGCATGCTTTTGAATTACATATGCTACATGCTGCACTAAGACTGTGAAACCTTATGCAAATGAGTAACTTTGTCCAGCTGAATCACCCTTGCCGAGCTAATTTTTATCAATTACACACATTCCAGCAGACCAATGAATTGTCTAAGGCTTACTCATGTCCATAAATCTTTCATAAATCTTTGTAACTCTAAGGCTTTCTTTTCTTCCAGACAAACTCAAAATGGTACAAGATTATGAAAAATAACAACATAAGGAGAAATAAAGAGAAGTCAAGAGAGGGAAAAAAAATCACATACTTTTTGGTCTTACTCCAGTTAAGACCAAAAAGGGATGGAAAGATAACAGTAGAGTTGACCTAAATAGAAGATCAGGCTCGATTGCAGTAACTTTGTCAGTCATGGAGCAAGTCAGCCAAATGCTGAACTCAGATCTTACTCAGGAGACTGTTCCCTTGTAAAACTCTAATAGCATTAGACCTAGAAATCTCAAGTACTGTAAAAGTAACAGAATTCCAGGGCAATAAACAGAGAGGGAATTCCAGACTGTAGGACTAGTAGCCTAGGGGTAAAAATGGATTTTGGCAGATTCTGGCCTTAACTATGTGAGCTTTTTACGTACACAGTTTCAGTACCTTGCTTACTTCACAGTAACCTGGCAAAAATGAGGTCAGACTAATATATACCTCCATTTTCCCTTGTAAAATTACCATAGAATACAATGTAAGGATAATCCTCCATTCTTAATGTAATTTCCATTCATTTGGGAATCACAAAAGTATAAAAAGTATCAGGCCTTTCACCTTTTTTAACATGGTAAAATAATGGCTCAGTAAATGGAGTTTGTCCCACTGTGAAAAGGAGGAAAAGGAGCTTTTGCCAAAATTTGTCTGGACATGGGTCGGCCTAACTAATTAGAGTCCCAGAAAAGTATTCTGTGATTCTTAGATATAACCAATCCTGTTTGAAAGTCAAAATGAACATAAAAAGTGGCTTCAAAATGATTTAAGGCATTTGGAAAGTAGAATATTACATGTTCAGCTTCAATGACAATTTAATAGCTGAAGGAAAAAGCTCAAACTCACTGCCTCTTTGTAGATGCAGCTCCAGCTTCAGCAAGGACCACTTTATGCTCCATCAACCTTCAGCAAGGTCATGAACAGCTTTCTGTGAGTCAGTAACAGGAGTTAGCACCTCCACATGCTTAGGGAAATGCTACATTTCCACAAGAGGTTATACAAAAATATTTTGTGGCCAACCAAACCATAACCCCCTTTGAAGAACTTGTTGAAAACTTTGCTCTGTACCAGATTAGGTGTTAGGAGCTTGATGAGTGATGGTACAAGATGTCTTGTTATTATTATTTGGAGAATAGGTTTCCTTCCAACCACCTCAAAGAATCTGACAATTTCTCACACTCGTTCACTCTCTGCTGTTTCATTTGAACTCATAATAGCTGATGGATTGCAATTTTGTAAGAGCTCTATAGGCTCAATTAAAGTGATTGTTTAACATGAAGAATAAAGACTATCTGAAACAAGAACTGGAGTCAGCCAAATTTTTTTTTTTTGAAAAACTGCACTGCAATGAGTTATCTATTTAAGTGATTTTTGACCAGTCCATATTTAAACCTGGAAGCTGTTAAGACATCTTTAAAAGTAGTGTTAAGAGTAAGGATGTTTAACACAATAACACCAAAGATTAAGTGGAAATGGGCTCTCCTTTGTTCTATGTGCCATACAAAGAGAAAGTGAAAGAGAGTCACTGTACTGAACAGCTGAAATGGACACAGAATGAGTGCAACAGATTGAAGTAAAAAAAAAAAAAAGGGTTTTAAGAAAGATGGGGAAACACAGACTATACTACTCCCATTCCCAAGTGTGTCTTCTGTCTTGTTCCTGTGCCATGCTCAGTTTTTAGGAATCCTCATGGCCAAACAGGATCACAGTGTTCATGGAAACTTTGCAAGGCACATATTTCTTATCGCACAAGTCTTACACAGCATTGTGACAAACTACAGAGGTGTAAATGTACTTATTAGCTTGGACTGTGACAATCAAGTCAGATCTCTGGCAACAAAGGAATAAAAATGATTTTGCTCCCTTTATATTGCAAATATAAGGATGAAGGATGTGTCTAGTGAACAAAAGGTAAGTAGCCATTCAGTGAATGGACCTAGGATACAGGTCCATTTCTCCAGCTGAAGTGTCCAAGAATTCCTCTTGTGCAGATACTGAGTCTGGAGGAAATCACTGTGCTCTTCTTCATGACTCCATCACTGCAGGGCCTCCCCCACATGGCTGCAGCTCAGCCATGATGCTGAGGCAGAGAGAATGGGACCAAATCTAGAAGGTGTATTTATTATTTTCCTTGAAGTACCTGCTGTCCTTGCTGCAGAGGTTCAGCATCTCAGTGGCTTTGATGTGGTCACACAGCAAA
The DNA here is from genome assembly GCF_031753505.1 of Anomalospiza imberbis. NCBI lineage: Eukaryota > Metazoa > Chordata > Aves > Passeriformes > Viduidae > Anomalospiza > Anomalospiza imberbis. The sequence continues at coordinate 44,236,084 of NC_089683.1, forward strand.
CTTGGAAGAAACAGTTTAGACTATTTTGACTGACTTCAAGGGGAAAAGTAATAAAAGTGGCTTTACGACATATAACAGCAGCACAAACTTCAGGTCTGTTTCACCTGTCACTGGCATCATCAGCAAATCTCCAGGACTCACAGCTCCAGGTTTTCCAGGATCAAGCATGTTGTAAGCTTCCACTAACACTTTTGCTAGCCAATCTGACCAATCAGCTCCTACACCATCCCAGTTCTCAGCTACACCACAGAGACTGGAACAATGAAAACTTGTCAAATAAAACTGTTAGAATAGACTTGCTTTTCAAGAGTATGGGCCAAGTCCTTCAACAGCAGAAGATCAGCCCATTTCACATTGAGTCCACACACTACAGGAAAACTAACCTGAGTGTTGACTGATTTGGGATACACAACCTTCCTGTGAGGGCTAATACATGGCACTGTGTGTGTGCTCTCCATGCACCTCTTCCTTCCAGATCTCCTTCTTGGCAGAGCCCGAGTGTGACTATTGCCCTCACTTGGGCTGTCTGCAAGGATGAGATGTTGGGAGAGCCTCGTGGTCTCCTGACCCCCCCAGACTGGTCTCAAGAAGCTCTAGATTTCAATGAGGGCTGCAGCTGCAGCAGCAAAGTACTGATCTGGATCCAAATTTCCCAAAGCAGTGCTCAGATGATTTAGTTCCTTGTTGAAAGGAGCCAGCACTGAATTTTAAAACTGAAATCAGAGCCAAACTTCCTCAAAGTCTGGGAATGTTCTGATCTAGTGGGTTTGGTTTAAGCCCATCTCTAATATGAACCATATAGAAATAGGGCCCAAATCTGCTTTCATTTCCATTCATTTCACATAAGAACAGGTTGGAAAACATTCTTGCAATGTAAGTTTGTCAAAAAAGGCCAGTAGGGTCAACCAGTTATTCTCATATTCTATAAATTGAAAGGAAAATTTCTCCAAGAACATATTTTAAAAACTATGTGGTTCACATCCCAAAAAGATGTTTCCAATAATTATTGTTTCTATATGGATTTATGCTGTTACCTGTTTCATGATGCACCTTTTTTTTTTTTTTGACTTAGTGGCAGCTCTCTGACATATTGTGCAATTCTGAATATTATTATTGAGGACATATCATCAAAGCATGATCCTAACTGATAGAGTCCATCCCCTTTGTTTTATGTGTGGCACCAGTGCCTAACATGAACTGATATGTCTCATCCTTTTTTCCAGCTCAATATGCAGCTTGTGGGAAAATTTAACACTTAATGTACAGATATACTCTGAAATTTTATATTATTCTAATAAAAATGCTATTCAAAATGTTAAATTCAAGTATCATACGTGAATATTCTGTCATTTTAAAATGTCTTTAAAAGGAATTCTTCCCAAAATTTTGCTGCAAGGTAACTTCTGGAATTGCTTGGTTTGACTTGATTTGGAAGAAAAATGAGCAGTGACCAGTGAGATGGAAGACCCAAACATGACCAGTTCAACCTTACCTGCATCTTCACAGGTTGTCAAGGATTAGATCCCAATTAGCCTTAGAAATGTCTATGGAGGTGAAACAACCTTTGCACAAAACACTGCAAATACAGAAACAAAAATAAAACCCTTTCTAAAATACCCCTAAATGACAGACCAAATGTAGGTGTGATGCAGATGATGTACCTGTCCTGACATGGAGGGCCACCAGCATGGCATTACAGAGCAGAGGGGAAGCCAAGTGCAGAGCAGCCCCAGGAACTTGAAGTCTGATTTATCTTGGCAAAGCAATTTTTTTTCCTGTTTCATTGCTTAAGCTACAAGGTCAGAGCAGCCTCAGTCCTACCTGTGAAGGAAGGCCCTACATGCCAGTCCAATACCTCCTGAGTTTTTAATGACCATGTGGTATTAGGGGACAATACATGGAAAATCGCAGCCATAAATAAGTCCAAAAATGTATGAGCCCAGCTCAAACGTATGAGACCTGCTGTCTTTGCAGCTAACTCACTGCATAATGCAGGCCACAAATTTTCCCAAAAAGACATGCTCTTCTGGCACATTAGTACACACAGAGATCACAAACCAAACCTGGGGGAAATGACATGAGCAGTAGTAATTTTAAGTATTGCTGTTCAGGGACATTGGTATCAAACAGTTTTTGACTATGTGCTTTAGGTTTTTGTTCATTTTTTAGGTCATCCTAAGTGGAAATTTCCTGATTTGGAACTTTAGATAATACTTTCATCCACTCCGTTTTGGATTTGACATATTTTCTATGCACAAGGCTTTGCTACCACCATCAAATAGCAGGCATATTTGCAGGAAATCAAATTTCAGTGACCAACTGTTCATTTATTGTGGTTCATGCTTTAATTTGTATTTGTATTAGATTAAAATCATTACTGTGATTTTCTTAAATATTCATCAGGTAAAAGATTCTTTACTGTGAGAAACTGTCCTTCTTTCAACTGGACAATCTGGGAGTACAATGTGAACATCAATGTCCCTTATGTTCATAATACAGACATAAGTAGCATTAAAAGTTTGGGCTTAAAATTTGCATTAAAATGATGGCGTAAGAAATAAGCCTCTTCCCTCAGTCTGCCTAAGCAAATCGGGTGCTTCCAAACCTCCCCATTTTGCTCAAGATTCCCTATGTAGAGCAGCATGGCTCCTTATTTTCCATCACTTATTGAGCGAGTATCATGACCGTGTTCCTCACACTATGGACAATTACTTTGTGCTGTAAATCAAGGACTTCTGGAGTGCACCAGACTTACAACACATGCTCAGACCATCTGGGCAGGACATGTATATGAATTCCTCAAAATCTGCATTGACAAGGTTTCCAGAGTGAGAAAAGGAGGATATGTCCAAGAAAACCCAGATGGAGGATATCTTTAACTGACTCTCATCATGGGAGGAATTGTGGCGGGGCAGATTAGGTCGCAGATGACCATAATTCTTAGAAAAATACCTCACAAAACTCATGGTGAGTATGCAAAATTCAATCTCCTTTTCACTGGAAACTGAAAGAACACACTGCAGATATAAAAAATTATTCTCCCCTGACAAGTTTCAAATCCTAGTGGCAATGCATGGAAGCACTAGCCCTTCTTAAAAGCAAAGGGACAAAAGAAAAATAAAATCAACTTTTTGCCAATGTATTTTTTCTTAATGTCATCCTTTAAAACAGTTGAATCCAGGTTGTTAGCTTCTCCAAAAGCATCTAAGTGAGATATACACTTAGGAAGGTCTCAGCTAGAAATGTCAGAAAAATAATCCAGAATTGTAAACACCTGGCACAATCAGAAGTAACTGCTTAAACAAACCCTTATACAGGGCAGTACTAGACCAACTTTGCAATGCTGATGCTCTGTCCATAACAAAATGGGTTTAATTCAATTTAAGAGTCTTCACAGACGATTGTATCTTTTTAATTAAATTAATTTAAAAGCCTATTATATTTTTACTGGTGAAAATTTCATACATAAGCCCAAGAATAAACAAACAAATAGAAAGATGCTAAGGAAGTAGGACAATAATATGCCTTTATGTGCAAGACAACTTGATTCATTGGAGTAGCGTGGCAGAAGCAAACTTTTAAAAGGGACTTAAATGTGGTCAGTCTAATCCAGATCCAAATCTAGCCTGGTTACTTCATTGTAATTGAGATCAGATTCTGATGCCACCAGCAAAAACTGCAAATAATCTTCTGAATACCATTATTTCACCCTAACATTTGTTGGCAGAGCTTCAGCAATACATTTTGGAACCTGGGATGCTTCCTTCCCTGGATTTCTCCTGCTGGCAGGGGTGCACCACTGGCCAGATGATATGTAAAGTAAAGGCAAACCCTGTCTTGCTGGGGCTCTGCCTGTGGGGACACTGGACGGAGTCCAGTCAAGGAACAAAGTAATCAAAAAGGGAACAAAGTGGTCAAAGAGAAGAGGAAAAGTGAAAAGACTGGGAATAAATTCACAGTTTGAAGGAGGAGAGGTGTGACTGTGCTTTTCTAATTCTGTCCAGGACTCAGAAAAAGAGAGCCAGAAAAAAAATAGCACTGAGGGAGTTATTTTCTCATGGTATGTCCAGCCAAAAGCAAGTTGTTACCAGAAGTCTTCTGAGGCACATTGAGTCAGGAACAGGAAAAAAAAAAGTGCTTTGGGACTTAAGGCAAGATGTAGATGGCTTGAGGCACCCACTTCCAGAACTGTCTTCCAGAAAAACTCCAACCGGCAGCCACACAGCCCTGGAAGTGCCAGCATCCACGGGGCTCCTCAGAGTGCAGACACGGGTCTCTCCTACCCCACGCCGAGGCACACTGTGTGAGCAAGCTTGGGCCCAGGGACAAGTCCCTGGCTACAGACTGCTAAACCTCCTGGGGACCAGGAAATATGAACTGGGAGGCTTTTGTCCACAGGCATCTCTGCTTTGAACAAAGCTACATCTCCACAGGCTGCTTCTCTCCTTTGCCAGCACAAGTACCATTCACCCCGCTGGGGCTTTTCTCACATTTTATAAGCAAAATAGAATGCCTGACATGGAGCCAGTCCAGGAAGGGGATGGCTCAGCTTCCCTACAGTCTTGAGTCTTCCAGGGTGAGGGTCTTCTGCCGACTAGACAGGTTACTCCCATTACTCCCATTAGAGACAGCAAATTATGGAACAGAGGTACTTGTGTTAGTACATCTGTGTCCTTAAAATAGCATGTAAGCAGTAAATAGCACCTCTGCAAAAGCAGGCACGGCACCCTAAAAGTGTTGTACTTTCTCTGTGCCACATCCATGTTTTAGCTGCTCTCAGATAAAGGTGGTGAAACAGTTATATGGAGGAGAAGGCCTTGTACACACATATAAGCTAGTTCAGGCAGTGCTTTTCCTGACATCCACTCTGATCACAATTTTCTAGACATATTGTATGCAAATAAATGCATTTGTACACATAAGTATTTGTATGTATGCATTTTAAGATATGAATATAGGTATAGATATACTGTGTGTATTTATTTAGACTGTGAAAACACTAATTGATCCTGCATTAGCAGCACTTCAAAACTTCAAGCAGTGCTAGCACAAGGATGGAAGCCTAGTGTTTATGCAGACTATTGTTAAATGCAATTATTCCTTTAACTCATACCTCTCTTTTCATCTAATACTACAATGTCCAATCAAGGCACATCACTGGTGGCTCAGTACTGTGTGCGCAATGGTGAGGATGGGACAGGTGTCCCATCATCTCTGGTATTGATACTACCATCAGCCCATGCAAGACTTGCAAACAGCAATAAATAAGTTTGACACAGCTTTAGCAACACTTTGAGTTGTTTTGTTTTGTTTTAAAAAGGGAATTGAAAGCAGTGTGAAATAAAATGAGAGGGGTCACAAGTCTGTGGCCAAAATGGAACAATAACTATAGTAAACTGTTGAGCAATAAGAAACAAGAAGAGTTTTTCTTGATTTTTTTATTTGTTTGTTTATTTGTTTTCTACCCTCCTTGAATGTTTTCCACTTCATGTCATCCACTGGACTGTGGGAATTGGTTCCATCTGGATCTTTCCCAGTTATGTGTGCTGAGACACTGGCAATGTTCAAGTTGGGCAGAGCAGTTGCCTCCAATTCAGATTTCTCATTACTTCTGGGGGAATGCTACTCTTTCTTCTGTGATAGGCTGAATTTGTGCCATGGGAATGGGAGCTGCTAAAGAGTTAAGAGCTCCAGCATCCACCCAGTGGTGTCCAGTGGCTTCTGACCCAGTAGAAGCAAATTGCATGGCAGTCTATACATTGCAGCTGCCACAAACCTCCCCTCATGGCAGAAAGGATGATAGCTTCACTTTTTCTCCAAAATGGTAGTGCTTGGTTTCCAGACTGGCTGAGCTACTAAACACCAGCCATTTTTGCCACCCTGTCAGGCAGCGAAGTCCTACCTGGTGGCCACGTTCTGTACTGAGGGCACACAACAAACTACCAAGCACAACAACGTTTTGAAATAATGCATTGAAGTGTCAAAAACGGGGTTAGGATCTCAGATCAAACAGATTTTGGTCTCTCACACCCACAAAATCTCATAGACTCTTACTCAGGTAACTTTCCTTTAACACAAGCAGTAATAAAGGCTTTTAACCACTGTAAGGTCAATGAGCGGTTCCACCTGCAAACTGAGCCCAGGAAGATCAGGAACCCAGCACCTGGGCAGGTGAAATTCACAAGGCAAAACCTTGTCCTACATCCTAATCCTAGAGAGAAACTTCCCCTGATCAGCTGCAGCATATGCAAGGATCTGCAAGTTGTCATAAAGTCATATATGTGTCAAGAGGAAACTGCTTTTAGCTGGATGAGGCTGACAATCACTCCTCCTTAATGGAAGAAATCTCAATGCATGCATGACTTTTAGCCGAGCTACTCAAATGACTGTGAACTGTTTAAATAAAAGCAGAATTTAGCTCCAAATAGTCAGCAGCTTATCAGTTGTGTCTTAGTGGGTTAAGGGAAAAATACTCTACAGGTGGCTTTCTAATTGACCAGAGAAAATTTTGGAAATTTAATCAACACATTTAGTCTGCTCATGAACAATTCATTTCACAGATGTTTTGTTAAGAGGCCCTCAGGCCTTATGTTGAGGAAAAACTCCATTCAACAATCTCTATTTTTACTCACATTGTTGAGTGGAGAGAAAAGAGATGCTTTAGTTGAGTGAGGTCCCATTTTAGCACACATGGCCTACATGTGAAGCATCTACCAGTCCAACCTGGTACACTTATAAAGTGAGCACATAATGCAAGAGCAGGTGCCTAAAAGAAACAGGAGGAACACAAAATAGCAGGAAAATTATTAATATTTTACACATAGCCACTCATAGCCATTTTCACATCTTTTGTAGATCTTCTCAGATCATTAAGACCAAAGCTCCCTGTGAAGGTATTAGACATAGAGTGTTTACTCCTTGTGTCTGTGAACAGCATTTTCTGGGGGAAAAAGAAATCTGTTATTTATTTTTTTTTGGTGTAGTATTTCATTAGATGTTACGAAAGAAAAGAAACTTTCTGCAAAAGTGGAAAGAAAAAGAAGCATTTCTGAATACCAAGTATCCATGTGAGATGTTTTTGTTTGTTCCTCCAGCGTAAGCCAAATCTTAATTTGCTCCTTTTTATTAGTGTTATTGATGCATCAGGGGAAAAAAGTAAGCAACCAGAGAGTGTTCTTTAAACAGATAATAAAAATCCCTCATTCTCAAAATCAAAAACAGATTGCTTCATGCCTGCAAAAAAATGGTCTCATCATAGGCATTGTTTTACAAGGCAAATAGACTCTACTCATTTGTAAAATGAGGAACTTTCACAAAGAGTGAAAACCAAAAGTGCTGACACAAGAGAGGAAGAATGTTACCACAGTGTAATGTGAAGAAAAGAGACTCAAAAAAATCCAAACCTATACACTTTCAATCCTGTGCATATATGCTAACACTCTTTGATGTGATTCAAATGATTTAAGGGGAAAAAATAGACATTTTCCCTAGTCAAGGTGTCTTAGACCAGATTCACATAGGAAATATGTGTATATGCCCCCAGAAGTGTTTCTGCCACTCGCTCCTTCACATGTTTAAATCTGATTAGTTCTTCCATTAAGGAAAATTAACCCCATTTTGTAATTGCAAAATGCATATAGGTAGAATAGGCAGAAGTATTCTTGTTATCATTGGCTTTTCTTCTGCCCTCTTCCTTGTTGTTTCACTTATTGGAAAGATTTACCCAAAGACTGTACAGTGACTAAAAGAATGGTTCCCTTTTTTTCAGTGGGAAATATTAGAATTACTGTAATATCTATACATTTTAACAGTATAAAGATGAACAGTTTTCTCTTTAAAAATTTCCTATGTCTTCCCCACTGAGAAGTAATGACCAAAAAGATATTATGACTTTATTATGGGTGACATCATTTTTAGTCAAGAAAAGGAAGGAATGATGGGTTTAAAAATCCTGAAAAATAAACCAACATAGCTAACACAACTGAGAAATTTTGCCCAAGCCGTAATATTCCCATAACTATTTTAGAACTTGGTGGGGGAAAAAAAGCCATTGAATTTTTCTACTTTGGCTTCTAATTAGGAAACAATAACTTCCTACCTAGAAAAATAAGTAACTCTGCTTCCTGACCACTGTCCTGTATTTTGAAGCACATCTTTTAAACACGCTGTGTCTTCATTGTGTCTTTGTCACAAACCAAGGCTATGATCTAACGCTTAGTCAAGAAGGGATCTTCCTGGTCCAGGACCTACTGGTATGTATCACACAAAGACTTGATGAACAAAGTCTCACATGTTTGTTTCAGACTGTGATGACCACCTTAAATTGACACCAGAAGAGATGTTTCCTTCTCCAGACAACAAACTGTTGAAACACCAAATTTTTTAATGAAACCAGAAGGCTCAAAAACCATACTGCCAGAAAAACATATTTCATCAACTACGTCTTATAGTCAGAAAAGGCAGAAAACTCAGCAGTGAGTCAGGAAGGATGGTTATTTCAGATTTTAATAGTAGTAGTAATCTCTATACTCATCTTCAGGGAAAAGGACAAACAGAGTAAAGGACCTCTCTCTAGAAAGCAAATATAGAAAGATAATCTCTTCTATGGGATTTTCCAGACAAAGATAATAATAAAATGTTTTTAAAGTGATGATATAATAATAATAATAATAGGAAAGTTAGTTATCTCATCCAAACAAATGAGATGAAAAACTCATTTCTTAAATAGCCCAGTTTCTTAAATAGCCATACTGTAATTTTCACTTAATTAAAAAAAAAAAAAAAAAAAAAAAAAAAAACAGTAGCAGTAGGGATGTAGGAGGGTACTCATAGCTCTTCACCTGATAGACCACAATTTTTGCAGTGGATTCTGAAGGCATTATGACAAGAGAGCAGAAGAAGGATATAACAGAAATTGTATGAATTTTGGTGCTTTGAGAAGGATTTTGGGAGAAGGCAACAGGAGTGTTTAAGAGAAACACTTTGAATTAAATGGAAAGACACAAAATGGCCATAAACCTCAGTTGCAATGACATGGTGACATTAAGTTGTAAAGAGTCCTCCAAACAGAGATAAAACATTTATTTAGCTCAGGAATCAACTGGGATGGGGTTTGTTTAAATTTTTTTCTTTTTTTACCTTTTTTTCTTTATAGTTTGTTTCACATTGTGTGATTCCTACTTTTTTCCCATCCCTGTCTGTTAGCTACCTTTCTCTTACTCTATTTTATTGTAGATAATTACTTAAAATTAAAACTGCTGAATACATGCACTAATTTGGGAGTACCAAGGGGGCTGAAATTCAGGTTTGTTTAAATACCGATGAAGTTCCAGTAGAAACTGCATGCCACAGATCTATGAAAAATAAGTGCAGCTACTCAGGCACTGAGACATGAAAAGATACCTGCTCACTCAAGTTCAAAAAATGTTTGCAATATGTGTTAATTAATTTATTGATCCATTATGATCTGAAATATATTTAGTTAATTGTACCTCTGAAATATTCTGCATTGAGTTTGATAATGAAGTTAATAATATTCAGTGTTTTCCTTCTTATTATTAAATTAAGACTTGCTTTTCCATCTGAGATTTTAAAATATTGGAAGCAGTGGAACAAAAAGGTCTACGGCCAGTCTGGCTAGACCGTAACAAAGCTGTGTTTCTGTCTGCTCATTTTCATAGAATCACAGAACCACAGAATGGTTTGGGTTTGAAGTGAACCTGAAGATCACCTAGTTACAAACCCCTGCCATGGGCTGGGACACCTGTCATTGCTCAAGGCAGCATCCAATCAACTTGGCCCTGAACACTTCCCAGAATGAGGCCTCCACAGCTTCTCTGGGCAACCTACTCCAGTGCCTCACCATCCTCACAGTAATTTTTTTTTTCCTGGCACTTAATTTAAACCTGCCTTTTTTCAGTTTCAAGGCGTTCTCTCTTGTCCCATCACTACATGCCCTTGGAAAAAGTCTCTCTCCATGTCTCTTGTAGGCTCCCTTCAGGTATTTGAAGGCTGCAATTAGGTTACACTGAAGTCTTCCCTTCTCCAGGCTGAACAATCTCAATATTTCTCTCAGCCTTTCCTTATGGGATAGGTGCTCCATCCCTCTAATCATTTTCTAAGACTCTGTCAGTTAATGTCTTCTACCAACCATGCAAAAACAGTGGAAATGCAGAGTTGAATTTTCAGTTGCACATAGGTCCTGATACACTTTGAATGGAATATTAAACTCCAAGGGTAGCCAAGATATCCTTAGGAGCTGATGACTCTTGTCAGGACCTTCCTTTGATGCATAATGATGATTCCTATTAAAATTTCTTGAGTACAGGTACAGCTGCAATCCTTGATGAGTCTTGGAAATGGACTCCTCATTGCAATCTGCTAAAGGAAATATGCCTTGCCTTGTGGAAGGATGGAAGACTGTATCAACAGCAACTTCCAGGAAAAGTGGGATGCAGTGACACATTAAATAATGATGATGACAGCAATTTGAGATGTCTGGAGAAGTCTGTAAGTAATTACAATGGAGATTTTCTTCTTGCAAGGTGTTTTGTTATCAGAAAGCCCTAGTTTTAACTTCCCTTCTCTGACACATGTAACACAAGGATGATGAATTGCAGTTAAATTTGCTACATGTGCAATTCCCTTGATCTGTAGACATTGTGCTAGTGTACAGCAATGGCTAGTGATGCATTGCATCTCACTGAAAAATGCCTCTAGTGGTTCCAGTGTAAGAGCTGCTGTGAGACTCAGCTCAAGCACAGAGCTCCCACATACAAGGAATAGGCTTGCCTTTAGTGTACGCCTCACTTGATACATTTAGGTTGAGTGATTACAACATCCTGGAACTAAAATGATAGGCTAATTAGGAGCTGGAATGAACTTCCCGAGTCACTGGGTTCATCATCTCCTGCCTTTACTGGAAGCCTTATATAATGTCTCCATAAAGCAGAGGAGCTTCAGCTGAAAGTTACTCAGTTTTTGCTGTTCCTCCCACACAAAGGCTGTTGCACACCCTCCCTGCCTTGATGGTCAAGACTTTTCTTCTCTTTTCCTGCACAATTTCAAATCCCCTTCATACACATTTGTTCCTGTGCCAGCACTGGACTTTGATATATATAGCTCTTTTCTCTTTCCACTTTTTACTTCTTTGATTTATTTCTGGAAGGCAATTACATCCCTTTATAGCCTTCATTTTGTTAGGCTAAGGGAGATAGAATTTTCTAATCTCCTCCTCGTGGAAGACAGTGTTCTTCTCCCAATCCTCTCTGCACCTTCTTTGCATCTGTTTCTCTTTGAATTTTCCCCTTCCTGAACATGGCTGACCAGAACAGTACATAGCAAACCAGATAATTTTGCTATGTTTTTATTAGGATGGCAATGCTTCCCTCTCCTTCCTAGACATGGTCTTCTTTAAAGCCATGTCATGCTGGTAGCTCACAGTAACCTATGACTACATATTCTTCCTCTTAATACATTTCCAAAAGATGAGGTCCAATATGTAGAGAAATTATTGGCATTAATCCATAACAATGTGATGACTTTGCACTTAATGTTACTACATTTCTGTTCCTATTATGCCAATCCTCAACTCTAGGTCATTCCAATTATTCTAGTATTGTTGTACCATCTCAGCTCTCTTTGGAACTAAAAATGACCAAACAAGTCACTAGAGAGAGTCTGACACGAGATCAGTCCTCAGCACGAAGCCCCTCAGGAACTGCCCTTGTCTGCATCCATCTAGGCATACCATTTCCTTTGCAATACCAGCCTCCTCCTTTCCCTAGCCCCCATACGTGTATGTGTATAGTCCCTAGTCCCCTTGCATGTATCCCCTCCTCTGTGCTATGATCCATGCTGCAGGATTACTGCTTTGATGAGGCCCAGAGAGATTATACCTGTTGCAGCTCTTTTCTCTGGAAAGTTGATATTATACCACAGACAAATGTGTATGGGATCATATAGCAATGCAAAATTTGCATTTCATCCCCTTTACAGCATCCTTGATTGCTCCTAGTGCTCAACTGTTTGTCCTTCACATTAAGACAAGTAAATACTGCCTGTAAAAAATTTCAGTGGCTACACCTGTTTTCCAAAACTAATTAGTGGTGGGCAAGAATTACACTGTTTCAAAAATTTGGATAACTTTAATACACTGAAAAAAATGAAGACTTCCCGAAAACTCTTTATTTTTTTTTTAATTCACAACAGACTTTACATTTACAGGAAACCACTTCTAAAATGCACCAGATTGCAATATTTTCCGTGTCAGCTATTTAAAGGGTTCCCAAGAGCTTTCCTTTTGCCTACCCTCCAAGCTTCCTTCTCCCTCTTCAGCCTGGAATTCCATAATAGATGAGCTGATCCAATTTTTGCTCAAACCACTTTCACCGCTGGCAGTCACTACCCTCATATGAAATAACTTTGTGAAGTTGACAAAAACTGCAATTTGATCTCCTATGCAGATCCATGCTTTCCAAACACATTTGGGTAAAACTAGGAAGAGATTGCATCATTAAAGCTTGCAGTCAATTCAAAAGTCTTTTCTCAGCTCTGCACCACACTTTGTGACTTTGCAAAGAAGCATTCAGAAATTTCACACACAGCACAGACCACAGTTGCCCATTTCCTTCATCATCATAGGGTGGAATTAAAAACTTTTGGCCAAGCTGCCTAATAGGCAGCTGTTTGCAATTAGATGGAGCATTACATCCATTTCTTAACAAACTTCACAACCGGATAACTACAGTATGAGCAATATACCATGAAAACTTGCCAGCATGTTTAACTTCTCTGCATTTCTGGTGGTTTCTGTACCTTGCTCTCATTTTTCCAGCTGGCTCACATGCTGTCTGACTCTTAGCTTTCCCACTCTGTTGCAATATGGCTGCTCAGAGATTTTATGCAAGACTTTTGTCAGTCCTTACGTAGATGTGCAGCTCTGTGGCAGGACATGGGTTGCAAAATTAATGCATTTGATTTTTCTAAAAATAGCATTAGTGCCTGAACAGAAAGCCAGCGATAGCATGTTTTTTTTATATACTGCACTTTCATTTCCCCTGCTAAATTGAGGTTAACTACCACTCATCTTGTTCACACGAATAGTCTCACTGACGTGGTTTTGCACATAAAATTAAGAAATCATTGTCACTGTTTCTTCCAGGAGCAGAAATAAAGTCAGTGGTGTTTCTGATGGAACAATTGCATTTGCTACTCCTTAAAAAATATGTCTCAAAATAAGAGACAGAATATGTCTTTTGTCAAAGCCTATGTACCAGAAAACACATCTAAGTTCAAAAGCTATAAATTCTGCAAATATGTGGATTCTAAAAAACAAATTAATAGAATTCCTGCTTCCTGTTAGTTATTCTGCTCTCTGGAAGACTCCAGTTTCCATAGATGTATCAAGAATCATAATATTAATGCAACTGGCCTTAAGGCAGATTCAAAGAACAGAAAGATGAGCATTATTGTGCTCAGCCTGTACTAATACATTTGCTGAATTTCCTCTTTCCCTGTCTATGAAAATGAACAGTGTGGGCCCTGATGATTTTACTTTCTAGAGAAGAACAAAGCTGTATAAATGTAGCATACAGAGCAAGGGCAGGGTGAAAGGTGGCAAAGATCTCATTCCCTCTGTAGACTGAAGGGAGGGACTGAAGCATGTCATTTAAGAAAGACAGAAAATCAGTTTGATTTGGCAGTCAAGCAAATGAGAAGACAATAGGACAACACAAGACTGGCATAAAGTGGGGTAGAACAAACAGATAAAAGGAAGAACAGGTTACTCTAAGATGCCAGGTATGAAATTACTGACGTGTGTGCGCTCCCCCCATGGACCCTTGCAGTTGTTTTACAGGGAAAATTGCTGGGAAACAGCCCTACTGGGGTGATGACCATAAGAGCTTCTTTTCAACTCACCAGATATGTCCAAGTGACCAAGTGAAGGACAAGCTTCCAGGATTTGTTGTCTAACAACAGGCAGCAGCTCCTACAGTGATACAGGCTGGTGTAAGCAGGGGAGAAGGAGCTGGGACACAGTGGACTCTGCACCTCTCCCAAAGCCAGGGTTAAAAATCTGACATTTTCAAAGGGGATTAATAAAAGAAGCATAGTCAATGTGGTTCAAGGACAGGAAAGCATGCACTTAGAAACAGCTGATACTCCTTATATTAACAACATCTCATCTTTTATTAACATTTCCCAAACTACTCAAAATCTGAAATTTAAGCCTGCTTTGCAGTTCACCTTCTGGCCAAACTCACAAGGCACTAAGCACAGCTGGTACATTCAGAGTGCAAAATGTATGTCTGTGCCTATATGTGAAAAAGACAAAGGGATAATAACCAAAGCTATGACCATTTACTGGTTTCTCATTCTTAATTTTCTGTCTTACAGAACTGTATTTTCAAAGATGGACTTCCAAAAACCCACATGTTTAAATTACATCTTTATCCAGGGATCTGAATTATGGGTTCAATATTTTGTAAACTGGATAGTTTCCGGATTTCAAAGAATTTACTCTCTGGTATCCTAACTGTCATCTTTTTTAAGTCACTGATAAGCTTGTGCTGACAACAATGGGAACAGGAATTACTTTTTTCTAAGAGAAGCAGGACAAAGAAGCTATCTTAAAAGAGCCAACTTCAAAGGAAGGAGGTCAAATAACCTGCTGTCGCATAACACATCATTACATTGGCATTCTCCTTGGCTCTTGCATTTAAACTTTGTAGAGGATAAGGATACTAAAAAATAACACTCGAAGTTTCCACTTCCTATTAGCTACTGTGCTTTACTGGAAGAAATTGATATCTATAAATGTGTCATGGGATGCAATATTACTGACAATTTTATCTGGAAAGAATTGCCACATGTTTTTCCCCTCTCCCATCCCTATACATATGTTTTGTGACACAGAGTTTTCTTTCTTTTCCTGTATTCAAGAGCATGTCCAGTCTCATTTCCAAAGCCTATTTGTTCACATAGATAAACCTAGTCTTCAGTCAATGCAGAGAAACTTTTGAAAATCATATTGTATCACAAAGCTTTAAAATGAGTGTTCAGAAGCACTAGCCAACAAAGAAAACAGAGCAAGCTTCCTTCAGACAGTCCATCATACCCCTCCCTCTGAAAGTCTTGATTGCCTTAACCAAACTAAATTAGAATCTCAGAGGAGATTTCATGTGACAAAATTGAAAATATATCAGTTTGAAAATACTTCTGTGCCACAGAAGTATTCTATATTTTTAGCATTTTATTCTCCCTGATCAGACTGCATCTCTTACAGTCTCCCACATACAGGGTCTTACTGCAGCTCGGAAGTACTACGATTTTCCATCAGCACTGTTTCCCTGTAAAGTAGCATATGAGACATGTAAGTACCTCTTAGAGTACACAGGAGAGACCTCCAAGTTTGTTACAACTAATTGCACAAGACGTGTACAGTACATTGCCTGCAATGCACTCCCTTGCTTTCTTAAATGTGATGTCTGACTTTTCTGCTGCCAATGCCAAGTACCTGGTGGCTCAGAGAAGTCCTTTGCAGCCCATACATACAAACTATCACAATCAGTGCCCAGGCACACTCCCGTCACCTACACAAAATGCTGGAGGAGGGAAGGAAGCCGTTTGTTATGTTCATTCCCACCTTTTTAATGTCATAGGCTCCTGGCTAGGGCACAGGTGTAGAAGGACTGGGACACGATGTTGCAATGCCTCTTCTTCCTAGTGGGACTTAAACCTGTTCAGTAAGTGCTTAAACAGTGTTTGCAGATCTCGTTCTCACATCATGGTCTGATGAGCATGCATTCAGATGAAACTGGAATAAATGCCACAGGAAAAATAAAAATATTTTCAATGCATCATTTTGTAGCCCTTTGTTATTGGTAATTAACTAATCTTCTCACCTTACCTACCTGGTGTTATGGATACTACCTGCAGGACCTGTAGCCTTTGCATCCACTGCCTTATTGCAGTCTCATCCAGGGACTTTCTTGGGGTTTTTTGCCTTTTCTCTCCTTAAATACATATTCTGATAGAAAATGTACTGGACTATGAGGACTGCTTCATTTTGGTGTGGAAACCATTACTCTAAAACACACAAGCAATGACCTATTAGTGAGCATCCACAGTTAACATGCCAGCCAACCATCTTCATTTCAGAAAAGTTTGTCTCTGTAGTGTGAAAAAGAAAATGTTCAAGTCAGCCATGAGAGAATGAATGCCAAGGTCAGGGCAATTCCCAGGAGCTCTCCCTAGTTACAATAAGGGAAGCTTGCAAAAAGCTGGAATGAAATTAATCTAAACAGAAGTTAATGTAACTGAGATTGGAAATTGGCCCTGAACACATCTCTGTGGAGATATTATACTCCTAGGTAAAATGTGAAAAAAATGTTATTTTATAATTATCATCTCATTGTTAGGTAGCAGATCTTACCACAAAACATTTGATGTTTGTCACTGACAAGAAAGTTTTATCCTTCTCACATGATGTGACACAATCTCTTGCCCCAGACTCAGAATATATCAGCTGATGTTAACACTTTCTCCTTCCATGTTCTAAATATTGCTGATCAGGCCAAGTTTCATTTCACTGAAAAGACCACTTTCTTTCCTGACTGCGTGGAAGAGGGAAACTGGTTAAGGTTCAGACGTGATACCTGCGTCTCTGTTCGTTTAGACTGCAACCTCTGCAGTTTTCAGCTGAAAACTTCCCTACAAGGAAGCAAGGCAGAGAAATGTGAATTTGCTGCTGGGGTACAAACTCCTGGGGAGTTTTTAACCTCATTGACACCTGTTCTCTGACTGCCTCTTGCTCGGGAGTGCTCTGCCAAAAGAGGTATTCCTGGAAAGACTTGCAAGAGTGAAAGCAGAAATCTTTACAAACATTATGTTGAGCTAAAATACTGAATTTCAAGATGTCATGCCCATCCCCTTTAAGTCAGCCCTGCAAAAGTGCTGAGTTAATGTTTAATTAACTAATGTTTAATTAACAATTAATTAGGATAAACTTATTTTTGAGTTGCAGAACAGAGCTTAAGTTGCAAAAGAGAGCTCTGCCACAGCAACTGTATTAAGTGCAAGTGATAAAACAGGGTGCCTGACAACCACTAGATTCTGTCTTCTCTGATCCTATCTAATGTACATGGTATCCAACTCAGGGTGTTTAGGCCACGCTTATTTGGTTTTGTTCTGTGTCTTTCTACATGCACATTCAAACAAATATTTTGTTCTATATCCCTTTTTATGAACTAGTCTAAATCAAAACATCTCCAAGAAAAAATCCACTCAAATTTCACTTTATTCATGTTCTCAGAGTTCCTCCTTTATATGTTCTCCTTCGTTTATCTTCCTTACCTTGTGTTTCATGTTCCTCTGCAGGAGTTATTGGCACAATAACAGAGTATTAACAGAGTATTTTTTTCCACTTAGGATGTGAAAAATATTGTGCTTTTTCACATGAAAAGACATTTTGAAAATATAGAAAATTTGGTTGAGGGATTCAAATGTGATGGCCCTGAGAACTCACTGGCTACACTGAGGAGTTAACATGGGTTTGGTGGCAGAAATTAACCTGCTCTAAGAATGTCTCTTTTTTAGGTAGGAATCACAAGATCAGGAAACTTCAAAACATAGCAAAACATTTGAAATGGCAAGATGTTTTAACAGGAAGTCCCTTTAGTGGTTAGGTGACATCCAATTCTAATTTCTTGTTCAATTAAGCTCTTTAACTTGGGCCAAACAGAAAATTATTTCCCTTGGGGAATCACAAGTTGATTATTTGGAGACCACATTCTAGTCCTGGAGAAAGCAAACAAGAGGGAAGGAAAACCAGGTAGTGCAAAATGTTGTAGCATTCTCTAGAATTGAAGCCGTTGCTTGGACAGGTCAGATACTCTGGGGTAGCAGGTTGCTTTTGCTTTAGACCCCATGTTGTCCTGGGATGTTATCTGGCTGTAACCAAATGCCTGCCCTTCACTGTGAATGCTGCATAACTCAGTAGGTCTCTAAGAATATGGCAAAATGGGAAAAGAGGGCCCCGGGGCTCAGCAGGGAAAGAGCAGGGAGAGAAGGAGGGAGAAGGTGCAAGAAGGCAGACACAGGGTGTGAGCACAGGAAGGGGCACAAGAAAGAGGCAGAATTCTGCCCTAGGCATTTAAGCTTGGTCTGGTCCCACCGGATGGGTGAAGGGGCCTCCTGGCTGGACTAGTGTGGATCATCAGTGACTGATGCTTACTAATAAAGGGAAAAGTCTCCATGGCAAAGCAGGCCTTCCACTGGGGAATTCCCCAAACATCTGCTCTGCCCAAAGCTTCCCTTTTCTCAAGATGCCAAAAAAAGCAGGGAGGGGGGAAGGGAAACATAGACTTTCATTATTTCAGTCACCATTTTAGACTGAAATGCAATATACAAATTTTGTTCTAATTTTCGGTTCCCACACCCTTTTTCTTCGCCAGATAGGAACTTTGGGCTTTGATGCTGCCAATAATCTTCCTCATCTGTACTAATTTCAGTTTTCCAACCACCCCCATCTCTTTTTCATCCATTGTGGTATAACTTATTGCTATAAGTAGTATAACACAACTGTCCCCTGCTTTCCACCTCTGAGTGCACCATTTGTCGAGACATGCAGAATTTTGGATTGGTAGGTCTGGAGTGGCTCCATTCCCCTCACTGCCCACTCAGCAGCCTGCAGCTGGTAAAACACATGTATCTAGGCCTGAATACATCCATTTTTCTCTGTACAGGCATGCAAAAGAAGTAGACAGATCTGCATGGAAAAGACAACAAAAAATCAAATTTAGCTGGGTAAAT